>NC_138905.1:123610050-124311794 GCF_965231255.1 Vanellus vanellus | reverse complement strand
AATTAGGCTTGAGGTCAAACTGTTCGTTTTCCAAATACTTCTTCTAGTCCTGTGAAAATAGCTGCATGTCCTGGTTTGAGATTTTATTTTTCTGTATTCTGGGGTTAGTGCCCTAAGCCTAGCGTATGTAGTATCACTTCAACGTTTTCCTAGTTAAAGTTATTCTTCAGTTGGATGCAATGCATGAGCTGGATCGTTTTGCTCATCTAGACAATATACTCATTTATAATGTGGTTTGAGTAGTCCCTACCCTAGGTATTGCTTTTTATCGTGTTTTAACTGTATCCTCATTGTCCACTGCAAACTTGCTAGGCTTTCATCACATATTTGTCTCTGAAGTTTGGATGTTATCTTATTGCATCCTGTTTTGTCTTGGCACATTTGTGCACGATGGGGAGAGGTTCAGTGCAGGCAACCAACTGGTAATCATACGTCTCTTTTGGTTTTGTCACCATGTCATTGTGCCTACTGCTAATGACACAGGTGTCAGCTTTTCAAATGGGTGACATGCTCTAGCCACCCTGAAAACTTTTCAGCATTCAGTTACCCTCTGCTACGAATTTTATGCGCATTTTTTCATGGCTGTCCTACTCCAAAAACAGTTGAAGTCCTCCACATCACATACAGTCATGCCACCTGTTTTTCAGTTGTTCCCAAAGGTGCTCAATTTCTCTGAGATTTTATTTCCTTTTATATACACAGAGGTATGTCTCTGTTTTACAAAGTCTAGTCAGTCTCTCTGGATTCTCAATAATTGCATTAATGAGCTTGCCACTGAAGATGTGTGTTTTGCAAATACACCTTATCTCTGTGTGATACCCATCTGAAAACAATCAGCTCTCTAGTTCTCCAGTATGTAGATCATTTCTCTGTCTCGGAGCCCAGGAAAATTAGATTGTTGGAAAACAAAAATATTGTTTTCCTCCTTCCCCCCACCCCCAATTCTTCCCTATGTTTCTCGTTTCAAAGTCCATAGGAAATATATTTGCCACACACAAGCCATAGGAGTTAGTTTCTTCTTCTGATAGCCTTAAATGCCTTAATTTAATTGCATCGAGTGGTGCAGACACACATAAGAGAGAATAAACTGTCAACAATAAGGTTTTTTTACTAATACTCTACTCCAGGAGCTCAGCTGTCTCTGCCTGTCTCACACTGAGACACACACGCATATGCACGCGGGCGGAGGGAACACATGGATTGTCTTTGAGCCACTTCTACGTCTCAAACAGAGAGTGCAGCAGCCACCTAAGATCGCACCTGTGTACCACAACTGGAATGGGTTTGCACTTTAACAACCTCACACTTCTCAACTTTCTGAGCTAGATCCATCTTTCCGGTCATAACCATTGCAATTTTAGAAGACCAACCAGACAGCCTTGCACATGATTTGCCTTGTGACTATCCTATATCATAGCTTTTTTAACAAAAGAAAACTAATGAATACACACTTTTCAATTCCTAAAACTAGACCTTGGGAAATGAAGACAACTGCTGATAAAATTCACAGTATTCTCTGATAAAAAGAAAGCCTTATCCTAACTTCCAGAGCCACGCGGAAGCAGCACTAGTAACTTTGAACCACATGTGAGTAGTAGCTTTGACATGTAACTTCGAAGTTGGCCTTCTTTCAGGTGGAGGTTGCACCAGACAACCTTCAGAGGTGCTTTCCTGCCTCAATTTTTCTATAGGTACTATTGATGAGGAGCCACATCTTTGATGAAAACTTTTCACGTAGGCTTTTCAAACATCCTTGCCTGTTACCGTTCATCTTATCTTTGATGTGATTGTAGGGGAAAGATCACATCACGGAGGTCTGTATTTTGACCCTAAGTCAAATATCCTGACTTACTGCTCTTAAGTGACACATTAACAAATCTACATCTAAAAGAATAAAAATATATTGCTCTTCAATGTAAATAGAAGGAACCACATCAGCTGCAATGATCCATCACTGCAGCTGGTTCCCCTTTTTTGATTGTGTGGAAAGAAATATGGGAGCACTCCCCAAGGAACATCTTATATCTAATAGCAGTGATTTGGCAGAGAGAGCCTCCTTTTAGTAACCACAGTGTGGGCCATAGGAATGGAGTCCCTGGCAGAATGTGCTTATATTTCAAGCCCTCTGGGGAATTCTGCAGGCAGGGGCAACTTAGGACCCGCTTAAAGCTGGGCATTAATGAAACATTATTTGGAGGGGAAATAGAAGACAAAGTTGCCTTTTAGATTAAAAACTCATCAGGGATTCCAGGCAATGCAGATCCAAAAGCCTGGTGCAGGCAGAGAAGAGGTTTGCACCTAACCTTTCCAAATCCCAAAGAGTGTCCCAACTATAGAGACACCTTTGCCTTCCTTGTTTATTCTGAAATTCCTTTCCACCAAAACTGGTACACGTGTGTAGCAATAGGCTGTTCTTATTCATCGTGTATGAAAAAAAGCATGATAAAAACCATTGTAAAGAACATCAGAAGAGTGCATTCAGACTATGTTTTTTCAAAAGGACAATTTTATATCCAGAACTCTAAAAATTCACTGATAAAAGTTCAGCCACAAGCATTTAAAGTCAGGAAGCTTTTAGCCAAGAAAAACTGATTTCATGTGTCACCAAGTGTCTGTTATTAAAACAGCACCAAAAATATCAAAACAGTAGTTCCCAAACTAGGATATTCCCTCAGGAAATATTTCAGTGAGAGATGCGAATTGGCTGCTGCCAACATCTTGAGTCAACCATAATTCCATATGAATGTTTATCTTCCTTTAATTTTGATGTAAATTTAAGTCTATCCTCCCAAACCAATCACCGATTTGCAGTGTATTGGCAATAACACAGAGAGGCTGAAGTAACGTTGTCTTTAAGACTCTAAACTGAGACACCCCCCCTGCTTCGTGCTGCTGTCTGGCAGTGGAAATAGCATTGAGACCTTCAGGTCTTGCACAACCCCGGAGTTTCTTCTTCATCATAGACAAATTAGTTAGTATTCCGAGGGTGACTCAGAACCAAGACCAAAAAAAACATTAATGCAGCAATCTTTTTTGGAATGGCTGTCACTGTGGCGTTTGTTCGCAGCGTGGCAGTGATGGCTTTGTGATGCGTGTCACAAACATTCACGCTGGCAAAGGAGACCCAGCTGGGTCAAGGTGCCCGACAGTGAACAAGCCAAACGCAGCTATGGATGTGGAGCCAGAAGCAAAACTGCTGGCGAATGCGAGTCACAGCTTTCAAATAGCCAACTCTGCTCCAACAACCCTTATCAATGCCATTCCGTCAGAACTTTTATCTTCTGCATCTTCAGGTGTGATCACACATCACATCAAATTGTGTTTAGGGTTATTTACTGATTATGCAATGGCAAACTTAACACCTTTTGAAGTCTCTTTTGAAACACAACTCAATGACAGAGCCCCTGGTTCCCCAGTGGTCTCTGCAAAGGCCCATGTGGGGGGTTTGCAAACCAAACACGGGTTGCGGTACTTCACTCCCTCCCTCGCACCTGCCGAGCGGGGCCGTGGGACAGGTCTCCACCGCCTCGCAGGGCCGACAAGATGCTGCTCTCTCCGTGCCACCACAAGAGCCGGTGCCCAGCCCTGGCTCCCCTGGTCCACCTGCACAGCAGCGCCCAGAGGCGGCGGCGACGGGCGCGGGCAACCTCTCCCCGGGGGAGGGAGGCGACGGCTTTGCAGGGGTCGGGAGTCCCTGCCAAGCAGCCCCGGCCAGGCTTTGGAAAAGGGTCAGGGGGAATGGGCGAGTGCCCGAGACCCCCCCGCTCCGCCGGGACGGGGCCAGGCTCTCCCGGACCGCAGCGCCCGGCGTGCGGAGCCGAAGCGGGACCGGGGGGGCGGGTGTTCAAGCCCGGAGGGGAGGGCTCTGCAGGCGGTGCGGGTGCCGGTGGCAAGGCGCCCCGGTTAACACGGTGGCCCGGTGGCAGGGCTGGCCGCGCACGGAAGGCGGAAATCCCCGGCGGGAGGAGGCGTGGGAGGGAAAGGGGAATGGCCTAAACCGACCGGGGAAGCCGTCGGCTCGGTACGGTACGGCACGGCACGGCACGGCACAGGGCTCTGCTCGCCGCCCGCCTCACACGCCGCTGCGATGGAGCCGCGAGGGTAAGTGGCGGCCCGGGACCCCGGGGGAGAGGGGATGTCACCCCCCCACGCGTGTCACAGGGGTCGGGGCGCAAAGCCAGCCGAGAGAGACACACACACACACACGCACCCCCTTAGAAAAATCCCGAGTGTCACCGCAATGCAGCGGGCAGGCAAAGCTCTGGCAGGGGTGGGCTTTCTTAAATGGGGACCGAGGCGAGGTGGTCCCCAGGATCCCCTTCCCGACCCCCGGACCGCGGGTTGCGGTGTTAAAGGTGCCCGGCGGCAGCTTCCCGGCGCGGTACCGGCTGCGCGGCCGGGGAAGGGACGGGACAGCTCTGCCGGCCGCCCGGAGCCGCGGGAGCCGGTGGGAGAGGCGGGAGCGGGGTAGGCGGGTTTTGGAAGGCGCCCACTCGCTCACCCACTCTCCGGAGCCGGCCGGGGCAGCCCACGCAGGGGCTCTCACCTGGCCGCGGCTGCTCATCTGCCCCGTCGAAGACTGCGGGTGATTACTTGGCATTTTTAAGGAGCCTTTTTAAGGAGCCTTTTTGGCCCGAATGCGGATGATGGGAGAGGGCAAGCAGGCCCGCTGGTTTTTATTGCCCGGATTGGGTTTGCCTTACGGTAGGCATTAGAAAAGCTTCACGGATAACTTATTTAGGGCACCTGCTGATGCGAAAAGAGCAATGTCAGTATAAGGTTACAGGATAAAGCAAAAAGTCCCCAAATTATTATTGGAAGCATCAGGACATCTTTCGTCTGGCTAGTTTGTGCCAGAACGGCAACATCCCATGACTCTAAAATAAATATTGCATGAAAAAGTTGAGATGCTGGTAGGAAGAATGATCTCGCCAAACAAGAACGTATGAAAGAGGAAGTGCAACTTTCTCCTGTTTCACATGACATTTTAAAAAAATGTATAGAAGGGGAAGGTGTGGGAAAGAAAAGAGAAACAAAATTTAAAAAAATTATTTTTTTTTTTTAAAAAGGAGAGAACCTAAGAAACTAACACAGCTACACCTGTGTTAGTGGAGCTCACTGTCAGTGTGATGAACACAGGCACTGAGTGCACATATGGGTAAAAGGGAGGTTTCTGTGCAAGCAAGAGCATTCCTCCGTTTTTTCCAACAAGAGCTTGGCATTAAAGCTATTCCAAGGGTACATGGTGGGCTGACACTGCCCCCAACATTACCACAGCTGCAACCTCCTCCAAGTAAGAGGATGAGCATCTCTAGATCTGTCCAACCTTGACTGTGACATCATTTATTAAAATAAGAAATCAAGACCTGCTTTGTATACATACAGAGAACCAGTTCTGGCTGCCTAGTTAAACATTTGTTGGCATCAACAAATGCCTACCGTGGGAAATTCCCTAAAGAGTCCCATAAAGATCAGTCAATTGTTGTTCTCCGTTTAATTCAAATGACTTACTATATTGACAGTTTATAACTTGGGCGGGGAACAATAAAACAAACACAGACACGGGATTAATAACGATTAAGAATTACATGAAGGTGAGCTTGTCGAGACAGACCTCTACAAGCCTGGCATGAAAGTGGTGGCTCCTGCACAGTATAAAAATGCAACAGAAATACAATACAAGACCATGTGCAAAAGCCATAAAAACTCACTGCCAGTAACAGAACCAAGCAGAGCTGCCTCCCTGGAGAGTTTAGGTACGCTTACTTGGGAGACTTACTTTAGGGCTGATTGCAGATTTACTAACGTAAGTATTAGAGCAGAAACATTCCACGCTGGGCATTCACTTAAACTTTTGAAACCTCACCTATGAAACCGTTTCAAAGACACAGAAAAGGAAAAGAAAGTCTTTTCTTCACATAAAAGTAATACGATTCAGATTGACTCTTCCCTAAACTTTCCTCAGCTTATTCTCTAGAGAAGGGGCTTCAAGTGAGGGAAGATTTTGTATCAGGAATGTCCTCTGCTTTCTCCATGGGAAGCCAAACACATTTGTGATGATTGTAATTTTCTTGGGGGCAGGTGGGAATTAGAGACCCTCCTGTACAGCAGACGAGACCCAAGTTGTGCCCGAGCAGCTGGTGGGAGTAAAGCTTGGCAGAAGTGATGCTGTGCCTGGGAGGTAGCAGCCAAATCCTGATGTTTGGCTGGACAGGAGCTCTGGGGAAAGGGGCAGGAGGCCTGGAATCACGGAGTTTTCAGAGTTGGAAGGGACCTCTAGAGGTCATCTAGTCCAACTCCCCTGCCAAAGCAGGATTGCCCAGAGCACATTACTCAGGACTGCATCCAGGCGGGTCTTGAAAATCTCCAGAGAAGGGGACTCCACCACCTCCCTGGGCAGCCTGTGCCAGTGCTCTGTCACCCTCACCGTAAAGAAGTTTTTCCGTGTATTTGAACGGAACTTCCTGTGTTCTAACTTGTGCCCATTGCCCCTCGTCCTGTCACTGGGAACCATTGAAAAGAGCCTGGCTCCATCCTCCTTCAACCCACCCTTTAGATACTTGTAAGTATTAATAAGGTCTCCCTCAGCCTTCTCTTCTCCAGGCTAAAGAGTCCCAGCTCTCTCAGCCTTTCCTCATAAGGGAGATGCTCCAAGCCCTTAATCGTCTTAGTTGCCCTAGAAGAGAAGAGAAGAAGGAAGAGAGAGGGGATGTTGTAAAACACAGTTGAGGGGGGTGGGGGAGAAGCGGGGTGGGAAACGGCCGCTGGGGGAGTGAGCTTAGATTAGAGCTTGGAGGGAGGAGGGGCGGGCAGGGCAGGCTTGGTTTGGAGGGAAGAAGGTGAGCAGTCTGGGTGGGAAACCCCGAGGCTCGCTTCTGGATGGACATGGGCTTCTGGGGGCAGCTCTCCCCCTTGCCCCAGCCCTTGGCTCAGTGTTGAACCTGGCTGAGGATTGAGAACAACTGGGGAAGGGAAACAGCTGCACCCAGGTAGTGTGGCCTCCCAGTCCTGCTTGCTTGCAAAAGTGAGCCGGGGAAGCTGGGGATGAGCGGGTGCCCGAGTGTCCCTCTACCCATCAGCTCAGCTTTGCAACCTTATTGCACCTGGGGCAATACCAAGGTGGGCAACTGCAGCCGCACAGCTGCCATTCCAAAACCTTTCCAGCGTTTTCCTTTCCTTTCTCACAGCGGCGTGGAGGAAGCAGAGCACAATGTACAGCTAGGCTTCGTGGTGAAAGGCTGTTTGAAAGTCACTCTTAGGAAAGTGCTGCGCCTTTATCGTTCTCATAGCCCTGTAAGATGAGAGTTAAATCACCGGGACTTTATAGATAGGTTAAACTGGGTTTTCCTATAGCATCCAGCAGGTGTAACTCCCTTGGGAAACCCCCGCATAGATTTGCCCCTCCGGAGTAATCAAACATGCCGAATTCTTTCCAGCAAAACCTTTGCACAGCTCTCTGCTATCAGCACGTTTCCTGTTTACACATTTTTACTAAGCACACAAACCGGTGGGCAGCATGGTCAGCTGCTTGCCGTCCTTTCACCAGATAAAACCGTAACTCATCGGGTTTCAGCAAAACAGCGGGATGCAGGGCTTTGCCCTGGATTTAGGCCTGTGCTGTCACGCTCCTTCCCAGCGATCCAGGTCCCTTCCAGGGCCCATTTGTCCAGCAAGTCTGTACGGTTGGTTTTTCGCAAGAATGACAGGCACAACACCAGCTTCATGCCTTCTGCTCTGATTCCAATATTAGTGCGTTTTACTGCTATTCGTGGCTTTGGCCGCCCACCCACAGAGTTATGTCGTTTGAACAGAAGTTTTGCAGCTGTCAAAAATGCAAATACTTAATGGGACATTACGTAGTAGCAGTACCTAATTTACTTACTTCTGCTACTATACTGAAACAATCAATATTATTTTTATGGCTTAGGTAAACAACGGAGTTGCTAAAGTCTATCATGTAACACTCTTGTTTGCTTTTTTATTTTAGCTATGGATTTCTGTTGCTGCTCCTTCATACCGTGAGAGCTGGTAAGTTCAGAACAATTCAGTTAAAAATGAAGCTGCTCTCCCTTAACACGTTTGGCCAAATACGCAGAGTATGTGTAATACGTACAATATAAACATCTGTACGTTTTCAGTAAGACACTTAAGAATTCCTCAGTATCAGGGAAAGAAGAAAAATCAGTTTCTATCAGTTTTGGTACGGAGAATAGCAAGGGACCTTATGGGTGCTCTTGCTTAGATTGCTCTGCTTGCTTTTCAGACATCCCTGTGTATTTATCTCTGGGCTGTTGTTAAGCGGATTTAATATGCCTACATAAAGCCCATACTCACATTATGACTCAAATTGTACATCGCTGTATCAAGTACCCGATATTAGTAAGTCTTTTACTATAGTCCAAAAATTCCCTTCAAAACAAAGGTAAGTTTAAAGGACATCACTTGGTGATATTTAAATGTTTTCAGAGTTGTCTCTCTCTTTTTGCTTCATCGCTGAGAATGATCTCAACAAAGGCATCAAGAAAAGTCCCCAGCCCCAAAATCAGGACAAACTGTACCAGATAAGAGTTTCAGTAGATGCTGGCTGACCTGTTCCTAAATAACACCAGCTATAGAGGTATCCCCATCTTCCCAAGCAGTGCTTTCCAGAGCGTTGCTTTTCCTGCTGCTACCAGGGGTTTCCCAAAGTCTGAGCTGCAGCATCCTTGTTGCAGTTCAGGCTCGTTACTTCTTGTCTCCCCCAGCGGAGGATAAGGGTCTGGAGGGCATACTGCCGCCTTCTCTGCAAGTACTGAGTTTGCCTCAGTGGTACTTTTAAGGCAGGGTGCCCAACTCAAACATGTAGGATGAGCTATTTCTGAGTCCGCTGCATGAAGAGGGAGGCAGAGCTTTGAGACCCCTTCACATCCCTGCTCCTCGGGCAGCCCCCCCCCAAGCACCAGCTATGCAGAGAAACTGTTAAGTGGGGTTTAACAGATAAATAAATGCTGCCAGAATGGCCAGAGAGATCGACGGGGTGAAATAAAATAAATAAAACACACTCACAGAAGCCCCTTTAACATTGCTGCCTCGCTCCCACCTCACCACGCGCTGTTTCCACATTTCCAAACCCTCACTCCTGTCACCTTTCTTTCCCTAATTCAGCCACGCGCGTAATCCCTTCCCCCAGCTGTAATCCCTCCCATCCAACCCCATGCCTGGCACCCCCCCCCTTGCCCTTCACTCCCCGGTCCGACATTCACAACGTGCGCACTGCTTTGGTCTCAGCAACCAGTTGCACTGGAGCGGTGCCGGCTGCTGGGGTGGAGGAGAGGTGGTGCATCCCTCCCAGCAGGGAGGCTGCGCTGGGAGTAACTGACCTGCGCCTTCTGCATTGCTCGTCAGCCGGCTCACGCCTTCGCCTTGCCCAGCGGGGAGGACCCGCTGCCTTTCTCGTGTCTGGAGGCCAGGAAAAGTACCCTGAAAGCCAGATACTGCGCTGGCCTACACCTCAAGTGGCTCTGAGAGGCTGTAAATGTCTAATGACATCGTGTGTCGCTGGAGGTATCTGGGCATGGCGGTTTGCCAGCTGGGTATATTTGTTGAGAGGGCGGCACCAATAGTCGCAGTAAAATGTGACTGCTATGACATGCCCGCTTTGAGAAACACTGGGTTTACTCCCCTTTTTAATTTTTGGGGATCTCAAAATAACGGTAGCACTCTTTTCCTTATCAGTGTTTCCGCTTCTTGTGATTTACCTGGTGTTATTTGGCATTTTTCTGAATTTAAAAAAAGTGATTATTAAAGCATTAGGACTCGAATATCTGTCTGCAGTCAGTCGGCAAAGTGAAACATGCAGGTATCCACGGCGCTGGGAACGCTTAGACCAATTGGTCCTCGGAGAAAGAAATGAGCAGAAGGCTTTATATTGTAAAAAGTCCCTTTAGAAAATGTACAGACAGACAGAGATGGAGAAAATTAGCCACCAGCAAGTCAGGAGGCAGGAATAACTATGAAGTGAGCACACTGAGCTGCCTGTTATAAATACTAATACTGGAGTCCGTATATGGTAGAACATACTTGAAAAGAATGACATCTTTTCCACATAACATCCCCTTTTTTCCCCTCTCTCTTTTTATCTTGTAGTTATTGCATTGGAGGAGAAGATCATCGTCAGTAAACTTGGAGACAACGCTACTCTGAGTTGCATTTATCGAGGAAGAGAACTGCACTTAAAAAATTTACGGGTATATTGGCAAATAGCTGATGATCAAGAAGAGTGTTCAGTTGTACATGCACTGATCTCTGGTCAAGACAACGAAAGCGAACAGTGTATTCACTTTAAAAACAGGACTCGATTATTCTGGGATAGATTGGAAAATGGCGATTTTTCTCTGCTTCTGCTAAACGTCAGCCAGAGTGATGAACGTAGGTACAAATGTGTAGTACTGCAGAAAACTGAATATACCAAAGTGATTCACCAGGCAGAAGTGGTTCTCAGTTTAGCAGGTAAGAAATTGTGTCCCTTGCACATATTTGCCCAAATTCTTATTCCAGCTTTTCACATTCATGCCGTTACAATATTACATTTAAGCATGACCTTAACTTTGAAACGCACACCAGCGCTTCGCTGAAATGAAGGCTGCTTAATTTAAATGTTACAGCTAGGGAATCCAGGGAGAATGCCTGTAACAGCTGTTTATCCAGTGTGAGGTTTTTTTCATCTTGGTTTTCATTAATATAAGGGCTCTCGCACATGACTGCATGGCAGCAGCTTAAGAAGTTGCTTTCTGCCTTTGCGTTTGGCTTCAGCCTTCTGCCCTTCCAGTAATTCCCTCAGCTCTCTGGCTTACATACCAAACCTGCAGGTGTTTCCCTTTCAAGTCATGAGGGTCGTGTGAAACCCAGAACTTCTGCTTCAGAACCCACGTCAAAATTTTGTCTTTTCAATACATTTCAACATGTCAATGGCTATTTCTTTTTCTCTTGCTCTCCAGCTAGTTACAGCCAACCAATACTCAGTGGACCGATAAGAAACAGTAACAACACTGGAGAGGAGGTGACTTTCAGCTGCAGGTCCGGCAATGGATACCCAAAACCCAATGTTTATTGGATAAATAAAACAGACAACAGCCACCTGCCTTCATCAGAGTTAAAGATCACCCCCCACGCCGACGGCACTTACAGCGTTTTTAGCACACTGAAGGTTAAAGCCACTTCTAACATGCAAATAGAGTGCTCCATAGAAAACAAAGTGCTGCAGGAAAATCTATCAGCCAACTGTAAGTCCCTTTGCGCTACTTCATGTTTTCTAAACAGTAGGAATATCAACCAATGCATCTCTGTCTGTAGATACGCACTTACACTTAGGAGGGGTATGCGTTCATTCAGTAGTTCCAAAAAGTGCCGAGAAGAGCTCAGGTTTTGTTTCCAACTAGTTATGCTCAGCCACCGACTTTATGTTTACTTCTTCCACGCTGAAGTGAGCACCCCATCAAGCGTGATGTAACGACAGCACGGAGAAGCTCTTGTATCTGAGGCAGTGACTGGGCTTTACCCTTTGGTTCTTCGGGAACATGACGACTTGGGGAGTCAGGTTATTTTTCAGGGGACACCGTACAACAGATCCACAATTCCTGTGGCCCTACCTGACTGCTTTGCAGCACTCAACATTTGCTTTTCACTCTGCCTAGTTTCAAAGTTCTGTTTTCAGTCTCCAAAACTTAATTTAATACAGGGCACCGTTTAAAGTAGGCCTGGAGCAAATGGGTAATATTAGCCGGATAGAACCATACACCTAATAGCACAAGTATAATATGCTATTTATTGCTGATATGAGTGATCAATTGTAAAAACAGGAAAAACAAGTATTTAGCCACTCAACTCTTCACAAAAACAGAAAGCTATTTAAAAAAAAAAAAAAAAGTTATAGTACCATCAGTGGATTTCATGATTTCCAAACAGCTCTGTAGAGAAGCTATCTGGAGCAGGAGAGCTTATCTGGAGGTGGCTGTTCAGTCTCATTGCTGTTCCTGGTCTTGCCTCCCACCACACCTTTCTCTTGCAGGTTTCTCCACCGTGGTGCAAGGTGGTTTGATTGTTTGCATAACTGCAGCTGGATACCCACAGTTAGTTTATCCAAACACACCAAGGAATCACATACTCTGGACTTAATGACACTGATCCCACAAATGTAGCCCTGAAATATAAACTATTGCCAGGAACAAAAATTGTGCACACAAGCAAAAGTTGCAAGAGTGTTTATACGATAGCATATCCTTGATGTCATACCAAATTAAAGGAAAACTAGGCAACCTTGTCATGAGTTTCCTGATGGCATTCTGTCATATTGTATTCTGGAGGTAAAGACCTTCATCTTTACTATTTCTTTGTTGGTTTCTAAAAGCACTACCACACTTGAGCAAGAAATAAGATTTGAAACCTTCATTTTGCAGCAATTGGTGGAAATTCGTCACAAGTTCAGGGAAACAGGCTTTCACCCACTTCACTGAATACCATCAGATTTACATTATAGATCCTGTATCAATTTATTTTCAGCCGAGTCTAGATACAAGCTCAAACATACAGTCTCCCAAGGCTGGCAGGAAAGAACAACAAAAAGGAAGAAAGAGGGATGCATGCAGTATGATGGCAGGAAGGAATAAACTGGCATTGTATTATTGGACAGCGTAAGCTGGAGATTTGCCTTGCTCAGAAGGCATGCTACCAGAATCGCAGTGATATGAACAGCACAAATATTTAGTCCTTCAGAATTTTTTTTGTGCATGTAAAATGTGGTCAAATATTTGCCTGAATGTTATGAAATGTGAAAACTTACACCTTATCACATCCTTTTTCTATTTTATTCTAGACACACAGCAGAAGCACAGCAATGGTTCTAGCACAGAAAGTCACAAAAACCTGGGAAAAAATGGGAGAGGTGCTCAAGCAGCTGGCATCGTTTCCATTGTCATTCTGATAGGTGTTCTAACTGTTTTAACCTGCTGGCTACGGAGACGGAGGTCCTCTAAACTAGTTTCCTACACAGGTAATGAGGCCCTTCGTTTGCATGATCAAATCCGAAGAATTCTTTTTCGTTTGCTGAAATAGTTAATGTCATCCAGCGCATTGCTAGAAGGTACAAGCAAGCTGCCTGCGCACAACAGCAGGAACTCATGCTGTTATCAAAAACCCAGGGTGCCCTGGGGAGGACACGTAGTGCCCCAGGACATGTTATTCTTTATGGTTTTCTGCTAACGTGCCAGAGCTGCACAGGAGTTAACTGCTGGATGTGAGAGTAACTCAGACTTTGTGCCTGTTCAGGCCACGGTTTCTCAACTGCGACCCCCTGCAGGCTGTTTCTGGACAGAGGGGGGGATGCTCCTCCACAGAACAGGACTGGGGTCAGTAGGTCGCTCTGCTTAGCACAATCCAAAGCAGAAATCAGAGGATACATCAATTCTGAGAGCTTTAGAGTCACTGGCTGGGCAATTAAGGGTTCAAGAACCCACTGGGATCAAGCAGCTTTCTACAAGTTAGAAATAAAGCATGTCTTACTGTCACTCCATGCCATACATGCGTCCCCTGGTATCACTGCGTTTGCCCACATGCAGGATTCTTCGATGCTTGGCGTGACAGATTAAAAAGTAGCTCTAAAAGACGACTTGTCAAACAGACTGAGTCTGGTGATGTACCTGAGTACTTACTGTAAGCCACTTTGAAGGTATAAGAGAGCTAACATCTAAGAAAAGGGAGCAGGGGCAACCACGCTTTTCATGGACAAGAACAATCCGTGCCCTCTTCCTCATGGCTAGCAAGTCCAGGTGCTTCAGAAAAGAGCAGCAGAAAACAGGGTAGTGATCTTGCCCAGCAGCTGGGCTAGGAGCCCTGCCCTTCCTTCAAAAACAACCCAAGAGTGGTGCAGGACTCTGTCCTAAAAGATGGAGCAGGGCTGTTGCTTCAAGCCCCAAATCTGTCCTTGCCGAAATAGTGACCTAGGTTGTAAGCAAATAGAGTAGGGACGGCATTTTGCTGTCCAAAGAGCATTTAGTACATTGAATCCTCAACTTTGGATGTTGCTTAATATTAATCCTGTTTGGCTAAAGACTATACTTATCTATCCCACATGCTTAAAACAGTGCATTTGTTTCAACAGATGTCCCACCGAGTGAAGACAAAGGAGGACTCAACTGTAAGTATTAAAGATGCATTACTCTATTTGTCTCAAGAGAGACTTAACTTCATAGCTTCAGTACTCAAGTGCAGCACAAAGCCTTTGCATTAGACTTGCTAGATGTTACAAACTCAAGCATGTAAAGTGGTAGCCCTACTTCTTCTCTCAGCCCTTCCCTTGAGCTCTGTAAGTGTTGCCAAAAGCAGCCCGAGAGTCTTGGTTCCCATAAGTTCCTTCAACAGTCCAGGCCAAAAGACGTGACAAATCAACAGAGGACAGAGTGTACAGGCTGAAGCCACCTTCCCCTCCTGTTCTACAGCTATGCTAAAGCTCCTATTGCCATCAAGGCAGAGCCAAACTTAGAAAATCCATTTTAAATACTGATTTTCAAGTCCAGACAAGCACTGACCATTTATCACTTTGTATCATGTCAGTGTCTATCATAAAATGGTTGTTCTCTGTGTTTTTAGGCACTTCTAAGGTCTTTAGCTGGGATACAGGAACATCATTTGCTTCACATCTATCAACCTGAGCCTAGACACACACAATTTTAGAAAAATACAAAGCACTCTAATTTCCTAGGAAAAAAAAAAAATTCAGTTCAGACCTTCAACTTGTTCATATTTTTCATAAGCAAGAATGCAATATTGCAGGCCAACTGGTTTACAGATTCATTTATAGAGGGGGAAAAGTAAAAACAGTGCAAAAACATATCCAAGACATATTTGGAAGAACAAACTTAGCATAGGGGACTTGTAAGAGTACAGAGAGGGTAAAATAGCTGCCTATTTTGTATGTCATTTGGTAGTTTCTCTTGAAGCAAATGACTGTTGCCGGGGTGTCTCTGCGAAACAGGCAGATAATACTGTGGTTTCACCAAAACGGTAATAATTAAAGCATAGTTTGCTGTAGCAGATTCTGTGAATGTACCCAATTCATGATATCAAACAGAAGCAAAATAACTCTTACATTAAAAAAAGTTTTTTCTGGAACTTCTTTGGTGGTCATGCAAACTGGATTAATGGTCAGTTATTTTTCAGACCCATCACTCAACCCCAGCCTGATCTGCAACATTTGGGTTTGCTAAACATCAACAGGCATTGCACTGTTTCCTGTAAAGCATAATGCAGAAAGGAGGACGGATTTTCTCCTTAAGATAAAGATACGTTTTCTCCTTCCGTTCCTACGAGCTGCATTAACATGACACAAGCCGTTCATTTAAGGTCAACCTTTTCTTCTCCAGACTTACTTATACCAGGCCCTATTTGATTAGATCCCTGGGCTTAACCCATCAGTAGAAAAATCCTCTGCAACATAAATAGGAGTAAATATTTATCTTGTATCGAAGGCTGATGTAGCGTGATTTGCTCATTAACAACAAAACAAAAGCCTTCCAGACGCTATCTTTTCCTTGGCATGTCTCCGCACCGTTTGTGGTGGGACAGCAGCTGTGGTAGTTCGCTGCTATCAGAAACCGTCCCACCTCTGAGGGCTGTTTTCTGCCAACAGAGCCATGTGAGGCACAGAAGGCAATATCTTTTGAGTATCCCAATTTGAGAGCAACTTGGACCGATACCAGAGAAACGAGAACGATCTAGGGAATGCGATCTCTGATGAAAGATTGGTTATGTTTAGGCTGGAGAAGGCAAGGCTGATTAAGGACACAATAACAACCCTCTTCAGAGTCCTTAAAGAGGATGGGACAAGTTATTTGTTGTCCTAACCCAGCAGACACAGCACTTAAGGCGCAAGCTTAAAGGCAGTTTAGGCTAGATGTTAGTAAAAATGCATTTCTAAGGGTAATAGTAGTAGAGCACTGGGGCAGAGAGTTTGTGCGGGCTGTCAAGTCTCCATTGGTCCAGGTTTGTTGCTGTTCTGGTTTTTCTTAATGAAAGAAGAAAGCGGTATCTGTCGGAACTTATTTAGAAATAGCTGATACTACTTTGGGGCAAAAGATGGCCTCTTGGAGAAATTAATGTTTCAATGATCATTTGAGATTTTCAAGCAAGTCGTGTGGGGTAGATGGGGAATAAGGCACTGCAGAGGTGCGCCCACATGGACACTCTGCTACAGCATTTTGCTTTTCAGTACTGATGTACATATGTTTCTAATTCTATGGGTTTCGCTTTATAAAGAAGGTAGGATTGTTTCATGGGGGTTGGCAATCCTCAATACTGCAAAACAAAAAGAGCTTCCTAAGACTAGCTTTGCTGTTACAAAGAAAAAAAGTTTTGGAAACTCCAGGGAAGGCAGGTTGTGAAGAAGAGTAACTTCACCCCAGTGGGGTTAGTCCCCCCAGACGCCCGTTACAATCAGTAGAGCAGGACGCTCCACTGAGGAGATATTCAGAGCTGGAGCAATTCTGAATTGCTCCGCGGAGCAATTGCTCCTCCACTGCCTGTAGAGGAGCCTCGGGAAGCTGGTTTCCCTTGACCACAGATAAGTTTTGTGTATCTTATTCTCTGAAGTAGCTTAAAATGAACCAGAGGTGACACTGGCATCCCTTCACAAGGGAGGGGGGTGTTAGCAGGAGAGCACTTTCAGTCTGTGGCACAGAGGGTCCCCAGTGTCTCATGTATCCAGGCAGAGGCAGAGCTTCATCCCAGCTGATTCCCTCTCAGCAGCACGAATACATCCTTGTCCATAGCTTTGCAGCTTGTTCCATTGGTTATATAAGCAAAACAGCTTTAGGGCATCGTTATTTCCCGGGAATATTTTTCCATTTTTTTTTCTAAAATGAAGTCATTTTGTTTTTACAGCACCTGTCTAAATGGAAAGTCTGTCAACAGTTTGGGCAGCCAGAGATGCGTCAAGAGAAGCATCACCCCCTATCTCAGTGGCAGCATTGCTTGTAATACAGGTGACAGATTTCTGCAGACCATGCCAAGAGAGATGGCACAAAAAAAAAAAAAAAAAAGGCTTCTCCGACACAAGAGACAGCAAAAATCTGCTGGATTTCGTTCCAACCACTGGCTGTGTCACCACAGCAGCTGACAGTCCTCTGGACAGTCCTCTGTGGTAGTCTGTCAGTGCATTGAGCTCCTGCACTGGGGAAAGCCTGGGACTTCGCCACTCTGTGCCAGAGCGCTGAATGCTGGTGAGTGCCCAGTCTCTCATCACCGCCTCCGAGGTCTTCGTTTGTAGCAGAAGCAACTGCGTTTCAGGAGCTTGGGAAGTTCTTGCTGTGTCTCCTTACCCTGATGATGGCGACCTACTGAATATGAAGAAAGGCAGCTAAAAAAAAGAAAGAAAACTGAAGGACTCTCTGCAAAGTGAGATTTATGACCTTTTCCACCTTTCTTTCTCTACAGTACATCCTTTTCATTGTCTGGTTTCCCCACTGCATGTTATTGTGTACAGGACTAGGTAAAACATTTTAACCCAGCACTCCAAAAATGGGAGTTGCTCTGATGGGGTTAAGCAATGAATTTGTTAAAGTAAGGGAACACGTATTCTTTAAATGCACTTGATATGAACATTTTGGTTTTTACCGAATATTCCACCAAAAAGGGGACTTCCACTTTTGACAGAAGCCGGTGCATACTGTGTGAAAGAACAGGCTGTGGAAATTGGACTGATTAAAAATAGCGGTCTCTGCCATGTTAATGTTGGGTTACCTGGATTTACCCTTTTCAGGATGGTCGAGCTCTGCTTGATTCAGCTGGTCTTTGTTTAAACACTCTCCCGTGCCTTCCAGGTAGGATTGTAAACTGAATTTTTTTTAATTAAACCTCTCCTTGCTTGTGTCCTATCCCTCCAACCAAATTAAAAAAAAAGGGGGGAGGAAAAAAAAAAAAAAGAGTGCAGACTGTATCACTGTGTTGTCCATGAATGTTCAGAAAGCCAAGAACTGCAGTTTCCTTGCGCCCCAGCTCGTGCCTCGGTGGTTCAGCCCCAAGCTGGCCAGGAACTGAGTGGAAATAGAGAAGCAGTAAACTTTGCTGATGGTATGAAATGTCGAAGGAGGAGGAATCTATACAAGTTGTCTTGCCTAGGTGGGGCAGTCTCCCCATCTTGTCACGGGGGGAGTAGAGATGATGATTCTAAACTGAGCCCTGGAAACACTTGGCTTCTCCAGTGTCAGCTGTGAGACAGGACATATTTTTCATATCAAGATCAGCTTTCAAATCCCAGGCAAGTGAAGATAAATTTTGTTGTCCTGTTCTCCCATCACGCAGAATCCAGAACCCTTTGGCAATAGCACAGTTAGCTTTTGTTGAGGCAATACCCCCAAGGGGGCTCAGAGTTGGGCAGCTGTGCACCACCGCTGCACCAGTATCTTGAGGGAGGGCTGCACAGGACCGGCCTCCACGGCACGTCAGAGAAAGGGCAGTTCAGCTCTCATGTGATGCAATCTAGGCTTACTCACCAATTTGAACAGGATGGGGAAATTTTTGTTTGTTTTTATTAAAAAAAAAAAAAAGCCAAGCTGCAACTAAATAATTAAGCTCCCGTTCTCCTGTTTAGATTGTAAGTTACAGTGTACAATTGTGTTTTTTAAAAGACATTTTATCTATTAACGTAAAAAAATATATATTTGCTAATCTTCAATGTTTGTGAAAAATGCTCTGGTTTATTTATTAATTTCACTTTTATCTTCTCTTGCCTTCCAATCTACAACTGTAACATACCCTATCAGGTAGGGCATTTAGCTCACAGCATTTGTCAGATAAGGTTACTGAGGTGCCATAAGTTACTTTAAACGTCAGCCTTTCCTCGTCTTCTCTCATATCCATGAATCTAGGTATTAGGTACTTACTTGAGTCCATATCTAGTCTTCAGTGAACCCTAAAGGGAATTTGCTTGGAGAAAGCATGCAAGCTTGCAGACACCTTAAATATGTGAACATCCGCGCGGATGCGAAGGGTAAACATTTCCTAGTGGTTCAGTAAGAAGTCCTACAGACATTCCCTCACTACCACATGAAGCTGTTTTGCTCAACCTCTTCAGTGCCGCTGTACCTGACAGAAGCCTTTTCTAAAAACAGTTTTCTTCTTTTATATTCTGCAACTGCAAGAAACTGTAACTGTTCAGAGATGTAAGAAGTGACGTAGCAGTTGTTTTGCAATATGTTGTTAAGCTAATTTAGACAGGTTGGATTTTCTTATTGCTGAGCTACTTCACGATACACGGTGAATACATCTAAATGCAAGAGCCTGCTCTTGCAAAATCCATACTTTCAACTGGTTTCAGTTTCCAGCTATTTTTGAGGGAAGTAAATCCTAGATGACGGTTGCTTGTTACCACTCAAAGGACTTGGGAATTTTGTAATAACAGAGGGTTTGTCATCATGTACCATGTTTACGTTTTAAATAAAATTCATTCAACTAAATCTATCAGCACGTAAAGACAAGTCACTCCAAACCATTGCCCCCAACCAAAGCGGCAGTTTTACTTTCAGCCACATCACTCAAGGCACGTGAGCACTCCTTTCCAAAGCCCTCAGATGAGGAGGAAAGATCAACGCAACACAGAGACTTGACAACCTTTGCTCTATTTTGGCTTGCACAACAAAACACGTTGAACGCTCTATGAAAGCTGCACAGTAGCCTGAAGGCAGCACTAAAGCTAGGCTGATACATCCTTTTCTCACCCAATTTAACAACCCCTATCAGAGCAACAGTACAACGCACGTTCCTGCTTCCAGAACTGACACTGGCTCATTGCACTGTTCCAGGTCAGTGTTGCACTTGGGCACCAGCCTCCCTGTTTCCCTTCATTAAAGACAGAATCATAGAATCGTCTAGGTTGGAAGGGAACTTTAAGATAGAGCCCAAGCATGAACCTAACACTGCCAAAACCACCACTACACCATGTCTCTAAGCACCACATCTACCTGTCTTTTAAATACCTCCAGAGATTGTGATTCAACCACTTCCCTGGGCAGCCTGTTCCTATGTTTGATAACCCCTTTGGTGAAGAAATTTTTCCTAGTATCTGTTCTAAACCTCCCCTGGCACAACTTGAGGCCATTTCCTCTTGTCCTATCGCTTGTTACTTGGGAGAAGAGACCAACCCCCACCTCACTACAACCTGCTTTCAAGTAGTTTTCGAGAGCAATATGGTCTAGCGGCTCACACGAACTGCATGTCCCAAGCAACTTAAACACATGCACAGGAAAGCACCGCTTGATGCAGCTTTGTGGGAAGACTCTAAGAAACGGACTCACTTTCACAGAAAAGAGAAAGGCTTTCATTGTGGCATGGCTGGTAAACCACAGATGGAAAGTCCCGAGAGAGAACATGTGTTGCTACTTAGTGGTCTGAATTCATCCGTCCCATAGTCAAATTCATTATTTAAATCTTTTCACCTGTGAGAGCTGAAATATCTCTTTTGCTCAAAAATGCATTTTTTTTTTCCACTTCAACAACCCTGACTCCAAACACTTATCTCAATAGCCCCCTAGCTATGTCAAAGAAACTTTGTTAGTTGCCTTTCCAAATTGCAAAGTGAATCCTTTCTATATTGGTGGCAAATATGCACAAAAGTTCACATTACCCCGTACGGGTAATTCTTCTAACCTCTCTCTTTTCCAGGGCAAGAGAAGCCGTTCTAAAGAATAACTACAGCCCAGCTCCTGAGGGAGAGGACCCTCCCACACACCATAGAAGTTAGTTAGTTAGTTAGGCTCTTGGGACTCTTCCTCTCCATGTGTGATGTGACATCAGGACCTTCACCACATTCATTAGACGATACGGGATCAAATCATTGTAAACTGGTCCCCGTCTGAGGATTATAAAAGGCACTGCACATGTTCCTTGAGGTGATGTCCTCTGCATCTGTCAGTCCAGGGAATTACAGGCCACAGACCAGTAGCCTCTG
Source organism: Vanellus vanellus (assembly GCF_965231255.1). NCBI lineage: Eukaryota > Metazoa > Chordata > Aves > Charadriiformes > Charadriidae > Vanellus > Vanellus vanellus. The sequence goes on along the minus strand of NC_138905.1, from coordinate 124,290,820 downwards.
TCTCATTCATCTTTCCAGACACACTTATGTGACAACACGTCAATTTGTGCAATTACCTTCCAACGCAAGAAAAAAGCTTCCAGCATTTCACACATTATCAGCACTGCTAATAAGCGTAAGTAGCATATCCGAACCAATGCCCTGTGCTTCCAACACGAGTCCTTGGGAACTACTCACGACCTTACTATTAATCACAAACTCAAGTGCTTTGTTAGGAAAGAGCCTGTCTCTGTTTTTAGTCTGGCACAGAAAATTGCTGTGTATGGATAGATGCTCTTATATCAACAGAGACTTAGGCTGACCTTCCAACTTGCCCAAAATTGGTCCCAACAGTTTAGTAATAAAACGCTAATTTGTTTTCCTGTTATTCCAAGAGGTGCTGCTTGGGACCATTTTATAATTAGAAAACTTGGACACAGAAGTCATGCTCAGGGTCACAAAAGGCTGACTTGGTGCTTGAATTCATGTCTCCAGCATGCAGAGACCTTCTTCTCTCCTTTTACTTGCTGGACTGGAAAGCCTACTTTGCAGCATTCACCCCAGTAGATGTCATAAGTCAACAGAAGCCATTTGCTATTTTTGAATAGGATTGCAAATGAAGTGCCAGACTACACTTTCATATCTGTTGAACAGAAAAGGTCTGCCCTGAAAAAAATTGGAAAGAGGAAAAAAGATGACAAAACATCTTTCAGTTGAGACCAGAAAACTCAAGAATGTGTCAGTAAGAAGCAACACTAATGCAGCCATAATGTGGACAGAGGGTGAGTGCTAACATTTCCTTCTTAATTTCCTCTGCCAGGAGACCTATACTGTCACATGTCATCCCTCTTACAAGGCTGAGTGCGTGGTTTTGAAACAAAATCAGGTTTCCTTGCAAAAACTTCTTTTCCACAGCACCACGCTGGACTAGAGGCAATTATGTCCCTCTCGATTCAACTCTTTATCAGTTGAAATTACCACTATTATTTTACCTAACATCTAAAATACCTCACTACTGCAGTCACCGTAACTGAAAAGAGGTCAAGGGATAAAGGCATAAGATGTCTGAACTATTGCCAAATCACTGTAGCAATAGCAAGGCAAACACAAAGCATCTTTATCACCTTATTGGAAATCTTATTAGCCAGCTCAGATCAGTTTGATAAACCGCCAGTGACATTATCTGTGTCAGCAAAGTAACAGAAGTCCTATCACAAACCTGGTCTTTTAAAGCCCGTTCTTTGGTTTTCCATGTGTGTGCTCGTGTTTCCATATCTACGTGGCACTATCTGCAGTGCAGAGGGTTGTTCTCTTATCTGAGATACAGTACTGAATTCTCTTGTCAGAATCACAAGAAAAATCCAGCCCTGTGTTGGTTCCTAATCTACTGTACCAGGCTACAGGGTTGGCCAGATAATGACCGTCCTTTTCCAGGGAAATTTATTGACTGTTTCCACACAGGGCAAGGCAGGGAGCCAGCACCCCAGGAAGGTCTCCAGGACTCCTGGCACCAGCTCATGTGAGAAGCATGCCCAAAAACTGAATGGCTGGAGAAGCAGAGGAAGTGGCTGTGGAGACAGGAGAGTCTCCAGGGATCCCTGACCAGGATCGAGGCAGGTCTCTACTCAGCAGGCAGGAACCCAATCAGGAGTCCTGGCACACCAGGGCACAGCTCAGGTCCAAGGAGTAAGTGCCTTCAAGCAGGAAAAAGCAAAAGAATAAATAAAAAAAACACCAAACTCTACACATTTGTTCTGTTTAACTTTAGATTATTTTGTTTATTTATTTAAAGTCGAATTTTTCATGACTACCATATGAGGCAGACAGCCGCCTGTCAAAGTATTTCTCATGGAACAGTTTGATCCAGCTGAGAGCAGGAACAAGAAAGAAAAGGAAAAAATAAATTAAAAACCAGTCTTTTAATCTGCTCCAGCCCAGTGACACTTCACCCGTCCTCTGGAGATGAAGCTCTGTGTGGGAAATATTTTTTTTCTTTTTTAAAAAAAAAATATCTCTTAAGAAGAGCTCCTATTAACAAGCAGATGCTCTTGCTGGCTGGAACTAGCAACCGCAAAACCCACCAGGCATGCACACAGTCAGCCAGTGCCTTTCATTAACATTTTTTGGCTATGCAGGAACCTCTGTCAGGCTTTATACAATGTGTTTTAGCTTCACCTTTGAGCAATTCCTATTGCATCACAACATTATCTGGATGGAAAATTATTTCTAAACAAATAAAGTCAAACAAACTGTTCCTCAGAAACAGAAAACTTGGCAAAAGAAATCTACCCATGTCTGTGGCGGCATTTACTGCATCGGGAGGCCTTCGAGTCTTGGGAAACAGCAGCAGATACTCCACATATCAAATACTTCTGCTGGTAGGAACCAGCTTTTGCATTAAAACTAGTTTTAACGTCCGCAGGCTTGAGCAGCCCTTAGCCGCGTGGGATGCCAGGCACAGAGGTGTGCCCTTTTCCAGAAGCCTTTGGGGTGGGGTTGGAGAGCAGGAGAGGACAGGAGGTTTGTTTTGTTTCCATCTCTAGGCAATGCTGCTCCAGACGGCTTGGAGGAAACCACTGAAGTCATGGCAGAAGCCAGGTAAGAGGTTTGCTTTGAAGCTGGAAAAGGACCCTAACACCATCCTGTGAAGGTCTGGCTTTAACAGCCCGGTGCTCCAATATGGTGCTCACTACGTGTTTTACACAGCATACTATGATCTTAATCATTGCACGCCCAGACACTGGGATGGGATAGAGCACTCAACCTGGAAATAAATAATCGTATAACATACCTCTGTCAGCTGGAAACTGCATGCGAGCAGTCAGGCGCAACTGCACAGAGGTAGGCGCAACAGAGCAGCAGACCAAAGTGTATCCGAACAGCGATAAAGCGCAATGGAGCAGCGCGCCAAATGCGGGGCAGATTTCGCGAGGAGATGAGCGAGAAAGCACGCGGCTCCTGCAAGGAACGCCTGCCCTTGTGTGAGTGGCAGCACTGCCACAGACGGAATGCAAATGCAATTCTGCTTTCATTCAGACTATTTACCTTTCAGGGAGGAAAGATTTGTATCTATCTTCTCTCCCCCTCCACCCCAACATGTCAAAGCCAGTGTCACTGTTTATTGCCAAGACAGCACATACTTCTTTTGCCCTCTTGAGTTGCTGCTCCCCATGGGTTGGCAGAACACCAGCAGCTTAATTACACAGGCCGATACTAGAGCCCGCCTGAACTTTCACACTAGGAAAAATCGTGCTTGTGTTCATGAAACTTAGCTTAAAAAAAAAAAAAAAAAAAAAAAAAAAATCATTACTTCGTTTCCAGGTGGAGGCCAGGGAGAGATCCGGGGAGTTACTGCTATAACGCTTCCCCAGTCACAAAGTCTCTGCTCACCCTGACTCTCTATGTGGGTCACAGCCACGGAGAGGGTATTGGGCTATAAGGGCCTTTGGACACTCGCAGCATAGCAGCTGTTGCCAAACTAAATAATTTTACAGTTATTAGACCAATTTCTGATAGGTCAGGGGTAAAGGACTGCAGATAGCACCTGCAAAACGGGCACTTTAATTGCTACTAGTATTTACAGAGTATAACCTTCCAGAAACAAAAAGCCCTCTGCAAAAAAAAAAAAAAAAAAAAAGGCAACCCCCCAAAAAACCCACAACAACAAAAACCAGCAAGAGCGGCTGAAGCTGCAAAACTATATTCAGCAAAGCTCAAATTTCATCAAGATCGGAAATGGGAGTTCCTTTGCCCCCGGGGACTGGAGCACCCTGCAGAGGAGGGGAGCGCTCCCCACCGTGGCCACAGCTGCTGCAAGAGCAGAAGCTGCTCTGGGTAGGGAGCTAAACCAGCACATTTTGTCTCAACACACACTAATGGTTCAGTCAGCCCAGGAAGGCACCTCTCCTTTAGAGGAGGTGTGAACCAAGCTGTCATAGGGCTCAAAGGGGAAAAAAAAAAAAAAAAAAAAAAGAAAAGCATTGTGATTCATTTAGCGCTGGCCTTGCACAAGGGAAGCAAGGCTGGGGACATTCAAGCCACTGTGGCTGTCAGCAGTTGCGCAAGACACAGATGGCAGACAGGTCTTAAGGCTGGCATGCAGACTTAGATCATCAGGCAGGGCAGAAAACAGATTTAGAAGAAAGCAGAGCTGACAGTCTTCCTGGAAAGCAGCCTAAAACACAAACCGCAGGAATGCCCCAGGCAGCTTCTCTTCCCATAGTACAGAGTGGCTAACCGAACACATGCATTTCAGCAACCCAAAAATGAGGTCTAGAGGAAGGGTGTCACTCGTGGAGGGTTTACAGTCTTGGGTGCAACAATGTGATTGCTTGCGTTTAGAAATACATGCATTAGGTTTGGCAAAACTCCCACACGATACCACACAGCATATTTAGCGTTGCATGCACCAAGTTGTAGGGTTTTTCGCTCTTGGATTTCACGGCTTCCCTGCTGTGCCTAAATGAGAGAACCACACCAATAATTAGCAATAGCCTGACCAATCTCTGAAGGACTGCAGATGGCATTACTGTGACTACGCTGAACCTCCAAAGTACGTACCTCTGATGGAGAGCACAGGGTGGGCATTCAGTGCTTGGCTTACACAGTTTGCAGTGCCAGAGAGAAACCCAGCTACATCCTCAAATATTTTTATGATAGTGGCAAGTAAGCTGGTTGGAGTGTGGAATACCTGTCAGAAGGTGGGGGTGCTCCCCCAGGCATTTCTAGACAGAGCAGAGCCCTCTCCCTACCATTACTGAACCAGCGCCATGCGCAAGGCCAGACTCCCCACCACCAGTTCAACTCTCCACCCCGAGCAGGCTTGTAGGGCCCATTTTGGCCAGCACAGGGTAGGACAGTGTAACAGTGGCTGTAATGGAGGAAAGAAAATAACAAAGTGGCTGAGACAGACATAGATATCAGGGACTTGCACCCCTTGAGATGTGCCAGAGTCCAGCACAGAGAGATGAAATGCAACAAAAATGCTTTTCCACAGAATCGCTCAGAAGGCTGGAGAGATGGGGTAGCACCAGGAAAGCTGGCAAGGTCAGTATGCAACCTGGGGGGTCAGTCAAGCCTGTGATGATGGTTTGCTCACCACAAGAACCTGACAAGCACCGACCAGGCTCCCCTTGCTGCAGCAAGACCAGGTGTCCTTGCCCAGCCTACTCAGCCCCTGCCCTGCTAACCAGGCAGGCCAGCCCATGCCATTTTGTCTAGTTTGGAGAAAAGGAGGCCGAGGGGCCACTTTATTGCTCCCTACAGCTTCCTGAGGAGGGAAAGTGGAGAGGGAGGGCCTGATCTCTTCTCCCTGGGATCCGGTGACAGGACACATCGGAATGGTTCAAAGCTACCCCAGGGAACAGGCTCCCCAGGGAACTGGTCATGGCACCATGCCTGTCAGAGGAGGAGGAGCATCTGGGCAATGCTCTTAGTCATATGGTTTAGTTTTAGGTATTCTTGCAAGGAGTGGGGAGTTGGACTCAATCCTTACGGGTCCCTTCCAACTTGAGATATTCTATGATTCTAGGTTCAGACTTGAGACAAGGAAATGTTTCTGTACCAAGAGGGTGTTCAAACCCTGGAACAGGTTTTCTAGAGTGGCAGTCGATGCCCCAAGCCTGTCAGTGTTTAAAAGGCATTTGGAGAATGCCCTTAAGAACATGCTTTGACTTTTGGTCAGCCGTGAGGTAGTCAAGCAGTTGGACTAGATGATCCTTGTAGGTCCCTTCCAACTGAACTATTGTATTCTATGTCTTGCTTATGCTGGGAGGAAAGCAGAGCTAACATGGAGCAACTTATGCTTTTAATGCCTCCCAGTGCTTGCTGCTATTCCCTTGGAAAGCCCAGAAGCCTCATGGCAAATACAATCATTAGCACCTTTGCAGAAAAAGCATTAATCCTTCCCTCCTGACTGTCTGAGATCCTGAGCACTTGGGCAGCCATCCAATTCAGAGTATTCTGAAGAGAGAGGAAAAGTGACTTCAGAGAGGAACAAGCAGCTGATCCGATGAGCCTGGAAGCTCTGTTGCTTAAGGGATCAGACTGACAAAAGTAGCAAAAGATCAGCTTCTTTCTCATTCCTTTCTCACAGTCAAGCTGAATTTTTGTTCCCATTTCTGCTGGCCCATTCAGGTCATTAGGCCTCAGCCATGTATGCACATTTCTTGCCAAGTATCTCCCTGTTGCCAGAACTTAAAAGAACATTTCTCATCTTGGACAGCAACTCTGCTTACTGTTGCCTCTTCAATTGCAAATGAACATGCTGCTTCAATTTTCGCTACTCTAGTTGCACCATGAAAGGACCTAAGCAGTTGCTCAAACAGTTCAAAAACCAGCATGAGCGCTCATTATTTCTTCATATCTCTGTGTCTGCTCTCATTCTGGGGTAAGAGTCCTAGCCACATAATGTGAATGGACCGTGTTACCTCAAATGAGCAGGAACAAGTGAAACCAATCACAACCTGGAATGCTTCTCGCAGGCTGGAAGATCTCAGTCTACAAACGAATCCCAAATGGCAATTAAAGTACACATATCAAGTGCTCACCAGCCTGGTGTAAATGGTCTTTTTTTTCCCCCCACCTGGACTGAAGAAGGTTTAGCAAAATGAACATAAAGACGACAAACATGGCAAGCTACAGCTACTGCATGTCTATACTGCCTTACCCACAAAAAAACCCACTTGCTGTCTTCTGCTCAGAACAACAAACAAAGTGGAGTTTGAACTTTCCTCCTGAAGTGAGCCTGATTAAGGCTGTTTGTATTATTTGGTTCATCTGATAACAAAAGGGAAGTGGGGGGGGAAGAGAAAAAACTCAAAATTATTGATAACACAAGGTGAGGTCATCAGTATTAATGATTAGTGTGACTTACTTTTTTGGAGTACTCTGCCAGCAGGGTCAGAAGCTATTTTGACTAGAAACACAAGAGGAGGAAGAAATACAACTAAAAGAGGAACATCGCAAGGTTACAACATGCTAACATAGCACCAAAGGAAATTACACAGGTCCCTTGTCCAGTCTACACCAGTACTTAGTTAAATCCAAATTTATATTCCAGATACTGGGAATTAAATTATATAAACCCTCCCTTCATCCATCCGTTCACCTGTATGTGGTGAAAACAGTCTGGCTTTGACTTTGGAAAGCATTTGATTCACAGTGTTTGAATTAGAAGATGTGCAGGCAAGTGTGTTTTGTAACAAAGCTAGGAGGTGGGTCAAAAGTGGATTGCTGTATTCTGTGGAAAAGATGACTGTACTTTGCTTCTGTTGGAACCCTTTTAGCAAATATGCAGGATACAGGAAATTTGGGGGGTTGGGGGGGAGAAAAGAAAAAAAGAAAGTACATTTATACAACATAAAAGCAGCATGAAAAAGCTACTGAACACCTCCAAACACTGAAGTGAGCAGCCCCAGGGATGACAACCAACAGGGTGTTAGGGCAACGGTCTGTAGTACATGAATCAACCTAAGGATCTGATGTCAGCTTGGGAACTTGTCTCAACATATGAGCCAGGAGCTCCTGGCAAAACTCGAACACAAAAAGGAAGCATACAGAGGGTGGAAGCAAGGGTGGGCAACCTGGAAGGAATAGATACTGTCCAAGTGCATGGAAACATGATTAAGAAAGCCAAAGTCCACCTGGAATTGGATCCATTCAGGGATGTCAAAGACAACAAGAAAGGCTTCTGTATATACATAAGAGACAAAAGGACGGGAAAGCTAGGGAAAACGTGGACCCACTGCTGAAGGAGATGGGACCTGGTTACACAGGATGTGGAAGAGGCTGAGATACTGAATGCCACCTTTGCCTGTCTTTACTAGCAAGACCAACCTTCAAGAATCCCAGGTCCCAGAGACCAGGGGAAAGTTTGAAGCAAGGAAGACGTACCCTTGGTGGAAAAGGATCAGATCGGGGACTATTTAAGCAAACTGAACGTACATAAGTCCCCGGACCTTGGTGGGATGCACCCATGAGTGCTGAGGGAGCTGGCAGATGTCATTGCAAAGCCACGCTTAATAATTTTTGAATAATCATGGCAACTGTGAGAAGTGCCAGAGGACTAGAAGAGAACAAACGTCACTCCTGTCTTCAAGAACAGCAAGGAGGACCACCCAGGGAACTACACACCAGTCAGCCTCACCTTGATCCCTGGGAAAGCGACAGAGCAGCTAATCCTGGAAACCATTTCCAGGCACACGAAGGACAAAAAAGTCATCAGGAGCAGTCGGCATGGATTCACCAAGGATAAGTAATGCTTGACCAACTTGATAAACTTCTATGATGAAATGACTGGCTTGGTAGGCAAGGGGAGAACAGTGGACATTGTCTGCATAGACTTTTGACACCGTTTTCCATAAGGTCCTCAAAGACAAGATGATGATGGGCTGGATGAGCAGATAGTGAGGTGGATTGCAATCTGACTGAACAGCCCAGCCCAGAGCATGGTGATTAGTAACACAATCTTGTTGGAGGCCAGTAACTAGCAGTGGGTGTCAGTACTGGGTCTAGTCCTGTTCGAGACCTTCAATAATGATCTGGATGATGTAACAGAATGTACCCTCAGCAAGTTTGCTGATGACACAAAACTGGGAGGAGTGGCTGATAAGCCAGAGGGTTGCGCTGCCGTCCAGAGGGACCTCAACAGGGCTGACAAGAACTTCATGAAGTTCAACAAGGAGAAGTGCAAAGTCCTGCACCTGAGGAGGAACAACCCCATGCACCAGTACATGCTGAGGGTCACCTGGCTTGAAAACAGCTTTGTAGAAAGGAACTTGGGGATGTGCTGGTGGCCAAGAGGTTGAATATAAGACAGCAATGTGCCCTTGTGGCAAAGATGACTAATGGTATCCTGGGCTGCATTAGGCAAAGTATTGCCAGCAGGTGGAGGGAGGCAATCCTTCCCCTCTTCTCAGCACTGGTAAGGTCACACCTGGAGTGCTGAGTCCAGCTCTTGACTCCCCAGCACAGGAGAGACATGGAGCTACTGGTGAGAGTGCAATGAAGGTCCACAAAGATGAAGAGACTGGAGTATTTCTTCTGTGAGGCAAGGCGGAGAGAGCTGGGACTGTTCAGCCTGGAGAAGAGAGGGTTCAGGTGGGATCTCATAAATATATATAAATACTTCAAGGGAGGGTGCAAAGAGGACAGAACCAGGCTCTTTTCAGTAGTGCCCAGTAACAGGATCAGAGGCAATGGGTACAAACAAACACAGGAGGCTGTATCTGAAGATCAAGCAGGTAGCCCCACTTGAGCAGGGGAGTTGGACTAGATCACAGCCAGAGGTCCCTTCCAACCTCAAACATTCTGTGATTCTGGGAAAGTTATGGCTGGATTTTGAGAGAACTTGAACAAATTGTATAGCCATAACAGCAGCAATCTCCTTCAGATGACTCAAACCATGCTTAGTTTAAAAGGACTATGTTGGAAAAACAGGAAGAGTAGAAAGGAAAAAAATAAAGATAATTCAGTCTTATCTGTCAAGATAAACAATTATAAGCCAGCATTGCACTGCTGCCAGGTCCTCATTTCATTTCATATTTAACTACACTCAGTGTAGTCACAGTACCTCACTTTTGTCACACAAACAGTTAACGAGCTCGGAAAAAAATCAAAACCAACCCCAAACAAAAAAAAAAAAAACAAACAAACAAAAAAAAAACCCAAAACAAAACACACACCCTGTACATATTAGTGTGGTTTATCCTGATGATCAGTCATCACAGATCAGCATGATGTCTTTACCTACAAAATCAAATTAAGTAATAGCTGTATGGCCGTGTCCTCCAGACGCACAACCTTCACTTCAGACCATTGGAAGACACATGTCTGTTACTACTGTATTTTTGCACACTGAGCAGTTCTGGAAGAATGCATTAGCAATCCAGATCCTCCTCCTGCAAAATGGCAGGACAGCAGCAAGGTGAGAAAAGGACGGAAGGTAAGAGACACAGGATACCTAGGCACAAAGCTGGAGTACAGCAGCCTTTCCATTCTCAGTTTTTTGCTAGGTAGTACTTAATCACCATGCCAGCACACTTCAAAGACCAAACACAAGAAAAAAAACACATAGTACTTAGTGACATAGAACTTTAAAGGGTATGTACTGAAAAAGCTATTCATATCACTGGACACGCCAAGGAATTACCTCAGCTGATTGTTTAAATTTAGGCTGGGCTACACAATGCCTTTGGAGACCTGTTCCAAGCACATAAAGACATAATTAGCATACGAAGCATTAAGGATACACCTTAAATTCTTGAACTTGGTTATGGACTGATTTTCTTTTACTTGGAGTTGGACATAGCATCTGTGAGTAAAATTCCAACAGTTGTGTTAACTTGGACAATACTTCTACTTTGATGTAAGAGGAGATCTCAGAGCAGTATCCTATCAAGAAATGAGTTTTCAGAAGAGCATGGGCAAAAAAACCCAAGACATCTTTGTCATGACATTAGTGCAGCCATAGAGAGTTTTGGTCCTTCATCAGGAATTTTAGTCTTGGAAGCCTTCCACTTTTGTGTTTCAGTACCAGAGAGAGAATAACTTTTATGAACTCGGAAGCATTTCCCTCTGCACTGCCTTACCACTCATCTAATGTGAATTGCATCAGGCATTCAAAGCTTTACAAAAGTGAAGCGCCTCAGGAAATACTCGGGATCATTGTCACAGGACAGAATGAGCAATTCCATTACAGCATCATTTGAGTGAGAAAATACTGAAATACTACTATGAAGCTGACTAATTTATCAAGTGCTAATGGTTTGAGAAGTAAGAAGGGGGCTTGTTTGTTTTCTAGCATAGTGAACAATGATTTCCTGTAGTTTCTTCAGTTATTTAACTTCTGGCTTAATACTAAAAAATTCAGACTTACGCTGAAGTTTAAGCAATTTTTTGTATGTGAGTGTTACATACTAATATTTCAATTCATCCAGCATGATTAAATAACTAGGTTTGTGCTTAACCCAAGCAGAGGAGGAGTTGAAATGAATGAGGGATTTGGGATACTAGTTATTTTAAATCAATTGGTATGCCTTTTATGGTGGGTTTATATAATGAAAAGTTCAACACTAACAGTGCATTATAGGTGTATACACAAACACACTTAAAATAAAGAAAGGGAGATGTCAGAAGGATTCAATGCGGGAGAGACTATGCAGAAACTGGTAGTTTAAAGAGGAGAGTTGAACAAAACCCACCTAATATTTTTCTTCCATTTCTGATGTGTGAGTGCCGAATTGTGCAATTATGCAACTATGTGCAACAAAACTTCAGTGAAGCAGTGGCCGTGCTAGCAAATCTCATAGAAAGAGAACTTAAATTCCTTTATGAAGTGACATAGCAGAGCATGCCAGGCACCCACACCCTAACCAACATCTCAGCAAGGTGCAAAGAAGGAGAAAGAGAAAGGCTTTGACCACGCCTGGCTGAAAACATAAGGGGTAAACATTGCTCGCTACAGGCACATCAAAAGTGGAGAGTCAGTGAGACAGCAGTGCTTGACTGCAGAGCAAATAAGAGACAGAGCTTTTCTGACAATGTAGAATTTGGAAAGTTATGTTTAGGAACTGTAAGCAGTAGCCTCTGTGTTCAGCTGAATAGGACACTAAACACACAAATGTCAGTTAAAACTAATTCTAAGAAGAGATGGTGGGTTTTTTTTATTATTTTCTTTTCCTAAAGGAAATAACCAAGCAAAGTCCAAAGTGCCTGCTCGAGCTATGAGGCAAGAGTTGTTTCAGAAGCATTACCAAAATCTTTATTCTGAACACCTTCAAGTGGCACATTCATGCAAAGAAAGGCTTCTTGACAGGGACATACGTTTTATTAGACAAAAGGTAGATAGTCCTCTTAGAAAGGACTGCAACGCCAGAATGTTGCACTACCATAAGCAGCTAAAGCTCGGGAAAAGATGAAAAGTGAAATATCGAATGTTCCTGAGCTTTTACTATTGGTAAAGTGGTAGTTGGCAGGTCCTTACGTCAGCTGAGCACGCTGGAGTGAGCGCCGTCAGTAATTCCTTTTATTCCTCAGCGAGTCAAGAGACGCAGCCCTCGATATCCGAGTCATTGCTCCACATCCTGCCCTGCTGCAGCGCTTCCTCATTCAAGGCAGCGGCTCCTCGCAGCAGCAAGTCTGAGTCTCAGCACATTCAGACAGGATACCAAGAGATTCCACACAGGTAAGTAAGAGATCAAGTTTTCTGTCTTGTACTAGAAAGAGCTAAAACCGCAGTATCTGGGCTACGTTTTTTTTGGCTGAGGTCTTTCACAATTGCTTCAGATGATGTGGACGTGGGAAAAATGAAAAAGAAACAATTGGGGTTTGTGTTTCTTTCCTTTATCACAAGTGGCAGCTTACTGGAGAGGAAAAACACGGGTTGTGGGGTTTTCCCAGTTAAAACATAACATAAAAAGTGTAACTCCAGTCCTCTTCGCTGACTGCCAGCTGGGGTGTGCTTAGGCTGTAAAATGAGAAGTGAGGCTAAGGCTGTTGGTAACACAAAAGGCAGCTTTCACCTGACGTCCCAAAAGGCATCTCCAACTAATTTACACACCAAATACAGTTTTGTCTTTATTTCTGCTCTTTAATGACTAAAGATAAGTCAAAAGAGAAACTGACACACCGACAGAAGTGACCAAACAGGGAGTTTCAGTTTAGTGAAGTTCAGAGAATGAACACCAGGCTGAAAGTAATCACACTTACTGCCTCCAAGCATCAGCTGAGTAAGAGAAAAGGCTCAGAACAAGACATTCAGCATACTAGTCACACCAAAACCGAAACCCTGCATAACTTTGCAGGTTCTGAATGGTCACTGTTTACAAACTGACAGTATGTAACAGCAGCTAAAAGCCCCCGCGTGAGGAAGGTAAGGAGTCCTGTTGTGCTGAGCAGCGCACACACAATCACAGAGTCGGTGCTGCACAAAACTTGAGGTTTCAGTTGGCAGCTGGTGAAGAAATCAAGTGCAAGAGTGAAAAGACCAGAAAGAGGGCAAGCAAAAGCATAGGAGGATTTGCCCAAGTCATGACTCACTGTGGTTTCTGTGACAAGTGTTTGTGGATTTTGAAAAAGATAAGACACTGTTGCACAAGCGGGTTTTGGACAAACTTGTTGCCTTTGAGTTTTGATGGAAAGTCTAGATGAAGAAGAAAAAAAAAAAAAAAAAAAGAAAACACTCAATCACAGATGTACATTCACAGTCCATACAGCAGGGGATTCAAAACAACTTTTCCATTGTAAAAACTATTTTTATTCTTGATAGCTTTTCCCTTCCTTCAGAAGGAACTGTACCCACCAAGGTAATGCAGGGAGAAAGGAGAGTAGAAGAGAGTCACCTCGGAAAAGTACAAAGCAACTTATGTCACGAAGCCCAGTTTCTCATACCTCTGAGCAAACTTGTAATTCGGGCCCCTCAAGAGCCAGCTCATGCCAGACAATTTTGCCTTTTTGAAGGCTAAATTGACAGAAGCATTTCACCAGTTGACTAAAACTGAATCCTGAGCGAGCAATGAAACTGCATGGCTATAGATTTCAGTTCTCATGAAATCAAAAAGCTTACTATTGTTTTGAGTTTTACTTGATAATACCAGTGTAAGCAATGTAAAGGTAGAGATCAGCACAGATTTTTCCTTCTAGAGAAATTGAGTAGTTATTTCTAGAAAGGGAGATGTAGAAAATTTTCATCTCCAAGCCCTTGTCTTATAGTGCAGACCAGGCCACTGAAAAATTTACCAAGACGAGTACTACAAAAAGACTCTCCAATACACTATCTCCAGTTATGAAAGTCCTAAAATAAGATTGCATTGATGTACACTACATTCAAGAGACTAATCTTTTGGTGGAAGTCACTACTTCTTGACACTTTGTCTGCCAGAGAAGCCAGTATCACAGAATCAGAGAATAGTCAGGGTTGGAAGGGACCTCTGGAGATCATCTAGTCCAACCCATCATCAAATCCAACACAACACACACAACAGTGCAGTCAACTCTTTAGGGGGCTTGTTGGCTTTTTCCAGACTTATTGCAGCTGGCATCTACAACTTACTGCTAGCACAAGACAGACATGGACTTGTCAGAGCAGGTCCACAAAAACGGTCAGTGGGCTGGAACACCTCTCCTCTGAAGAAAAGTTGAGAGAGTCGGGGTTGTTCAGCCTGGAGAAGACAAGACTGGGGACACCTTATAGCAGCCTTTCAGTACCTGAAGGGGGCTTATAAGAAAGATGAGGAACAACTTTTTAGTAGGGCCTGTTGTGACAGAACAAGGGGCAATGGTTTTATACTGAAAGAGGGTAGATTTAGATTGGACATAAGAAAGATGACGCGGGTGGTGAGACACGGGAACAGGTTGCCCAGCAAGGTTGTGGATGCCCCATCTCTGGAGATGTTCAAGGCCAGGCTGGATGGGGCTTTGAGCATCCTGGTCTAGTGGGAGGTGTTCCTGGCCATGGCAGTAGGGTTGGACTAGATGATCTTTAAGGTCCCCTCCAACCCACTGTATGTTTTTATTAGTAGTATTTAAGAATCCTTTGAAAAACTTGAGCTGATTTCTGTCCCTCACACCCTAAGTTACATTCCTTTCCTGAACTGTGTTCCTCCAGCCTTCCCTCCCGCTCAGGATGAGGAGCCTATAGAGCCAACCACCCCCTATGGAAGCTGAGCATTCCTAAACATACACAGAAGGTGGCAGTCCAGTCCAGGTGGCAAGACACAGCAGACACATGTCAATGGACAGAGCTTTGTTTCAACAGGTGAGAGAAAGGAGAGGAAAAAAACCTCTGAATAATGAGATACTTTTCTGCCATAGTCCGTTAAATATACATATGTACTGAATGAGAATATGTACTGAATGAGAATATATACTTAGTGAAATATCCCATTGAACACTGACAATTTTCAGAGGCATGTGGGGATGTATATACATTGTGGATGTACTTTCAAGTCAGATTTTTTCAAAGCAGCCCGAGCCTCAGAGAGCTCCAGTCATTGATTTCAGTTCACATCTGCCCATGTGTCTTTAAAACAGCACATCAGCACCTTTAGGCACAGCTTAACCGCACGGCAAGGTGTGGTGCAGAGGTGCCTGTGCTAACAGGGTCTGGAGAAGTGCTGCTGCCTCCGTGTAGCATTGCACCAGCATGAATTCCCTGTGTTGATGGAGAGTTATTAATTGTAGCTCCCCACCACGTTCACAGGGCTCTGATGCTCCCAGCCCAGGAAAGGAGCTCAGATGGGGCTGCGTGGGCGGCCTCCACAGCTCAGCCCTGGCCTGAGGCACCCATACGAGCCATGGTAGATAGCAGAGGCACACCAGAACTCAACTCACACTGGTTCGGGTTTTTAACTGGGCTTATTTTGGGAGAGGAGGGGGAGAAATGAGAGGTTGGTTTTGATGGTGGGACAGCCACCTTCAGCATCACTAAAAGGAATCTCCATTTTTTGGCTGTAGCTAATTCCAGATTTGCTTGTTCTCTCACCTGCCATTTCCGCTGTTGTCTCTGTATTTTCTTTTTTCCAAACTCTGATTCCAACCACCAGAATTTCCTACCAGTCCATCCCCATGCTTGTTGCTAAAGTCATCTGTAACAGCCTAAAATAAATTGTTGGTACTAGGACAGTTTCTTCAGGGAGGTGCCCAATAAGACCGAACAAAATAAGTACGTAGCCCTTAGTCATCATTTGTTTCAAATGATGTAAGGCTAGAGGGGTAAAGAGTTAAAAATCACAAATTAGAAAAAATATGATCTATTTCAGAATATATACAAGTCCTTAAACGCAGAGGTCTCCATGTGCCTATCAGCCCCTAGGCATGCAGATTGCTCAGAACAAGTCTGCCTCCCCGGCACAACAGTTTAAGAATAAATACATAGCTAGCTCAAGGATTCCAGGCTAGGCAGTTTCCACACATGGAAGACTTGCTTTGACTTTGTGCATGTTAAATTATGCAACTTCTTACAAGG
This sequence comes from Vanellus vanellus, assembly GCF_965231255.1. Taxonomy (NCBI): domain Eukaryota; kingdom Metazoa; phylum Chordata; class Aves; order Charadriiformes; family Charadriidae; genus Vanellus; species Vanellus vanellus. The sequence continues at coordinate 124,274,877 of NC_138905.1, read as the reverse complement.
GATGTGACCGCACTCTAAGTTCAGTTAAGATTTCCTAACATCCCAGAGCCAACTGTCTTAAAGCCATCTTATTTTAGTCCCCCGACTGTGGGTTACCACCATTTGGTTTTGCTTTTAAAGCAACCACAGGAAAAAAAAAAAAAAAAAATTCCCCCATGCACAGCAGAAAAGCTCAACTCGCCACAGCTTTTCGAGTTACAACATAACAGCATCTTTGGCAACAGAGACTACTTCAGTTCAGCCCCAGCCTCAGCGTCCACCTCTTTGCAGGTGTGTGTAGGAGGGAAGCCCTTGAACCCATGCTGTCAGCCTCCTGCCTTGCTAAGCTTTGTGCATAATTTCCAGCAAATGTTGCCTGTATATGATTTGCTTTACCACATCCTCTGGACCCTTTACGCTCAGTGGAAGTGAAGGGGACTGAACCATGCCCTTTCAGCGAGAGACTCGCTCTGTTAGCACGTAAGCGAGACTTCAGGAGGAATAAAATGCACAGATCTACAAAAGGCATCAAGAACTAGCACCAAAACCTACAACTACAGGACCCATATAGAAAACTACCCCTGGAAGACAGAATTATTCAACACACCCCCGCACCCGTCCCACCTACTGAGCAGCAGGTGTTAAGGCAGGGTAACAATAAGAGCACCCAGTAGCATCCTGAGAGAGCACCTGCAGTAGACGAAACCACAGGACTCAGTGTCATTTGAGAGGATTTGTTTCAAGTATTTTAGTTTCAGTTACTCCAGTTTACCAAGGTTTCACTCCAAATTCACTTTTGTTCTATAACAGACAAGTGCTGGTGACTAGTGTAATTTAGCTTTTGCTTGGTGTAGTTGAAGAGTGCAACTTTAATGAAGAGAGGGGATGATGGAGAAAACAGACAAATAATTAATCCAGGGAATGCCAGGGGGGTTTTAATTCTAAAATTATTTCTACAATTTAGTTTTGCACGCAGGTATTTTCCTCACACCTCCTTGTGCATATATTATTGTGCAGTTTTCTGTATTATTTTATTTCACTTACAATTTTCCTGCAAGGCTGCTGGAAAGACTAGGCACAATGAGTTCAGTTTTATCATCTTGGTTCATATTTTCCCTTACTTTTCTTCTATGTTGAGAGAGGCATAAACACATTTCTACCCAGAAACAGTCCTTGTGTCACCTCTGGGGGTTGTAAAAGTGTTACTTCAGCTCCAGTCCTACTTGCATTTGCAGCCCACGGTGCAGGAGACTTTGGGATGGAGCAACTGCAAGAAATAGGGCATAGCTGAGGTAACACAAGTCATGGCTAAGACCACCATCAGCTCACTGCCAGCAAGGTGCAGATCAGAGACACCCCATGACTTACCCCGTTTAGGCAAGGGCAAGTATTTCATCTTGGGAGATTGCAAGGCTGCAAAGCTAATCCTCAGACATTTTGCCTCCCTTGAACAACTGCTTAGAAATAGGAGGTCTTGGGAACTGAAGCAACCCGAGTTCCACTTGAGTTGCTCTAAAGTGTTCACTGTCCTCCAGCTGCCACCTCAACTTCATCTCCCAAATGACTGTTTACTGCTTGAATGAAGGGTTATGGAAGATCAACACGTAGCACTCTTAGCTCAGTCCGCTAAATAAACAGTACTAGAAGTGCCAAGGTCAGCTTTGAGGTCCTCAAAATCTGAGGCATTGTAAGACACGTGACTAATGAGGCTCTTCAAATCCCATCTGGTAGCAGGACAGGCATATAAGGGCTTTGAACTGCAGGCATGAGGTCAGCATGTTAACATCTCAAGAAGATTTCCGTGAGTGCTCGGAGGAAGTGCTTTCAAAACCGGGCCATTTAAAGGTTACATAGTTTGAGTGCTTTCTATTAATTATTTCTCCCTTGTGTTCAACCCATAAGGTTCTACTTAGCTTAACAGTTATCAGTTAGAACACAGTACCAATCACACCTAATAATTGCTAGTTAACTCTCCACAAATGCATCAGTAAGGGGAGGAGGGGAAAAAAAGAGCTTGTTCCATTACACATTCTCACAAACAGACATTTGTGTCTAGAAAAAGGGCAGCTGTAATGTTTAATGCCATTTAATAGTGCTCTAAAGATCCAAACAAAATATTTCATTTGCCTGCATTATAATGAGTCCGAGATGTTTGGCAGCTGCCAGTAAACTAAGCACAATGCCGTATCTAACCAATTAGCACTTTGCACTTTCCTGTTTGAGGACATCATATCCCTTTCTCTGTGAGAGTTAGGTATGCAGTAGGTTGCACAGCAAGTCCCATTAAACACTCTTCTCCCCACTTCCCCAGCTGAAGTTACAAGATGCAGTTTGGGTAAGCAGTCAGCAATTGCCACATTCCCTTCATCAAAGACCAATCAACTTAAGTTCTCATTGAATGTATCAGCTCTTTTTACTAGTAAGCAAATACAAATAGGAGAGGGAATCCTGTCTTTCCAAATCAAAATTTCTGTATAGTTTTGACTCCCAGCCTAGTCATTTCTGAGGCCACAAGTCTTGTCAAACATTACCACAAACACTCAGAACTCAGGCTTTGGCCACCTCCAAAAGATGAGTTTTTCACAGTGTCAGTGAGAAGAGAGGACGTGGATTCAGGCAGCCCAGTTATGGGAAAACAAGAGTGGCCCAGGAAGCACTTCTCTTCCTAGCCACAATAGGAAGACTCACTGAGTTGCTGCATCTGTCAGGATTAAAAACAAGTGGTATGTTACACTGACAAAAATCCTCCTGACTACAGCTTTATGAGACATCTCCCTAGAAGTGTCTACTTCCCCAGAATCTGATGGCAAAGCAGAAAATCCATCATTTACTCTAGCAGTAACAGCTGTGCACTGAATAATATTGTGTTTTAGGAAGGTTTGATTGTATCGGAAAAACACTTAAGTACTTCGAGATATGCAAGACTGGACAACCCTTCAATCCTAACAAAATAACCACAGCATACTACAAAGTGCCAGAGAACCTAGACAAATACGGCCCTGCCTCTATACTCTGTACATGGATAAATACTACTTCAAAGTATTTGGTCTATGATTTTAAATGGATCTTCTGCAAGAACTGAATAAAGGAAAGTAGCATTTTATTTTTTTTTTTTTAAACAAGTCTAACAGTAATGCTCCAACCCACATATTCCTGGATTTCCAAATAGCAGTTATTATCTAGGTGATGCAAAGACTCACCACTTGAGCACAACTCTAGCCAAGAGCTTGAAGGGTGCCAAAACAGATGTGCGATTGGCACCTGCTACTCTCCAAAAGAGCTTTTGTCTTTGTTATGGCACTGTAGAGACTCAACCAGCTCCTCCGGCTACCTGGAGCTGCCAGATCACAACTATTTGAGCTGCAGCCTGTTCAGCCCTTGCAGAAGGACCTGCTGGGCCTGGATCATCCTGGGGGAAAAACCCTGATGTGAGATGCCATCAGAAGGTATTTCACAGGGTGATAGTCAATGGAAGGGAAAGAGCAGGCATTCAAGGGAGATAAGCACATGTGGTGGGAGCAGGGAGATGTCACACAAGGGGCGCTTCAGCTACAGCACTGTCAAGAATTTTCAACAGTGCTAGTGAATCTAAACGTTGCTGTTTTGGGAAGGAAAGGGCTAAGCCACCCCTGCCACTACACAGCAAAGGGGGGGAGGAGGAAGGGATGGTAAGGGGTAAAGTAAGATTGTGGAGAAGCTGTCTCCATCTCTGGCACCCTCTTCCCCACACACCACTTGCCTATCCTTCCACCTTGGTGGCTGCCGTTTCCTCAGACTCTAGCTGCTCCTTGCAGCCCACAGTGCAGAGGTCCATCACACAGGACTAAATTCCTACAAGATTTCAGGTGATGTTGCTTTAGATCAGTTCATTGATTGCAAAGATGTTTGACTGTACCTATCATCCCAGGAGGCTGACGATTTGAATCCATTCACAAAGCTTACCTCCTTGATGGGGACAGGTGAGGCCTAGAGACCAAACTGTAGGTCAGTGCAACGCACTGCTGAATTTGCAAGCCTTATTTGGGATGTGCATTTCACACACTCCACTTCCAGTTTGGGGCTAGTTGAAAACATGCTGTAAAACTAAGTTTACCTAAACTTTCACAGGGGCTTTCCTATATTGAAAGTGTAGAACCGCAGAGAGGTCAGGCTGATCTTTTACAGCATGAAAGCTTGTGGTTTTGCACAAGCTGCTCCTCTTTCTTTTCAAGTCATTACTTACCGACCCGCTTGAAACAGCATAAACATAAAAGCTCTGTTCAGAATCTCTGACGCTGAGCAAGATTAAGTCTGGTGGACCCGTAATTACAGAAGGGATGACAGCAGCTACCCATGCACTGCTTTCCTAGTGTGGGAGTAGCCTGCCTACCTAGCCAGCAAGTTGCCTTTATAGCAGAGTCGTACAAAGTTGATCCAGTGACTTATTGCTAAGGTACTTTGTTTGGACCTCCACCACAACCCTCAAGATGACCTTATTGTCCACTACCAAGTGACACGTGTTATGCTCTCTGGTATTAAACATAGGAATTGGTGAAATGGCTACAACTGAAGTCAACTCCTGTTGAGGAAGTGAGACCATTTGCTGCGAGAGCTCCATTATCACTGAACTATATCATCTTAGAAAAGTAAACTAAAGACCACTTGAAAACCAGCAACTTTTAGGACTTATATCCCCCACATAGATCTTGGGAGCTACAATCAATTTGTGTATTGGGTTGTGATCTTTGTTAGGTTCAAAGACTGACTTATCCTTTCTGTTCTCTCACAATCCAGAAAGATCAGTATCAGCCAGTTGTATGAAGATGCAATTAACAGTTCACAACCTGGTTTCTTGAGAAAAGTAAGGCTTATGTGATCAAGCAAAGCACCTGCCTAATTCCCGCCTTCTCCCCAACATCCCTTGTAACTCTTTAAGTCTTTCAAAAATAAGAAAAAAAAAAAAAAAACAGCAAAAAAACCCCACCAAACTACAACCCAGAGGAGATTCTATTAGCACTGTTCTTAAGGCAAGAGAAAAGACAAAAACAAGACACCCCTGTAAAGTTAGCTCTTGTAAGAGTCAAGAGAATTTGTGTTAGAGACAAAAAGCATTAACAGCAGAAGACAGAGAATCCATGCCAGAATTCATTGCCCATTGCACTTTTGTGCCAGCAGTTATGGAACAACAGTTTCTCTTCCTTCGACAGCCATTCTAGCAGGGAATACAACAACCAACACAAAGCATTTCCAACTTGACTGCTGGTAACTCTCTGTTGTTCGGGCATCATTTGTAATCTTACCTGTATTGCTGTTGTAGTAACATCAGTTGGACTTCCTAGTCTCTGTCCTAGTCATGTCTTTCCTTGTGTTTAAGAGAAACACAAGAGTTACACTCCGCAGCTCTTGCCCAAATAATAAGTGCCCTACTGGGTTGTACAAGTCTAACCTAGTTCTTCACCTCCAGCAGTAAAAATAGGAAACACTTCTGAGGGATAGCATGGGTGTTGTCCAAAAAACGGATTCGTGCCCAGCATGCAATTAGCCAATCTCACACACTCAGGTGAGATATTGTATTTATTCAGGCCTGGGTGCTCAGTGGATTTTCCACAAATCAAGCACACCCCATGCCAGTCTCCTTGCTGTATTTATACACAAAGGTTACAAGGTGGTACACTCCCAGTTACAATGATTGGTTAGTAATTTACATAGAATTACAACATCTGCTACATCATTCTTTCAATCATCGTGCATGTGTGGGGGAAGGGTCTTCACCTGGGCAAGGGTCTTCTTGACCTGTGGGTGTGTTGTTTAGTATTATAACGAAGGCAGTTCACTTCAGGACACCTTAAAAGTAAGTTCTGTTGCCAAGTTGGCCATCTGGATTCTCCTCTTGCCAGGTTGTCATGCAATTTGTCCTATATACAGTCAATCCCAGATGTTAAGGTCCAGAGAACAGGGACTTCGAACAACACAGCGTTCAGTTCATTACTAGTTAATAAGGCTAGAGGGACTTCAAACAACAGTGTTCTGTTCATTATTAGTTAACTAAGGCTAACACAAGCTAACTTCTTGAATCAGGACACCCTACATCATGGGTATCTCAGATACTGGCCAGGCTTACATTGTGCTTATACTCCCCCAGCATCCACAATTCATGTAGTCCTGCACAAAGTAAAGTTCCACTGCCTACATGAGCTAGTTAGCAGCAAAGCCAACACAGGGACACAAACATTGCCCGAGTCATAATAGCGATTGGCATTTGTTAACTTTAAGGATCAGAGGTGTGAGGGGCACATAAGTTAAGTGTACCTGTTTTTCAGAATCACCTCCTATAGCTCCACCTCAGGCCTTTCCTAGCACTGGCTTGTGGCTGCAGACTAGCCCAGATCATCCTTAGCTACATCACATATGCTCCTGGAGTTCTTTGTCCTGTTGCATTGCCTCAACTCCGTCACCACAGTGCATGGCTGAAATCACACCACCATCTCTGGCGCTACAATCGCCTCTGTGCTGCAGGGAAGAAGAGGAACCACGTGATCCAGCCCAACAGTTGAGAAGTGGTTTCTCCAGATTTTCCTAGGCTTGAAACAGTAGTTTCTGCAGGCTTTTGCCTCTAACAGCTGCAAACTTGTGGGGTGCTTTGGGGCAGTAATGTTGCCTCAGACAAGTTATTGCTTCAAAACTGAAGTTGGACCCAACAGAGTTTAGGTCCAAAAATTTAAGCTTGTTTTCTCACTGCCTGAGCTGTGATAGAGCTGTTAGAGTCACTGTTGAAAAGCGCATGAAGTCTAACCCACTATCAGTTCAAAACATTTAGTGCCTAAGCCAGCAGCCAGACACCCTATGGAGTAGAATATTAAAGGAGAAAAAAGGGAAAAAAAAAGAAATAAGAGACGAGTTGTGCCGTGTGAAGACAAGGGCTTGCAAGGCTGCCAGTGCTGATTTGCAATAGGCAAACAAAGTCATGAGATATTGTGGCTTTCATCTTATGCTGTTCCTCTGCTTTCTTCTGGGGAAAGAAACCCTTCTACTGCAAAGTAGTCCACTGGGGGAAGGAGGGAGAGAAGGAATGGGAAGAGGTGGGTTTGGATTTAAAAAAAAAAAAAAAAACACACACTAAAAAAATACCCCAAACAGACCCAATAGTCATCTTCTAATTCTAGAAGAGCAGCACTTCAGTCAAGTACAGTCCTCACCTAAAAATCATTCACAAGAAACTCTCTTGAAGTCTACAGTCTCCAACAGGAAAGTCAAGACACTGAACCACCACAGAAAAAGGAAAACAAACACACACACCTCCCCCCATCAAGACACATCCACAGTTAATGACAATAAAACAACTTGCAGGAGGTTCCTCACATATATCTAAAGAAGAAAGTAGGCAACGTGTGAAAGTTAATTGTACACACATGACCACAGGAAGAATAGTGTACTGGTGTCAGAAAAGAGTAAGGGGGAGGATGCCACCTTTTTTGCACCACAGTTCTGAATAGAAACACATCTACAGGAAGTAAACACATGTGGTCTTTCAGAGTGCTTTGAAGGAGAAGAGTTGTTTTGTTTGGTTCCAAACCCCAAGATCGCTACTTTGAAAAGGAGCCAGCACCTCCCTGTGAGGTCATGATTACAAATGGGAGTAAAAAATGCAGTGCTATTGGGCTGATAACAGAAAATGCAATTTTGCTGGTGGGGCAAGAATGAAACAAGATCTGATCATGCTTACAGTAATTGAGAGATGGGCACTTCAGATTGTAATATGATTTGGCTGAACTAGATCTGAACTGAGCGCTAACAACAAAATCTGAAAGCTTTAAGACGACTGAGAAACATTCCAGACTAGAGGGCCTGCAGGAAGTGCTTAAGATCCCCGCTCTTCTTTTTCCTCCTTAGACAAATTGATTGTTCAACATATTTCCTTCAGACAATAAATACATCTATCTCAGCTATCAAGCTGAGAGTTTACAGTCCTGCAACACCTGGGCAAAATAACTTGGGCAGCTCAACATAAACCTGCGTTGTATATTAGATGTACATCCCGTTGACTCTATGTGTGACTGTTTGCCGCTTGGAACAATTATTTACAGCTTAGCAAAACAAGCATGAAGAGCTTAAAGATGCTTTAGGGGCCCCTATTTAAGATGCTATTTGTGTCCATCTCTGATGGACACAAGTTAATTGGACATTAACATTCTCATGCTTGTAACATAACCATACAACTAGAAACTTTCTGCTCTGATACTAGAGCAGTTTGGTTTTCTGGGTTTTGTTGGGTTTGGTTTGGGGTTTTTTTGGTTTTTTTTTTTTGTTTGTTTGTTTTTTTTAAGACTGTGTAGGCTTCAGCTTTATAAATACTTTCAAAAGGCAGGGGTCGGGTAAGTAATTCCATTGGGGAGGAGGCAGTTTGAGCCTGCAATATTTGGTAACAGTCAGCCTTATTTTTGTCACTGGTTCAAGAGTCCTTGAACCACCAGAACTTAATCTTTTTACTAGTACAAAGTATTCCATGAGCACTTCAAGCTTTTCACTGGGTACCTATGGAGAAGGCCAAGATAGGCTCCTGGAAAAGGGAATAGCTCTTCCTTTCCTTAGTCACTTACATTCACTGCACTTACCTCATTTTCCTTGCATAAGAAAAGGTGCCACCAGAACATGCAGGAATACCAGAGATACCACCTGTGTCCTAACAAAGTAACGCGTACATGCTGTGAACTACTCTCAGGGAAAGTTGTTCAACAAACAGTTCCTCCCACCTCAAAAAGTTCTCACAAACTGCAGCTGCAGGTTTGTTTGCAACAATTAAAAGAAAACAAACCACAAATAAAACCCAGGCACATTCACTTTTACTTTAGCAAAGCAATGCTCCTAGAGAGACCAGCTCAGGCAGAGACTAGCTCCTTTCGGTTCAGTAGCTCTGACGTCAGCGAGTTAATTAATACCATTGTTCCAGGACTATAAGACTTTATAATGAACGGTTGCTTACAAGCATGTTCAAACTGCATTTTGTAGCTTCGTAGAAAAATCCAGGATGTGATTCAGGTGGTTCCTCTTGCTCAGAGGAGCTGCTGCCATAGAGTTTGTCTTCGAGGTGTACAAACCCTCAGCAAGGTGCCCAGCACAGGTCTCTGTCGGTTCGGTCACAAATTAACATCATCCTCTGGGGAAGAGCCAAGACAAGTTGCACCAACTCTGGTTAATCTCTGTTTCTTTTTCTCCTCTCACCCTGGCATCCTGAGCTTCTATTTTCTGACCCACCATTCCCAGTGTTTCCATGTCTGACGCAGCAAGTATAACAGCATCGGCTACTAGTTAGCCTCATTTACCTGTGAGGCTCACCACTTTGTTGATGAATACTTAACACTTTCCTAGAGGACAATAATAAATACTTTCTGAACTTCACCCAGCTTTCTTCCTCTTCTCACCTGTCAGGAAATACGGATCCAAGTGATTGTAGGGTTACAAGTCAGGGAGGAGATGTATTGTCCAGTAACAGGTCTAATAGAGAAAAATACACGATTCCACTAAGATACAACGGGTCAGTTTATATGTATCACTAACAGCATCATCTTGTCTTGGAGAAAGGTGGTTTCTAAAATATGTAAATTAAAAATAGCTAAGAGGAGAGAGGACTCATGATCCAGAAAAGCAACTGGTAGTCCTTAAGTCTGTTGCTGGCACCATTTGCCAGCAAAAATAAGCATCTGCTGGTCAGGATTTTCCCTGCTCTCACAGTATTGAGCTAGCAAGTAATTTTGGAGAATGGAAATTCTCTGGCATTAGTGTGTTATACTTCCTCCTAGACAAGGCACTGAACAAAAGTAATAAAGACATTTTATTGACTATCCCATCAGCTCAGAAGTATTCTCTTGAGCCTGAAATAGTTTCCCTTCTGCTTCCTAGGAAAGCCCCCCAGAATTTCCCTTTCTCCCTCGTGACCAGGCCTTATCCACTATATGAATTTGAAAGTTCAAAGGGAGGGAGTTTTCCTGTTTCCTTCTTTGGACTGATGACATTTACTGAGGGAGTTTTATAATCCTGGTTCAGTGTGAAAGACAACTGCTGACCGAAGATAAAACACACTTTTAAAATGGATAATACATTGAGCAAGACAGCAAAACCCATCACCACAAACATCTATGAAAATAGTACACTAAATGCTGACAGTTTGTCAGTTTAAGCAGATTTTTTTTTTCCCCCCATTGGAGCTTATCAATATAAATAGCTCAATGCTGTTCTTATTTTGTCTTCGGTAACTGATTTATTGTGAAGTTATATCTTCCCTAAGTTTTACGGCCCTTCAGCTGCACTCTGTCAAGACACTGCACAGATAGGATGGGAATAAAGATAAAAGCTCATGAATATGACTCCTTTTAGAGACTTATCAGCTGTAAGCAGCTGAAGAAATCAAAGACTGCTGAGATAACCTAGGTGCAAAGAGCCGAGGTCAGACTACACGCCTGCTTCAGCATTTGCAGGACAGCAGGCCAAGCCTGAGGCACAGAAAAAACAGGCTCTTGCTTAAATCACCGAGAGCCCTGCTGAACCAGAGGGCTGGTGGCTGGCTGGAGCTGGGAGGTGCGAGACAGCTGCTGCTCCTATGATGCCCATCCCTCCGTAGCAGGAGGCAGCACCCCACGTCACCCGTCTCTTTGCCAACCACTATTCCCGCTCTGTCCTTTCCATGATTTCTAGCAATACCCTCTTTTGTCTGCTTTTCCAAGAAGCCCAAACTAGCTCCATACATGTACCAGAGAAGTCCTTGTCTCTCTGTAGGGGCTTAGTAACAAAGGAAGAGTTCAAATAACCATGAGATTTCCAATGTAGATGCAAGTTGAGGAGCTTAGCCCATTCAATGATGCAAACTCTGCAAGAGTTTAACCTAGGCAGAGATATTTCAGCATAGGGATGTTTCGACAAGTAACGGATTCAATGAGAAAGAATTATTTCACATACAGAATCTCTAATCCAGATTGCACAAAACCCTTTAAAGCAAATCATAACTATAGTGGGAGGGAAAGGCCATGAGACAGACATAGAAGAGCAAGGAGAAACACCTGTCAACCACTCCCATAATATGCAAGAACTTCCCATGTATTTCAATCCATTTTGGTTCTTCTTGCCTGTATCTGGTTTATGAGGCACTATATACAGGAATCCATATGACTTAACATACTGGCTAAAGAAAAAACAAATTAAAATGCTTAGATACTTGAGAGGAATAGAGGAATGGAAGCAAGATAACTTTGTCTCATCCATCTTCCCTCCTGTGGCAGTACAGCTTACAAAATTTTCTCCCCAGCTTATGGCCAGGAAGAACTTGAAAACTCACGCACAGTCACAGGCAGTAAGAGGGCTGACTAAGCTTTTTAGAGGTTATCGCAGTAAGTAGGCACCTACTGAGAGCCACTTTCATAGAAGTTGAGCTCTCAACTCCAAAGTAGTACTAGGAACCCAAAGTGAATCATCTCTCTCCAAAACCAAGTCTCATTTTCACAACTAGCTTCAGATCATCCACTTCAGAAATATTAGTATTGGTCACTGCTGTGGTTTAACCCCAGCCGGCAGCTAGAACCACACAGCTGCTTGCTTACTCCCCCCAGTTTGGATGGAGGAGAGAATCAGAAGAGCAAAAGTGAGAAAAAACTCATGGGTTGAGACAAAGATGGTTTAATAGGTAAAGAAAAAGCCACACACACAGGCAGAGCAAAACAAATTCATCCACTGCTTCTCATCGGCAGGCAGGTGTTCAGCCATCTCCAGGAAAGCAGGGCCCCATCACGTGTGAGGGTTACTTGGGAAGACAAACACTATCGCTCCAGATGTCCCCCACTTCCTTCCTTGTCCCCCAGCTCTATACGCTGCGCATGATGTCACATGGCACGGAATATTCCTTTGGTCAGTTGGGGTCAGCTGTCCCAGCTATGTCCCCTCCCAGCTTCTTGTGCAGCCCCATCCTGCTCACTGGTGGGGCAGTGTGAGGAACAGAAAAGGCCTTGAGAGCTCAGCAAGAACTGAAAACACCAGTGCACTATCAAAAGTATTTCTCATCCCAAATCCAAAACATAGCACCATACCAGCTGCTAATACAATGTTAACTCTATCCCAACTGAAACCACGACAGTCAGCGTTGTAGTAACCCAACAAACATTTTTACTGACATCAGTTAACTTAATGTCTTCAGGACTCCTCACATAAGTCAATCTAAGCACCAGCTTAGCTGTTTGGTTGTTGAATAGAGGTCTCCAGAATCAGGTAATGCCACCGATTTAAGGGTCAGACCGAGCACATGCCAGAAGAAAAAACCCATAGTGAAGAATGAAAAACTGAAGTCCTTATTTTTATGTTAGCAGTTTATGCTATAATACCTCTTAACTTCAGAGGTTAAACAGTAAAACAAGATGTCACCCAGAGAGTACTAGAACCAGATAGTCAGACAGGAACTGCCCCCAAAGTCAAACACCCACCCCCACCTCCAATATTGATTCAGCTGAAGAAACCCTTGCCTCTTTCTTCATTGTCACTTGTGTTATACTTCTTTAAGGCTATGGTCTTCTAAAAGGCAAAACAGAAGACCCACACACCTGTGCCTTTTTCACATAACTGCAATCTCCTGAAAGAACAGCTCTTTATTTTTGAGAAAAATTTGTCAGAAGAGGAAAAAAAAATTTTGTTGGAATTGGCAGATAAAGAGCAATGGAAACTCTCAGAAGAGCAAAAAGGAATTGAAAAAGAGAGGAACTTTTGGAGGAGCTGTCAGAATAACATTACAAAAAGGAACAATGCTTTTTTTGGTTTCTCTTCAAAAGTTTCATAAAAGGGCATGAGACCACCACACACCACCAGTCACAGGGAGTAAGTCTCACCCAGTAAGCACAAGGCCAGGCAAAGGGTAGGATACACCATATGCTCCTTCGGCTGTGCTTTCTGAGCTCCCACCCAGACAGTGTCAAATCCGCAGCACTCAAACCCTGGAGGACTTACGATGTGCGAGGCAGGGATAGGTGGCCTGGGAACACTTGCTGGGGATTTAGAGGGCAGAAATCACTCCCTAAGTCAAGAGTCTTTCCCACAGAAAGAAAAGAAGTGAGAGGCATTGCCCTGCCATTCTACACAGCAGCGGCATTCACTCAAAACCATGATCACTAAACTAGCACAAAAGTTATGTTACATAGAGGACAAAGCATGTCTTAAGAGAATGGGATGAGAGCCCACTACCAAATATTACTGACCGTTGCCTTGCAAAACGGCCTAACGCAGACCCCGCAGGCAGCAGTGACACAGCGTCCCTCTGGGATCTGTGTACAGACATCCTGCTAGTCCTTGGATTGACCTTCACCCAAGGGAAACAAGCAAATGACATAAGAAATTCCTCAGAAATGACACCTGGAAATACAGATAGCATAGATCTGGATTGCCTGAGAATTCAATCAGACCAAACATAACATGAAACCACCAAATACCCACAAACTGTAGGATCATTTGATCAGTGTTGAATTCTGCTTGCCTGTGTACCAAGTGAATGCTTCCTTTCGAAACCCGAAATGAAACATGCCACATTTAGCATCAGTCCCCTGAGCCATCCAAACCCTTCCCATTTTGCAAAGCCACAAACAACTTCAGTTTAGTCTAATAGCTATTAGAAAGGTTATTCTGAAATCAAAAATAAAGTCAAATATCCTGAGCATTACAGTTTATTAAGTACGCTAACTCGCACAGACTCCCTTTTTGGCCAGACACATCCAGAGTTTTGCTGTTTTCCGCCAGCCTTTGGAAAGGTGTTTGTGTGTTTGAATCCTGGAGGCTCTGATCAGATATAAACTGTAATTTCTGTTTCCCCACAGGTTTAATTTCTATATGTGCGGACAAATTCCTCCTTACCAAAACTATTTATTCAAAGCCAGGGGAAAGTGTGCAAGTTCCTGCTGCAGTTCTCTGTATGGGGTACAGCTTTCCACAGGGATCAAGTCATGCACCATCACTCATTCATTCTTTACCCCTGAGAAAGATTACGTTTTCAGACTAGATATGCATTTGATAACAACCTTTCAGTCCCCAGAGCCGGACTGCGGCCCATGGTAAGCCTTAAACAGGCAACAGGAAATTCCAGCAGCATGGGGAAACCGAAACAAGTCCCAAGCCAGCACTTCACCCACCACACGCCACCTCTGCAGCATAGCTGGTGTGACTGGAGCACAGGGAGGGAAGAGAGGGAGCAAGGACAGAGTACACAACACTCCAGCGCACAGCAGATAAGGATGAGTTCAGAGAGTTTTAAACAGCTATAAGCTATGCTAAAACAAACAAACACGTAACCCTGACCCACTGCCCTCACAAATGCATGAAGTTTGCCACAGTGCACCTGAAGATAAGGGTCTCGATCCAAGACTAGGCTGCCACCACAGCACGTTTTGCATCCTGAAGCTTCCCACGTTCCCCCAGGAGGCAAAGGGCACTTCCTCCCGCTGCCTTGAGCCGAGAGGGCGAATGACACAATGGTTCGCTACAGAAACACCACCTGGCACCTCTCACAAATCCCCAAAAGACTGCTTTCAAATTAGGGTCACTTATTTGAAAACCTAGAACCCTAAAAAAGAAAGCCACTGCCATTCTTGGATACGTGCCAGCATGTCCCTCACGGAGATCTCTTAATCTCTTTCCTTGAACTAATTATAGGACGGGTCTCTAAATGATACCTCATTTTGTTTACAGGTTGCTTTCAGATAAGATCAGAAGTAGTGATCCAGTTTCGGTACAGACTGTTGCATCACAAGAACTTTCTCTAAGAAGCCAGACTGCAACTTCCGCTTGCAAGATCACTCATTAGCTTTCTACTAGGTGTTAGCTTTTACCTAAAGGTAAAAGGACCATGTGGTTACACGAGTGGAGAGCATTTAAGGAATAGTAAGGCAACATTTCTCCACTCAGGATTTCACAAAGTTGGAAAGAAAGGTCCCCACATCCTCCTACAAGCATCAGTAACAGTAAGCTAGCATAAATCTGGCATGCAACAAACAAAACCAAACCAAAATGCACCACTTGAAGAAACTACGGGTGACTAAGCTACAAAGCTTTGCCAGGTGCATAACAAGCAGTTTCCTTCTTGGCAGTGGTCTTCATTATCTGCTAGGCAGTTTTGGTTAATCCTTTCAGAATTACTGGTGTCTTCTCCAGCTGGTGCCTGTTCCAACTTGTATCACCATTCATTCAGTACCCATCTGCATTACCTGTGTCACTCAGCCAGTACTGGAGGGTGGCAAATGAAGCAGAAGAGCTGGCAAGCAAATCAATCTCTTCAATGTAACACCCAGACAGTCACATCCACTTAGTTCACAATGGCTTTTAAATCAGTTTCACACTTGGTGGTTACCACACAGAGGTACCTCCTGTACCTCAAAAGGGTTCCAGCTTAGCACCTCCCTCCCTACCCACTACCCTACTTCAACTCATAGGCCCATAACAGCCTCGCATGAGCCTTCTCTAGATTTTCAGTTCCCAGATCCTTTCTGGTCTAGATCCCAAACTGATCATTCTTTGCAGCAATATACACAGGCGCACCGTGGCTACAAGCCATTGCTGGCCTGATCACTCAAACCAGCTCTTTTTCTGGTACCATAACCTGGCTGCTCAGCCACCAGAACTGATGCCCACTGTATAATCCCAGGTGGGTCACACTCCAGCTGTGCCATTGCTGATGATCAGACAGCTGCCAGCAGAATTCGGAGTGAAATTTAAGGCAACAGAAAAAAAGAAAAGACATCTGTACACAACATGGTCCCCTGGCTCACACACAGGGCCTCTACCCAAGAGATTTTCCTCACCTGCTAACCCCAGCTGTCCTGACCAGCAGAGCTGTTCAAAGAACAATGTCCTTAATATACCACAGCAACACTATTTCCAGGGTTAACTCATGGAAAATACCATTTTCTTAACTTGTTTTAAAGGAAGCATTTGAGTGGTCCAAGAGCATAAAGCCTTCAACAGTAGCATTTTGACTCTCTCACCCCCACGCCTCCTGCATTGGAAAGAGACAACTGGAATCAATTTACTCTGGGACAAAGTCCTGCTATTCTACAGGCACTGGGAACATTTGTTTACTTGATTAATTTAATTTTATTGGAGGCTGAGCTAATGTGTTCAGCAAATGGCCTTGCACACTTGACGCAGAAGTTGGACAACAGAGACATTACCAAGAAGTTCAGCATTTTGGAATTTGATCATATGCTTTAATCTCATTATATACCTTAGTTATTTCAAGTAGGTTAGTGTGTTAAGTTACTAATTAGTGTTTTAATTCTTCAGGAAGTGACTTCTCACTGCAAAGCCTTACTTGGTTAATTGTTTTAGCCTCTGAATAATAAGCCCTAAATAATTCCTTTGTCAGATTAAAGTGACCAGCAAATGAATCAATTTTTAAATTTGAAAAAAAAAAAAACCCAAGAATAAAAATTGCTAGTTTCCTAAACTTCCATTTCATTTAAGCCAGCACTTAAAAATAAGACACATACACCAAAAAAAAGATGTGAAATATCAAATAGAAAGTAATTATTTTAAATGCTAGTCTCTGTGGTGATTAAAACATCTTACACCAGCTGCACTGCAGACAGGAACAGATCCTCCCTTTAGAGTTCCAAGAACAATCCTTCTGGACACCCAGTGTAAACGTCTCTGTTCCAAGCACAGTCAGTTCAATCCAGAAAGAAACATTATTTAAACTAAACAGCGCTGGGTTAAACTAAAATTAAGGGTCAAGTGCTCCAGCTAGACCAGCCTGAAGTACTCCTGTGGTCAGATACTGCTTCCTAAAACAAGACCTGCCTTGCTCCTTCTCTATGTGCAAGCTTAAACTTCAACAGGGAAGTAACAAAAGCACGTGGATGGCCAGAGAGCTCAACACTCACATGCAATTCGGATGCAATTTGGTATTTCAGGTCTGATCCCACTTCCCCCAGAGTCCGAGACTTTTGTACAGGCATTTGTGAGAACCAGAAACCCCACAGGGGCTCTGTGGGAGTAAACCAGCCGAAGCTGGAGACGCAAACAAGCTGGCTGGGCTGGAATAACCACCTTCACGCAGTTCTTGAGTCAGAATCAAAACTGTTAGAAAACGACCGATTCTTCAGAAGAATGACATCACCTCAAGGAGCTCTGACTTTTGGGTCATTCCTGTCTGCTGCTATCACACCTTCACACAGACGCATTAACTGGCCGCACCTACCAAGTTTTGAGTTCTCTCTGCATAAGGAGATATAAGGACACCCTTTTACCTACGGGGAAAGCGGGCACAGCCACAGCACCACTACGGAGTATGGCTGCAGAGCACCAGCTGCTAGGCTGCCCTCCTTCAGCCTGGCAACAGACCTTGCTGCTGCCCGTCAGCAAGTTGGTGTAGAGCCCTGGTCCCTCCAGATCTACCTCGTTCTCATCCCAGTACCAGGCCAGAGCACCGGATGAGTTTTCTCCCGGTAATTTTGCAGGGAGGCGTTGTGTGGAATGAAACAGCCGTACACAGCAGGATAAACTGTGTGGGGCACCACAGAGAACTAGTTGGGTAGATAAGAGTGGCCATTGCTGTCTCAATTTTTTTTTTTTTTATAAAAGGCAGGCAGGAAACACGTGTATATGGAATAAGCTCGCTTTGCATAAATTTACACCCTTACTTGGAACAACCACCATTGTAACGGGGAGGGAGGCAACCACAGAAGTCATTAATCAAAAACATGCAGGACATACTGGTTTTAATGTCAAAAAGCCAAAGGCGGCAGGTGGCTTGCACGGAGTATCAGGAAGGGGCTGGTAAATGAAGCATAACCAGGGCTCGGCCACGAGGAGAGGGGGGAAAACACAGAAATCCGGCTCTCTGGCCTTGCTCACCCCAGGAAGCACCATTGCACCAGGAGGAACAGGCAAGAGAACGCCACCAGCACCTTCCCCAGACAGAGCTGCCTCAGCAGATAGAGAAGGGTGCCCTGGCTAAACCACTACTTCCACTGTCAGTATTATCTCTGGACCACACTGGGGAGGAACGATCGCTCAGATGTTTGTATTCCTTAAGCTATTGGATGCTGTGAGGACGGGGAGAGGAAGCCCAAAACCCACATTCTTCCCCCCTTCCCTGAGAAAGTACCGGATTTAACAGCCTCCTCAAAAAAGAGGTCTTTAAGCAGTATTTTCCTTATAGGCTTATTAGCTGTGTCTGTATTTTATTGGTAGATACGCACCACGCCGTGCAGCTTGGGTGGTATTTGGTAGTCTGAAGGATGGCATCTATACCTCTTGATAAATGCAACAGCCTTTAGGTTTCACCACCTTCTTTGATCTCAGGCTGGCTATAGAATCCCTTCACTGGGTTGAAAGCTCAGGGCTAGTCAGCGCACAGCTTGTGACTCACATCCAACCCACAAGTGAAAATAAATATGCTCTGTGTACTGTAAGAGTGTATTCAGAGTGTAAATACACACTGTTGTATCTCTATTATATATACAGAGTGTATATAATAATATACAGTGTTATTATATATACAGAGTGAAAGGAAACAGACTGAACCACAACAAACCAAGTACTTGTAAATAACCTATCGCCTTCTGGAGAAATGCTTATGGCAACAAAAGTTAAGAGCCTTTCACTTTTTCACTCTTGCAGAGAGAGTAGTAGTAGCTGGAGCAGCTGGTGAAGATCACGACGGGGAAGGATTCCTAAGGGCTGGGAAGGCACAAAAATGAAATGGTAAGCTATACTTTTCTTGTGCAGCAAAGCAGCTTAAGTTTGGGAGCAGAGGGAATTTTGTTTAATTACCCATAGAAAGTTATTTGAAGAGCAAACTGGGACTAGGTATACGTGGTTAACTTTGTCCACGTGAGAACACAAGCAAGAAACGCGGGTCTCGTGTTTGCGACTGAAGCCCCATCCCATTACAACCCCTGAGAAAGCTTCAATCCACAGGCAGCAGATACGATCCACAGCAAGACTAGGCAACAAAACAGGACAGGGTTGCCCACCCATCCAGCTTTGCGTCCAAATTCTCTTCCCAGATAAGGAAGTTGTGAAACAGGGCGTTCTATACACCAGAGAAAAGGTCTTTGATCTCTGCTCCAGCATTTTAACAAAGCATTTGGCATTTCTCTCTCTCACTTTATTAGGGAGACTGCTCTCTGGATGATTGCCTGCTTACTGTTTGCATCTCTACTCAGAGGTAAATATACTATAATACACATCTAGGAATATGTGGAAGTATTTATATGTGAATAGGCAAACTGAGAACCCTGGAGCAAAACAACATAAATACATGCTTCGCTTTGAATGTATTTCATCACAGTCCAAGGTTTGCAAGTACAGGTAATAACCTTCAGATAAACCTCTATATCTGAAAGAAATACTTTCAAGGTTAAGGTGTTTCAGGCTCACAAATCTCTACTCAAAGTTTATCCTGCCCACATCCTTAAAAACACCCCAGCATTTCCATAACTTTAAGGATGACTTGGAATCTCATCATTTACCACCCCCAATTGCCTTGCATCTGCTTTTGTATTTAAACTCATTAAGTTGCTGGGCTCACTACAGGCATGACCGTGTAAGTGAAAGGACTGGGGCCCAGCAGTCATCTCTCTCCCTGAATCTTTGCACATGCTTGGCCAAGTTCCAGCAGAAGTTGGATTTCTGACATGATACAGGTTAGATATGATCTTCCCTATGAAAGGGATACACTAGTACATGCTGGTGAGGGAGTCTTTTAGAAGCTTCAGGGGCAACTCCTTGTAATTTTCTTATCTGAGGCTTAAATTCGGTGATATTAAGACCTCTGCGTGTGGTAAAGTCTCCTCTCATTGCCTAGAAGTGCCTCGCTTTTACCACACATGGTGATGGTTCAGCAGGTTACGCTTCACCTGGAATTAGTCTCTCTTTCTCTTCATTCTGGAAGCACAACTGGCATTTTAAGGGAAAACATTTCATGCGTCTCCACAAAGCAGCGTGAACAGTCCATTGCCACTCAAGGTGCGCTCTTTCAGTAGCTGCGCGCACCCGCGAGCATGTGGACCCAGCTATAAGTGACTACCCTTTGACTCCCCTCCCCCCCACACATAAGAGAACTCAAGTTCAGTGTTTCTGAGCCAGCAACCGGGATTGCAAACAGCCCCCTACCTTCTCCAAATTATTTTTGCATGTAGGCGAGACATCAGCCTGTAAGGATCCACACATTACCTTGTCAGGGTAACACATTTTGGTTTGAGCTCATAAGTACTCAAAGCCACAAGAAATTCCCCATTGCCTTTTTTCTAACACCAAAATATTTTTCTGCTTAACTTTTTACTACTAAGCTACTTTGTTTACTATCAGAACTGCATTAATATCACTAGAGTGAACTTGAGAGACATACTCAAGAGGTTTCCACTTCCAGGCCCTTTTCCATAAGGCATAAATTCTGGATCACCCACCAGCATACCAGATTCCTCTGCTACGAGCAACATATAATTAATAAACAACTATGATTACCCTAGGTCATCTTTGGGAGGGAAAGGAGGGAGGAACAGAAAAGCCCAGTGTCTCTGAGCTTCCCTGCACCCCACTTTGGATACTGAAGCAGCAGTGTTTTTTCATTATAGTAATCTTCCCGATTGGTTAAATTAGCACACTCAACTTCACCTTGATAGCCTTAAACATTTGGGCAATATTTAAAACACACAATTTAAAAAAATGAAATCCACAAAATAAGCTTATCTCTATTTACATTTGAGCCTTACAACTGTAAGTGAAAGCTGTGTGACAACAAACATTTTTTTCTAAGGTAGAGAACAGCACCTTCCACGTTCAAAGCTTACCAGGTAGATCAGACGTGCGCTGCTCGCCCTGCTTCGTACACCCCAGCACCAGCTGCCACCATCACCGCTGCTGACCGCATGGCTGCTTCAGTCTCTGGCCAGAGAGCTCTCTGCTTCCACACCTCCCCCTTCATCAATAGCCTCAGCGAGATGCTTAACACAACATCACCAACCTTCAGCCCAACTTCACTCTTCTTCTCGAGGCTGGCTTTTATAACAGCATGTATTTGACTTGTACCCAGAAATCTGTTCCTCCCATCTACAAAAGTCCTCATGCAGGTGTAGGCTGTTAAATATCACATTACAGAAAGATTTCAGTCACCTGTTTTTGTCCCAGGCAACTTCAGCAAAGCCTCCTTTCTTGCCTCCCGCTGCTCTGGTTTCACCAGCTGAAAGCAGTGAAAGGGGGGTTGAACCCCTTGGGTGCTTATAGAGCCATCACGAGTGCTACAAGGTTTGTACACCGTACCATGAAGGAAAGGAACTGTTATGCTAGGCTCAGTGATGCTGGGCACCGCTGTCCTCCAGCTTCAGATAAAGAATAAAGAGCCAAAAAGCAAACAGAAGCATTTCTAAAGCCACTATGAAATTTAGAAGTGATGACAATCAGGAGATAGGATCGACACTCTCCCTCTTTTGCTCATTAAGCAAATGCTTATTGCCCATTTTTCTGAATAGAGCTACAAGCTTTGTTGATTTCAGGATTATCTTTTCCTCATCCCTGTGCAACAGCGTACGCTGCAACCACTCTCACTCCTGATGGCAACCTGCGGACAGGACTCTTCCCACCAGAAAGCTCTTCTGGAGGGTCACTTCTTCTAGGGCTTACAAAACACCTGCAGCCGCCTCAGGGCACACTCATCTTCCCCCTGTGCTTAGTTAACCATGGTCAGCCATAACTGCAGGCTGCTTTCAGATGCGGCCTTGCCTCTCAGAGACTCTGCTGAGCACAGTCCTACTTGGCTCCTCGGGCCCAAGGGACAGGTCTCAGGCTGCTCCCTCCCCTCCCTCAGCTGGGGGTGGCTCTTCTACGTGTGCTGGGTACAACTAATGGCCCAGCCTGGGTACGTGCCTCATCGCAGGGCTGAGGGCAACCTCCTTGGGTTGACTGTAGGGTCATACGTGCTGTAGCAGTAAGGGTACAGTACAGTGGGGGCTGAGATAAAAATAATAAAAGACCCTTGTTTGGACACTGTTGTAATTCAGGCTCCCCTTGAGAAGCAAAACCTGGTCGGCGACTGATACAGTCTGAAAATGGTTGAGCTCTCAACACAGCAAGCAGAGTCTCCTTCCACCGACAACCAGAAATAGCCCTGGGGAGATGTGTTTTTTCCAGCTAAAAGTTTATGTTGTTGGGGAAAAGCGGACTGGGATTTTCAGCTGAAAAATCTGAAAACCCAGGGAAAGCTGATGTTTGGTGGTAGAGTTGTAATTCAAGACACTTGCTTGGCTCTGCAATTTAGCTCTCGGAATTATACTTTTCCTTCCGCTTTTATGTCTGTCTGGATAGACACAATGTGACATCAAACAAGCCTCAAAACAGGCACTGATTAATATGGGAAGAGAGGCCGAAGCACATAACAAGCTAAGCCCTGGCTGATGTCAGTGACTTCAAGGGGGAACTGGGACTCTTTGGCCTTTAGCCCGATATATGTGCAGTGCTGGTGCAGGCTTAGAACACAGGAATGACCACACCGCATCCAAGAACATTTACTTCCATATTCAGGCTGATTACTTACCCCTTATGCTTCACAGAACTTTGGCCACAAAAGCAGATGGAGTTGTTTCACAGTGAATTTTAGTTTTTCCGCCTGGCTCAATCGCAAACTCATGCTGCTTTTGTTCTGCTCCCTGCTGGGGATGAAAGTTTTCCATCCAAATTAATCCCTCTGCATTTTAATTTGTAAAATCATTTTATGAAACAGGTTTGGTCAGAGTGTTAATTTAAGCCCCCCATTCTGTGTTGAAAATACCTAGTTGTCTATGCTTTATAAACACATAGAACCCTTCTCCCATATGCCAGCCTTCTCCTAGAAAATATCACACCACAATCTAGTACGAGTTGTCCTACATCATAGTGGCAGACTCCCCCCATTTGTGCAAGTTTCAGTATACTTTCAACTTGGAAGAATTTACAAAAATAATTACTATCAAAGTTATTAAATGAACAGTGTGTATAAGTTGAGATGCATGTGGCTTCCTGCCCTGCCTGTCCGCCTGCCCGTTCGCCAGCAGGCTACCCTCACCCTGCTTCTTGTGTGTGCTGGAATTGGTTGGTATGGTTGGTAACAACGCTGCCCGACGTCCAGGCCACCCAGAAAAAGTACCTGTCTCCCCGAGACCTTGGAAAAAGTCATTTCGTTAAAGTGGGAATGGCAGACCTTCTTTGTGGGTTACAGGGAGAATAACCGTACCAAAGGGTTCGAGAGACCCAGGGACAGATGTTAGCAAGAGCCCTGGGTTCACCCAGACCGACCAGCAGAAAAAGGCTCTGTTTTGGTCAGACCCTCAGCAAGATGTCGCAGGGGAAGGGAGGTGGGGCCTCTAGCACAATATTTACAAATCAGAAGCCACAATCCGATAGGTGAGAAATGGGAGCTGGGGGAGACGAAACTCATCCAGGATTTTTCTCTTGCCGATATAACACCCTTTTCACACTTCTCCATTTTTCAGCCAGACTTCCTACAAAACCAGGGCTTGCTTAATCATGTCTGCCTGTCCTCACTTCCCCGCATCCCCTTCTCCTCTTGTGAACTGAGTAATTAAAATCAAATCTGACGCCCGATCTCAAAGACTAAGATCCCCAGAAGCTGGGATTAAAACCACCAGCTAAGGAGACAAGTTCAAGCAGCCCCCACACTGATGAAGTGAAGGAAACTTGCACACAGCAACATCTGTCCTGCTGCACAGCTGGCCGGGCACTGAACAGCCAGGGGCCCTGAGTCCTGGCACAGCACACGCTGCCTCCCGCCTGGCTGGGAGCAGGAGGACACGGGCAGAAGGTGGTGCAGGAAGAGAGGCAATAATGACACGATGAAGCCAAATGATAGGAAACCTGGCGTCCCTAGCTCTGCTGGGCACTGAGAAATTTGTCTGGTTTTTTATTCCAGGTCAAGCAGACACAACGTGCCACACATTTGTTGGAGAAACTGTCATTTTGCCTTGCATCGCTACCTCTCCCGGAGAGCTGATCCTTTCCAATTCAATGCTCTACTGGCAGATAGACTCTGTTGTAGTGCACTTTTCTTACAATGGGCAGGATTCGCCGGATTTCCAGGACCAACATTACCGTGGCAGAACTAGTCTTTTTTTGGACCAGATGAAGCATGGCAACTTTTCCTTAAAGCTCTCCAACGTCCAATTACAGGACGCAGCTGTATATACTTGCATCTACAAACAGACTGGGGATCATCCCAGCCAAACACAGAAATCTAAAATTAATCTCATTGTATCAGGTAAGATTATTTTTTTTTTTTGGTAGAGAGAGGGAGTTGAGGGCAGCATTTCTTGTTGACAAGCCATTTGGTTATTTATGGGTTTGTACTGTCCTGGATCCACCTTGCCCCAGAGGAACGGGAGAGTTTATCTCATTATTTGCACTTGGGTCTGTGAAGGAAGCAGGATTAGTTTCACCTCTAGCAATTGGATCCGAAGTCCAGGCCATACACCCTTTCAGATGAAAGAGGGGCAGTTGCTAATTACCTTTCCCTTACAGCTGGAAGATCTGGACCTGGTGGCAAGGCTGGACACGTGCAACAAGAATTACTATTTTTCTTCCTTAGGAAAATGAGTGACACCATAACATGTAGTTGAATAATGCCAAACAACTGAGCTAATAACTACAAGCATGGCCAGTAGAATGATGGGGCATTGGGTTCGACCAGTTGACCAACTGAAAAAGCCCATTAAAAAAAGGGGATACAGGTCAAAACAAATCATAGTTTTTTAAAGTGCTTTGCCTGAATAAACCAGCTGGAAACGTTCTTTATGGTCAACCACATACATTTAATTCTTCTTTTCAAGTAATATAAACCCTTTAATATGCTTGTTTTAATGCACATCATTCTCAAGAGAAAAATGTTTTTAAGATGTGAAGTGAAACACTTTTGTTCAGAAAATTTCAAAGTCAAATGCTTTGCAGTTTTCAAAATGAAAAAAGAGCATTTTGAAAATGCAGAATCAAAATGTTGTCATCTCATTTTTGGGAGCAGTAAGGTGTCTTTTACTCTGATTTAATTCTGTGATCATATTTAAAGTTTCGCTTTGTTTGACAAATGTATCCTTTCTCAGAAAAAAAACACTAACCCTTAGATCAATTATCAGTACCCTTTTCCTGTTCTAGGCTCAAACAAATAACTTCGATGTTTGTGCTTTTTTCCAGCTCCACCTAGCACTGAGGAGGCACCCTCCCCTTCTGGTAAGGCAATGCTCCTTAATCTGCTAAGTGTCTAAGTGATTATGCAGTGCTTTAATTTGAATTTGCAAGATTGGTAAAACACGCTGAATAGAAGAAGCCCCATAGACTTATGGTGCTTGTTCTCTCTTACTAAGTCTACAAAAATACAGCTGTCCCAGACAGGGAAAAATATCTTCACCACTAAGACAGACCTAGCCCACGGAAAGAATACTGAAGTACCAGCAGTCACTAGTCCATAAAACTACTCCCCATTATGGGCATCATAAAAAACCAATAAAAACCAAGTTACATGGAAGACATTTGGTTCTGTGAGTTAAGGCCTTTGTAAATTATCTTGGTGTTAATGAACTACCAGATCAAGAGATTTGGGGGGTCTTTGGGGGTAAATAAGGTAATAAATATTCTGAAAATACATCATTAATGACTCCACATAAGCTCTTCTGGGAAAATAAAAGCAGATCTCATCAAAAGCCAATTCTGAAGTACAGTGCAGATGCTAATGTCTAGGTTTAATCATTACAGAGAAGTAACTACACTAGGATAATTTTTAAACACTTCTGAAGTGAACAGAATACAGAAGGGCTGTCCGGTTCTGACATGCCATCATCAGTAAATTCTCCTGTAAAAATCCTGCTTGCAAGCCAAATTATTCTTATATGCTCTACAAAATCTTACATCGGTATCAAACCTGTAACATTTTGTCATATAAAAATCAATACCTGCTACTTGTATTTTACTTGGTGTAGTTGAAAGATATAATCCATTACGTGACAATAATTCTATTACAGTTAATGTAATAAGTTCGGCCACAATATGACGTTACAACCAGATTAAGCAGCAATAAACTCAAATAGAAACTAAGGAAGATAAGTGTTCCAGTGTTTTATCTCATGACCACATAGAAAAAATCAGCTCTGTACTTCATGAGCAATAAACAATTTGAAACATTACAGGAAATATCCTTCCTAGACATAAGATAGCTCCTCTAGCTGGCTTAAAGGTCTTTAAAAACCGTGAAGTTAAATTCAGTATGGTATCATGTGCCTTCAGCGACACAGCACCAAATTATAACATTATCAAATCAAACAGAACAGGAGCTAGAATATCTCTAGCTGTTACCGGCCACAAGAAATAAGAAATTATCAAGGATCAAACTTTTAAATGCCTTAGCAATGGAAGTTTCTCAAAACCAAAATATGAGTAGGCTGTATCCAAAGGAGATAGTTGTAGCTATGTTTGACTCAGCCAAAAACTTTCTGACTTCTACTCCTTAATATAAACTATTTCTTACCATGAAAAGGTATCTTCATTAAAAAAAAAAAAAAGCGATTGGGACAAGGGGGGTGTTTCAGCTTTGCTATAGGAAAACAGAGTCACACACGTAAGTCACCTGAGAGTTCTTGTACTTCTGGATTTTGGGGGGCTTGGAGGAAAGAACAAAAGCCTAAGTTTTCAAACATAATTTTTTGCAAAAAGGAAAAAATATTTCCTGTTGTCAACTTCTTTTAAAGAAAATCATCAGCCACAGCTCCCATTTTTTAAATTTTCAGCAATTTCTGAAGAAAGGAAGGAAGGAAGAAAATCCCTTTTGAATTAGTTGTTATTTTGGAAGAGACTTAGAAAAGTTAAATGACTTGCTGAGAACAAAGACCCTGTATGCAGAAATAGTTCTCACTCTTTG
The DNA here is from genome assembly GCF_965231255.1 of Vanellus vanellus. Classification (NCBI taxonomy): domain Eukaryota; kingdom Metazoa; phylum Chordata; class Aves; order Charadriiformes; family Charadriidae; genus Vanellus; species Vanellus vanellus. Next base: position 124,248,011 of record NC_138905.1, on the reverse strand, counting down.
CCATCACCATAACCAAATCAGCAGATATTTATTAGTTTTATATAAAACAGATACAGTTTTGGCCTGTTTCACTCCTGCTTCATTTCTGTTTATTTGCTGGATTGATTATTTTTCCTGATTATTTTAAAGAGCCTGATTTTACTGTCACTCTGGGTTTCTTGCGAGACTGCTTCTGGGTCAATCAAAACTTGTTTTAAAATTTTTCAGGGAAAAATGAAAGTGCCTAGGCCTGGAAGAGGTCACAAGAGGCCAGGAGACTTGGGATAATCCTACATTTATTTCAAAGCCTTACTGAGAACTACCCGATGTTTCCTTGCTTTTTACATGTTCATACCACATACTCCTTCTAGGAAGAGGGGGAGGAAGCACCCCTACTAGCAATAAGTTAAACTGCAACAACATACTGAAAGCTGAGACCGCAGCAACAGGAACAGCTTAACAATTGGTATAAAAAACCAATGCACAGCCTGATCTTCCCAGAGAAGGACTAAATGCTTATAGGAAATTGTTTCTCTACCGCTTAAGTGAGAGGTTCCAAATCTTTTTTTTTTGTTTGTGTACTACATCCAGCACGAGTTGCAGGTACCATCTGTGCCAAGGCTAATCTGTGCCCTGTGTCCACGTTGTGGCTTAAGTACAAATAGTGGTACACAGCGCTGCTACCACCTAAGCGTCTGTGACCTAAACTCTTTAATACTCATTACCGTTATTTATGGACTCTTAATCACAATGGCTACCTCAGGCCCTGAGTGGGTAGAATTACAATGGATTTTATACTCTTTTAGTTGTTTTATCAGGATTTTAAACACGTGTTCTCAGTCATCCAGAAAAGGAAGTTGTATTCATTGTTGCTGAGTGTCTGTGCCTTTTCTATGAAGGAGAAAAAATGATTTGTCACAGTACCTTGAGACTGTTTTTTTCTGGATGGTACACACACGCACAAAAAGGAGAATTTTGAAAATGAGCCAAGATCCACATGATTTTACAAACAATCTTCCATCAATGCAATCACGTCAAATATATCACACAAACTTCAGATACACTTCTTGTCAAGCACCAGTTACATGCCGACTTTCTCTTTTTTAATTTTTCAGGACACAGTCGGATTTCCTCCAGAAGCCCTGCTGATGCACCGTGTCTGGCTATGCTTCCCCTCTCCTTCCACCTCCTGGTCACGCTGGGAGCTTGGCACTTGTAACTGGGGAAGCCAATCTTCTCTTTGGGAGGCTCTACTCACCAGAGGACCTCGCTGGGCAGGACAGCTCTGTATGGTTAGAGCGACGACTGTTCCAGAGCCACGGGAAAGAAACACCAATAGCTGAAAACAGACCTAGCACTAGGTGTTGAAGTCCCACATTTTGGTGTTCCACAAAAAGGCAGCAAAACTCAGAGGTGGCAAGTCTGCTTTTTCATTTGTTTCTTGGAGCCCCGTTTTAGTGCTGCCAGTATAAATACTTTAGTTTGGATTTTGTGGTTTTGCTTTAATGACGGGATCAAAGATTCACAAAACTACGAGGTCATGTTACAATTGATCCTAGAGACATCTCTTGCCTAAGATCTCATTTGCTGTCCTTCAAGAGAACTGAAAGGAGGAGAAGGGGTAATTACCCTCTGTGTCAGATAAAAACTGGAAATAGGAAGACACTCGCATTTTGTGAAATGTAAGGATGGAAACCTTGTGAAACTTGAGCCTGTGGAACTTTAGCTTCTATTTTTACTTATAAGCGTCACGGGCTAGCAGCAACAACTTTTTTTCCATGAGAAATGTAGTCTTTCTTCAGCAGAAGGATGAAGCTGACCGACAAAGATGATGGAAGTTCATAAAACATCAACATAGAGGAAGGAAGTGATGTATTATTACAAAATCCACTTCTAAATAAGCCAAAAGCTTTAGAAGGCTGAATTGGTATTTTATCTTTTTGTCATGAAACACGGCAAGGTAAATGTCAACATCACGAAAAGCTGGATTCTTTAGCTAGAACCGTGTGGTAAGAAATTGTTACTGTGGCAATGTTATGGTACCCTTGGAGGAAAAAAGAATTAAAAACTGGTCAGACTAATTGTAACTGATACGTATGCAAATTAAATGGGTTTAGTTCTGGAAGTGTTCGATTCAGGCAGCATACATGTCCTGTGTAAAACTAAGACTGAAAGGATCCTGTGTACCAACAATATCAGGAAAGTACAGTTTTGTTTCGGGCCAGAGCTGCTGCAACCGCCCTATTACAGAACTGAGAAGCGTCCGGAGAACTACTCACCCTGGCTGGTGAACAGCGGTGACTGCAACGCACTCCTTCTGGCTGAGCCCCCAAGCAGAGGGAAGTGACTCATAAGGACGCACATAAAGTCATTTTGATTTGGAACAGTTCCACCCTCTTTCCAAAGGAAAGACAGGATTGTTTTTGCAAGAAAGGGAACAGAATAAAATAGAGCTTAAAATGGTATCCATTGAGGTAAAGGAGATAGTTACCTTTGACTTTCTTAACAAAGGGCCCTTTCCCCATGGTGGGGAGGAGAGACAAAATCCCACGCACGGCCTGCGCTGCTGCTGCAGGAAGCTCAGTTGGTACTTGGACTACCCTGGGTACAGAGCAGCTTAGCTAACAGCTGGGGTCCCACTTCACAGAAAGATCTGAACGTAACAGTTGTGCATACTGTGATTGTCTTTTTGTGTCCTACCCTCCAAATATTTTTCTCAGATTCCACGTATTTTTAAAAACAAAAGTGGATTAAGAATAAAAACTTTTAAAAAAAAAACAACCCCGATAAGAGCAATTGCTTGGTCTGTAATAGGTTTTTTTATTTGTATTCCAGTTGTTTTTATTTGTATTCCAGTTGTTAGCTAGGCTCCCTGTGCAATCAGAAAGTCCGAAAGGTGGAATTTGTACTGGTCTGTCAGTCCTCAAAGTCTGAACTGCTTGCCCTCATCTCAAGGACCGTATGACTTTTAAAAATCTAATAGCCCCTTAAGCGGCCATCCACTTTTCAAAAGATGTTGAGGCACACCACCAACATGAGCACCTCCACTCACAAGTGCAAGCTGTGTGGCTACACAGCTGCAAAAATTTCTCGGGCAAGCAAATGAGTAATTACTTAGATACTTCCATGCAGGCAGGCAGGGCTAGAACAGAGCCTCACGGCTGTGGAAAGGGACAGCCCGGTTGCACCTTTAAGAGCCGGCACTGTGCTGGCTGGTACCTACGAGGAACATCCAGTTCCCTCAGTCATCTGCCTCTTTCGCTCTCGGAAGGGATTCTCCCTGCCCGTGCAAACAGGCATGAATCACAGTAAGCATCTGAGCAGATGAAGGCGGGAGGGATGAAGGGTGGGGGGAAGAAGACTGGATGACCTCTAAATGTTGCTTACAACCCTGCTTTTTTATGACTCGGATTTGCAGCAGCACTTAGGATGTTTAAACGTCCCTGTCTATTATCTTTTCCCAGAGCTGTAGTTAATGCCATCCCATCAGTAATATATGACCACCATTCCGTTTTCCTGGGAGACTGCGAGGGAAGGTTTGAATGACTAGCAGACCTTGATTTGTCCTTCCTCGCCTGGGTGACGACATAGCAAACATGTCTTAAAGTTCACTCAATGTGCAGAATGTGAGCAGCACATACTTCTTGTGTTTTCCAGAGTTTCAGCGTAAACGAGAGGGAGAGCTTTGAAAACTAAGGAGCACAACAACAATCCACACATTTAGGAAGGAGAAATCTCCATTTTTCTCACTTGTAGTACCCTGGCGGCCCACACCTCTGTATTTCATATGGCAAGAGCATAGGCTGATAATCTGCTACATTAAAGAAATTCTTCAGAGATCCTTGTACATTATTCTTGTAAAAGAACGGCTCTAAAAGCGAGTTCATTTTTTTCACGTTTGACAGTGAAACCGGTAGGAGACAAAAAGCAGTTTGTTTGCTCATCTTGTAGTTTATCTAAGTTTACAGTGAGGCCAGTTTAATTGGTTAGTGCTTTCCGCTGAGCTCGTTTCAGTTCCATATGATGTGGGAGAAATGGCCCATTTAGATCATCAGCAATAAATGAATGTAATAAATTTGATGCAGAATTTTCACTACTAGATCAGATAACATTCACATAGTACAATACTCAGCAGTTGAACAAAAGGTACTGAAAAATACTGAAAATAAGTATGGAAGGTGATTACTTTTAAATAAGCAACACGAAACCGTGTTGCTATGGGTAATGCAATCCTCATTGCAACTTCTGTTTCAGCTTCTGGGATTGTCCAAGTGTAGTCCCTTCTCTTCCCCTCTTTCTCTCTTTCCGCAGAAATTCTGACCGCCACTGAAATCACCTTGGAAAAGATAACCCAATATCAGTTCCTTAATTCTTCTGAGGGCAAAGGCTGACCCATACAACAAGCAAGCTTCCCCTCAACCACTTCAAGCCATGGGAAGGAGGAAGAAAAAAACAGCTCAAACAAAAGACTCAAGCCCTGGAACGCAGGCAACTCTCAATTGTTTGCAGATGGAGGATTATCTAAGCTCCCACTCTGAAAAAATAAAAAAATACATACATATACACACACACATAAAAGATACTGATAGCTTGCAAACACACAGACCCTTCGAGAAACAGTGTGTTTTGTTCCAGGAGTATTTCTGGGCCTAATAAAAATCCCTCCCTACAAACCTTGGGTTTAGGTCACCTTGGCTATAATAGCATTATTATTTACAAAAAACAAACCAAAAGCAAAAATCAAACCCCCCCAAACCAACAAAAACCCGCACCCACTGTGTACTTTTATGACTTTATACAACACTTCTCATTTTTCGCGGGAAGGCTTTAGAGCTTAATGTAAGTATATTTGATATTATACTTTCCAGAGGATAAATAAGAAGTCACTGTGTTGAAGAAATGAGTCTTAACAAGACAGCAGGACAAAGGCATTCATTACGATGGAACTGGATTTCCTATTTATTTTTGTTAAGCAGGCAGGAAGCAGTATTTGCTTGATTCCCTTTATGTGAGAAAAAGTCAACGTAACAGTGTCGTACAGAAAACAGCTGGAATATTGCGCCTAGGTAAGTGAAAACCTGCACAGAACATCGTTCAGCAAGTGCCCCCTGCTGGCACCTCATTCACCCAAAACGGCTCTATTGTAGCCACAAACCCAAGGGTAAAAAAGAAGGAAAAGCGCATCTCAATCCCCAACTCTCATTCCTGCTTTTAGAAGAAAAAAGCACTGCTGTCAAATTTGTGAGCACTGCAACAATCTGCAGCGAAACATTTCGTAAAATGGGGTTTGCGTGTAGGCATCAAGGAGGGCAAAACGAGGCAGGCAGCAACACAGAGGTAACGACTCCCCCACACACCCCACAAGTTCACTGCATCACAACACTAGAAAACCACCGCAAGCAGAAGGGGCATTTATTACCACTCCCTTTCAGCAGGACAAAGTTCTTAAATGCTTTCTGAAGATGAAAAATGGCAGGATCCATAAGCCAGATATTGCATTGCCTCCTTGTGGAGGCTTGAAGAAACCACATTCTTTCAGTTTTTATTTCTGATGGCGTTTAACAAAACTTCTGTCCACTAGGCTGAAACTAGCAAACCACTCAGCAGCTCCAAACAGCCCTACAGAAGGAAAGGAAAAACCCAGCTTGGCAGGCAAACGGCTCTATTAATCTCTGAACGCACACGGAATTTCCCTCCAAATTTACAGTGGCTGAAAGCCAATCTTACATCTTCCACCAAAGTTTAAAGGTCTTCTATTAATAAAAAAATATTTTCAAATGTGTGAACAAAAGGTTTGTACTCTGCACGACTGTGAAATTTGAGAGAATAAAAAAACAAAAGGCAATTCTGGCGCATGGTCCTCCCTTAAAAAACGTTATCTCTGAATGATGGAAAAAAAGAATGGTAAAAAGGTGCTCTAAAATGTGATTATTTCTGAAAATAAAATTTTGTCTGATTTCCCCAGTGCATATCTGTTTGTCCCATCCCCACTAAACGCCCGAGCTTCCAGCACTGACAACGCTGTATGGGTAGCTCGCTTTTTATAACTGACTTGAAAAATGTTTCGGGCACTGAGGAGCTGGTTCCTTCGTTACTCTCGTTACAACTTGACAGCCCTAGCCCTCAAACAGTCACTGATATTGAGACCGTTATTTTACAGTATTGCTGTTATTTGGCAGATGAGATGTTGTGTCAAATTAGGCGGGCTTTTCAATTTGCATACTTGATTCTAAGCGTGTGGAAGCCACCAGGTTGGGCATCCACATGACCACCACTGCATCTGCTTAGAAAGCTACACAGTAGATTATTAGTAGTCTTCATTATTTGGGTATCTGGATTCAAGAAAGAATGTCACAGGGCTGTAAAAAGAGGCAACATCTGGATGGTCTAGCAACCAACTTGCAACAACTGGTCCCTATAAGATAACAGCAACTTCTTCAAAAAAACCCATCTTTTTCCTCAGGACATCTTAACCTAATATTCAGAATCTACGAAAGGTTTATGCTCCACAGCTGCACATACTAGGAACTGCAGATATGAGAAACCCTAAATACATACACACAACCTGCTGTGGCAAGGGGAGCCAACAGAAAGATTTGACTCTCAATCCCTGACAGGAAGAGTAGAGCTCAATTTAGATCACTCTTACAGCAGATGATGGTACCATTAACACAGCAGCAGCTGTTCTCCCTCTGCTCTGGGGGTTTCAATACCATCTCTGTTTTGTGATACCTTCTTTTGTTACCAAATTTCTTTTAAAACTCCTGCAGATGCAGGAAAGTCACACATTTTAAAATGTCATTACATGTTATATGAACAATGACCTCCCATACTCTGCTAGGCCTCCGTGTATAAAATTGATATTATAAACATCCACTTACGTACCAGCAAAGCTTACAGAGGGAAGTACTTGCAGTGTATTACATAGTGGCAGTGTTTTAAATTCTGTTTCTTACCAACTTGATACTGAAAATTTCATGAAGAGTTTCATGCACAAGCAAAAAAGTTTCAGAGTATGCCCACTATCCACTTTAAGAACCATACTTGCTGCCAGGATGACCTGCTTTCCGTGTGTGATCTCTTTGTAACCACACTGGGGTTGGCCATCGGCACAAGAGTTCTATGAAATCCCCCAAGACAACAGTGCCATCTTCGAAGGACAAATTCAGATCTTCTAAATCCAAACGTGATTTTTTTCAGCGACAAAAAATTAACCACCTACTAAAAGGCTCCAGAAGCAAAAAAGCTTATTCCGTGAACACTGACCGAGCCAGCTGAGCACGCCAACTGCTCATGCTCAAGCTTCATTCCTCCTCTTTGCTCTCCTCAATAAAAATAAAAGCCATTCCACATCCCTACCAAGTCTTCAGCCACCGACAGTATTTACCACACTCCAACCCAATCTAAGGCTCGTAGATTTCATTTATGAAGCACACAATTCTCCCTTACAAGTATGGGTTCTCTTCAGCATGTCTGTAATGGAAAAGGAACTTTAATACAAGATAAGGGGTGTCATTTTGCTTGTTTGTTTTGAGAAATGTTGCTTCCTGCTGAACAGAAAGGTAACAAATAACTCGGAAGGTGGGAAGGAGACTGGTGGATTATATATGGAAAAAACATCCCAAAGACATAAAGAGAACTGAAAAGCCGAAAAACTGCTAGAATCCATCAACCAGTGTAAATTATCAAATGCAGCTGTCACACAAAAGTGAAGGGACAAGGATGAAATAAAGGCAGACATTAATTTATTTATACATCATTATTCCAGACATTCAATAATATTTCTTTGGAGAAAGCTTTATTACCCTAAAGCAGGGAAAGCGAGGATAATTTTAGATTGTTTTTTCCACCCACTACTAGTCATGCAACTACTTTAACATGGATATTATCCTTAAAAATTGTGCGTCACATCAGCGGATGTTTTCTCTTTCATTTCAAGACTTTTTTAGCGATAATGGGCCAATGGATGAATTTTTCAAAGTGCTAGGGTTGTAACAGTTAAGATGTATCCCGCTGCTGATTGATACCCAGAATGGCTCCTTTGTGAAAACAGGATTCTTTGAAATGGAAAAACAAAACATTAATCTTTTAATTAACACCAAACTAAATTAAGATGTGGAAGATGTCTATTCCCTTGACAGCTGATCCTGGCTTTTAGTTCACAGACACAGGCCTGAGCACACAAACCTTGAACCACGCACTAATTCCTCTCATTCTTCATCCATCACACATACTGCCACTGCACCTGCTATATCCCTATAACACATCTGCCCTCAGCTTCTGAAAGGGCCTTTAGTCTCTTTTTGCCTCCACAGAAATGATTTGACACTGGTGTATTGGGAGGGCTGGTTTCAGAATATGTCCGCACAGCTCTCTCCAGCTGAAAAAGCTCAAGAAAATGCTCTGTGTCTCAGGCCAGACTTCATACTCCGTAAGGCCTCCTGCAGGCCCCTCTCGCAGAAAGAACATGGAAAAACCTGCAGCTGGGAATCAATCGGCGTCATATCAGCATTCACTAGAGCGTGAACAGGACAAGCAGTTTCCATTGGTCCATATTCTATTTCATACTACACCCTAAATTTAAACATTTCTTGAATTTTTTTTTTTATTTGCCAGTTAATTTTAGCACATTCTTTACCATGGCCCCAATGCCATCGAAGATATTATGTAATTCCGTTTCACACATAAATGCTGGGGTAGTCACCACCTTGTTTTTTGTATCCACATGAGCTTCGTAAAAGGGAGTTAAGGAAAACGCAGCCTATGTCTCACTTGCAGATGCTGTCTGCAAAACAAACCCTCATTGACAAAACCTCCCAACTCCACTCTCCTATAAAAAAGCACCTCCAAATATATACCATCCAGCTGTAAAGACAGCTGCAACCTATAATTCAAGATGCTAGAAACTACTTTTGCCAAAAATACAAACACTGCAAGAGCAATCTGTAGGGATGCTCAGAAACACAAGAAAACCTACAAAATTTACTGACTGTAATAAAATGTCTCTGAGATCAGTTTGATTACAGCATTAGCCTTCAGGAAAAGAAAAAAAAATAATCTCAAAGTGGACTGACCAATTGTAACTTCTGCCAGTTTTATGTGCAAATTCACTCAGCATTTACTGCATTACTGGGTGTCCCAGGGAGTTCTGTGGCAATGATGGAGAACGACTTCTAACTACACAGCTGTGTAGAGAAGACCACGTTTCTAACCATGCACTGTATTACACGCTACCTGCTATACACTGCATTTTCCCACTAAACCTTAAGTGGAAAAGCGTAGATCCTGCGCGTATTCATTACTGTAACGACACATTACTAAACTGTCTCTCCACATGGAAATTAACAGGAAAGGATATAGTTACTTCTTTCACACAATGCTTTCCTCCCAGTTCTTTAATGGCTCCTGCAGTCCCGGCATAAGGCCACTTTCCACCTTCCTCTTCTTCATGGCCCACAGTAACTTCAGCACCAGAGAGAACCTTTGCTGCCAACACTGGTGAAATGCAGCAAAGACTGTAACAAAAGGAATTATAAGAGTGATTCTATAACGGCTCTCTTTCAAATCTGAAAGAAATCACAAGGCAACTTGCACTCAGCATTTTCTTAGCTGCTTCTCTGACAAACACCTCCACACACACACGCATCTTGAAAAACACATTTAAAAAAATAAGCTACAACTGATACAAAACAGATTTTTTTTCTAGTCCCAACAGTAACAGCTGCACATTTCAACAAAACTTATATTGTCTCCATGCTCACACTATCAAATGCCCCTCCAACTAACATACGTACCCAATAGGTTTGCCTGCTTTGTGGAAGTCTTTCAAGACACGTTCAACTTCTCTGTTCACCTTGCAATCTTTCCCATCAACAGCAAAGGTAGATCTGCCACAACAAGCAACTTTATACATAACTCAGTATAAACTTAGAAAATAGAGATGCCTATCTGCCCGAGACTGGCTCTCAAGGGTCATCACAGACTTAACAGCTTCTAAAAGGTGGTTGAAAAAACCTGTAGTCGACCATCTACATTTTGGCCAAAATGACTCACTTCTAAGGCTTTGGTATGTCAGAAATTTCCTTACTTGACATAAACAGCTAGAAATAAGAACTACCAAATCAGCTTTCTAGGATTACCGAGAAGTGGAACAGCAATGTTTTCAAAGAAGAAAAACACTTACGAAGAAAAGGGAAATAACATTCAGGTTTCTCAGAGCCAAGAAAATGGCAGGTCAATAACAAGATAATCGGTATAGTAACTAACGCTTTTTTTTTTTTTTCTCTTGAGCTAGCTGTTGTTTTATCATTACTAATGCAAGAGGGGACTTTTTGATAGGCAGACATGAAGAAACGGAATAACACTAGGAACACCCTGAACTATTGAAGTTTGACCTTCACTTGCCTCAGCCAGGCCCAAAAAGAGTTACCACAAGGGTGGGGGAAAAAGGATTCTTGTGCATTATCTAAACTCCAGAATTCTTACCAACATTGTTCGAAAAATTTGAAATGTGACAACGCCAGTAAGAATTACAACTGGAAACCATCATGTACAGCACAACTTAACTCCAAGACTTTGAAAGGAGTTTTCCTTATTAAGTAGTGGTTAGATATGTAGTAAATAAGGCCATTTATTGCTTCCTGATTTTATTGTGTGAATCATAGTCGATCACAAATATTTAGACAAGGAGTCTAACGCTTAGTTGGCACTCACAAGTTTTTAGCAGCTCCAAATCCACCAGGGAATATCACGGCATCATGGTCTGCTGTAGTGAGCTTCGCCAGGCTTGCAATTTTACCACGAGCAATCCTTGCAGATTCCACTAAAACATTCCTTGAAGAACCAGAAATAAAAGAATGAGATTAATTAAGCATTTTCACACAGAAGAGCATAAAAAAAAAAAAAAGTTTTCGCAGAGGAAGAGCAGGGAGAGGAAGGGAAGAAGCAAGAACAACAGCGGTACTCAATAACCAAAGCTATTGATGCTTCTGAAACACTACTACTGGGAAACACAGGCATAAAGAGACTGTATATAATCAAGTCCATAAAAACTTGTTTAATATTTTCTCTCCAATCAAAATACCAGCTAGCAAGCTAGCATAATACTACTAAAGCCAGTCGGCAAAGTGCTAGAAGTGCAGTTACAGGCTGCTATGTCTGAAGAACGCCTAAGAGACTGAGGCTCAGCAGTCAGGGAAAACACATTAAACATAGACTTTACCTGGACTCAGCTTCAGCTGGTTGCCCTTTACTGTGGTCAATGACATGCATCTGAGGAACATCTGGAGCATACATCTGAACCTCAGCTCCCCCGCGACTAAGGTGTACCAGTATGCTACAAAAACAGAGATAAAGCATGCCAAAAATCTTCTGAGAGGCTTTATCTGGCCCCAAAGTCTTGCTACACATATTCCACCACCAGATTTTGAAAGAAGATGAAAAACACATGTCCTACCAAAGCATACTGAGCACTTAGCAGCAAAACCCCTCTATGTAGCACCAAATTGCAAAGCAAAACAGAAATTCGGTTTGCAGGCAGGGTCAGGTAAGCTAGAGCCAAGTTTCTTTGTTCAGTGCTCTTATGCAGGGAACCAAGAACAATAAAATCTTCCTTTCTCATTACAAGTCCACCAGGTGTTATGGAAGAGTCCCACAATTAACATACCTACGTGTACATTTAATCTCAGGCTAGGTGAAACATCTCTCAGCAATTACCACTAAGAGTTAATAATTCAGCTTGAGTATTAACAATTCTAGTATTAGATTTAGCCACAGGAACAGAAACTCAAGGTGAATATGAACTAAAGTCTTTATGTAACTCTCTTAAGATTGATTCTGGAACTCTGAATTTCTGTTTCTGAAGGAAAGACACTCAAACTCACTGCTGTGGCATTGCATACACTGTGCTGCATCTCTGGACAACCACAGAGTACTGCAAGAACGTGGCCTGAGCTCCTAGTTATGCTGCGAGAAAACTTGAAGCTTCATCATACATCTTTCAGGGCAATTCTGAAGGCCATAGAGAGCAAAACTGAATTCAACAGACTAATGTAATGTAAAGGAGACTTTTTTGGAGCCTACAGTTTCATAATGCAACTTACGCTGAAGCCTCATGGATTTCTGTGCCATCGTAGACACCACAACCAGACAGGACCTGCGGTAAGAAAATCAAGAGAGTATTTCAGGTGATACAAAACTTCCTACAGGATCTTTCAGAAGCCTTGTAAGATTTAAAAAAAAATCACCCAAACAACAACAAAATTCCTCCCATCCCCTAAAAAAAAACAACTTAGCAACAAGCTCTTTACTAAGCCAGTCAACATCATGCTATTAGCACTGGTGTTGCCATCTGACATACTGCAGAACTGACATTTCCTATTTATAGCTACCCATCACAGACAGGTCTCAGAAATAAACTAATATTTATTTATTTTCATTTATTCTTCAGAGTTAATAAACTGACATGATATCCTTAGGTATGTTTCTATTGTGCACACAACATGTTACTCTGAGTGTCATATGTTTATTTATGTCCATATGTCCATATCTGTGACACACCTTCTCATCCAGATGCACATCAAACAGAAGTGGGACAGAAGTACACTTCAAGGCAGCCCTTAGGATAAACTATTTTACCTGCTGCTGCATTTCATCTGAGGATCCACATCAGAGATCAATAGATAAATCACTTTTAATCTAATTATGCTATGTTAGCCATACTTTTCCTTATTACCATGTTAATAATACTTTCAGTTTGTTTATACATACTGGAAAATAAAAAGCACACAGCAATCAGCTATCCTTGTGTGGGTGGAGAGAGTCTTTCACAAAGTAGAAGAGAGGAGGAAAAAAAATAATTTAAAAACCTAGGGAAAAAAGCAATTATAAGAACAAAACAAAACCAAAAAAACCCAAAGGATTATCTAGTTCCTGAAAGTATATATATGAACACTTGTTGGGATTTTTTTGCTTGGTTGTTTGTTTTGAAAAAAAAAAAATCCAGTTAAGAGAGTTCATTTATTAACTTTACTCTCTTGCCTCCTGGTTTTATCTGTTTTTAGAAGCTTGAAAATTTTTAGTCAGACACAAACAGAAACTCACAACTGAAACTGTCTTAGAAACGTTGGACTTGAAGGGACTTTCAGATCACAACACCCAGCCCTCTGCTCTCACTGACACAACATCCTACCATCACTTCAACAAATGAGTAAGATCCATGAATGTTCTGTCTGTGTTAATTCTAACTACAATTCCGCTGCTCTGATATTTAAGAGCTACCTTCTACTTTCCAACTTTTTATTTAATCTTTTATTTAATCTAGACTGAATAAACATACAAACAACTGTGCTAAAGCTATCTTCTGTAAGAAACACTTTTTAAATGTTTTTGAAGCTCACTGAAACCAAAGTACTAAAACACTATCCTCTTCTGTTACTTCAGTACCTGCTTGGCGACAAAATCTGTCTTCTACCAGTCAGAAATTTATGCCGCTAATATCAACGGTAACATTTGTTTTCCACTCTCCATTTAAAAAGCTGTGATTTGCTAAAACGACAGCATTCCTGGTAAGTTACATTTTAGACATTTGGACTGGCATTCTGCTCATTCCTGAGCCAACTCTGCCCCAAATGGATTTCCTCATACAGGTTCTTATTTCTTGACGTTTGTTTTATGCTATCAAGTCTATGCAAAGCTCAAACTTCAAAGACTGCCCATTGAGCTCCAAAACTGCGTATCCATTCCGGATGCTATCTACAGCCTAAATTTTACTTTGGCAATCTGTAGCTCTCCTTCTCCTGGCTTTCTTTTCTATTTTCAACACTCTCTACCCTCCTTCATGCAGAAGGGCATAATCCAGTTTAAATATTTTCCTGTACGCCGCCAGTACCTCCCCCAATTACGCTGCAAATTATTTCAAGTTCAGGTCTTTATAACTCGACTCCAGGCCAACAGCAGCTACCCAGAAGCCAGTTTTTACGTGTTCCCCACTCCTGGTCCGGCTTCCTCCAAGTTACTCAATTCTAAACAGCTTTATCTTCTCCATCTCAGCCTCTCCCGAGGCTCTCCGGCTGCCGCGGCCACCAGGCGACCCTTTCCTCGGCCCGTCGCCACACCAAACCCTCTCCCCACCGCCGCAGCGAACCCGCCCGCAGAGGGGCTGAGGGTGCACAGGGACAGCCAAGTGGTAAAAAAGACAACCATCTTTCACCTCGGAACTGCTGCGCTGCCCCAGCCTCCCCCCCGCCTCCTTCCCGCCTCAGCCCGCGGCCGCCGGGGCCTCCTCCCGGAGGGGCGCGGCGCGGCGCGGCGCGGCCGTTACTCACCACAGCGACGCGGGCGGCGCGGCGGCGCCGAGCGGAGGAGTGGAAAGAGGCGAAGCCGCCGGGCGCTGCCCGCCGCAGCGCGGTGCCCAGGGCCGGCCCGCAGGAGGCCAACATGGCTGGAGGTGTGGGGCAGGGGGGAAGCCGAGCGGCGGCGCGGGGAAGCGGCGGCGGAGGGGGAAGGCGGGCAGGCCGCGGGGGGCGGGGCGGGCCGGGCCGGGCCGGGCCGGGCCGGGGAGAGCCGGGAGGCCGCTACGCCCTTGGCCGCGCCGCCCCCTAGAGGCGGGGAGGGGCAGCCCTCGGTCCCTTCCCGCACCGCGTTTGGCCATAAATAGCCCTAAAAAAGGGAAAAGGCGGATGGAAATAAACCCTCGAGACTTGTTTTGAGCACAAGGGTAGCGGCGCCAGGCTGCTTCTGCGAGGGAGAGGGGGCAGCCCCAGGTGTGCGCGGGCCGGGGGGGGGAGGGGGGGGGGGGGCACAGGGGTGCAAGGGCAGCAGGAGGGTACCCACGGGAGAGCTGTGGAGAAAATTAGGATGAACAAACCCACGTGCAGGAACAGCTTCATTTCCTTCTGTCTACCATCTTCTGAAATAGGGTATTGCTTTTAAAAGAGAAGGGTAAAAGAACCATTGTAAAAGTTGGGGTCCCCCCCCTTTGTTAAGGAAACCAAGCTACACGTAAGACAGAGAGTCCTGTTGAAATACATTCATACAGCTATCTACAATCAGATCTAATTAAGCCAAGATACCAGTTTGCAGGTGTGGTCTCAGCTGGCACTGGAGGAAGGCTCAGCCCAGCCCCCACCGACCATTGTTAGTTCACAGATTAGGCCAACGTGCACAAGGATCAGGCCAAGATTGGGCCCTACCAGACTTAAAACCTGATGTTTAGTTTTCATTATTCTTCCTACAAAGAAGATAGAAGGGCACAATGGAAAAGTTTGTTGGCTTTCCTGTGCATCATAAAATGTGTCTTGATAACCTAAAAGCTTATTATTATAGCTCAAGCAAAATGACTAACGTCCTTATCTCATAGTGGTGCTACACTACTCCTCTCACCTCCTCTCAAGGCTCTTGCACTTTCTAAAACATGCTTTTTGTGAAGTTTTCATCTTCAGAAATGTTGTGAATGTGAAGAGTAAAATAACCCCAAACTGGGTTTCTAAGTTGTTCTGAAATGCCACGTTTTCTCCATATTCTGTTTTGTAAGACTCTAAACCCCATAGACACAAATTTAGTGATTGAGTTAGCCGACTTAATAACACAGCGTAACTCCTGTTTTGCAGCACTAGCTGTGAGCTCTGTAACAGTCCCAGAATGACTAGTTTGGGAAAAGAATATGGTCTTTAAAAAAGCACGCAAAGACAACATGTATGTGGAAAAATGGTAAAATGGATTAAGAAGTAACGACTGTTATATGTCAGGTAACCCAATCACATTTTTCACATTAGCTTAAACACTTTGGTTTTACAAGGACCCCAAGATGGATTTTTCTTTTTCCTGCGTGACTTCTTCCCTGCCCACCCACCCCTCCCCTCTACCCAGGGTAGAAAGCCTAATTTCTACCAGGGCAGGAGACAGCGGCGGAGGGGTGGAGGATGACAATCTATCCCAACACAGTACCACAGAGCATCTTCTGCAAGCATCGCTCTAGGTCAGCTCCTTCACACCTCCGAGACCCTCAAACATCAGCACAACCACAAAAATGTTAGGACGCAAGGGGCCACCGGCAACTGAAGGTATTTTAAAACATTTTACCGTAAGAAAAATAAAACAAATCACTTTGCTGTGTTTTATTTAAGTAGCAAGTGCATCTTTATTTTATAGACTAAAAGTCTACAAATGTGTCTGATGTGTATTTTAGACTTTGTTTTTCCTTCAGCAGTTCTTAATATTCATACCTCTCCTCTCTTCCAAGAGTGGAAAGAGACTGGAAAACAAATCCAAAAGAACAGAATACACTAAAAAAAATAATTTCTGGCTTATTATTAATATTTGCAGTATCTTCATTAACAAAGCCCTTTCAACATGTGGCTTGAAAGCATCACAAGCATGGAATGTAGTTCTTTGGGTGCAGGACCTCACTGTTGTTACTAGACAATTCTCATGCCAATCCACAAAAGCAAGGAAACCAAGAGTTTCAGATTTTCATGTCAATAAAAACATTAAAAAAAAAAAAAGACAAGAAAGGGCTTTCATCAGGAAAATAAACTTTTGTAACATGTTCTCTTACAGTTTGATTATTGAGTTGGCAATTCCAAACAAATTTTTACTACAGTATCACAGATAAATTAAACTTCTGCTGAGGTTATATATAGCACAGTAAATTTTTCCTGCATAGTCATCATTATGGGTATATGATTTATCCTCACTATTGAAACTTCATCAGGTTTGGAAGCTATAGAACTAAGAAAAATGGGCCCAATTACTCCTAACAGTGTTCCACTAATATGTACGTACTAAACCTAATTAAAACAACATTTAAAACAAGTTGAGAGCAATACGTAGACCTCCAACTAAGAATGATGTTAAAAAAAGTCCATTACAAAGTATGACAAGACTGCATTACAAATAACTCACAATACTTAGTCTATGTACAATGCATTTTTAATAACAAATGCACCTCTTCCAGTCACAGTTCTAACTTCACTGATAAAATAATACGGTTTTGTCTTACTTGAAATCAGGAACAATAAAAAAAGAATCAACAAATCAAGAGATCAATGCTGTCAAGCTGTTACGGCCAAAACGCACACCAAATACATCATGGCACTTTGTCATCTTACATTTCCCCCACTTCTATCACTCACATGTAACTCCATCCACACTGTTAAAAAGTTAAAATATGCCACTATGAGGGCCACTCATTCTCAGTGAATACCACTGCATAAAGTCCCTTTGTCTTGGGTTTTCTCCCTCCCATGAAGAGTAACTAGGAACTAAGATTGTCTTTATGAGCTTCTTGCATAAGATAATCACTGTCAGAATCCAATTCATCTTCGTCTACTGATGTTTCTTCTGCCAGACGTTTCACGCCCCGCTGTTGTGAAATAGCCAATGCATATTTAATATTGTAGATATTCCATTCACAGCTGTAAAAATAAATAGAAACATGTTAGAAACAAGATTCCATTTTTCTCCTAAAATAAAAACATCTCTAAAAGAAGACCGCCTCAAAAGTTCTAATACCACGCTATCATTCCCCAAATTACTCCACGCTTTTTTGCAGGGTTTTTATTTAAACTTTTAAATATAACAGTACATACAGTTTGGAAACATCTTCAAAATGACGTTGGATGCTCTTCTGAAGGAACTGAATCACAGGGAGCAGCTTCACTGACCTTGAATGAAGAAAACATGCAACACAGTGCCATTTAGGTTTACATATGGAAATCTAAAACTTTTCTATATTCTCAAAATTTTAACAAGCATACATGTTAACTTTTAAGCACGAACATTTTAAGGTAATACTAAACAAACAAAACCTTTTTGCTTTTGACTGTGCCCTCAATGATTATACTGAATACAAGTAATATTATTGCCAGAAATATGTTTTTCTTCTAATGTCACACTTCAGCTTGAAGAACTAATTCTGCTTGCTGTAATGATGACAGTTCCTTCCAGGCACTACAATACTTTATGATCAAGGAAGAGTTTGTTTTGAATCATCCTATTCTACTTATCAGCAACAAAATGAGAAAATTTGTTCCAGTCATTTCAGTAACTAAAAGATTAATACCCATGTTGAAAAAAGGAGTTAGGCAACGCACTGTTTCTTTACATCCTCTGAAGGAGGATGGAGCCAGGCTCTTTTCAATGGTTCCAAGTGACAGGACGAGGGGCAATGGGCACAAGTTAGAACACAGGAAGTTCCGTTCAAATACACGGAAACACTTCTTTACGGTGAGGGTGACAGAGCACTGGCGCAGGCTGCCCAGGGAGGTTGTGGAGTCCCCTTCCCTGGAGATTTTCAAGACCCGCCTGGATGCAGTCCTGAGTAATGTGCTCTGGGCAATCCTGCTTTGGCAGGGGAGTTGGACTAGATGATCTCTAGAGGTCCCTTCCAACTCTGATGATTCTGTGATTCTGTGATTTAACCTGCACCACTCCCTCTTCAGATTACCTCTCACTTAGGCAAATTTACAAATTTAAAATAGGCTATTTTTGTTCCCAGAAGTCTATAAACTCAATACTTAATGGGTGGGCTGAATATAATTTGTATGGCAGGCACGTGTAGTTGTAAAGAACTACGTAGGAAAGCAGAACACTAACAAGCTAGAAGTGCATGCCAAGTCTACAAAATGCCTCCACATCATCTTTCAGTTATAGCTAATATGTATAATTGTTTAAAAACACAATTGCCAAAATCCTATCACTCTTGAAATCTTGAAGCGTTTATAGGGTAAGCAAGCTATGCAGCTTTTACCTGTAATATTTGAAAAATGTTTTTGCAATTATCCTCGCAAATCCTATTACGTATTCAATTCTATCATATACATTTGTAGGAAAGAAGTTGTATTAAATTAAAATGTACATTTTATAAATAAATGTAAGGATTTAAATAATAATGTACATGTAATAAATGTAAATTAAGTTGTTTAATTGTTGTATATGCATCTATCTAGAATGTCAGTAACTGTTAATTAAAAACCTCAGATTGACAGGTATTTTTAAATGCTTGTCAGCTTTTTGACTTTCACAAGATCTCACCTTGTTTTCAGTTTCTGCCCATGGAGCATGAGCAACTTATGAGCCCAAATAAGATAGAACTCTAAATGACAAGACATCTCAAACGCAGAGGCCAGGAACTCCAATACTTTCTCCACGTACAGGTCTGGGAGTGATGAGCAGACAACATCAACTGCGCAGAAAGAAAAAAGCCCACAGACATGAAGAGCTGAATTACTGTTTGGAATAACATGAAAGAGACCACAGGAAAACATATAGGGAAGGAGAAGAAAGCACCATCTTGGCAACTATTTGATATTTAATATTGTATTTCAGGGTACAGTACCACAGTCTCTCAGGAGGCACGTCTTTCCTCTTTGAGCCTTCCAATCACTACTGTATTTAAAAGCAAGAACTTAACTACCACTCTTCCCAAGTTCTTCCTCCTACCAGAATTCTCTCCCCACCACTTCTCCTTCAGAATTTGTATTTCTACCCTTTCCTCCTCTTTTGGTGTAACTAGACTTTATTGAAATCTTGTTGCTTCTGACTTCCACTGAATACAGAAATGCATATGAACTAGTTAGGCATAATAATCAGGGGCAATAAAGGATACTTGAAAAGATGGCAAAGTCACCTGCTGTCAGAGGAAGTGTCTGAATGCTGTTAGCAATTGTGCAGCACAGAGCACATAGAGGATTTATAAGTATTCAAAATAATCTCACATGTAACTATGATGACCTCATTATATACAATCCTCTCAAAAATACTCAATTCTATTCTCTGCAGCCACCTTAACTGGCCTAAGTAACATTCAACTGTGAAAAAAGTTCTCCACTTTTAAAGACAGGCACACATTCACTTGTTAACAGTGGATCAAGTTCCATGAAATTTCCTCTGCTCTCGAGGTTTTGCCAACTGCCCATTTGCCCAGTCTTGCCTGTGTTGGAGTTTTGGTTAACTTCAGTAAAAGAGAGCTAAGTTTTGCCAGACAGAAGCAAACACCATTATGCCAACACAGGTATGCAAAAGATAATTATGCGCGTCAGGGTAAATCATCAGGCTTGCTACCTAGGGAATAAGGTAAGAAAACCCTACAAAGCAGTTGGCTGACAACACATCTGATTTCAGACTAGAGCATGGGTTGACTAGGTAAAAGGAATTTTTATTTGTTACACATGAAACACTGGAAGGAAATAAATACCTTTCACTGGGGTAACAACAGTGGGGTAAAGCAAAGAAAACATAAAGTTACTACAACAGAACTGTTAAAGGAGTTATGAAGTTAAGTAGAATACACTACTGAAAGTTTATTTTTAAGGTTGTGCCTACCATATGTAGCTAAATGAACATGCACATTAGTTATCAAAATGATGAAAAGGGTGCTAAAGAACGACTTCAGTAAATGTCCTCCAAAGCTAAGTGACATCTTACCTTTTCCTTTTGTTTCTGACTTCATAATCGCAAAAGCATCTGTCTCTTGTTAGAAAGAGCTTGGCACTTAACTAATAATGTTTGATTTGTGTGAACACAGCCCTCTGTAAGGACCATATTTACATTTGTTTAGAGGAATTAATTTAACAAACACTGTAACTAAAGGAACAAAAATCATCAGAACTTCTAAGGGCTGACAGTTGCAGGGTTGCTCCAAATTTCGGTAGTCCAAAGCAAGACTAAGAGTAGCTGGCACAGAGCTTTATCCAGTTGAGTGCTGAACACTTCCAAGGATGGAGACTTCACTGCCTCCCTTGTCAACCTGCTGCAGTATTTGACTACCCTCAACATTTGTTTTTAATATCTAGTTGCAATTTCCCATGTTGCAAGAGGTTTGTTGCTTCTTGTCACATCATGGTCCAACTCCAAGTCTGGTTCTGCCTTCTCACTAACATCACATTAGGCACCTCAAGACAGTAAAAGTTTTCCCCTTCTCTTCCAAAAACTGAACCAATCCAGGTCTCTTAAGCCTCTCCTCAGTTGTCATGCACTCTGGCCCTCCAATCCTTTTCCAGGCCCTCCACCAGATGCTTTGAAGTATCAATGTCTGCCTTGTACTGGCAAGGCCAAGACTAGGCACAGTACTCTGATGTCGTTGATAGAGAAGACTAATCATTTTCCTTGAACTGCTGACTGCATCCTTGATAGTACAGCCCAGTATCCGGTTGACTGCCTTCATCACACAGGCACACTACTAACTCATGTTAAACTCGCTGTGCCACTCTAACGTCAGCTGCTTCTGAGAACTGACACTCAAAAACTTTACCTGTGTATTCCGACCTGATCAAATTCCATGTTCAAAAGTCACTAGACAAGCATGCAGTGAAATTAAACCATAAGTTAACACCAAAAAGTCGACTTTTTTTTGCAAAAGACCATCCCTTCCTCTTTAGTCTTCAGCTACAGTAGAAAGTCCTTAAATATCAATGTGATAACCTCCCCTCCCAGCTAAGTTCTGCCCTTTATGTTTCAACTTACTTGGTTTACATGTGCGATTGCAGCTAGCTCAGTCAAATTTAATGGAAGATCCACTTACCCTCCTTGCTAGGTACAGCCTCTATGACCTCCTGAATTAATTTCTTTTCATTCAGCTTAAAGGCCATAACGATAGCCATAGTGTATTCCTTCTGAAGCAGTGTTTTGTGTATATTGCTGGGTGTGATATCAATATCCAGCTCAAAAGGATCAAAAATTAGCCCGGAGTCCAGTGAATAGATAAGAAGACCCTCTGTGGTGGTGGCTGCCCAGCTTCGTCCTAGAAGAGAAATAACAGTATTTAAGAACAAAGCTGGGTTTTCTAGGATGGAAAACAGAGAAGTAATGATAAACAGATAACTCTTCAATGTCTACAAGAAGTGGAAACCGTGCATCATTGACAGACCTGTCAGCAGTGACAATGCTTGTGAAAAAATACCAGCTGAAAGTGATGTACACTTAAGTTTCCCGACTATCCACTTCATGAGAAATTAGACTACAAACCTAGCAGCACTGTATAACATCTGGAGAGACCATCTCCAAGGCATTTGTACTTCATTATTACTCCTCCAATGCTCTACTCTTTTGCTTGTTTTACATGGAACAAAAAAATCCTACATTAATTGTTAATACTCACCTGTGGGAGAGAATCGCAGGCAAGTCACTCTTATTTCTGGTTTAAAGTGTCGATAACTCATGTCACCTAAAAAAGAAATTCAGAAGTTATTTAATACATTCACTGACAGTTCATGGTCTAGCTATCAACTCTAACTATGCTGTTATCGTTATGCTGAAAAATAATGTGGAACGTGCCAAAACCTGGCAGAGTTAAAGACAGGGTAAGTAAGGGACAATCCACATCCAAGAGATCTTACAGCTAAAGTGAGTGGTGGGACTGAATTTTGCTCTTTGAAAATGAAATCAGGACTGCTGGGTTCCACATCCAGGAGACCACTGTACCTCCTGTTTCCTGTTGCTTCTACTGTGCAAAAGTACCTACTATACATCAGCTGAACATCATCTGTTACTTGTGTAACAGATCCCTGTGGCTACAGAACATTCAGGTAATCCTAAATTTAAAACTGAGCCGAACAATTCAAACCCTTTTCATCTGGTATCATCTCTTCCCCAAAGGGTTTGATCCACATAAAACTAGTAACAAGACAGCAAAGCCAAAAGCCATACCTCTTTTTACTCCAGGAAGAGGAATAGCAACACCATCTTCATCTCCAGCCCCTTCATCAATCAGAGCCATGCTGCCAAATTCAGTCATTTTTCTCCGATCTAAGTACTCCTAGAAGAACATGTAAGTTCCATTCACCGCACTGAATCTCCTATCAAACAACTGTATTCATTGAAAATTCTCAGTAACATTCAGGAGTTATCTAGTTATTATTTCTTTGCTCTTTCTTCCAAAAGTTTCTCCAAAATCACAGAGAAAACCGACAATTTCAAAACAGCAGGCAACAGCATCTGACCACAGATGAGAATCAGGCTGCTTCAGTCTTAAGGCCTCAGAACAGCACAACTCAGTTTAAACTGCAGTTTCATATTATTACAGTAGTGTTCTATTTAAGATACACACCGTTTCCTCCATAACTTCCCTGTGCTAATTTAAGGACTGCGTAGGTGGACAACTAAGCAAATAATATTTTAGGGATGTCCCTGCACCCCATTTTTAAACACCCATCCCCTCCAGGATTCTTTTACAGCTGTCTCACTTCTGGTATCCTTTTAAGCCACATTGTTGAGGTACGGTAGCACAATAGAGGGCATCAGAGAACCGAAAGCTGTTTCACAAACCGCTGTCGTCAAAGAAACATATTTGGAACCAGTCAAAAACAGCCTGACACTGGAACAATATTATTCTTCCAGCTAAGGAGATGTTAAGAAGGGTTACTGGATTTTTTTTCCTTCTGATACATTTCATTGTTCGCTTTACTTTTAAAGGTATTTAATTTTGCATTTGCCAATATTCAGAAACCGAGTTTGTAACGGTCAGTGATTTTCTTCTGTGTCCACAATAAAATCCTTCATGTCTTTGCTAACACAAGCAACTGACACCCAGGGAAAGTTAGCTTAGTACATTTTCTCTTCCATCTTAAGTGCCAATGGACTTAACTATGCTTAAGAGTTCTGCTCATTCAATACAAATACACTGCAGTGTGGCAAGACTTTAGTTAGCTGAGTGTCAGGAATTAATTTTCTTTTCTGAGAAATATTTCCTTACCACTTTCCAGAAAAAAAAAAAAAAAAAAAAAAAAAAGAAAATGAATCCACGTTTAACAAAACATTCATGAGTCCCACTTAAATGAAAAGTCATACCAAAACCAAAGTCTTGGGGGTGGGTAGAGGAAATGAAAAAAAAAACTGACTCCTGTGGTCACATACCTCCATTGCATCTAAAGAAAAGTTGCATGAGATTTCAAATTTTTTCATAAGAATCTGTTCCTTGACATTATATATACAGACAAATTTTGACAATCCACCTGCCAGAATAGATTGACCATCTGCCGAGTAACACAGAGTAGTAAAAGATCTAGTAAAGAAAAAGAGAAAGTAGTTAATGTCACTGCCCCATCCAAGCTAAAAGACGAGTACAGTATGAAGACATGGAACAGTAACCATTCCATGGAAAAAGCGTAGGAGATCTTCATTCACACAATATGTACTTGACACAGAAAACCGCTTACTACAAACAAGTACTTTGTGCTTTACTATGAATCACAAACAATTTAGAACTTAACTTTCTGAAGTATTTCCATGCTTCTGAATCTGAGTCGCAGCTCAATGAATGAGCTCTCAACTATACAATACACAACACTAAGGATGGTCAGAAAAGCTAGAGAAAACACAACATCATGGCATGTTTTAAAGAAATTGTTGAGAGCTCATCACCAAAAAAATACAGGTTTCTTTTTGTAAAAAAAAAAAAAAATAAAGTTTCCCTTTTTTCATTTTGTTTTGAGGGGGAGCAATACGGGGGAGAAGAGGGACTTCAAGGGAGAAATAGAAGAATGAAACACAACTTCTATATTACACTTTTTGACAGCACACAAATTCAATTTGCCTTTAAACATTACTTTACATGCATAGTAACGTGTAATAAAACCCACAGCGTATTTAAATTTTTCTAAAAACATAACAGTTTCTACACACTAATAGTTACATACTAGTACCTACATAACGAGATATCCACTTAAAAACCTATCACATTTAGCCAATGAACAATTTGTCATGAGAAGCTTAATATTATGCTGGCAACCCAAGTTTATAATTGAAAAAAAAACCAACAAATACTCAGAATGATGCTGATCAGTGGGTGAACACAGCAAACGACAAAAAGGAACTATCCAGATGTCAAGTCAGGCAGTCTTAAAATTCATCATCAGAATCAAAATATTTGAACATCAGATGCACTCTGAAATCTTCATGTAAAAACTAAATGAAAAGAAAAAATTCAAAAGCAAAAGCCAGCGTGACACCCTCTTTTCACTGCAATCTCATTTACTTACTTTCCTTTGGCTGCTTGTTTGGCTGTTATTTTATCAAGCTCCTTCCTTCCCATCTGAAGATCATGCCTTCCCTCAATTGAGCCAATTTGCACTGCATTTTCATGATCCCAAAATGTTATCTGTCCATTCAAAGCAGCAACTGCAAGCTCTTTGCCATCAGGACGGAAAGCAACAACAAGAACTGCAAATAATTTAATTAACAGTTAAAAATGCAGTCACATCTTTTTCTAAGAAAATACCCTATATTTTTCTAGGATCTTATCTCAACTACCAGAAAAAGCTTAAGCGTAACAAGTACAACTGCATGTTTTCTCTGGACAACATCACTAATTATAAAGCTAGAGTGAGTATTAAATCAGAAAAGATTTCTTGCACTTTTAACTAAGTACTATAGAGACCTATCTCAACTTTGGGTTTCATCAACAGAAATAAGTCTGTATTTGACTCATTCTGTTGTTTATTCTTGAAATACTTTTGGTAATATTTTTATATTTGTTGTAAGATGAAACAAAGGTTACCATCTGAATTCAATATTAGTGTCTCCTTAGTTCTCCAGCTGTCTAACATATCCCATAACTTGACAGTTTTATCCCAAGAGGCACTAGCCAGAACGCTCTTCATTGGGTTAAAGGACAAACTGCTGATGGGGCCTTCATGACCTGATAAGACCTAATAAAAGAAGAAAATATGAAATGGAATTAGGTGAAAGAAACTGAAATACATGTAGTCTGCATTCAGTAAGCCCTAAATACAACAATGAAACTGTGCCTAGCTTGTCCGCACACACTGGAAGTCACTTTTGGACATATGGCATGGTAAATACCATTTGATTCTCAACTTTTTATTTTCACATATTTAAAAAACAATCACAGAAGTGCTAGCACTGCATTGGCATCCACAGCCACTCTTGTGCACACATAGAGTCTCTATAGAGACCAAGACTGCCCGCCCCCCTTATCAGAACAATCAGACCAACTGTGAAAAAGCAAGTCAGTGCTCTGAGAATTCAGTACATCCTGCAGCTGGAAACATTTAAGAAAAAACAGTAATAAAAAGAGTGAAATGAGTAAGAGTAATACAGATTTTTATAGCATGGAGCTCCTACTCCCCAGAAGAAATCAAGGAAAGAAAGTAAACTCAAAACTCTGGAGATCCACCCAAGAATACTCTGCGTTAATACAGTGATGTGTATTCAACAGCTATGCCAAATTAAATACATGAATCACTGAGTTCATCTACTTGTACAAGATGTACAATAATGATTAAGAATTGGAAATAGCAAATGAATTTGATTTGCTCAGAAGTACTGTGTCCCTCTTTTATTACACCTACTCTGAAGAGAATCCTTTTCGAAGTAGCAGTAAGACAGAGAGTAAGACTAGCAGTAAGCAGAAAACTTAATAGTTTTCTTGCCCTACACAAGAACCTTCTACAAAAGAAATCTGTATCAATCTTAGGAGAGCACCTACAATTTCTTCATTACCTGCAGAAAACATGTAGAAAAGAACATCTCTGGACAACTATTGGAGGAAAGACAATGTCCTGGTTTGAGCAACACAGGACTAATTTCTCTTTCAGTAATTTTACTTTTCAGTAAGGTCTCTTCTAATGCTTGGGAAAACTGCACTTTTAGAAGACTCCAGTATCTGGATTTGTGAAAAAATTTACTTCATAGCCCGCTGTGGTATGCGGGTTTCAAGGTCTCAGTGTTTTTGGCAGGGACAAGGAGAAGCAAGACCTTAGCACTTGACCTAAGCTGGCCAACAGGATTATTTCATGCCATGAACATTATATTCAATATAAATTAGAAAGTTTGTTGCCCTTGATGGCTGCGATCCAGAGAACTTCTTGCACTAGTGCCAGACTCCTGAGGCCTCCCCTTCCTCCCAAAGCCACAATGCTCACAGTGTCCGACATTTGCTGTCCCCTGATGGGAGTGCACAACTTCCTGCTGATAGAATTGGCCAAGTATAATCCTTGTATGTTTTATATTGGTATTGGGCTCAATATTGGCTCTTTAGTACTAATAATGTTAATTATTTAGTCTTATTCTATTAAATCTGTTTATATTTCAAACCCCAGGTTTCCTTATTTCCCCCCCCCCCCCCAGTTCCCCTTCCCAGGTGGGGAGGGGTCATTGGGTGATAGAATAATTGTCTAAACAACAATAAGTTGTTGTGGGTTCCTCAAACCATAACAGACTCTCATGATCACATGTTAGCTCAGCAATACTGGTATGACTTCATAAGCTAGAAAGAGCTCATTACTCAAAAATTCTAAAAACTCTTTCCCACACAAATCCAGGATAGCCTCCATGCAATAAATAAAAAATTGCCAAGAGTAACATAGTGTAGCTCCAGTTCTTGAATATAAATTTAACAAAACACTTCATGTCCTACTAAAGTCCTGCAACTAATCCCAAAGTTACTTAGTATCATCACAATCTGTATTACGTGTTAAATTCAAGCCCTGCAACATTATGGGTCCTTACATCTAGCAGCCTCCCACTCTGCATTGACCAGATGAATATTTCAAAGGAATCCTGGGAACCAGCTGACACAAGCTCACCACTGGAGTCCACAGCTAAACAAGAGAACTGACTTGGTCGGGGAGAAGTAAAGGTACGGAAATTGCGGTATCTGTTGTAAATATGAAAATAAATTAGGAAAAAAATTTAGGTGGATTTAAACATACATTTTATGAACAGATTTAAAAAAGGATTTAATTTTACTTGTAAAGTCTTAATATCTACAGAAAAAATATTCTTTTTACAAGATTAGATGCAACACTTCAGCATGATTCCAAGATTCAAAAAAAGTATTAACAACTGCAGAAATAGCAGCCAAACACACTCAAACAGAAAAGCCTTCTTATATTACATAGCATATGTCCATTCTTCAGAAAACAAAGGCTTGTTTACATATACAGTTTTGTACACAGTTGTATTATAATGGCTCAACCACTAAAAGAAAAGCTCAACATGAGCCAGCAATGTGCGATCGCAGTCCAGAAGGCCAACCATATCCTGGGCTGCATCAGAAGTGTGGCCAGCAGGTCAAAGGAGGTGATCTGCCTCTCCACTCTCGTGAGACCCCACCTGGAGTACTGCATCCAGCTCTGGAGTCCCCAACATAAGAAGAACATGGACCTGCTGGAGCGTGTCCAGAGGAGAGCCACGAGGATGATCCGAGGGCTGGAGCACTTCTCCTATGAGGAGAGGCTGAAAGAGTTGGGGCTGTTCAGCCTGGAGAAGAGAAGGCTCTGGGGAGATCTTATTGCGGCCTTCCAGTACCTAAAGGGGGCCTACAGGACAGCTGGGGAAGGACTTTTTACTAGGGCATGTAGCGATAGGACGAGGGGGAATGGCTTTAAACTGGAAGAGGGCAGGTTCAGATTAGACACGAGGAAAAAGTTTTTCACTTTGAGGGTGGTAAGGCTCTGGAACAGGTTGCCCAGAGAGGTTGTTGAGGCCCCATCCCTGTAGGTGTTCAAGGCCAGGCTGGACGTGGTCTTGGGCCACCTGGTGTAGTGAGAGGTGTCCCTGCCTATGGCAGGGGGGTTGGAACTCGATGATCTTCAAGGTCCTTTCCAACCTAAACCATTCTATGATTTTAAGAAAACCGTGGCAAACATTCAGTTAGACAGCTTCAGCAAATCATTGCACCGTTTGAGCAGAAGAGCCAGACAATGATCTTACTGGATTTCCAGTTCCTCTGAGAAAAGTTCTTCCAGAATTTCCTTCACAGTAACTGGATGGAATGACAGGATTCCTAACCACTATCCAAATTTGAACCAAAAATCAATAAAGCGGTACTCACAGTTTTGCAACTTCAACTTGAAACAAGTAATCAGCAGTTCACTGTATTTTGGGGGGTGAAAGCTGAAGACTGAATAATACACAAAAGCTTTATAAAGACTTACCTATGCAGGTCAAAGGCACGCACTGTTCCATCTAGGGAAGCACTCAAAATGACATAACCATTGGAAGTAAAAGTTACAGCAGTTACACCACTGGTATGTTCTGTAAAAGTGACAAAACAAAAGCTGCTTGAAGTGTTCCACACTTTCACCTGCAAGGGAGACAAGAAAGGCCTTCTTAGAATCTCCATCATCAGTTCAGAGAGAAAGTAAGGGTAAGGCAGCAGAAGAATAAAGAAAAGTTAGTCCTGGAACTCTGCAGTAGCATAAAAGAGTTTCAGTATCATCAATAAGGAATTCTGTGCAAGTGAAGCAAACACACCACAGCTTATCATTAAAACCCTAAAGACACATACACAACATGAAATTCTAAGTGAAGATAGACAAAAAAAAAAATATTTTGAAACACAGTTAATTGTCAAGGAAGGCTATAGCACTTGGTGAGCATCTCAGGCTCCCAAGCTTTGCACTGTCCATCCGTAAGACAAGTGTCAAATTCAAAACCAACTGTGAAGCCATTTCGAAAGTTACAATTGAGATGATTTTTTTTTTCCCCCAAACAAAAATGGTATGTGTTTAGCTATCTACAGTTTGAGACTTCTGGGGTTTGGCCCATTCTAAGTCTGTATGGTAGAAGCCATGAAATGGCAGGTCTTTCTTCTGACATTCAGAAGTTTCAATAGGAAATAAGATACTATCTTAGTCCCATTTATGTGCCAAAAGATTGTGGGATTAGTATACAAAACATCTTCAAAAAAAACCAAACAAAAAACCCCATAAAAAACAACAGTACCTGTACACACAGCCTACCATTTCAATACAAGTCATCCATAAGAAGCTAATTTTTCTTTTAAACAACAAGCTTCTACAATGGTACATGTCAGAAAAATCTGTTTAGGAATTGCACTTTTATAAATACGTGAAATTAATTTAACATCACATACAATTACTAAAATGGCCTGAATTTGGATGACTGAAGTTAAAAAATAACATGGAAACACCACAAGCATACATAAATTAACATTTGATTAATTAGATCTTCATGTGTTTATGGTGGCTGCATCTATAATAATTAAAAAATCACCTGCTAAAAAAGGCTGTGATGCAATTTGCAGAGGATACCAGTAATAATAAATCAAAATATATATGCTCTAGAGAGAAAAATCAAAATATTTTTTAAAAGTGCAGACAAAAAATTATGGTTTTATATTAATAAAAATACGTATGTTACAGTAGCAGAGCTTTCTATATAAAATGGAAATTCTGTTAAGTCTGTTAATCAGACTTAAGTTGAGTAATACTGCCTCACTCACCTTCCCATCCTCCCCTCCAGTTGCTATGTATTGTCCATCTGGAGAATACGCTAAAGAAACCATGCTGTTGAAATGCCCCTGCTGCTTCAGCACGTAGGACTCACTTTGCCATTCCCACACCAGGAGCTGACCCAAACCTATAACCATGTGAAAAGAATTAATCAGAATTATGAATACAATTATGAGACCCTGCAAATGCAAGCCACAAAACACAATTACATGCAGCGTAAAAAAAAAAAGTTTATGCAGACAAGTTGCACTATGCACATACCAATCCTAATGAAAGCCCTTTTCATTTTATAGTTCAAAGCAACTTTCCCCGACGCATGCTGATAAACGGCCAAAAATCAGAAATGTTCTAGAACAAAACTGTATTTTCATGTTTATGTCAATTCATAATTTTTTTTTAATCTAAAGTATGTAATGCAAACCAAAATTACATTTCAAAAATAGTGACAGAAAAGCCTGAACAGTGTGCTTTCATCCTGAAGATAGCGCAACTATCTGACTGACAGCTGACCTTATTTACCAGTCACTGCACTGAATACCCAAGGTAACCTTGGGCTTTCCAATACAAAGGAGATGGTAACCTCTTATTATTATTTTTTTTTAAATAAATTAGATGGAAAGAAAACCAGAGCTGCATATAAAGGTATAATCTTGGTTACTATGCAAACCATTATAGATAGGGTGGGAATGCTGGAACATCCAGGTAGCTTTGTAAAAGGACGTGCAACAAGCGGCACAGGAGGAGAGACTGGGCACAGAATTAAAGCATATTACAAACTACACTAAGGATAAGTCATATTCAAGGGACACGGGCTTTATCCCAATTCTGCTATAGTTTTCAAGTATGATTTAAGAGTAATCACTTCCTTTTCCTTTTTTTCCTTTGTCAGCAGAGTACTTCCCTGAATCATAAGAATTCTGTGAGGACTTATTTTACTATATCTAGACACTACATAAATGAGACTATAAATTAACAAAACTTTAACATTTGGAGTCAAGAAGAGTAAGAGAAATTTGGGCTTGCATGCCCACAACATTCCTCATTTTTCCATGAATACAGACAAAAAAAAACCCTTACAAACCTGAACATCCAAAGGCAATCCAGTCACCAGTACAGTTGATAGAAATAGAAGCTATCCTTTGGTCTGAAATACTGAAGTAAGAGAATTACTCAATAAACAAACTTGCCTTTTCATGCCTTGTGTGATGAAACTTCAAATCTAGCGTTTGCTTCCTCTGTTCAAGGAAGTTCTCTGATTACTTTACTGAATTTCTCTATCACTGTAACATCAAAAGTGGCATACAAATTCTTTACTTTATTATACTCAAAAACATAAACCAGACAATCCTGCCTTATTCACAATAAAGATGTAGATGCTCCATCCCAAAGATGTGCTTGCCAGCACAGACTAAAACTCCCCACATTCCAGAAATAATTTTTTTTTGTACAGTGAAGTTACAGATTCTTTTGCTAGTATCATACAGCAATAGCAAATAATTATGTTTTTATTTTTCAACTTAGAGATGATTTCCAGATAGTTTTACATATGCGGAACTTTTTTTCCCCAGATACTATGTTTATTTTCTACAAAGAAACTGACAACATAAAGTTCAAAGCACTGAAGAAATCTATAGCCAATAACTAACTACTCAGGAGTTCCTCATTCAGACCTCGCCTTTCCATAATTAGCTATGGAATGGAGTTGTATGGTATTTATTACATATATCTAACTATAATTCTGCCTTTCCAGAAATTACAACACTAAATAGATACTCATGTTTAAAGTTTTTGTGCTCTGATTATTCATCCTTCACTACTAAACATGATATGTTCTCAAACAACCAGCAAACCTCCCACCCAAAAATGTACCCCATACACAAAACCAAACAGAAAAAAAAATAACCAGAACCCCATACTGCACCTCAAGGAGTGGATCAGATTGAAATCTGGGAGCTCGTGGAGGTGAAAGATTCCAGAGGCAAAACCAGTGACTAAAAGGTGTGTTTTCTTGTGATAAGCTGCAGATGTCAGATTATTAAAATCTCCCTCTTTATTGAAAAAATACCTGGCATCAAAGAAATAACAAAAAAGCAAACTGAATGCAAAAGAAAAGTATGTTGTTATAACTGCATTTCAATACAGGTCAAATATTTTGATAAAGGTATCCTACAATAAAACTGAAAAAGCAGTAGTTCCAGAAATTGCTACATGTATGTACTTTATGTAGCTAGTGAAAGCTAATTCTCTTTCCCTCAATGTTTATAGCTGCTACCGAAATCTGATTATCAGAAGTGACATCTGATCACATACAATGAAAGGGACTAAGAGTTAACCTCAGAACTGCACTGTGCAATTCCTTTTGATCACCTAATGCCGATATGGGTGACCCTCGTGAGTTCATTGGTTATCCTTCTATATGCGAGTCCTCTTACAGAGGAAGGAATTGAAGCAACAGTCATAAATATTATATGCCTGGTGAAGGTTTTCTCAGTTTCGTTCTATCTATAGCTCTTACTGGAACTAAACAGATAAGCACCACATGATGGTCAAACAAACGAGTAGCTGAATATCATCCACAATAGCTGTATACTCCAAATTCTTTCAGCCTGGAAGTGATGTTCCCTGAGGGTAACTCCAACCTGGGCTGGGGTAGGGTACTTTCTTTATACTTCCTTTACAGTCAGAGAGACTGAGAACAGAAGCCTGATGTCAGGTGTTCTCAATCGGCCCCTATATCTATCTCGTCTCTCCCTCACTCCACTGACAAGAGATGACCTACAAACATTACCCTTCCTCAAACAAAGCTAAATGCTGCAGCTATCTTAAACTGGATTATCCTTTGTAAGCCACATCTCCTTGGATGAGGACAGATAGGGAGAGCCTTCAAGAAGGCACCTCCAAGTATTTTACCAAAGCAGCTGATGAGCTATCTTTATCAAATGTTGCTGTCACTTCTTGAAGTCAACCAATCTCTTCCTGAAAGAGCTCAAAGCTTTAGCTTTGACTTAGCTAGAGGATACCGTACTGAAGATCTCAACACACTTTTTGAGTTTCAATTGCTAAAGCATATACGGTAAGCCATTATTTCTTATATTATTAAAATCATACTGACTCATTATTCTGAAGGTGAAGGGTATCACCCTTCATATAGTCAAGGTACGACAAATGTGTTTACTGAAATGATTTAACATGGGATTTATAGTAAATTACTAAATCCTGGGCAGAGTTTTATACTGCTTTAAATGAGTGATAAAGGGTGAGAAAAACCCAATGTGGTAAATCCCAACAGTAACTGTCTTTGGAAAACTAAAAATCACTTACTTTGCAACACGTGAATATTTGACCTTATCTCTAGTCTCCTGTTCATTTGGGTTGGCTTTTCCATGAATTTCTTCACCCTTCGGCTCTTCAAGAAACTCTTCATCATTTTTTTCTACATTATTTTCCCTAGCTGCATCTTTAGGGGGCCTGGGCTTCAAACCATCAAGTTCTGTATCACACTGCCACACACAGAGCGCTGCATCCTGGCTAATTGTGTACAGCTAGAATACAAACACACAGATGTACAATTATTGTGCAATACCTATGTTTTGTAGTCTGCTGTCTTGTCACGAATATAGAATTGCAGAAGGGTTAGCAAGTCTACACTCTTATCATTAGGATAATATATTATTTAGCCCTCTAGAATTTGAGGTTCCTTCACTTAGAAAATTCACTTGTCCTGAGAACTGGTGATTTACTTTACCTGTCCTCAGATAAGTTTTTTTAAAGACCGAAGGCAATTTGATTACCAGTTGGCATTACAGCTAATAATTTTTTATATTTAGAATTATAACTTTTCAGGGGAGCAATTTTAGATAACTTACTCTCCTTCTAAAGTTTACTTCTTCAAATGTTCACAGAACTGTAAACTCCCCATCACAGTGGAGGGGTCGAGAGACGTATTACTTATATATTTTCTAAATTCTGAGATATTATCAAAACAGTCAGCATCCTTACTTACAGCCAAGATTCTGCTTCAACTATTTCAATATTAAAATTCAAAAATGTTGTGTGATTATACATACATCAAGACTGTTCTCTTCAAAAAAGCAGGCTACTATTATATCCTTATGCCCTCCAAGTGAGTAGTAGATCAAGTTTGCCCATCGTTCTGCTCCAAAAACCCATGTAGACATGTCCTTGCTCCCTACTGCAAAACATCTGCAAAAGAAAAGGCAATGTGAATTAGAACACGGATTTGAAGAACTCTTCACCAGGTGGAGAACATTCTGAATGGGAAGTCACCAGTCACCCCTTTAAAAGTAATTTTACACATAACAGAGTTGTAAACTGAATTTTTAAAGCTAGTACAATACTTCAGAGCAAAGAAGTATGCAACATACATACAAATATTAACAATGTGAGCAGGTAGACAGTGCTTTAGCTTAATGACTCACTTGGAATCATCAGTCCAGTCGATACAAGTTGTTTCATCATATGGACCGTAATAAGTTTTGTCCAGAACAAACGCATTAAATTCTCGTTTCCTCCCAGGAGCATGGTACATAAGAGCAACATTGTCTTTTGTAATCACAAATTTCCTGTCATATGGGGGGAGGAAAGCATAATTGCACACAAAGCTGTCAAAGCAAACAATTGTTCAGTACGGACTGCAATACAATGAAACAAAAAAATGTTACAAAGGTTTCTGCACTACCTAATAAATATTGATTGCTTTTGAATTAAAAAATTATTTGAAGATTTATATTATTCCCCAACTTCATGAACGCAGGTATATTTTACACGTTGTAAGACAGAAAACATTCAGTAAAAATCACTTAAGTTGAATAACAGAATATTTATTCTCTAATTCTCACAAAGGAAGAAAAAGTTCAAACATTCAATACCGGATATTCTATTTCAACCTCTCTTCACCTCCATATATTGGCCACTTTCACAAACACAAAGCATCTGCGTCCCTGTTACACTCTAATCTGGTCCTGTTGACAGTGTAATTCCCCAATGCAGAGCTGCGATAACTTTCACGCAAAAACTCATTCATGATTAGTTTAAGCCAATCCAACTGAGGAATGGTGTCTAAAGGGGAACTCCGCACTTTTTCCTCTCACCCTTCTGATGCCTCTAACATTTATGTCAACACGCTTTGGCTCAGCAACCATGCAGTCACAGGACGTGAAAAGCAGCACTTGATTCAGAGAACTGCCTCTTTCAGTAGCACAGTTGTCTTAGACTAACCCAAGTCAGCAGTGAAACAGCACTGCCATGACTGCCATCATGCAACTCTGCAGCACTGACTGTCCCTACCGTGGGCTCTTCCACCTTACCTAAGATACATAAAAACAATTAAGACCCTCAGCAAATCTTCTATGTTTCTAAGAGTCCCACCGTAGACAGACAACACCCGTGACAGGCAACCTTCCTGTCAGTATCTGTTTCCAAGGCTTTGCTTTTCTTTGTTTCTTCCCCTCTCAAATTTACAGTTAAAGTAACCCTGATCAGCTAAAAATATCCCCTACGTAAATCAATAGGTATCGTCTCCAGATTGGCCAGAACATCGTAATAATTACAACTAGTTCATGGGGTAATTTCTGTTCTTTTGTTCTAAAGCATGCACATTTTACTTACTTGCCATCAGGGGAAAAGCTGACACTGTGAACTGGGCTGTGAAAATGAAAGCGGTGTATCACACATTTACCAATCAAACTGACAAGCAAGGCGGCTCCCTCTGTAAGGGCAGAAAAAGCATCATGATGTAAATAATCCAGTTCCCAAAGAAACCATAACCCCAGCAAGCTTCTTTCCTTACAGAGGGGTGAAAAAAAAGGTACATCATCAGAAACTTTTCCAAATGGTGTGCTTAACAGTATTAAGAAGAAAAACAATCAAAATTACAAGGCACTGTCTAAATTCTATAAATAAGTTCTTTTTAAGTTCTGTAAGTAACAACACCTTCCCCAAAATGCCAACGTAATTTTTAAAGCAGAGCACTTCTAATTTGTGTTAAGGTTGAATATGTGGCAACACAGATTTTCCTATTCAGGCTATATTTTCATTTCATTCTTTTATAAAACAAATGCCTCCTTTATCAAAGTACCTTCATCGATTAGTACGGCAAGACTTCCATCTGGAGAGAGCCCTACACACACAATATTAAGCCGCGTAGCCAACGGGAATGTCTCACACTTATTACTGCAAGAAAAAGATAAAACAGTAAATTGGGTGCAAGGATGTAAAAATAAGTCATCTTCAATATCAATGAAATATGGTTTGATACCTTTGTTATAGCCACTGAGTCAACTTAGACGTAAAACCCCCACAACCCCATAAACACCAACAACATAAGAGATTGGCTCTTGACCAGAACCCTGGCATAATGAGCATCAATCACAACTCTAGCCCATGGGAAAAGGCAGATGACAGTCTACGCTTCACCATATATGAGAAACAGTACAAGACAGAAGCAGAAAAAGAAACTCCGTGACTAAATCAGTTACAAACCTCTTCGTTTTTAAAATACGTCTTCACTTACTTCTTATACTATTCTCCCCAGAGACCTATGTGCATAAACTCTGCGCCGTGCAACACCTCGACAACTATTCTAACAGGCGGGCTTCTACCCTTTCACGCTAAGTCAGAAACTTTTCAGGACATTTAGGGATGGCAAACCCCAGCCCAGGCCAGCAGCAACCCCACACCTCGCCGGGTACGACTGCGGCAGCCGGCGGTGCGGGAAGCACCGCTCCCCGCCCACGCCACACACACCACGGACAACGCCAACGCCCCCGCCGCCCTCGGGTCGGGCCCCACAACCCACTGTGAGTTTTGCTTCCTCCCCCACACCCCGAAAAAAAAATACCCCCGTGCTGGCAGTACCAGG
This sequence comes from Vanellus vanellus, assembly GCF_965231255.1. Taxonomy (NCBI): domain Eukaryota; kingdom Metazoa; phylum Chordata; class Aves; order Charadriiformes; family Charadriidae; genus Vanellus; species Vanellus vanellus. The sequence continues at coordinate 124,210,937 of NC_138905.1, read as the reverse complement.
CCCTTCCCCCTCCACCCCCACCACACACTCCCCGCCGGCGGACGGCCCAGGCAGGGGCTGGCGGAGCGCTAGGCCGGCGGGCCTGAGGAGGGCCGAGGAGGAGGTGGGGGAGGGAGGGAAGGAGGCACCTGGGGCTCGCTTACTTCTTCAGGTCGAAGAGGGAGATCCTGTTGCCCACGGGGCTGATGAGGGCGCTGCCATCGCGGGTGAAGCTGAGGTTCCCGCGGCGGTAGACGGTGCCCAGCAGGCCGGAGAACTGTGAAGGGAGAAGGGGGGGCGGTTAAAGGATGAGGGAGAGGAAGGCGGCGGCGGCCGCCGTCCGGCGCGGAGGCGCTGCCGGCGGGCACTCACCCGATACGCGAACTTCATGGCGGCGGCCCCGCGTGAGGAGCGCGTGGAGCGGCTGCCGGCGCGCGCGTAGCTGCGGAACAGCGGTAGCGCGGGGCGGGGCGGGGCGCGCGGCAGGGCCGCGCATGCGCCCGGGGAGGAGGCGGTAGCTTCCCACTGGGGCGGAGCCGATCCGGGCCGTTGGTCAGAGAGGGGTTTGGGTTGGAAGGGACCTCAAGGAGTATTTAGTTCCAACCCCCCCCCTGCCATGGGCAGGGACACCTCCCACTAGACCAGGTTGCCCAAAGCCCCATCCAGCCTGGCCTTGAACACCTCCAGGGATGGGGCATCCACAACTTCTCTGGGCAACCTGTTCCAGTGCCTCACCACCCTCACAGTAAAGAATTTCTTCGTAATATCTTATCTAAATCTACCCTCTCTTAGTTTAAAAGCATTACCCATTGTCCTCTCACTACACTCCCTGATAAAGAGTTCCTCCCCACCTTTCCTGTAGGCCCCCTTCAGATAGTGGAAAGCTGCTATAAGGTCTCCCTGAAGCCTTCTCCAGGAAGGGAGAACAACCCCGAACTCTCTCAGCCTGTTTTCACAGGAGAGGTGCTCCAGCCCTCTGATCATCTTTGTGGCCCTCCTCTGGACTGGCTCCAACAGGTCCATGCCCTTCTCATGTTGGGGGCTCCAGAGCTGGACGCAGTACTCCAGGTGGGGTCTCACAAGAGTGGAGTAGAGGGGGAGAATCAGCTCCCTTGATGTGCTGGCCACACTTCTGATGCAGCCCAGGCTGTGGTTGGCTTTCTGGGGGCTGCAAGCGCACATTGCCAGCTCATGTTGAGCTTCTTATCAACCAACATCCCCAAGTCCCTCACCTCAGGGCTGCCCCCAGTCCATTCCCTGCCCAGCCTGTATTTGTGCTTGGGAATGTCCCCACCCACGTGCAGGACCTTGCACTTGGCCTTGTTGAACTTCGAGGTTCACACAGGCCCACCTCTCCAGCCTGTCCAGGTCCCTCTGGCTGGCATCCCTCTTGACGGGAAACCGCTGCCAGAAAGACGGGCCCTGTGATTAAGCCCATTTGGTATTACTGGTCTCCCGTACTCCACATGCACTCCGCTCCTTGGCACAGGCTGTGCTGTCACCTGGCCTCTGCAGCTAGGGCCGGCCCCTGCGGATGCTGGGTGGCTCTTTTCCAGAAAGGGGCAACCTCAGTCAGATACACAAAAGGCACGCTTTAGACTGCTATTCTAAATACGTCCCCTTGTTAAAGTTTAGAAAGTATTTTTCTGTCAAAGTAGCTTGGGCTAAAATAGATGAAACAACCACTCCCTCGAAGATAAGGGAAATAGGAGAAGTCACAGCAACAGAGAAGGGGGATTTCTTTTTAAAACATGTATATTTAGAACTGTAACGCTTACAATTTCATTAAACAATCTTAGTACAATGTGTTTAATCTAACAGTATATTACAGAACAATGTGAAAAATGATTTAATAGCAAACCATGAAAATGGAATTAATTATAATACCTGCAGTGTCAAAGTCACTAACTTGTTACCTTTTCCAGTCAAAGAATCCCAGCAGTCATTCACACTAAATGATGCTTTGGGTTTTATCCAGAATAAAATGGTATGATTTCCACAGAGAAAGGGCATTCCTTCACAGAAAGAAGATGCATAACAAGAACATTTTCAGCTAGCAGGTCTACTTTATACATCTATTTAGACATATTGTGTGTTTTTTTAAAATAAAATATAATAATAATTTAAAAAATGTTTAGACCAGTGCAGGGTGCCTATTCATTTTTCAACTTAATTGCAATTCTTCTTGGAAAGAGGGTTTGTTTTTTCCTTCCCCTTTATAATTCAGCAGAACCTGAGTTTAGAAAAAAATAACAACAATGAACTTGTCTAATGCGCAGTTTTTAACTTCAGCTTTACTGACAAGTATTTGATATGGGACAGTTTTCCTCTGTGGAGTCTGTTGACAACGCACCATTATAGATCTGCAAGTAGAAAAGGTCATTCTCACATTAAATGCACAAGTTTCAATATCAGAAGCAGGACATCAGGAGTTGTAATTTTTCCAGTCACAGGTGGATTTGCAACATTCACAAAAATTACACTTTTTTTTTTTTTTACATTTTTTTGTATTTACATTTCAGATATAAATAATGAAATTCTTTAAGTTACATGTTTTAACTTTGCTTCACAATTATTCTACATCTGCAAGCTTTCCTATATCAAACCAACCTCTTTCTTCCACAATGAATGCGGAAGTCTGGCCTCTAATCAGTAATAATTACACTAAGCCTTTATGATGAAAGGTTGACTGTTCAAGTATCACATCATACTGAAATTTTTGCCCCAATTTAAAAACTGGGGCAACAAACCAAGCCACTTAGAAATGGTAATAAAAGAAATTAATCTGGGAACTCAATAAGCCAAATAACTTATTATTATTAAATTCTATCAATATCTTTCTTTGGTAAGAACTATGCAAGAGGATGACCCAACACCCAACCCCAAAAAATTATATAATATGTGACATCACAGTGTCTACTCTGTGAAGGAGAAAGCCTCAAAAAATTAAGGAATTTTGTTCAGTTAAGATTGTTTATAGCAGTAGCTCTCCCATGCATCTAAGTATGCAAATGATGGAAGTTTAATATAAAATTGCAATGGCAGGAATTAACAATGATAAAACAACAAAAAAAAAAACCAAACAGAAAAGCAACTATTACAGCAGTGAACGTGCTGTTGTATGATTTGTTGTGTTTCTGGCACATGTGTGGAAAAGCCTGTAAATTATTACATAAAAATCCAAGATTTGGATAATTATATCATCCAACTCTAAATTCTAAAATATGTATGAAGCATGAAACAAATTTCTCAGCTGCCAGACAAAAATAAAGAAGTGGTCCAAATATTTGGGTTTTTTGTTTTTGTTGCCCTGTGTTGTGATGCAGGATGCGACTGAAGGGAGAAAACCCAATAGCTTACACAAAACATACTAACGTGGCAATATAAACTAGCTGACACAAGCTTCACTGTACATTTAAATTGATACAATTGTCTGGTGCTTCCATGGCCAGTACATGTTGAGTGCCATAGGTCTCCTTAGAGTTAGGATGTTACAACAAAGACTAATCAGGTCATAATCCTTTAAAGTGCTTTCATATCCAGTTTCTAATGGGTTTTGTTTTCCTTGTTTTTATACCGAGTTGTCACGTGATATTGACTTCCAGAACATGGTCGTCCTTGCTGGGAATGACAAGTATTTGCATACCCGTGCTGCAGTTGAAGACCTGACCCGATGAAAAGGATTGCAGACGGGGCATCGGCAAACCTTTGTGTTCCCCACTGGCTGCAGAATGCAAGCTACCTCTGCTCCTTATGCTGCTGCTGTCAGCTTGATCATCCACATTCTTGTCCACAGATAGGTTATCATTTTCAATCCAGCTATCTGTTCAAAACAAAACCCCACAGTTTTATTCTATGGAGTGATTAAACAACTTAAAAATTCTTTCAGAGCTCAGATGCACAGTCAACTCGCCACATGCTAACAGTTACTGATCATCTCTGCTGAGGCAACAGTCTCTGCACACTTTTGGCCAGCAGCAGATGTAACAGAGTAAATTATACTGCTTTCTAAAGACAATTTAAGTAGCATTACCTCACGTTTGTCACAGACTAGAAGGGTCCACACTGGTAGTTCCTGGAGCTCTGCTGACAAACAGTAAGTTGCTTGCACCAGTGAATTCTCTCTACAGTGCTGGGACTACTCAACAGTACAGATAGATACTCTAGGAGGCTGTGGTAATTTAAACTCTTCATCTAATCTGGTGTATATGCCACAAATTTTCAGCAGTTCTTTTATTTTGTACTTAATCCTTCCCAAGTTAATGAAGACACAGTAGATGCACAGTTTACAAACAATGAAACCCCAGGACTAGAGGGTTATCAAATGGTTTTCTTTATAAATCCAGTGATAACTAATTTGCATGATAATCTTAAGTGCATTCTTTTCTTATATTTCTTTTTATTATTCATCTTCACAGTTTAAGACTGCAACAGGAGTTCAAAGTTCCTGTTAGAGCAACATGTTATAAATTTCATACCAGAACTGTGAGCGAAGGTAAGTAACAAAGACACCTAAGAGCACCCGGTCAATATACTTCCTTGCCTCGCTTTTCTCTTTACGCAAGAACACAAGAGAAGCAGAATAATTTCTGTAAGTAGCCATGTAGCCAAGATAGCTTTACCAGCATCAAGTTGCATGGAGTGAGCAGAATGATGAGGGAGGTATTTAAACAATCTGACGTCAGGAAAAGGTAGATATCCAGCAAACAGCGGCATCACTTCCATGTGGACTTTGTGAGTTGCTCGAGCTGCAACAGGCATAGATATCACTCCAGAACTTTTCCCACAGACTGCCCAGTTACTACTGTTGTCAACAACTGCAAGGATAAAGAACAAAAACTATAAACGTCTTTTCTGAAAAATGTAGAACCCTCAGTACAGTTTCAGAGCACTTTTAAAATCAGTATTTTGGCAACACCTAAAGGCCTGCCAGATTTTATGTGTGAAGAGCTGTGGCAAGGTAAGAAAACAGCCCTACACAAAAGGGACCATAGTTGGGTCTCAAGCAAGTATCCATCTGGTCTGAACAGCATTTATATTTCACTTGAAAACAGATTAATGAAGAAAATATAAAATATTCTCAGTCTAGCAAAATGAAAATTGCTTTACTGAGCAGCCATACTCACAATACAAGAATATGTGCCATAGAAAGTCTGGCAGATGTCATTATCGAGATAAAACTACTGGGGAGTTTTGTCAATATGCTTAAGAAAAATTTTCTTACCTTCATACATAAGTTTTGTTGTGCAATATCCATCTGATTCTGTTAATGCTTCATCTCTGTCAACCTCCGAAAGGTCAACAAGTCGGGTGATTGACACCTCTAAAGAGCAGAGTGACCCTGTTTTACAATACTCTGCCCCCAATGGTGGAAAAATTTCAGTTTTCACATGATACAATGTCTGTCAGGAAGAAAACAGTGCTGTTATCAAGAAAAAAGGGGCGTTTTACTTGTGTTTAAAATGAACTGGACAATTAATACAGTACAAATTTAACTTTACATTTCACATCCATTAAGTCTTTTTAATGAGATTCAATTGTAAGTAATGTTTATTTCATTAACTTGTTCAGTTTGAGACAATAATCAAACTAAATTTGATTCAATCTATTTTTGATACCAGCAGCGAGCATGCTATTTTCCCCCCCACTTCCGTGCTTTAACTCAGCCTTTCAACGCTTCTAAATGAACAGCAATCTTCTTACTATTTAAACAAACTTTCCAGACACATCACTCAAATTCTGAGTAAAACAGGAAAACTACTTCATCACTCTTACCATCGTAGTCCCCAGAATAACGGTGCCCACATTATCAAAGTGCTAATTATCAAAGAGCTATAAAATTGAATTTCTACCAAACCCCTCACTGTTTAATGCAGTTAGTTCTCTTTAAAAGCTCCAGAAAGATGCTGCTACAGGTGCCAACAAATGTCAGTAGGTAAACAAATACCTAAAACATTGCTCAATACCAGTTTATAATAAGTAAGTAGAAAACATAGCAACACTGAAAACAGACAAAAGGAATTAACCAATTAAGTCTTCTCATGTTGCTACTTTTTACCCAAGCATCAAAAAGGGTAACACAAGACTGAATTTAGAGTTGAGATTAAATAATGTTGATAGAATTCCTTTAATAGGAAGTTATATCTAGCCTATAAGCTTCCTCGCTGATCAAAGGAATAATAAGTTTGTCCATAAAGGGAAAGAAGAAACATTTAAGATAATGGGCTAGAAAACCCTAAATATTTCATTAGAGGAGCTCATCTCAAGCACTACAAAAAACAACTCAAATGCTTTTAATAGATTTCAATCAAAAAGATTTTTTAGAAATTGCAATTTGCTTTGGAGAGTGCAGTCTTAAGCCAGCAGGGAAAAAGCCGCTCAGTAATCTAAGGACAGTCTCCATGGCACAAGCCCAGGAAGGCAAAAACACAGAGAAAAAATGAAATAAGATCAAGGACAGTTGCACAAGTGTTATCTTTCCCCACCACCTCCCACTCCAGTGGCATGTATATAATTCCACCATATATCAGACTTCAGTTCTATTGGTCAACAAACTAGTTTTCCTATGATTCTAATTTCCTATTACTCTATCAATCGCATGAGATAAACAGAAGTTTTCTAATGTATTTCTTGACTTTCCCTTTCCATATATTAGGAAACCATATTCAGTTACCATATGCTATACTTAGAAGAGTACTTACAAAAAAATTTTCCACTTGGAATTCGTAAGTGAACGGCTTCAGGGTAAGAGACTGTTCTTCAGAGGTAGCTGGACAAAAACTGACTGAAAACAGGCACTGCAAGGAGAGAGGAAGCTCTTTCGTCCACTTCAACTCCCATACAAAGAATATCGATTGCTTACTGTATATGACCTGAAAGAGAAAGTTTATAGTATTAGCTCCTTCCTTCCTCTGAGAAAGAAGTGGAAATGCACATACATATGTTTGTCTGTTCTGGCATTAATATAGCTTATAGAAACAAATTACCTGCTTAGTGTTAAATAAATCATTAGGGAAAATACACAACCAAAATAACTAATAGTGAATTTTTTTTTTAAACAATGCACATCTAATTAAAAACAGGGATACATTTCACTGTCTGAATCAGCGTTTCTAAAGAGAACACTTCACATTCAAGTACGTGTGAAAAATATTTTATTCAAAAGTCAAATTTAATAAAGATATTAATAATGTTTGTATATACTTTTCCTAGGAAGCAAAAATTACCAATTTAATATCATGTTCAGACAAGGCTGAAAGAAACTTCAAGGGGACTGTTTTACAACTTAACTAGTTTACAGCTGTATTTAATTGGAAAATGGTCTCTACCTGTTTTTTTTCTAAAACCTAATAACAAACCAGCTATAAGATGAACAAATTAAATGTGATATTACTGATATTACATTTGTATAGCTGTTGTTCAAGGTACATAGTACTTTGCATAAGGCAGACAGACAACTCTGACAAGTTATCTAATAATCTTTGCAAGTTTTAGAATTTAATCTGAAATCTATGGGTTTAAATACACTCTAAAGGATCTTTCAGAATCAAAGTGACTCAGAGGACTACAAAGGTCTGACCTAACATCAGCTATCAGCCCTACTTACTACAAAATCTATGTGCAGAAGTGCTAATAATTTCACTAACAAGAACTTTCATCTATCTGCCCTGCCAATGAGGTCATAAACCACCAAGCGAATCTTTACCTGTTGAGATTCAGAGTTCAGAGGTACCAGCTGCAAATCTGCACAGTCAGCAGAATTTTTTAGGCTGTTGTGTGAAAGCTGGAAACAGAGTTCTGACAAATTCTGTACGCAGACTTGCACATATTTCCTGAAAAACATGATACAGTTTGCTCAAAAAAAGCTGAATAGTTAGATTGAAAGAGTACACTTCCATAAAATTGTTTTCAAGTGCACAACTCAAGCAAAACCAGAATGGCAGGTATATTTGTTTCTTTCAATCTTTTCCTCAATTCTTATGAGTCTGTAGAAACAAGGCTGTAAACCATCCTCTTTCATATTAAACAAAAACAAATAACTACACAGAAATAGGCTATCTTGTATCTTGTGGTCTTATTTCCAAAATAGCTGAAACCACAAATTTGTTTTACTGCTATGAAAAAACACTAGAGGAAATGCACACGCTTCCAATGGGAAGCTGTGTGAGATAACAAAAACCCAACTTAAAAAAAAAAAGTCTGCTATAAATATTACTTATGAAACTCCAACTCCATATTTTGTAAGAAGAAAGAAACAATAAATACTTAATGAGTACATTACCGTTTGCCAGCTGACAATAAGGAATGCTTGGCATTAAAAGGTATGCAGAATGTTAATGCAATAATAGTGGAGTAAATCGACCAAGGACAATCAATGGTTACCTAAAGGAAAAAGGAAACAAAGTTCTTAATGGTCTTTGGCAAGCAATTTTGCTTTTCTTCTAATTTCTAAGCAAAACTTTTCTCAGCAAGTGTCTGCAGCTAATGCATTCAGAAGGGGAAGAAGGAAAAAAAAACACCAAACCAAAAATCAGTATGTCAAAAACTAATCTGACAAAATATTAAGTTTTTGTTTTCCTGTGAGTGACATATGAAATCTTGAAGAAGCTTTTCCTGTGGAAACTGACATACCCAGTTCTGAAGACTAGAAATAAAGGAAGAGGAATAGAAGAAAGGAAAGATAAAAGGACACTAAGAATACCAATAGCATCTTAATACAATAATTTGTTAAAAGGTCAATAGCAACTAAATTGCTATAAGATCTATTACTGAAATGTCTTTATAATACTGTAATATATTAAACATAAGCTCAAAATATTTTTTAAAATGTATTTAATGTATATTTGTTTTAACTTGAAACAGCACACTTAATTGAAGAATTTCTCCTGAAGTGAATGCTGTCATTCTTCCAATTGTAAAGCATATATTTAACAATATTTTTTTTTTTATTCAGAGGAAAAAAAAAAAAAAGAAATCTTTTGTCACATCACATTTTAGCAATGCTAGTCTATAGCTATTTACACGCAAGGATACATAGCAACACACTTGGTCAATTTTAACACTGTGAAAGGTAATGGTTTCAAGATCATTTTGCTGTCAGCTGAAGAGCTTCTCTCCATGCTACTTATTTTATTCACCCTTCATAATGAAAATTAAGAGGAAGTTACCTCCAACTAAATACTGTGACAGCTTGAAACACTATGGTGTTAAGTACCTCAACAGAACATACAGATTCTTCGCACGTGGAAGAATTCTCTCTCATGAATCAGAAGGGAGAATTTAAAGACTGCTATGCCACCTTTACAAAGACACAAGTATCCTTCATCCTATATAAACTAGGAGTGTTAGAACATTAAAATTCAGATTACTAGCCAGTGGAACAGTTGGCAATATAGTAAACAAGTGTATATTTCTGTTTATGTTTGTTTTCTTTGCATTTATATCATTTGCTATGATTTTTGCATGTACATCTTTTAAGGGAAAATGAGTTCAATACAAACAAGTTCCACGCCCCCCCACCCCTCACCACCACTTTTATTCTGTGACCTGTATGCCCCTGTGACCAACTAGATTTCATAACAAAAAAACATTAAATTACATCTTACTTTCTGGTCAACAGTAGCCATGCAGTTGTCCTGTTTCTGCTTCTCTTTGTTTTTTCTGTGAACTTCTTTATTTGTCGTATTTTCTCTCTCCACTGCAGATTGTGTGGCTGATGGTAAATACATAACTTCTAGTTCAAATTCAATCACATGATATGCAGGAGCCACTGGCAAACTGATGCTTGTGATCTTTTCAGAAGACTGAATCCTTAATGATGACTCTGAGATCTTTTCTATAGTTGTGTAGAATAGGAGGGGGGGAAAGTAAAGTAGTTTTAAAACCCATTCTTCCCAATTTTCATTTTAATCTGTAACTACATAGTGAAACTAACCTAAAAAGTTGTGTCACAGAAAAATATGTGGTGCTGTAACCATTTCCTAGCAACACCCTCATGTTTGCAGAAAGAGCAACAAGAAACTCCACAGTAACCTCTTCAATTGAGCAATAATCCGGACATCTTAAACACCACTGCTGTTCACAACTTCCCAATACTAAGGCTCTGCCCTTCTTAAACTGCAGGAAGGTAACCACCACATTATGTGTAACAGTCCCTCCCAATGTTCAAGAAAGAACTAAGAGGACAATTTCATAACAAGCTTCAAACCAGCTAAAGAGCTACTGTAGTCCATCACACGATACCTAGTGAAGTTTTTACAACATCCTGCACCTCCTTAGTTTCATAATTTCACTTCAAGCAAATTTACAACTTCGTGGAGCACACGCACATCAGTATTCTTGGTCACCATTCATCATCCATCTTTAAAATACTACACATGGGGTGCCTCTGTATAGCCTTATTTCAATCTTCATTTCATCAAGTCTATTATGAGTGTTCTTCCCACTAATATAAAATTGTTTGAGTCTGAGCAACTGAGGAGACTATACAGTACTTATGATCAGAAAAAAAGGAACTAGGATGTCATTTGTCTAAACAAAGCACCGGCTAAACGAAATGCTCCATTTAGATACAGTACTACGTAAAAACCTACCTACAACTGCTTCATGATAAAAAATGGTCTAGTTAAAATAGAGACTGCAATAATAATAAAAGATCACCATCATTCACTTGGAAATCCTGACAGATGCTCACCTCAGGAGCAGTTTCACCATCCCTACTGAATTTCATCAATGAAACTAAAAGTTATTCAGCTATGTTTGCTGAAAAGTTCATACTACTACTTTGAGGGTGAAAGTTTAAGACGTTTCTTGCACTAAGTTCCTAGAATTGTCCTTAATAATGATTATTGAAAGAGGCAGCGTCAGGGTTCTTAACACTGTATGTACAGTTTACTTCAGGATTACTGCATTCTCAGCCATTCAAAGATTACTAATTTTTACTTCATTGCTTACCTCTGGTGTTAGAATAGATCACCGCCTTGCTTTCCGGATGATACAGAATAGGCATGGCATCTGCATTACTGAGCTGCAAAGTATCCCCGTTCTTCATGGTGTAGTGGCCAGTAGTCACCGTGAATTTCACCTTCTGGGGAATGCCAGCCAAAAGGCTATCTGAAGAAGAAAGCGGAAATTATTAACAGATTCCAGTACTCATCAATAGATGGTTACAGTACATTGCTAAGGCTTGTTAGCAGTATTCCCTGACAATTTGTCACACATGTTAGGGTAACTCAAAAGTGTAGGGGTTTGTTGTTATGCAACACATTAAACCTAGCTCAGATACGTCAGTGTGGAGAAACTGGCTGTTTCAACTTGAGTGACCAAACCCACAGTTTCTTGGATGCCTTAGATTACCTGGCTCACACATTGTGTAGCTCTGGCACCACAGAATTCAGTGAAATACAATAATTCCAAAGAACTTACTACGCTTTTTGTTAAGTTCTCCAGGTTGCAGACAGCTTTGCATTTTTGCACTTACAATGCCAGTCACACCCACATGCTGTATTTACATAATCAAGATAATAATAATGCCAGTATGCACGAACTCTCAAATATCTGAATCACAACCATCAATTTCATAGGGGTAGCTAAATTGATTAATGCCCAATATGCCTGTCCTTCCTTCGCCACCCACTGCAACCCTTGTAACCGGAATGATAGCACAAAATGCATATTGAATCCTTAACTGCCTCAGTTAATAGCCTGAAAACAAAATCACTATTAACTTCCATTTATAAACTTGTAGAGTTTATTAAAAACTCTACATGTAATGCTTAGCTGCCCGTGAAACCAATGGATGTATTCAATATTGTTTTAATAAGTTTATATGACCACCTCTAGTAGACAATCCCAGTTCTTACGCATTTCTTGTAAATACCAAAGAGACTGCAGCATCACAGAACTAACCAATAAGGAACTCAGTCAATTACAAATTTAAATATTCACTTTACCTAATCAGTGTGGCAGCTCAAATCATTCCTGATATTTAAGTGACAGTACATGCTCAAATTCATGTTCAAAAGTGATACTACATGTTTCAGAGCTAAGCACCGAAATTAGTTGTTGAAAACTAGCCATCATTGACAGAGCATACTTGATGGATAATTTGAAAAGTGAGAATTTATTTTAGACTCACAATTAAGAGTAAGGCAAAAAAATTCTGAGTAGCATTCAAGCCAGAAAACGCTTTATCTAGTCCCATGAGAATACAACAGAAATCATCAAAACAACTTCAGCATAGCAACTGTACCTACCAGTCATTGGTTCCACTTTTAGCTGGGGCTCCTGAGAATATACATCATACTGCACAATTGGGTAAATATGAAGAAGGACAAACTGTACTTTTCCCACTGAAGTGCACAGTTGCCTGAGTGTGTATGTCCCAGGTTCTTTGGCCTTTGAAGAAAACATTGAATGGATCTTTCAATTTAAGAAATACTTCTAGAACAAACCCTCTACTAAAGAACAGCATGTTTTCAGCTCATTTCTATCAGATACTTCACATTCATAAATTAAAATGACAGACTTGTTCTCTGAATAAGTGACAAGATTTGCACAAAGAAGCACCTTTTGCCCCATTAAGATAGAAGCTCGAGTGCTGGCTGATTCAAGAAAAAAACATCATAAGTAACAAGTACCAACAACTGGAATAACTAATATAGTAGCTATGCTGTCAAACTCTTATTTTGGGGTGCTTTTTGCCTTGTTACTTGGTTGGTTCCCCCCCTCGAAGTCCCACGTACATTAAAATATAATTATATTTATTAAGTACTGAAATGATATTTAGCAAGCAGCAAAGTGCTTATTTGGCTAACATTCATAAAATCCTACAACATCTATATAAGGCACAGCTTTCAGCTCAAGCTATTGATTTCACACACTCGCCACCCCACACCCTGTGTGAATGCTTAAAAAAAAAAATTAATACATACATATTTAATTTCAAACTCTTCTCTTACCTTCAATAATGGGATTCTAGATGTTTTTCAATAACATTATAAAATGCAAATCTGCAACATCTACTAGTATATTTATTCTTGATTCTATTTGGTCTTAGCTACTACTGCTAGGGAATGGGAAATGTTTTCTTTTTCCATGTGCCATCTTACCAAGTGTAATACATAAGTATTGATGTTGGGTATAATTAAGTCTAACAAATAAGATCAGAAATTATGGAGAAAAGCTGTTAATGACTTAACATTGAAACCTCACACAGTTATTGACACAGCAAATCCTGACTGAAATACTGAAATTCAGTATCATGCATTTTGACATTAAAGTCACTAAATTGTATCCCTTGAATACTTTATAAGCAAAAAAGTACGAGTGAAATCTTTCATAACGTATACATACTTTAAGCCTCAACATGTGACAGGACTATCAGTCTGAAAAATTTAGATAATGCTTTCTGATTTCTTTTAAAGCTTGAAAAAATACACTGAAAGATTGCTATCAGTATAAATAATGCTAATCATCAGTCCAAGATAAAGAAAGAATCAAACTCCCTCTGCATCTTAGAAGCACAGTCATTCCTCTTTCCGCAAGAGTAGTGCGATTAAGCATTACTGTAAGAAAATTTAGAAAATAAGTTGCCAGCAGTTTTGATCCTCTGGCCAGCTATGTAACCCAGTAGAAGAGACACTACAGTGATAATGGATTTTTAGTAAATATTTAAATACTGCAGCTAAAATCTAGAAAAGCTTTCTTCGTGTTATCTAGTAATACACTGTTCAAAAAAAACATAATATATTCAGATTTTCCCTTTAAGGACAGGTAAGTCATGCTTTGAACAACTGTATGAAGATAAGTAGGATTCACACTGAGCAGTCTTCCCATGCAAAGTTCATTCAAGAAAGCAAGCTCAGGAAAATAGGAAAGTTAAGGGTAAGACTGTTCACCCTCCAATAGCCACCATAAGCATGCAGAACAAGGCAAATTTAAAGCAGAGTTGTATCTAGCTTTTCATGCATCTCTCTTCTTCTGTGGTTTCAGACTGCTTCCTGATCCCACTAAGCCACAATGCCTGCTCAGAACAGTTTAACAGATTTCTTCTAGCAAGGCTACTTCATCAGAAATCCAGTTCTACATGCATGTTAATTTATTTTACAGAAAACTACAATGGCAGCCACCAAGACCTCTGACATCTCCAGATCCCATTAACTTGACCCAATCCTTTGAAAGAACGAGAAACCTACAAAATTATGTCAGTAGGTAGTTCAAATGACATTATTGCCATTTCACATTGTATCATCAGGGACTTGAACTCAACTTCCATCTTAAGAGACCTGCTATCTACACAGGTTCCACAATGTGCGTGTGCACATGTACCAAACACATCTCTAGTGATTTCTGCCCCAGCACTGAAGGACTGCAAAGGCAGAGTATATAAACTTATAGAAAGCTTCACTCTAAACAAAAGTTCTATGCCAAGATAGAAATAATTATTTAAAAAAACAGGGGAGGCAGGGGGACAGAGAAGGTTATAAACTCAGGTATGGAGTACTCAAAATATGCTAAGAATGCTAAAGAAACCTCCTGGCCTGCTCTCCCTGGCTATCAATTTTTAGTCATCGAAAGCAGATATGTAGATTCTTACTTCATAATTACTTTAAAAAAGGGGACCAAAGCTAATTTAAACCAGTTAGAAAATGGCAAAGCTAGCAGGCATATATACCATACGTGACTGCAAAATACTTTCTCTCTCCATAGCATCCGTATCCTTTCCAATATACAGACTGGATAACGCTCAGAAAATGAAGCAGCTATGAAACACCTGTTGCATTCCTCATTGTGTTGCCCCATCTCTTATTAATCATTCAGATGCTGCACTGAATTTCTCAGCATTTTCTCACTCAAATTTTCCCTACACTGATATTCATTATTGTAGTATTGAACTCTAATAAATACTTCCCTACGAAGGGTTACAGAGGTGGGGATGGAGACAGAAAGTATTAAAAGAAAACTCAAAGAACAGAACAACATTATAATTAAGGCCAGAAGCTCCTACTTCTGGAATGCCAAACAGATGGTGAAGTCTGGCTTTTGAAAATGCTTGGCATTTCACTTGCCAGAACTAAGTCAGAAGGTAAATGCCTTTCCCCATTTCATTAAAGCAAGCAAACAAACCACAGATCAGCAAAGTACAAGGCAGTTTTAGAAAAAAACAAAACCAAAACTATACACGCACCACAACCAACCAACCATCAGGACTGGTACTCAGTACTGGTACTGCTGATTTCCAGTTACTATGCATCTAGTAGTAACACAATGTGAACAGAAGCGATAAGCACTACTGTCCTTAAGTATTTCAGCATATGCTGGGAGTACCTAGCTTGCTGGGGAAGAATGGGAGAGAAAAAAAGACATATTAAGCTGACTTAGAGTGCATGCGTAAGTCAGGAATTGAGGGAGTTCATATACAACACTATATGGCAGAAGCAGGACTGCAATCCATTTTCAGAGGGTGGCATTTAGATGGTGACACTCTTATTTTCACAGCTGTTTGCTCATTCAAATTTAGTCTTCCCGTAGCAGAGAATCCTTCTTCTCATTCCTTATGTGATTAAGATGAATAATGGGGGCAATCTTAATTCTGACATCTTCTAAATTCAAATATTTGAAGCTGAGCTTAACTTTGTCATACTTCTTGCAGGTCGGTTTACTATATCCACCAAGTGAAAAAATATTCTACCACTCTCCACAGCGAAGAACAGGCCATCAACCAAATTTAATGACAGAGTCACTCAGTAAGGGCTAGAAAATGCATTCCCATCAAAATTTTTAAATGTTATTCCCAATGAACTCAACAGTGAAGTTAGACTTCATGAGCAGTACATTATTTTGTATATGAATTTATCAGTTTAATTTTTGGCAGCAATAATCAAGATGTTTAAACTACATTTTGGAAGGCTTACTCTAATGATTGCAAATAGGAGTCACCTGTACATTTTGGCATAAACATACCAGCCTTCTTTCAAGGGAAATTAAGGTCTAGAACAACGAAAAGAAAGCCACAAGGGGAATCACATCACCCAAGCTGTATCAGGAAGCAATACACAGGTCAGCACTATGCTCTTCCTCAGCCAGTGCTTTTAGTTCTTCTTTCATGAGTGCTACATTCACTCAACTATAAAAACATACCTGAGTATTGAATGTTATTTTATTGACCCCTGGTTCCAGTATTAAGTTGTTGCATTTCAGCACATGAGCCCCATCTTCTAAAGTCACCCCTGAAGGTATATCCAGCGAACTGCTGCTCTCTTGCCTTCGTAGTAGCATGTGCACATTTTTGCAGATAATTCCTGCTGTGTTCAAAGAGTTATCTGAGGGACTCCGTTCATACATTTCATATAGCTCCAGTGCTGGCAAGTTGTTTCGTGACAAAGGAAAGCCTGCAACTTCATTTGGAAAGCTGATAACGCCATTGGAAGTTTTGTGCTTAGTGAGCCATTCTGCTGTTTTTCTGTAACTATTTTTTTCAATGCTGAAGTGAACATGGATGGCAATCTGATCCACTTGGACTGGGATAGGCATGTGGCTCAGCAAAGTCAACTCAATAGACAACATTCCACCCACATGGACAAGAGCATTTGGAGGGTCAAAATGTAGAGTTTTCAATTGCGCAAAGGAGTGCATAGGCAATATAACCTTTTGTCCTGGAAAGATAAAAACAGGGATTTTATTCTTCTCAAGTGCTACTGGAGATCAGCAAATCTTTTCTCTTAAAAAGTTAACCCCTAGAATTAAACGAATCAACAACTTTTCACAATGAAACCTCTCACAATAAATCAATACTTTCATATTTTAGTTTTATCTAGCATAGAAATGAGACTTAGAGACACTGAGATTTGTTTTCTAACAGTTACATCTACTACAATTTTAGTACTCAGGCTATTAAAGACAACTAAACTAAGAGACAGTGTCTAAGCAGAAGTTTAACATTTCACTACTACATAAAGCATTCTAGATGAACACAGTGGCATAAAGTGACAAACTTCCCAGAGCGCATAAATTAAGAGCAAGTACAAGTTTAAGAAACTAGTGATTGGACTGGTGCCTTCAGCCATCAGCTTTACCATACAAGGGTCTTTCATTATCTTTTCTAGACTCCAAAAACCAACACAGAGGCAGTACCAAAACTTAATTAAGAAGCAAGTTGTACTGGGTTTGCATAGCAAAGTTTTGGTAGCGGGGAGGCTACAGGGGTGGTTTCTGTGAGAACCTGCTAGAAGCTTTCCCTGTGTCCGACACAGCCAATGCCCACCAGCTCAAAGATGGACTGACCGCTGGCCAAAGCCGAGCCCATCAGCGATGGTGGTAGTGCCTCTGTGGTAACATATTTAAGAAGGGGAAAACAAAACTGTGTGATTGCAGCCAAAAAGAGGAGTGAGAATATGCGAGAGCAGAGATTCTCCTGCAGCCCATGGAGAAGACCATGGTGAGGCAGGCTGTCCCCCTGCAGCCCATGGAGGTCCATGGTAGAGCTGATATCCACCTGCAGCCTGTGAAGAACCCCACACTAGAGCAGGTGGATGCCCCAAAGAGGCTGTGACCCTATGGGAAGCCTGTGCTGGAGCAGGCTCCTAGCAGGATCTGTGGACCCATGGAGAAAGGAGCCCACACTGGAGCAGGTTTGCTGGCAGGACTTGTGACCCCATGGGGGATCCACACTGGAACAGTCTGTTCCTGAAGAAGACTGCACCCTGTGGCAGGGACCCACACTGGAGTAGATTATGAAGAACTGCAGCCCATGGGAAGAACCCACATTGGAGAAGTTCATGGAGGACTGTCTCCTGTGGGAGAGACCCCACACTGGAGCAGGAGAAGAGGGTGAGGAGTCCTCCCCCTGAGGAGGAAGGAGTGGCAGAGACAATGCGTGATGAACTGACCCACCCCCCTGTGCCACTGGGGAGGAAAAGGTAGAGAATTTGGGAGTAAAGTTAAATCTGGGAAGAATGAGGGGGAGATGTCTTTAAGATTTAGGGTTTTTTTCTTGTTATCCTACTCTGATTTGATTGATAATAAATTAAATAAGTTTTTTTCCCCCCGAGTCGAGTCTGTTTTGCCTGTAATAGTAATCAGTGAGCAACCTCTCCCTGTCCTTATCTTGACCCATGAGCCTTTTTTTCTATTTTCTCTCCCCTGTACAGCTGAGGATGGGAGCGATAGCGCTTTTTGGTGGGCATCTGGTGTCCGGCCAGGGTCAACCCACCACACAAGTCTAAAATAACATATTACTTATGGTACATCCATTCATCAAGAAAAACTTTTGCATAAAAATGAACAGTCTTCAGATCTACAGGGAGTATTCGATATTAAGTTGAACTATGATTAATATCTGAGGACAAGGTATTACTGAAGCAGCAGCAAGAATAAAGAGAAGAGGTAGGATGGTCAAAGTAGTAAGTTGCAATTTGATGGGAACAGATCTAACATCAAAACCAAAGTATTATCATCACAGAGCTGCCATCTGTGTGCACGTAGAGCAGAGGTTAACTTACAAATTGGAAAAAATCCAACACAAGATAAATTATGAGCTGTCAAAGCAGAAAAACAGATAAGTGAAGGAAAACAAAGACTATCTGGTATTCAGGATGAAAATGGTAATTACCCTTTCATCTTTAACTATTCTTATTTATTGCAGAAGTTTTATAAATGTTCCAGAGACGACAAGAAAAGAACCATATTGGTTCAGAAGTCATACACAAGGTAATTAAAACAATCAGAAAAAAAGCCTTCCGATCTACTTTTAGGGAAAGATCAGATTAGAGCAGCTTAAGTTTTAAGAACCAGACTTACCTTGGTTCTCTGCTTGCTGATTGGCAAAATCTAGTATTTCTTGGCAAAAGCTTTTGCGTTCATCTTCTGTCAAGTGATTATCACCAGCTAAAAGGCTGCTTGTTTGAAGATAACTAACAAAGTTAAGGAAACATGAGGTAGAAACCTACAACATTCAGAAATTTGACTGAAAACAAGACAGTTCAAGTACTGCTTTTCTAATCTTTTAATACAAAACCTGCTTTTATCATCACCATACTCTTCCATTAGAAAAGAAACAATGGAAGATTTACTATCAACTGAGAATATTGCAGAATCTCTACTTTTTGCAGACCTACTAAAATATGATCCATTATTAACCTGTGCAATATTCCCCCATCTAAAAAGGTTAGTGATCATAGAAAATTATTTGACAATACATAAATGCAGCATGCAAGTTAAAGACAGTGTGTTGCATTACACTACCCAACATTTAGAACGAAGTAACTTCACTATTTGATTATATTCCAATTTACTTGGCTGAGAATCTGCCAGCTGTTACAGCATCACTTACCATAACTAAGTCATAAGACATTCTTTATACATTTTGAGTGGTGAGGATACAAATGCTCATTTAAGTATTTAGCTAAGATTGCAATATTACTGGCACAGGTTCTTTAAGAGCATTTGCACTGAAGCAGAAAAATTTAAGTGTGTTTAAAAGTGATGTAAGAATTTTCAACGGAGGCAGATATTTACAATGTCTAAGTCTAGTTCTAAAAAAAAAAAAAAACCAAAAAAATAACAAGAGAACGAAACCAAAATATGCTACAAATCTGAATTTAGCTCAACTGATTTTCAGCTACAGTAAGATTCCTAGTACTGTCACTTAGAGACTAAAATATGAGCTTCTGAGGCAAAAAACAAAAACAACACAAGAACCCCAACGAACAACTTTGAAAAAAAGCTAGAACGACCATTCAGAAAAGCTCTCTTTCCTTGCCATTTCCACAAGGACTGTACTGCAGAAAGTATCTGTTCAGCTGACCATCCCAGTTTGGAACACCTAGGGGAATTCCATTTCTAACTATGGCACCAATGAAAGCTGCACCCTTCCCCCAAGCCACCAAAAAATACTGAAAATTTGCCGTTTTGCTATAGTACATAATATCCTGCAGGTAGCACAACAGTTAAGATTAGAACTAAATTACTTAATTTAGCTACCAAATTTAGGCAACAACATATGAGGTTAAAATGAAAGCCACAATTCAAATTGCACTGTTTCTAATGCCAAAAAGAATACAACAAAACACTCAAGGCCAGTCAGTAGACTTCCCCACAAACACAGCCCTCTTCTCTTGAAAGTAGCAAAACTACAGCAACAGAGACAGATTTAATATTTAAACAAATACAGTTGTAGCAGATAGAGCTGGTGTGTGAAAATAATGCAGAGAGTATCAAATTGAAGAATTCGAAGCCTGTCAAACATTAGGATTGGGCCAAATAATTCTCTCAGAATATTACTTAGCATTTATGTGGAATTTACAGGGAAGATTTCATTCACACATTGAAGACTGAGCTTTTAAACAACTTAAAAGCAAACAACTCCCACTCCCCTTCTGAAGCAAAAATCAAAGCCAGAAATAAAAAATAAATAATAGCAAAAAAATACTGAGACACCGCACACCACACCAAAGCCCCAAGAATTTTCATCTTCTAAGCCTCAGTTTCAACTTTTAGAAAAAGTCACCCTTACAAGTACCAGAAGAGTCCTTGCCTGGTCGGACACAAGAAAAAAATGGTATCAGTTACAGAAAGAAAGCCCAGAAATCAAGCTCGTTAATATAGGAAGACACTATAAAGCCATGTTTACCAAATGAAAAAACAGTACCACATAAAAACTTCCATAATGATGACATACAAACAGAACCATAAAAACCGTCTACGGTATTTGCTGAACTAATGACAAATTTCACATTATCCATGTTGCACCACTCTCTAGAGCCTAGACATATTTCAAACAGAGAGCAGCAACCACATGCAAAAGCTTTTAAGTGAACCAGATGTTAAAAAAAAAATAAAAATAACCCAACCCTCCCCAAATGAAAAGCAACGGAAACAAGAACTAACTCAGCTGTCTGATGTTTGACAGTTTCTCCTGTTAAATAAAAGTTAGAGATATGTCAGTAAAATAATCAGAAGTATCATTTTCTCCAGTCTTGATTTTCATGGCTCCGCCTTTTAGAGGATACTTTTCTATTTGCCCAAGGTGTTTCTGACATTCAGCTAACTGTTTTCTCGTATGTGTGACGAGCAATGCCCAGCCCTCAGCAAGGTAGGTTTTCAGTGCTCCCTGAAGATAGACTTCTGCCTTCTGTGGACCTTTCTTCCTCCTTAAAAAAATACAGGAATGAGTACAGAGTGATATAAGAACGTTTGCAGCCATGAAGACTCTCTACACATTTTCAAAAAGTGGTGATGGGAGAGGAACATTGCATATGAATGCAGAACAAGATGCAGTGAACCATTATGCTCTTTATTTTGCTGGTAACAGACCAACACATTGGCCTACCTTTACGTGATTCACTTAAGCAAGCAGAATTACAATTAGTATAAATATACCATGTCAATGAAATGCTTCATATATAGACCTATCCCAAGTCAGAGCAAGTGAGGCAAAGCTACCTCCCATGAATGCAACAAAAGCCATCTCAAGCTTCTGACAGTTAACTAAAAATACGCTTACTCAACAATTTTAAAGCAGGAAAATGCATCAATGAAAATATCATTTTATCACTACACAGCAGTTCCGTGGTAGTCTTTAAACCTAACATTATTCCTTCAGGTGAAAATTTAAATTAATTTAGGAGAATCTGGACTGCTGTAGTAAAATGGGTGAGAAGCATGTTCAAACATGTTTTCCCCAAGAAACACTTAGGACTCCCAAATTCTTCTAAATAAGAAAAAGAAAATGAAACAGAAAACCAATGCAGG
This sequence comes from Vanellus vanellus, assembly GCF_965231255.1. Classification (NCBI taxonomy): domain Eukaryota; kingdom Metazoa; phylum Chordata; class Aves; order Charadriiformes; family Charadriidae; genus Vanellus; species Vanellus vanellus. The sequence continues at coordinate 124,189,208 of NC_138905.1, read as the reverse complement.
AGGTTCCTTCAGTGGAATTTAACAGTGGGAATAAACAAAAAATAAATTGGAAGTTAGGAATAAAATCACTGTAAGTTTCACAGTGGAGGAAACAAACATTTTGAAATCATAACCTCAAATATGAAACTGATTGCTCTCCAAAGAATATGTTTTCTGGCTTTCCTTAGGCATATACATACACACATGTAGATAAGGTAACTATAAACTTTGAAACACATTAGAAGCCAGGTTACAAAATGGGCTATAGTAAATGCAAAGTTATTTCTTCCCCCCCCCTCCCCCGCCCTTTTCTCCCCAGGAGAAGAAAGCATCAAGCTAAAGAACACAGGACTGTTAAAGGTAAGAGTACCAAATCATGAGGTGAGAATTAGGGTTTGATATAAAGAGATTGATGATGTTCTTATTCTTTTTTCTGCTGAAATACAGCCTGAAACTTAGGGTATGTTTACATTTCAAAAAACACTTTTTAAAATTCCTTTTTAAATACAGCATGTTTTCCTCGAGGATTATATTCAAACCTAATGCATTTAAGACATTTTAAACATTCATTTACATATAAAACTCTGCCAAGTCCTTTCCCACAAGCTTAGCTGAGCGAATTCTTCCAATATTGGTGTACATTTCAATGGTGGCATGGGACAGATCCTGTTTAAAAGAAAAGAAACTATTATAAGCTTTATATATTTTTAGTAGCTATATGGTATTTCACACAAACTCATAGCCAGTAACTAAGTTACTACCACAAAAAGACCAGAATGAGTCACTTTTTAGATCTCCCCTTGCCCCCAGCACACAATATAGAGCAGTTTCTAACAGGTCATCTTCACTTTTTCTACAGTTGGTCATTATCCCATATCTGTATTATATATAGCAGAAGAAAAAAGCCTATTAAAAATTAGATAATGCAACTCAAAACCACCAAAATAGATGAGATGCAGTTTAAAGCACTTCTTTACACTTGAATCCTGCTGTCTTTTTTTGAAAGCACCTGTTTCTCAGTGACTATATGCCATTAGGTTATCATTGCAGCATTGTGCAGTGTATCATTCCAGGAGGCACCACACCATAACATATTTAGAACAATATTAGAGCTTGCCCCAGAGACTCACAACCAATACTTCAAAACCAAATCAACTACATACAGAACGTGGTACATGATACTTTCACTAAAGCTGTACATAATACCATTAAATATATTAAAGTTTGCAGTATGTAAACACACAATTAAACACAAATTGCTAAGTTACAATCAGACTAAGTATTTTCGCAAGAGTGCCTTAAAGGAATTTTGCTTGAAGCCATACAATCCCAAGCTGAAGTTTGACAGTCATCTTTAAGCTTAATTTCCAATGGAACCACACTGTCTACATGTCACCTTCCTCACCTTGCCCTAAGCTTGTCGTAACAGTGACAAGTCTTTGTCACAAAATTAGCAGTTACAATACACACTGTATACCACCACCAAACATTTTTCCTCAAGTATATAATAATCTCTGGCCAGATACATAAAAATATTTCACGCCATATTTACAAAAAGCAGCCTCTTCTGACTGTCAGCATCCACAGAAGCTCATTCTCCTTCACTTAGTGTATTAAGAACTACTCTATCCTTCAAAACAAATTGCTTAAGAGCTTCCAACTACCTAATTGTTTTGCAGAGTATCTGTCAGAAACCCCATAGGAATCTATGGGGTAGGAAAATGACCTAAAATGAGCTCCCAAAGCCCATTTTTTATGTTCCTCATGGAGAGCCTACAAAAATCACTTTTGTCTTTAAGAACTCATGGCAATACCCTCTGTGAGGTGACCGCTCCTTAACAGATTAGTATAACCACAGGGGAGTCTTAGACACCAGCTACACATAGAAATTAAAAGCTACATTCCCCCAAAATTAAGGTACAAGACAACGTGCTTGTAGAAGATTTGACATTCTTACAAAAGATTCTGAAGTTGTTGTATGAGACTAGCCATTGACTGAGAACAAAGCCTTTTCTGGTAATAAAAGCTCATCACTTCTTGCTTTCAACATGTCTGAAAAGCTGCATTTCACTTTCCAGACTCATTAAAATTTTAAATGCAAATAAATTATCTTAGCTGTGTCTGGAATTTTTAACTAATTCTATGTTCTTCTCCACTGAATACATAGATAAAATATGGGTATACATAAATTGTATACATTTATGTCACAACTACATAGAAAACAGTATTTTATAGTGTATGTGATATCTGAATTTCTGTTTGTCATGGTTTGGCCTCAGCCAGCAACAGAGAACCACGCAGCCGCTCGCTCGACTCCCACAGCCGTGGGAAAAATCAGCAGAAAAGGGAAAAACTCGTGGGTTGAAATATTATAATTTAACAGAACAGACAAAGGGAAGAAGAAAGAAAAACAATAACACCGGTAAAGGAATACAAGAACGCGATTACAGTACCGCCGCGAAACGCACCGACCGGACCCGCACCGCCGCAGCCCGCCCCCGAGTGGCGACTGACTCCCGCTCCCCGGCTAGCGCCTCTTACAGCGGGGCATGGGTCACGTGGGATGGAATACCTGCCTCCCCTGCCGGCTCCTTGGGGAAATTAACCCCATCCTTGCCGGAACCAGGACACTGTTGCATAAAAGTGCAGTCATAAATAATTGCCATTCCTGTTTGTCTTTCCTTGGCAAACTCTGCCGAACCCACTTAGTTTCTTAAATTTAGGATGATACTGCTGAATTTAGCAGACATCTTCAGGTGCAAGTTGGAACCGAATATGCAAGAGCAGTTGGCAGCTGAAGATTTTAGTTTTGGTCCAGCTATCCAAATAGTCTTATAATGAAATGAAATATAAAAATGAAACCTGGTATCTTCAAACAAAATCTTTTGAGACTTCTTCTTTTAATAAAACTTTGTAAAAATAAGTACCACCTAGTTTTAAGATTAAAAAAAAAAAAAATGCTCAGTTTTCCTCCAACTTTTCCCCAGAAAACTTTAACAGCACTGCAAATATAAGAAACTTCAGAGGAAATTTATTTAAGAAAAAAAATCCAAACCACCCCAAACTACACCCCCCAATACCAAACACACTCATGTGACAGCCAGGGTTTTTTTGTTCTATTCAATAATCTTTTATAAAAAAAAAATGCAGAAAATCATTACAATGGCTCATCAATAAGGGAGCTGTCAGGAAATAAACATGCATATTAAAGCACAACACGAATTCTAATGTTTCAATCTATGCCAGCTCCAAGTCTACTATCCACAGGTGTCCCCCACTTTATATAAGAAAACTCAACAGTGTAACTTCAACCATGTAAAACCTGTTGCAAGATGCAAGTCTAAAGCTGAATTCACACATCAATATTCTTCCGGGGAAGATTCAATTAATTCTGAACTCGCGACAGCAGAATATGATAACCATGACATTGGCTTTAGTAACAAAGTATACATACTTAGAGACAGCAACCTCTAACTCATAGCGATAAATACTAAAGTTAATCCAAATATTTGAAACTTGGAACCATACAGGGTTCCAGCGGTAAAACACATCAGCCATGTTCTGTTCAGTGTGTAAGCAATAACCTTTGATAACAAAATACAGATTTACATTTTCAATGTTATCTTCTAAGGTTTGGAAATTTTGGCCCTATTCAATCTATAATGTAAACACACAAAACTATTATAAATAATCAAAACTCATACTTACTAAGTAGTGTTTTTCAAAAGCTTCTACAGATGATAAGGCCTCTTTAAGTTTCTTATAAGGGCTCTGTGATGCATTTGCTTTAGAAAAAAGCAGAACAAGAGGTGTCACTTACAAATACATTCCTAATTTAATAACACACCCCCACCCCCTCTTTTTCCTTCAGTAGAAAGTGGAGGGAAAACTTAAAACTAATTTTATGCGAGAAATGTCACTAACACTCAGGGACAGATCATGAGTTTCTTCCCCAGGCTCTAAAATAAGATCAAGAAAGGCTGTTTCACAACTTTCTGTGTGTGCATGCACATGAGTGATGCTCAGGGTAGCAGGGCAAGCAGCAATATAGCAACTGTACTAACTTCTCTACACAGTATTTCATAACATTTATTCAACCTAGAAACACACGCAATTGTACTTAAATACCATATTGTGCCAAGAGTAATATCCTCACAACTCTCCACTGCTCTATTTATAAATCAGCATGACAGAAGTATACTGTAATTTAAAGACATTTTACTACTTTAAACAATGTACTTCAAAGGAAAATTGTTAGCAAGACCAAGTTACCAAGTTTTTTTTCTGAAGCAGCTTGCTCAATTTAAAAGTCTTTGCCAGACCAAATACGTGTCAGTATTTCTAGAACAAAAAAGCCACCATTTTAAATAAATACAACAGGCAGCATAGCACTGAATTAAGAATTATACACCAACATACCGGCAAGAGCAAGTGAAGCATCAGCCTGTCAGCTAATGCTTCATAGATACTAATTGTTCTAGCATATTTAACATCTGAAAGCTTCTTCCCTTCAGAAATATCTTTGTGAGTGATAAAATCCACAAAGAGTAAATAAATTTGATTGTTCAGCCACTCAAATAATATCACTTCAACTCAAATGATATCACTTTGTATCTTGAGTTGCAGGTTATCTATTTGTATCAGGTCAAGGATGCTCCATTTCTTTTTCAAATGATTTTATTTTTATTACTTGTCTGAAAGTAGTAAAAACTTTACTAAAAAACAGTACTGTTCAAGACTCTTTACCTAAATGCTGATAAATGGAGCATTAATGGACAAACTTATGCTTGAAACAGTAAGGAGATGCATTGATAATTTGAAGTACTAGACAAATATTAAAAGAACTCATAAGAGATAATAGAGTTCTATCAACATTTATATATATATATATAGGGAAACTTGGAAATTATTATTACTGATGTATTTTTATGCTATGCATTTAAGACAATGTTAGTTATTAGATAGAATGAATACATTCCAGGTAATACCTGTTTCAGGGCGTTCTGCTCCCAACCCTGCTAACAGATCGACTGTTCTGTTAAGGTCTTCTGAATTGGGTCCCTTCTCTGATGCAAGTCCACACAGATAACCCAGAGATTTTAACTATAAGAGAAACCAGATAATTACTTTCAATAGGCTACAAAATCAATATAAAATTCCTTTTATTCCGGTACATCATTCCTACACAACATTTCCACTGCTGTCATATTATACTGCTTGTAAGATCTGCATTAAAGTTGCTTCATGAGAAGAAAGTAGAGAACTTTTCAAAAGTAGCTATTATTCTCACAGTAGAAATTCATTTTATTAAGAATTAAATTGCATATAAGTTACTGGCTCAAATAACATTGGAACACATGCATAGACACACATGCATAACACCTGATCAGAGTAAATCCTTCTGTTTTACCATATAAACATGCACAAAGCTTGAGATGTTTGGCAGTTATCACCAAAGATCATTTCTAATAACTGTGTCTATATTTTTCAAAACTATATAATCAAGAAATGCAGGCAGTCTCCAGTACACTGATAAGACGAACTTGCAAGTTCACCCAAAGTATTGTATTCAGGTGAAAACCTTCATGAAAAAGAGATGATTAGCATAGCTAGCAGTATTAAAACAGTGCCACACAACTACCATAAAACCCCTTCTAGACAGCAGCTGGTACACTTGATACCCAGAAGTCAGCAGAGGACACTGTCTTAAAGAAGTTCAGTTCTGTTGGTAATTTGGTTAATTCACTTAGAACAACTCAATCAACTACCAAGGTAAGCCTGCAAAAGAAAAAACGGTCTCAACTTGTCATATTATTGTACACCATATAAAATAGGGATGGCTATTACCTTTTTTTTTTTTTAATTCCTTTTAATTTAATCACTAGTTGCTACAATTTCTTTCATTCAGTCTGTTCCACCTTACTGCTACTCATTATCCTACAATTTTTTCCCTTTACCCTTTGGGTTAGAAGAGCTATGAATGGGAGGGACATTCCCAACTCAGGTACATACCTTCCACAGAAACATGTAAGGAACGTGGGAAGGATCTGATGCACCCATCACCACTTAAAACAATTCTTTGTTTCCTTTATTCTGATCTCCCCCTGCCTGCCCTTTTTTTTTTTTTTTTTTTTTTTTTTTACACAGTAACTCATCAAGCTGATATTGTCTCTCTATGTTTTGTAACAAGACGAGAAGACAAGGATCTCCTAGGGTCAGTTAGAGGATTCCTAAGTCTACTGAAATATGAACAAACTATGCAAACAAGAGGATGAGCTTATACTGGTTTTCAAAAACACTCACAAAGATCACAGTATGCTATTTCAGTAGTTTCTGGAGTCTGTGATCTTTCCAAACTGTTTTTCAACAGTCGAAAGCAGTAGCAACCTTAGACACCAACTCTTTCATAGAAATGGAGTAAGCGGAACTTGAAAAGGCATTCACGTAATTAGAGAAGGGGCTTAACCAAACTGAAAAGGCCACTTTACAACATTTACTTTATGCTAAGTCACAGTAACTGAAAAGTTGCAAATTGTTACTTATTTGCCTCTTTCACAAGCTGCCAAGGGTAACATCTTCAGTGAAGTCACAGCTCTATTATTACCATACTAACATTCTGAAGAAATAATGAACTATGTAAACACACTGCAGTAATCTCTGTTTATAACGGTAAATGCATCCAAATCTGGGCAGCTTCTCCTGCTATAACTGAAATTCGTGATCCTTCTCTCAGTCAACATGGACTGAGTTCGTTCTGGAGTTCAACTAGTCAGTCATTATCAAACTAGTTGGGGCTGGGGGAGAACACACATAGACAAAGAGTTATTCCCAGTCCTCATCTGACAGTGGAAAAAGGAGATATAAACCTGGATGTCTCATCTAGACAAGACTCAAGGCAATAAACCAAACCCCATATTAAATTCCAAAATAAAAAGTGCAGAAACAAATGGTCTACTTCAAAACCGTAATAACACAACAGCAACACTTCATTTACTCACCTTCTCAGTGGCATAGCTCCATAAGCCAACTGTGTGGGAAACATTTGCATCTATTTGAGCCCTATCACAGCAGCCTTCTATTCTTTGTAAGACTTCCAAACAACTCAAAAATACCCAACAGTCCAAAGCTCCGGGAGGAACAGAGACCTGAAGATCAACAGATAAAATTAACTGGGAAATAAACATTAGTCAGATGAGAAAATACTTCAGGAAAATACTTTTCATGATACAATGTAGCAGAGCCTCTTGGAAGAGCTTACTTTAAGAATACACAAAAAACAGGCCAACTCTCACTGCTTCCTGAAAAATGTATATATATTAGTTCATGAAACAAGGACAGCTATGCAACTAAACAGCGATTATATTAACTAGATTTGATACACTCACCAAGATGAAAGAGAAAGAAAAGAGGACTAATAGGTACTAGTACTTGGAAAAATTCCAAAAATTTGGAAACTAAGCTTAAGGAAAGCAGAGTTAGGAAAAATGTCTATAAATATACTACTACTTTCCTAAGGAGACATTAGATTTAACTGAGACTGAAATTAAAAGTACACTAAGAAGCAGATTAAAAAAAAAAAAAACAAACAGGAAAAAAATAAATTAGTCTAAGTTTCCTTCACAACAATAAGTTTGTTAATCAAAGGACATCTGTCACAGACAACTAATTAAAGAATGAAATTAAAAGCAAACAAAAAAACAACAACAAAAAAAAAAAAAAAAACAAAACAAGAGACACCAAGATGGGATTATCAGTCATGACATGATAGAGAAAGACAGGACAGTTCGATACTAGAACATTTCAAGAACTAAAGATCTGGAATATAACCACAACAACAGTGTCTCAAAATCTTGTTCATAAACAACGCAAAAAATATTCCTTTTAGAAAGGCTATTAAAGTCTTGAAACCCATAATAAACTAGGTAATTGACTAATGTGATAGGAAAGTTCAACATGCAAGCACAATGCATTTGAAAAAATCTGAATTCTGAAAGAATTTTCAGGAAGAGAAAGATCATCAAAACAGAGTAGTTTAGATTTCCACTGTGTTCAGTTGTGTCAAGCCTGTATTAAGAAAAAGGATCACAACAGGGATAACTACACAAATAAGTTGTACTATCTCACAGCCTGAACACCTGCATTCAGTTTGGATCACCACATCAAGACAGAAACAGCAGAGATAAGAGACAGCGCAGAGAAGAGCTCCAACATCGGAGGCACAGGACAGACTTGGGGTGGAGCAAAAGGGGAACTGCAGGAAGGCAGCATGTATTTATTTTGGAAAGAAAAAAAAACACCACAACACACACACATGAAACATAATATCTGTGGGATTTACATGTTAGTTTCAGAATACATGAAGGTGTCAGTAATGCATCTGAAGTAGATTTTCTGTTTCTAAATGCAGATGAACAGATGGAACTTACTACCACAATGTCAGATAGACAAAAGTTAGCAGCTACTCTTATAACAGCACAGATAAAACTACACAGAATCAGACACCCTCGGCATTAAGGACATGGATCAGTCACCAGGTGAAATCCAGAAATATTCTCATGCACACTACACTGTTCTTAAAGTTGTGTTTCAATTCATAGACATACGCGGTCATACATGGAGGATGATCAGTGTACAACATCCCTGACAAAGCCTCTTTAAAAGGTTAAAAACCACCAGCAGAAACTAAAGTATGGAAGAAGGAGAGGTAAAGCATGGAGGCATGCAACATGACAAAACCAGCTTTGAGCGTTTTCACTTGTTTCTATCTCTTTCTTCTGTCATTGAAAGAGATAGCCAGAGACACATGTATAACACAGAAGAGTATTACCGAGCACCAAAAGGAATCACAAAGTAAGAACCACAAAAGGCAATCAAAGCAGCATCCAACTTGCAAGGCACTAAGAAGCCCTACTGTAGATACTGCTTCTAGTTCAAAATTGCTTTTTGGAACAGACTATTAGCCTGCATATCAGCATATTAACCACTCTGCCTTATTTTCTTCAATAAAACACTGCTATAGATTTAAATGATGGGAACTATAGCTCAAAAGACTGGTAATAAATCCAGGAAAGAAGTGGACAAATTACCTACCAGCTTAAGAAGTTAACTTTCCAGGTGAAGACTAGAATACTTTAACTAAACACAGGTTTGGTTTTCGGATGTGATGTCTCCAAATTTCTTTCCAAAGACATCCTCACGATGAAACATTCAACTGTAGCACCATTACAATCTGTTATTACAGCATCATTTTGATAACTCACAGCCAGTGCTTACTGTATTCTGGTCACCGACATCTAAACTTCAAAAATCTTGTTAGATCATCATTGGATAAAATCATTCACATAATGGAATATATTACACTGACTCACTTCTAATAGCTTGAGTTCTTGCACACAGTTGTGAAGAAGCTCCAATGCTCTTTGGGAAACCTCCCATGGCCTCTGCAGGAAGATTAATAACGTGCACTGGCGAGAAAATAGGTAACTACGCAAGTCCAGTAGAGTTGCTTCTTGATTTTGAATTAGCTCTCTCTTCTCCATGTCTATTGGTTTTCGGAGAATTAAACCATTCCAGCTTCTCACTGGCTGGCAAAAAAACGTCAGCCAGTTTGCACCATCTAAGTAAATAAAGTTAATATCCAAGTATCAATCACTGCTTTCTATCAAAGCCTCTTCTTCCTGTCTCCAGAGGCTGTGAGCTGGCTTATTCTTTCTAAAGTTTATCATATGGATAAATGACTTAATGTCTTAACTTCAAAAACAAAACAAAAAACAGCAGAACTTCCACAGCTAAGCAGATAACTGAACATTCAAACCCCATAGGATTTTTGACTTAATTGCATACGTTACTAGTATAGTGGCAATCAGTTTGAAATGTATTTCTTCAATTAAGCCTATCTGAAGTTCAAAAACAAGCTTTATCTACTCAAATATTTGTTACTCAGCCATCACGGATAGACATCCCCTCACTTTCAGCTATAGCATCAGGTTCAGTCAGGACAAATATATTTCTCTGCAATTACTCCTGCACTATATTTTTACAGACTCATAACACATACCTGACAAAAACTGTTATATAACATATGCTTTAGCTCATTAAAACAGTTTAAAATTATTTGATACTTCTTGCACAGTAATTTTGCCTGAAGAGGAAGTTAAATTTTCTGTAGTGCAGATTAAGCACATATTTCTATTCAGTTTTGTAGTGATTACTAAATGTCTCGTGTAATTTGAGGCAAAACCAAATGCATTTCTCCAGGAAGCTCTTTATTGAATAACTTAGCAGTGAGCTGTGAAAACAGCAATTGTATCCCTGCCAGATCCATATTTAGGTAACTACAGAATTTCAGGGCTCTGTAACAATCATCGAGTAAAACCAAAACGCAGGTGTTCATTAAAAATTGCTTCCAAGCCTCAGAGATGAAAAACAAAACTTTAGTAGACTATAGCTGATGTGCACTGAGTTTGCATACCACATAAAACAAGAGCACAAACTGCCTAGTACGTCTTCACTGCAACGTACCATCTTTTTCTCCCATGTACACACATGGTAGCCAAAGCTCTGGGTTGTTTAGCGGAAGCATAGTGAAGAAAATTAATACACTTAACATTTATTTAACGTTTTAAAGACACTTACCACCAGCCCCAAAGTTGACAACGTATTGAGAAAACAAGGCATCCAGTTCATCATACTGCACTAGCGCATCCTCAAATTGCTGCAGCATCTCAAAGACGAAGGCCAGTTCTTCCTTTTGACACACAAGCAATACAAGGAGCATGTTATTGATATTAGTCATGTCTGGTATTACAGCTTGCCTCCATCCATACATAGAGCTCTAGGAACTACTTTTTTTTCAACATTCTTCCCTTTTCAGTATTCACACATACAGGAAAAACTGCACAGTAGCAGATGCGCCATTTCTTTCTAACACAAGGAGATTCACAAAAGAAGATAAAGTCATACAGCTATGTCAGTAAATTCTGTTGTGTATCCAAATCCTGATTCACTACAAGATATTGTTCATACATCTATTAAAAGTCAGAGTTCCAAAAAAAGAAAAAGTTTGCTGAAAACTCATCTCCCATATTAGCAATATTTTTTTCTCGCTCTGTTTACACTGTGAAGGCACCAATCGCAGTATCAATAAAGGTTCAGTTGTACACAGAGAAGAGGGCCAAAGTGGAAAGGAGAAAAAGTTTGAAAATTAGATATATCATATGCAAGAGGTAGCACATGAAGTCAAAGGAGACATGAAGATGAGGCGGAATTGGTGTGTAGAACAGCACTGTACAAGGATCAGAAAATTCCAAAGGAATCAAGACCTTTAATTCTATCAAACAAGAGTTTCTTGCTTTTCTCTATACCAGCTAAAGCAAAGACATATTTAGAAATATTAAAAAATTGAATTCAAAGCATTCTCTATATGGATTACTTCAAAATAGACACTTTTCTAAAAATCACTTCCATGCAAACTGACAATAATCTAAACAAAGAAAGCATAGCAAACTCATATTAGATACCAATTACAAGTTCGATTGTCTTTGCCCAGGCACAGTAATGGGACATTCACTGAAAATTCAAGAACAACTACTAAAACACTTTCTAGATGCAATTTGTCTGCTTCAGGTTCATAAAACTTTGACAAGCCTGAAAAGATTCTGCTTCTGTATTGGCACTGTATTACAATGTAACACAAACCTGCTGCAAACAAGACCTAAAAATGCTGCTTTTATACCAGTCTTCATATTTCCTGCCCCAACCCTCAAAGAATGAGCAGAACATTAAAAGTACCAGAAAGCCACCTACAACAACAAGCCATTATTAAAACTAAGACTCAAGTTCTGTCTTCAATAAAAAGAAACTCTTACCTGAACCATGAAATACTCGCAGAAGCTCCACCCTGGCTCAGTCCTTTTCTCCCTCAAAGTCCTCATGTCATCTTCAAACTTGCCTAAGTTTTTGGTAAAAGACATGAGAAGTAATGTCCTGAGTTTGGTCAGGAAGGCATTCCAAGATTCCTGAGAACGGGAAGAGTCTTTCAAAGGGTCAGAAAGTACCACACATCTGTAAAGAGATTGATAAAAATTATTTTTGAGGAGGTAATCATAAAATTCACATATAAATGCACAGTTGAATACTGTACATACCTGACCGATTCAGAGCGAACAAAATTTAGGTTTTCATTCAACACTACTCAGAGGAAAACAGCAAGGTTGAGGGTTATGTTTGTTTGCTGGGGAGCGGGTATGTTAGCGTTTTGTTGAGTGGGTTGTTTTGTTTGCTTGTTTTTTGGTGGCTTTTTAAAAACTTTTCCATGTATGTTTAAGTCTGTGATGTAGTTTACAAGAAGAGTTAAATGTTTTCCACAAAATGAGTACTATAAAGCTTTACTTTTTTTGAAGCAAATAATGGATACATTATTCCAATTACTTAAACATAAGTAACACTGTAGCTATCCAAGAAAAAAAAAGTCTGCTTAGCAGAACGGTAATTATAGTCACTTCTGGCAAGGATTATGCAAGATACAAATCAAGATCCATTAGATCATATATAGTCAGCCTTTGCTAAGTCACTTAAAATAATCATCCTTAATATATTCTTACAGTATCTCGATTTGTTTTTACACATCCTATGTGCTAAAACTTCCACTGCTTTTATAAGAAAATAAACAAACTGATCCCATTAATTCACAAACAAATCTGCCTTTTTTAGAGCATTTTCTTTCTTTAGTTTTTCTATCACGATTCAGTAACATTCAAAAAACTGCCAATACCTCTAAAGGCAGGAAAATCTCTCATTTAAGTAAAACATCACTTCTGGTTAGAAAGTCATCTTATCCTACAGCAAAGTCATTAAACTAAGCCAATCAGTCAGTTAGAAACCAAAAGCAAACTGAATTGGAGTTGTTCAAACTATTTGCCCAAATAATCCTGTAACGCACCAAACACTGTCTAGCTACAAAGAAAGTGCTGCCAATGTACAGCATGTTATAACATGCTGACCTGCCAGTCACTGTCAGTTCACAGCAAGGTACAATGAGTGCTTCCATCTACTCTTTTCAACTTCAAGTGTTTATCCTGTCACTCATTCTTAGGGGGAAAATCTCCTGTTTAAAGTTAACTCTTAAGCTTAAAAGAAAAAAGTGTAATATATATTAATAGATTCAGTGCAATGTTTCAGAATAAGGAAGACAATTATCTATTAAAGTTGATTCCAAATTAAGATTTGTGTATTTTACTGACTTTAATGAAAGCAGAAACAGTTTCATATATTCATTATTATTTTCCTTAGAATAAAAACATCTGAAAAAAAAATGGCTTTAAGTCAATTATCTCATAGCAGAAAGGTGACCAAGTGGAAGCCAGAAAGTACAATGGTAAAAAATAAGCCCCGTTGGCTTCATATTCCCCTCTCACCTCACTCCCACTACCTGTAATTTTGGTAACATTTTTAAAAGCACCGAAGCAAACAAAAACCCCTGAAGTTCTAAAAACTGGTTATTACCACACTGTTCCCCTTAAACCTCTCCTAGCCAGGGAGGAGATACTTGAAAGCTTTTTAAAACATATTTCAAAGCCACCACAAATCCGGTAAGAACTGAACATAAACTTCTCCCTTTATTGCTTGTGTCAGCCTTCTTCAAAGCATAGGTCTTATGATACCATCAGTTTGAATGTTGAACACCAAGGAAAGTCCTTAAATGAGCAAGGAACCTGTTACATAGGGTTGAGTTTTTAAATAGGCACACCAGTCAAAAGGTTAAAATGTTGGCAAGTAAAAGAACGCTTACCTGTCACTTTGTTTGTTACAGAAGTCATTTCTTATTTTATCTACTATAGAGGTTCGGGGAAGGATATTTGTTTTGTTCTTTTTCTTGGCATCACTCTCCACTACCACAATTAGCCAGTCCACTGAGTTGTGAGCTTTGAGAACATTCTGCCACTTGGTGATGTCATCTTTGACTGTAGTTTTGTACACTTCCGTGTCCTGGGATGAGAAGTAGTGAATCATCAAATCAAACAGACATTCTGAACAATTTCAAAAGGCAAATTTTGTTCCAACAGAAGACAAACAGAAAGACATATCAAATAGAATTAGCAACAATAAGTTCATATACTGAAAAAAATCAAATGAGGTAAAGCACAGCAAGGTTTTGGTCTTTGAATTTAATTTATTTTGAGTATTTTGGTTAACAACAAATATATCTTAGCATTTAGTATATTATCATTCTTTAGATTACTGAAATTAAGATTTTTAAACATAATCTAAACCCTTATTTTACACATTTTTGAACTTTACAACAAAAACATCTTTGAAATTACAAAGCTGAACTGTTTTATTCTCACATAGCAACAGAAGTGTAATATTTGTGCTTTCTAACACTACTTAAATCTTAACCTGTTCAAAAGCTTTTTTATAAAAATCAAAAACACACTGAAGTGTTGTTTGGCACTTTTTTGGCCTCTGGCTTGGTTTTAAACAGATCATTTCAGACAACTCTTAAGGCTGTTATGGATACTTTTTGATTGGTCACAGATCAGATGTCACCTTTGTTCTTCAACTGGATAATTAATTCCTAACAAAGGCCAACCAAAAAGCAGTGAACTGTAGATAAACGGGATTAAGACATTCCAAATCTTGCCCAGTTTAGATTGCTGACTTATACTAATACCTGACACATGGAAGATGAACTACAGAAAAAACCACATATCTTAAGATTTAACCTCGTGAATAGATCCTAACTGAAATACCCTGGTCACGTTTCTCTATTATGAAGCAAGTGTGCTGTGCTAATGCAGTAACATCCTGGTTTTTTTCGTGACAAAGTACGAAAAACAGATTATTCAAAAGCCTGTCCTCTTAGTGTCAAGCAACATTACAAAGAAATACTGCTTATGGTAAAAAGTACTCAGGCTGACTAAGTTTTGTCTCCAATAATATTGAGTATGCAAGCTTACGCAGTGCGGACTTAATTGTTCAAATAGGCATGAAAAGCAAATGAAAAGTACTAGAGAACAGAAGCAGAAAGTCAAAACACTTTCATTTTTAAATCTGAGCAGTCAGTTTTTCATGATGTTTTCCTGATACTCACACAACATTCTGTCCAATAAATATGAAGAAAGGGAAAAGTCAAGAGAGCCTTATTCCCCTCTTTGGGCAGTAGTTCCTCTTTAAACTGAACAAAGTTAGATTCTAGATGAATCATCTTCGGAGCACGGCCGTAAGACCTGCAAAGTTTAAAAAATGAAATCAGTGGATGAGATATACATAGCAGAATAAAAAAACCAAACATGTATTTTGGGGAAGAGGAATAAACTGAAATACTATGGTATTGAAAACTCACAATCTATGCTTACTGCAGTTTGCATAAAGTTAATTAAATTTGGTATCACTTGAAATGAGATAGATGCTCCTTTCCGCAAGAACAGGAGCTTAAAGCTTTTCAGCTTTCATTAAAAGATTTTCTGTATCTCTAGGACCTGTAAAAGTAGAAAATTCCAAATAAGAAAATTCCCAAAATTTGTTTCCAATTGGAAAACAACATGCCATACCAAACTTCTTGCAGGAAAGTGTATCTAATTCCACGTAAATTCTACTTATACTCTCATTAAGAAGAAAGCATGTCACTTTCAGAACATGGCTACCAAAGCACATCAAAGCACACACCAAGACAAACCCACAAACCACAAAACCAAAAAGAGAAACACAGCATTACTATAATTTTTATTTAGGTGAAGTTCAACATAGCTGAGTGGAAATGATCATCCTGAACAAAGTTTACCTTGATTATCTAAGTTCTCCTTTCCTCAAGTCAGTTGTTACATTCAACTCACATTATGGTAAGAGCTTCTCAGAACACAACAAATACAAAGCTTACCAAGTCAAAAACACACACTGAAACAGTATCACAGAATAAAATGTCAGTTTACCTCCTCCATTCCATGGGTTCTCTAGGAAGCTGCTGAGAAAGTGTAGGATATAAGGAAGTAAATAAATTCTGATCTCCAGCACCTAAAAGTGAAAAGCATTAATCTATTACCATGTGCAAATTATAGAAGAGAGATTAATAACATATACTATTAATGGTTTGTTGTTTCAATAAAATGAAGTAATTTTGTCTGCTATGCGGAAACTCAAGTCTAGCACTGAACTAGACTTTTTTAAATCACATGCTCTCACGACCTAACACAACACCTTAACATGGCACGTAATACATATACTGTTAGAACTTCTGTTATGATTTTCCACATAGCTACATAATCCATATACCAAATAAAGTATCATCCATATAGCTGGTCCAACTCTAAAAACTAAACAAGCAACTCCTTAGCCGGAACCATTGGCTAAACAAAGTATATTTTAAAAACCTCAAGAATTTAGCCTTCACAAACCAGAAGACTTGTTAGAAAGTGGTTCACATCCCTTCTGTAGCTGGGCCTACCATGAGAAAATTAGCATTAGCACATGTTCTGTGCTTTACTGGGTTTGATTCCTCTCTCCCCATTATTCTGGAGCTGCTGTTAATATGAAGCAGCTCTCTGCCACCACGCTGTCCTTGTTGCCTTCAGAAACATCAGGTCTGTTAACATGGTGCAGGTCCCCTGAAGCTGGCGCTACACTGACACACAGATCTGTGGTCAGGCTTTAATCCCTTGGGCTTTGAACAACTGCATTAAACGCAATGCCCTTGGAATAGCTACTAACACACGATAGAACAAAATGTAGGGTTCACCATACAAAAAAAAATTATTATCAGTAGCTTATGAATATCATTTCTTAAATTCTGTTCTTTTCCTTTGGGTACAGGGAAGACACGACAAGGAAAAGACAGGCTTAAAGTTAGTCTTATTTCCGATGGTTACCAGCATCTTTGAGCAAAGAGATGGTAAACTCTGGAACAGGGTGCTTTGTCAGACACGTTTGGATCCAAACTGACCAGTTGGCCATATTAGCCAACACACAATGTCCAAATAGTCTTTCATGATGCTTAAACAGAAGACATGGCATTTGATGTCTAGCAAACAAAAACATCCACATGAGAAGGGAGTAAGGTCTAAAATATATTTGCCACTGCATTTGATCATAGTTCTAAAATCTGTTATGTCATGTGCACTCTCTAAATCTGGGAGAATGAGCTCACCCATACTAGTTTAATGGTATCACTTATTAAATCTCTCATCTGCATGTTGCCCTGAGTTATCACAGTTATTGGACCCTTCCCTGTACTTCCTCCTTACTGACTGCCCCACCTTTGGCTGACTGCATTCTCTTCTACCAGAAAATGCAATTTGATTCTAAAAAATTGTTTATTTCCTCGGAGACTCTACTCTTGCCCCATTGCTACATTTTCCAAATAAGATTTTAACAGGCATATATGCAATTCTTCTATTTCCTGGTAGTTTTCCACCAGTTTCCTTTTTATAATCATCTGCCATCATATAGCCCAACCTGAACAGATTTTCTTCTTAACTTCCTGTGCAACAGGCAGCTAAAGCTAGAGAAGTACCTGACATCTTTTCTTCTCTGCCCCACCACGCAATCCCATTTCCCGCCACACAGCCAGAAATTACCTCTACAGTAGCTTAGCACACTTTAATTTGGCTTGGAAACCCTCTTCTAGTCATAGAATGGTTTAGGTTGGAAAGGA
Organism: Vanellus vanellus; assembly: GCF_965231255.1. NCBI lineage: Eukaryota > Metazoa > Chordata > Aves > Charadriiformes > Charadriidae > Vanellus > Vanellus vanellus. Next base: position 124,171,582 of record NC_138905.1, on the reverse strand, counting down.
CCTTGAAGATCATCAAGTTCCAACCCCCCTGCCATAGGCAGGGACACCTCCCACTAGACCAGGTTGCTCAAAGCCCCATCCAGCCTGGCCTTAAATACCTCCAGGGATGGGGCCTCAACAACCTCTCTGGGCAACCTGTTCTAGAGCCTTACCACCCTCAAAGTGAAAAACTTCTTCCTAATGTCTAATCTGAACCTGCCCTCTTCCAGTTTTAATCCATTCCCCCTCATCCTATCGCTGCATGCCCTAGTAAAAAGTCCTTTCCCAGCTGTCCTGTAGGCCCCCTTTTGGTACTGGAAGGCCACAATAAGATCTCCCCAGAGCCTTCTCTTCTCCCAGCTGAACAGCCCCAACTCTCTCAGCCTCTCCTCATAGGAGAGGTGCTCCAGCCCTCGGATCATCCTCACGGCTCTCCTCTGGACACGCTCCAGCAGGTCCACGTCCTTCTTATGTTGGGGACTCCAGAGCTGGATGCAGTACTCCAGGTGGGGTCACACCAGAGTGGAGTAGAGGGGCAGAATCACCTCCTTTGACCTGCTGGCCACACTTCTTTTGATGCAGCCCAGGATACGGTTGGCCTTCTGGGCTGCGATCGCACACTGCTGGCTCATGTTGAGCTTCTCGTCAATCAGCACACCCAGGTCCTTCTCCTCAGGGCTGCTCTCCAGCCATTCCCCGCTGAGCCTGTATTTGTGCTTGGGATTGCCCCGACCCAGATGTAGGACCTTGCTACTTGGCCTTGTTGAACTGCATGAGGTTGGCTTGGGCCCACCTCTCCAGCCTGTCCAGGTCCCTCTGGATGGCATCCCTCCCCTCCAGCATGTCTACCTCACCAAACAGCTTGGTATCATCAGCAAACTTGCTGAGGGTGCACTCGACCCCACTGTCCATGTCACTGACAAAGATGTTAAACAGTACAGGCCCCAGTACCGACCCCTGAGGAACGCCACTTGTCACTGCTCTCCACTTGGACATCGAGCTGTTGACCGCAACTCTTTGAGTGCGACCGTCCAGACAGTTCTTTATCCACTGAGTAGTTAATTTGTCGAATCCGTGTCTCTTCAATTTAGGGACCACGATATCGTGTGGGACAGTGTCAAACGCTTTGCACAAATCCAAGTAGATGACATCAGTTGGTCTTCCCTTGTCCACTGCCGCTGTAACCCCTTCGTAGAAGGCCACCAAATTTGTCAGGCATGACTTGTCCACACATCTTTTCCAAATTTTCTCATATATATTGTTTTGATTACTGTCCACTAGCATAATTCTATCACTGCACAATAATCACGGAATCACAGAATTTTCAGAGTTGGAAGGGACCTCTAGAGATCATCTAGTCCAACTCCCCTGCTAAAGCAGGATTGCCCAGAGCACATTACTCAGGACTGCATCCAGGTGGGTCTAGAAAATCTCCAGAGAAGGGGACTCCACAACCTCCCTGGGCAGCCTGTTCCAGCGCTCTGTCACCCTCACCATAAAGAAGTGTTTCCATGTATTTGAACGGAACTTCCTGTGTTCTAACTTGTGCCCATTACCCCTCGTCCTGTTACTGGGAACCATTGAAAAGAGCCTGGCTCCATCCTCCTTCAACCCACCCTTTAGATACTTGTACGCCATAATAAGGTCTCCCCTCAGCCTTCTCTTCTCCAGGCTAAAGAGTCCCAGCTCTCTCAGCCTTTCCTCATAAGGGAGATGCTCCAAGCCCTTAATCATCTTAGTTGCCCTTCGCTGGACTCGCTCCAGCAGTTCCCTGTCCCTCTTGAACTGGGGAGTCCAAAACTGGACACAGTATTCCAGTTGTGGCCTCACCAGTGCAGAGTAGGGGGGGAGAATGACCTCCCTCGACCTACTGGCCACACTCTTCCCTATGCAGCCCAGGATTCCATTGGCCTTTTTGGCAACAAGGGCACATTGCTGGGCCATGGATAATTTACTGTCTACCACGACCGCCAGCTCCTTCTCCTCTGAGTTACTTCCCAGCAGGTCTGCCCCTAACCTATACTGGTGCCTAGCATCCTTCCTCCCCAGGTGCAAGACCTTGCACTTACTTTTGTTGAAACTCATTAGGTTCTTTGCCCAGCTTTCCAGCCTGTCCAGGTCACAGGCTGGATTATTTTGATAATAATCAAAGAATAAATTAAAGAGTCTGATTAGGTACCAGAATTAGCAAAACCAGATCTTCTAACATCTGATCAAAATAGCTATTATTCATTGATACAATTTCCTGGAAGAGCTTAAAAAAAAAAAAAAAAAAAAAAAAAAGAAGAAACAAAACCCCCCCACTCTACTGTTAGTGCTTTAGCCTTAAGCTTTCAGAGAGCTACTAAACAAGCACTTTATTCTTGACTCTTCACCTTCATCCTGTTCTGTCTGAATTAAGTGTACCATACCAAATCTTATTTAAGACTATAAATGAATGTCTAAAATGAATACCAAAGCAAGTGTTAGCCATATTGTTAATACTGTCTTCTACCAAGGTACAACATCTCTATGAGCGAGGACAGGGAGAACAGTCTATTGATTTGCAACTCATTACTGCCCACAGAAAGGGAAATATGGCTTACTGATTCAGCAACAGTATGATGACCACATCAAAATTACACCCTATGAAGTTTGGACCCTGACTGAAAGAACTACATATTTTACCTCTGGAGCACAAAGTGCTCTTTCTATACTACACCTAAAAATCCAATGTATGCCACAAAAAAAAGTTTCAGAATTCGGCATCTTGAGTAAAAAGGATTATTCCAGAATACATAGGAACTACTAAATGATAATGTTTAAGCACCCTGCTATTCCAGACAACCACGTCGTGTTATCAGCTTAAGAAAGATATATTTGCTCTAAAACCAGTCAATTTTTCCTCCTGCATTGGTTCTGAGGGCATATAAAATACACCTAAGAATGTGTTTTATGATCAAGGAAAGACAATCCTCTAGAATCAGAAGAAAAGAGAGAACAAACCTTCAATGCAAAATACATCAGCTATCTTTTGAACACAAACCAAACACCGCTACAACATATTACAAACACCCAAAGGACTATAACATTTCAGGTTCAGGTCAACTAGACCCTGTAATCAAAGTGTTTGAACTGCTCAAGTCAAGAACATTAACAATGAAGTTACCAGCAGGCAACACTAGCACAGCACCAATACAGGACAAACATCAAGATTAGTTAGTAGTAAAGACTTGTAACAACCATGAGACTGGCAAGATGCACACTGAATTGTTAACTGCTTGCTACTGGGCTGTGGGGAGGGAGACGACCACCTCACAGTCAGTAAACAGTAAGAGCACAACCTTCCCAAACAACAGAACAAAAAACCCTGAAAGATCACTCTAGTTTTGGAGTGGTAGCGTGCAAGATTCTTCTCACTCAAGAGACCTTAAGCATAGTAGAAGTCTCATTCTCTTCTGTATATATGCCTCTGAAGCATTAGTAGTTGTTGCATCCATGATCTACTTTCCAAAATATATATATATATATATATATATATATAAAAAAAACCCAAACAACACAAAAAACCCAACCAAATCCAAACCACATCCCTACAGGAATTTTTGCTTCTATCTGACTAAATTCTATGAATTTTGAATGAAACATTCCAAAACCACAAGTAACCCTGGAATTCAAACTTACAGCAAACCCCAAAAGCCTGCACAAAAGTCTGAGAATTGCTTCAAGGATTTTGTTGTAGTTATTGGGTATTTTGGGGGGTGGGTGGTGAGGGGCAGGTGTTTGTTTTGGTTGGGTTTTTTGGTTGAGCGGTTTGGGGTTTTTTTGTGGGTTAAAAAGAAAAAGAAAAAAAAAAAACACAAACCAAAAAAACCCCAACCCACCCAAAAAACAGACCAATGTGGATGGATGCCCAAGTACAACTGTATCACAGCAAATTCATTTCAGTAGATGGATCTCAACACTAAGCCCTCACTCAAAGGATCCTATGTAAAGGAGGAAAGAAGCTCCTAGCCAAAGTGTAAAGGATGATCAAACACAGGTGAAAAGGAGAAGGAAGGATGTGTGTAAATAGGAAAGAAAAGTAATTTTGGAATCCTATCATTACTGAAACCTTGCAGCCTTCTACAGAAGGGTTTTTTTCTTTTAGATTCTCACAGAATAAGACCTAAATTTCTCAATAGAGATAACTAGGGAGTAACATTAAAGAATCGTCCTTTCACTTAAAACACAGTAAGTAGTGCACATCTTGTGTTTTATTAAGTTTAGTTAATAGAAATATTTAATAAATAATATTAATCTAATTAGATTTCTATTTCAAATTTATTTGTATTTATGTACATTTTAAACATATATTCTACAGCTTCTCTAATTTATATTATAAATCTAGTAAGTATTTTGATTATTTTTTTTTTAGAATAGAAAAAACTGCTAATCTGTAGCCTCTAGAACACCCACCCCAGCTTTTAAACCATGAACGTCTAAATTAATCTACTACCCATCTGGATGTCAACACACACACCAAATTCAGAAAAACAGAGTCATTCTTTAAGCGATGCCACTCCCCGTATAGGGTGTTTTTGTATGTCAAGTGGTAAAACTTATTTTAACTAACAAAATAATAGAAAGCAGTAATGCTCAAATGATACACACTAAACAGAAACACTCTTGGAAAAAAGGAAGAAAGCACAAAGCACAGGTTTCCTTTCTTTCCACATTACAAAGTTCAGAAGGCATGCCCTTTGCCACTTATTTAAACACTTCACAAACAATTAAGACAAACAAGTATCCGTCCACAAATCACATGCAAATAAAGCAGCAGAACCTTAAAAGGGTTTTACAATAAGCCTAAATCAAGCACTGAATCAGACAGTGTAAGTTAAAAAACATTTATATGACCTTCAAAGACTTCATGTCCACCATTTGACATCCAAAACGTAAAGATGGCCAGATCAGGCAAAAGAGGAACAAAAACTTACTCAAAAGAATCTTGATTGTGAACCTGGCTGTAAAAGCTCATTACATAAACCAAGTAAAGAATGTCTTACTTTTGCTCAAGGACAGGCTGTATCTCTATACAGCTGCTCATAACCATAAACCTAATCCTGGCAAAAAATTCGTAAAATTACATTAGCCAAGAACTAAAATGAGCACCTAATGCCAAAACACCGTTTGTTTAGGTTACACCTTAATGCAAAGGTGACTGAGCATCCTGGTCAATAGAGCTCCAGAAGACAACATGAATGTTCAAACTACTCGTTTTTTTAAATTTTATGCTATTGGTGCCAGATTTTTCTTTTCTCTGTTCTTTCCTCTTTGACTTTCTCCCTGACATTTCGGTAGATCAAGTCAACACAGCCATCCTCCCTTCTAAGACACTTGTTCTGCTGCAAATCTGTACAGGAATGATATGAGAGCCAGAACGACCACCTTACCAGGATTCCCAAGAGGAACAGGCACTCTTTGTGGTAGCTGTCTGATACAAAAGAACCATAAAACACTAACATTTTTTAGTTTGATGCCTGCCTAAAAAAAACAAACAAACAAACAAAAAAAAAACACAAAAAAACCCCACCACCAAAATCCCCACGAATCTATTATTTTTTTCTAACACTTTCAAAATTTCTTAGCTGCTGTGGGCTTTGTCACTGAAGTATCTGACTATCTTACAATTAATTTGTTCCTCTAGAGGAAATTATCCCAACCCACTAACTACACAGGCAGTGTAAAACAAAAACTCCTGAGGTCAGATGACTAAAGCAGACAAATATTTTTCTTTGATACCAATGACAAACCCAGTCAACTGAGATAAAAGGCTTCAAATACCTTTAAAAGAGCTCAATGCCAAGACTACACTTTGGTGTGGGTTTGTTTAGTTTTTATGCCCAAATATCAGTCATGGCTAACCTTTCTGATCCCACTTCTTTTTCCACTGTCAAAGAGCTCTGCTGTGAAACTTTTTTCATAATTCCATAGCCTATTATAAGTGGATCCACCTGAAGTTTTGGAAGGTTGGTGGTTTTTCTTATTTTTTTCTTCTAAAGTCCTCCTCCCCTCAGCTGATTTTAAAAAGAGGTCTAAAAACTGAAATACAAAACAGCTTAATTGCTGTATAAAAATCTTAGCTGATTCACTAGTAGCCTGCAGAATAAAATCCTTTTAGTAAAACTTTACATCTCTACTTACTGCTGCATTACTAAATTTGTAAAATAGCGGTGAACGCTAACAAGAATATGCTGCTGCTTCTACACAACATATGTAATCAGGTATTTAAGTACAGAATAATATTGGATCAGCTACAAGATAGTGATGACTTACAATGCAGACAGGAGTCCTGTTTGAGAATAGGGAAAATACATTTATAGGCTATAGTTGTTTAAAGGCTCTCACTAACAGCAAATCTTTCTAATCACTTGTGCTACACAGCGCTTCTTGTTGGCACATTTTTTATTGCATCGGCCTACTAGTAACAGAACAACTTTTGAATCAAGCTCTTCCAGAAAAAGATGTAAAGTTCTTCCCACCCCATCCCCCTTTACTTTTATTAACCTTTTCTGTTTACACTGCTCTTGTAGATATTTGCAAACGTTTTCCATTCTCGGGCCTACAATGATTTTGCTGATGGTTTGCTCTTGCTGTATCACAGCACATTCTGAACATGGACCAGATAAAAGCTACGCATCCCATTCTCTCCAAAGATTATATATAAAATTCATTGTACTAAGAGTATTGACAGTGAGAACAAATATGCACACATACGATATATAAACAGACACTACAAGCTGATAAGGAATATGCAACAACTGCATGAAGATAATTACAAAAGAACAGCTTGGTAGGAAAGCTCTGAAAAACATATTAATTACTTCATTTAGCAGGATTGTCTTCAGTATTCAACTTCCTCTTCATATGGATAGACAGCATTAAAAATTTAAGTGCAAACCAGCTACAAAAGGACGAGTTCTTTCATCAGAACCCTTGGTTGATATATATGTGCAAGAACGTTATATTAAAAGTTCCAAAGACTTTCTCAAATTAAAGTTTCAAATAGGACTCACGACAAGGAAACAACATTGTTTAGGTTTCCTAGGAAAGTAATCTACATTGTTTTAAAGATTATGCCAAGTCAACATTGCAAGGAAACTGCCCAAGTTGAAGACGTCTGATGCAAACACTCAACTTCCCTCTTCAAATAAAAAACAATTAATGATGCTAAAAATAGTATTTCTACAGCAGCGAGAAAGCTAGAAGCCGACTCAAAATGCTTTGTAAACATGCAAGGTCTGGTAGCAATGAAGATAAATTGCTACAAACTTGAATTGAGAGTGTGCAAGGTAATGTGTCAGAGTGAGCATAACCACAGATGGACAGTGGAACTCCCCAATGGGTTTACAATCTAGTAAGATCGACAGTATAAAACCATGATTCAAACTAATTTGGAAAGGAGTCATCAAGGCACTTGATCCTAACTGACAAGAATGATTTAATACTAAACAGGATGCTGTCATCTTGAGAAAAGGGAAAAAAAAGACGTAAAGGTACAGCATCTTTCCGTGAATATACTACTTTTGCCAAACTTACAGAATAGGGTTGTCTGTTTGCCTAGAGAAAAGGTCTGTCAAAGTTTTTGGTTAGACAGTTTGTGCAGCTGAATTCTGTTAATCTAAACTCTCTACTAAAACTATGGGGTTTTGCCAGTAATATAAGTGCCATAAATACTAGTCTAATGTATCTACAAACAAATCCTGAGTACAAAACTATTAATTTACAGTACTAACATGAAAAGAGTAGTGACAAAAACTGCATTTGCAATTACGATCAAATATACAAGCCACGTGGAAATTGCCATTTCTATTCTATAGACCAAGGCCTGTACATACATACAGTGCTGAGTTCAGGACTGTACCAATACAGCAAATAACTACTGTTACAATATCGACTAACTCACAGATTTGAAAGCATAACTCTTTTTATCAAAGAAGCATTCCTTTCAGGGTACTGTCAAATTCATTTCAACTACATAAAAATATTTGTTTACAAAACATCTCTGGTATGCATAGTGTTGAAGTTTCATTCCAAACAAAACTATCTCTATGGTTCACCCTTATTAAGAATAAACCCTAAGGAGTATTTCATGACACAGATGTTTACCTGACAGAGATTAATCTAAAACTTGTAACAAGATGAAATACTTATGTTCTGAGACACAGCCTCACTTAATTTTCACTCTTCCTTCATATAATCACAAACTAGCCATCCCCTTGCAGGTCTGTTTTCTCCTCGTGTGCACCTGCGAGGTGGGGCAGCCATCCCAGACAACTCCAACTGCCTGAAATCGGAAACACCAAACAAAAGATAAACTGTATTTGTTGAACAGCTTCTAGTATCGTGGCTTTGAATGCATTTTCTAACAAACCAATACTGAGCCAACATTCCTTTTCCTGGAAGACCAACCTTCACCTCCTCATAAATCACTGGCAATATAGTGCTCAGAAGAGCTTTTCTTCAAGTAAGTAATTTTTGTTGAATGCATTCGTTTGAAATACTATGTTCTCTAAGTATTCCACTTCTTTGGACAGAGAAAAAAGGAAAATAAAGCAGCTAAAGCAAAATGCGTTATTCATTGAAAGCAAATGTTTTAGTTTAAAAAGTGTAGCAAGTCACCCTTACTACATTCATCAGAGATGTCATCTCTGAGCATTTTTGCTCAATTAGCCTTATTTTCTGAATTAGGTTGTTTCAGACCAAGGCGTTCTAGGCCATATCAGTAAAGATACTACTGTCATGCTTATTCACAACCCCAGAAATGATTCCTTTAGTCCAGGAGCAAAGCATACAAACGATACATAATATTCACCTCATATCTCATTTGCAAGTATGCTGCTACCATACTGTATGGTGGTAAGTCCAAAACATTTTGCAACCATGAAGTACGCTCACTCACTATATGAAATTAATATTCTTTTCAATATCAGATAAGCAAGCCTGAGGTAAAACTGCATGTACTTCAACAGACTGAAAGATATGTTACTTACTGAAATCACACAAGAACAGCAAGGACTGACATGCACCCCCACCGCTGCTGCACCGCCCCTCACCCAACTCAAGACTCTCCAATTCTGATTACAAGATAAAGCCAGCAAATCTAAAAAACAATCCACCATAGCCTGAACAGGAGCATAACAACAACAAGGAAGGCAATTATATCCTTCAGATGTTTCCAACAGGTACATTTTTCTGACTTTAAACCTGAAGTGAAACAGATTTCAAAAGTCTTGAAGTAGGTGAGTACAGAAGACTCAATACAGATAACACTGACTTCAGTTTATGAACTGCATCCAAAAAAAAAGAAAAAGTTTAAGAAAGAAGAAAGCATATTTATAAAATAGTCTGAAGAAAATATATATACACATAGAGTTCCATAATTACAGTTATGAGGTTACAGTTGGATATTTTTTCTAAATACCAATATCATTTAAGACCTTAACCATCACTAGTGCTTACTTTGTAATAAGACAGCACACACCTGTGAAATAGTTTCTATTTCACATGCACACAAAGCTTTCCCAGTGTTTTACTGATAAAGTGCAAATATGTAGTTGGTTATGTTATCAACAGAGACACTCTTGACTAAGAACAAACAGCCACTGGTTACATTTTGTTAAAAAAAAAAAAACAAAAAACAACAGAATTCTCTATGCTGATCTCATTCACCTTACTTTTTTTATTAAGAGCACTATATACGTAGTTCACGTGTTTGCTTTAAGTGAACTTTGTGTGCAACCCTCTATACCTGTAAGAGCACAGGAGCTCGCGGTTTCGATCAGGACTGGAGCGGAGCGCACATGTCCCAGCTGCCTGCCTCTCACACTTAAAAGAGCTAATTCATCGCTGGAACCACGCAATCCAGTTTGTTAAATAAACTGTCTCAGAGATGAAACCAAAGCACAGTAGTTAAAGATTAAATTATAATGTTAGTGGAAATCCATCGGTGGGAATCTCTCCTGGCCACAGAGGGGACGTCTTACTTCTCATGACTTCTCTTACCCTGAGCAAAACCACACAAAGCTCACTGGCACGAAGTTTGAGGTTTAAGATTTACTGTCATATTTGATTCTCTTTCCCTAAGCCCCTGTAAGCACGACGTTCGTTTTTGTTATTTACTACAAACATACAGAGGCAAACCCAAGTTTGCCCACTGCCACTAAAGGGGGGTGGGGGGGGGGGATGGGGGTAAGAGCGACACACTCCACCAACAGCCCCCTGCAGGCGCCGCGCCCCCCAGCCCCGAGGGCCGGCACCCACAGCCGCCCGCCACCCCCGCCGGGGCGTCCCTCCCAACCCGCCGCCCTCCGCCCGCCTCGCCCCGTTCCCCCTTCGCCGCCGAGCCGGTACCCCGCAACAGACCCCGGGATTCAGCGCCGCGGGCCCGCCGGCACCGCCGCCGGACCCCGCCCCGGGCCGCCCTTCGGAGCGGGGGCAACCGGCCGGGCCCCCCCCTCACCGCTCCGGACGGCCATTACTGCCCTGCCCTGCCCCGCCCCCCCCCCCCCTCACCGACCGTTAACGCCCGTCTGGGGGCGCGGGGGCGCACTCACAGGTGACGATGGGCTTGTTCTCCATGGTGTAGATCACCGGGGGCTTCTCCCTGCCCTCCTCCTCGGCGGCCGCCGCCGCGGCGGAGTCCATGAGCGGGCGGGGTCCTCAGCCCCGGCTCCCCCGCCCGCTCGGCGCCATGGAAACGCTGCCGCCGCCGCCGCCGCCGGGGGGGCTGGGCTGGGACGGGGCCGCTCCGCTCCGCCTCGGGGCCTGCTGGCGCGGCGCGTCCCCCCCCCCGCCCGCCTCCCCCCACCCCTTTCCCCGCGTCCCCGCAGCGCCGCTCCGGAGGGGAAGGCGGGCGAGCTCATCCGCTTCCTGGATCAGCGGCTGAGCATTACCGCTTCCGGGGAGCGCCGCGGCCCGCCGGCAAGGAGTGATGCCAAGCCGGGCCCAGCGTGGCCGCAGAAGGGTTAACCCGTAAAACGGGTGAAATAAAAGAGGAAGCGCGGCGCCTGCGCCGGGGGGTGCGCAGTCCCCCCCTTCCTCCGCGCCTCCCTCCCGCGCTGGGGTAGGGGAGAGGCGGCCGCTCAGGTGCTGCTGGGCCGCTCCGCACCGGGCTTGGGGCAGCCTTTTGCGGGGGGTAGCCGTTATGGCCAGCTTGCCGTGCCCGAAGGTACAGGTGGCCGGAGGGGAGGGTTACCTGGCCGTTCCCGGCTTGCCTGTCCTCGCCCCCGCGGCAGGGCCGGGCCGGGGCGGGCAGGGGGAGGCCGCGCTCTGCGGTGAGTCCCGGGGTGGTGGGCGGGAGGCTGCCGCTGGGGCGGCTGTGGGGAAAGAGCCCGTCAGTCTGCCCGGTTCGCTCACCCCCGGCGTGAACGACGTGAATTTTTATTTAATTTCGTGCCAGGACTTGTGTAAGGCTCTGGTTGGACTTGGTGGGCAGCGGCACAAGGCCTGTAAGGGCTGCCGGGCAGGGGACGGGACGGGGGGCCTGGCTGGGCTGTCCCTGTGCCCGAGGGCAAAGAGGCGGCGTTGGTGGCTCTGGGCCTAGAAGGAATTGGATTTTGCATGGCAGATGCGCTGGCAATTTTTATAAGTGGATTTAAAGCCTCTGTTCACCACCTCCAAATAATCCCCTTTGGTAGCACGGAGAGCTACTCTTTCTTTTCTCTGCCCAGGTAGGCAAAAGGAATGTAGTCACAAGAATCTGTAGCACGTGCTTCGGAGCATAGGTCATTCCCATGGCTGTTGGAGCCCACGGCTCAGCTAGTTCAATGCGAGTAAGTGCATTAGGGATCATATTTTCCACTGACCTCAAATACTTTAAGCAGTTTTGTTGAAAGCCATCTTGAAGATGTGCTTTACAGTTCATATTGAATAAGGCAACAGCTCTCTGGCCTTCTAATTCTCTAGTTGCATTCCTGGAGCATGGAAACCATGCGGAAGAAAGGGCTTGTGTGTACAGAGTGTGAGCTCAGAGGGAGGATTATAGGGAACAGAACAAAGCACATAGCATGGGCAGGTGAGTAAGTGGAGGTGAAAGAGATGCAAGTGCAAAACTGGGTCGTACGAAGGCGGCGCGGTCATAACTATTTTTCAGTTCCAGAGCACTGCATAGCAGTTGGAGTATGTCGGTGAATATGGCCCTTAATGCTTAAGGATTTATACTGTAGCTTTTTAAAAGCTTAGAAATAATATTCTATTATATTTTTGTTGGGTCTAATTAGCTGGTATTAGGCTTTAGTACTCATAAAATTGGTTCTTTTTTTACTCTAGACTGACATCCTATCATTTTGTTTTTAATAAATCTGCTGTTCCCCTTGGTCATGTGCAATTTCTTCAGAATCAAGAATCCTAAGAGGATTTAGACTTTACTGTCTCAAATAGAAGTAATTAAAATATAGAAGAGCATACTCAGAGTAGCCAACCATAAAGGGTAGAAAATGAAAAACATTGCAGACACGTGTAAAACCAAATGTAATCTAAGGTAGGACTATAAATATCTGTGTATTAATCATAATTGTTTATTGCAGAGTGATGTGCTGAGGTGGTTTGGGTGTTCTGTCCAAGTATTTCCAGAAGTCAGTTTGTTTAGGATTCTCTTTCAGTAAGACAATAGTCCTATTTCCTGGGCCTGTAATGTTATTCCAAAAATAATTGCAGCATCCTTGTAACATGTTTCATCGCATACTGCAGGTGAATAGCCCCAGTTTTATCTCTACTGTTTTGTGCTGGGGATTAATGGTTGTTTCCAATTCTTTGAATATTTTCATCAGCATTTGCCCAGAACTTCTCTTTCACCTTAGTTATAACAAAACTTGTTTCCTTGGCATAGTCAAATAGAAAATCTTTTACAAGGCCAAAACTTTAAGAATCCTATGTAGCATGATAAAATGTTATATCTGGTTTTCAAGTTTAGGTGAGCAGCTGGACACTAACATTTTTCTATTTTTTTTTTTGTGCTGTGAGACTCAATAGGTATCATGGCACAATTGTATTTAAAAAAAAAATGATAGCACATATATCGTTTTACAGTATCAGTAATAAGTATGTGACAAAAATGTGATTTACTGAAACAGAAAGGAAAAACGCTGTCATATGCATGTGGGAAAAATTATACATTCCTTCCAGTAGGCTCCAAAGCAACTCATTTAATTCATCTGTCAAATAGTCCACCATGCACAGTCCTAAACAACGCAGGTAGGAAAACGGGCAAACCCAGGTCAAACAAGCAGGAATCTCTTCCATCAGTCTCCCCTCAGTGTAGAGCACTTGTCCCCTTTTCTCAGAGATTAGAGCTAAGGTCAATAGTTCATTGGGATTAAAGTTTTAATCGCCACAGAATTTCATATATATTCAATCTCTCTCTAGTTTTTGTAGTTGCAGTATAGCTTTTTCCATTAAACAAGAAAACCTGTCCTAGCCTTGCTAGCTGTTTTTGATATCAAGCGAAGCAAAGTCACCTGCACTTGTGGTTTATTCCCGTACCTTTTTCCCTCACCAAGAAAAAAAAAAAAAAAAGGAGACACAGACACACAGTCAAGATTTAGAAAACTAAAAAAAAAAACAACTTTTCACTGTGTTCTCAGGTGTTTAATTGCCAAAAACATATTTGAAAATGAATTGGTTGACTGGTGTCTGATGGAAAAAGTAGATCTTTTATAGCAAAGTACACAGAGAAAAATTAAAGCATTTGGAGATCAGGAGTTTGACAACATTGTGCTTTTACCTTGCATTTTGAAATGGTGAGATTTTCCTTTTGGGGGAAAAAGGGATCACTTGAGTTGCAATTAGAATTGTCCTTTTCCTCTTTCCTTTATATAAAAATGTCTAAAACGCTGTCTGTCTCTACTGGAAATCGTATGTGTCCTAAGTGAACATTAATTTTGTATCCACAAAACCCAATCATATTATGGACACCAGGCCATCGTGATGTGATGATTCTCTCAGATTTTTCAACCTTACATATTTGGCAAGGTAAAATTGCATTCACGCATACAAAACATTCTCTTTAGCACAGCAATTAGCAAATTCTCTTCACCATTTCACTTTGCTGGGTATCAGGTGCCTGAAACTTTTCCCTAGCCACATTAGCATAGCAGAATTATACCTGCACTTTAAATGATGAATCAGTGAGAGAGGAGGAGCTGAACTTGAGGTAGTTTACAGCTGGCCAGAGCTTGTGCAAGTGCTTCTCCTGACTATCAGCGGTATCGTCGCAGCAGCTCGACGCCCCAGTTGATCGCCACTGGCATGGATCTTGGCTTTGAGGTGCATTGTAAAGGAGCACATTAACCTAGGAGACGTCTGTATTGACCGTATGAAAAACCTCTGTATTTGTTACTAAACCAAGAAGAGTTTTCTGGTTTCCAAGCCTGTGTGCACCTCAGCTTCATCCGAATTTCAGGTTGGTGTGGACAGAAGCGCATGCCAACCCTTCCTTTCCTCACTACTCCACAGTCTGGCTTCTGCACACGGGCCCTGGAGGTGTGCTGGCTGAACAGGGGCCGCAGCCCGTGCCGTCGGCTCCCTTAGGTGGATGTTTGCAGGAACAGGGCTCTGGGTGTGTGAGAACACACTAGCAGGATAAACCGCCTTGTAAAAAACAAAAAACAATGGACTCTCTCTCTCTCCCAAAACAAGGCGCACAAACTCACTTATTGCTTTTGAAAAGGCTGACTCCTCTCTTCATGCTAACTTTGTTTTGCTGCACTTCATTTACTGTTGCAATAGCAATAGCTGGTGTTTATTCTCCTGACGTTTACTTGGTATATGCACGCTGATCTTGCAGCCGGGTCACTTTCCCCTCATTTCACAACTTCTCTCTGCAATGAGATTATCATAGATAAATATGATTTTATCGTAGAGAACTCAAAATTTTCTCCATCAAAATTTTGCACAGTTGCAGTTGTTAATGTTCTGCTGTAACGTTCGTCCTTATCGGTGACTTAAAGATTCATACACCCAGTAGTCACTGCCATCAGGCAATCCCATCAGTATAATGTGGATCGCGTTACATGGCTCGTGTCTGGTTAGGCTAGTTTCATGGGCAGTTTCTGTGGCTTTTGGGAACTCTCCCTCCTGGAGGAGGAATGAAGTCTGACTTGAAAGGTGGGGAGAAAGAAACTGGTTTCAGTTGTGCCACGTGTGTATATTGTACGGTGGTAAATATAAACAATCAAAGGGTTAAATTTCTCATTGTCTCCTTCTATCATATTCCATATACTTGGAAGCGTGAACCCACATGGCACAGATGCCAGGCAAACAGAAGAAGTCAACATATCCCACACCCTTCCCTGCTCCTGGATTTCCATTTCTTTCTTTCTCCCCTCAGCTCTTCTGTTACTGGTTTGTTTAAATGATACTCTCTGCAAGGCAGGACAAGGGATTTCATTATCTCTGTAAAATATTTAGCGCTTTAACTTGACCAAAATAAAATATAGCTGTAGTCCTAAATACAATGTCGGAGAGATTAATGATCTCAATAACTGCAAGAGAAGCAGCAGTGGTTTTGTGAGGAACTGGCTCCTCTGTCTTGGGTCTCCCAGAGGGCTAGAAGGTTAATTAAACCCTGGCTCATTGTTATAACACTAAATCCTAAAATATGATGTCAGTCTTCAGGTCCCTACTGGGAGAACCCTTGTTGAAATTCTTTCAAATAATTAAGGTGCAGGAAAAAGGAAGGAAAGAAGTAAAATTGTATCCCTTGTTGCCTTGTATTGATGGGAAGTCCATTACAGGGGGAAATCCGCACTTGAAAATCTTCCTGCTGAGTTTGAAGATGGTATCAACTGCCCTATTTTGGGGAGGCAGAGAGAAAAGAATACAGAAGGAGAATCGTGTTGAGGAAGGGAAACGATCCCCAGCAGGCAAGGGTGTGATAGGAGGAAAATGCAATTCCTACACCAGGTTTTGATCAGGATAAAGACAAAACCAGCAGTGTCCACAGTGTGATTTGATTCCCCCTCTCCAGTTTTGTCTGGCTGCCTGACAGCCTTTAAGAGAAGGGATGCCCAGTAGTATTGCGGTAGGTGCCAGGATTTGTTAGCAGTAACAGTCGTGAATGTAAAATTCCTTGTTCCCTCCAATCCACATATCCCACTGCTCCCATTCGATGACCTCCAAATAAAGATATTTCGTGAAAAAGCATATCTTTATTCTCTACATCTGACCATAATATAACATTTCTTTGTGGTTCATGTGGTGGGTTGACCCTGGCCAGCAGCCACACAGCCGCTCAGTCACCCCGCCATCCCCAGCAGCACAGGAGGACAAAAGAGGAAGAATAAAAGTGAGAAAACACATGGGTTGAAACAAAGACAGTTTAATAGGTGAAGGAAAGAGACAAAATGAAGCAAAGGAAATCACTCACCACCTCCCACCAGCAGACCAATGCCCAGCTCCCTTCTTCTGCCTGTACCCCATTTTTTCCTGCTAAGCATGACGTTATGGCATTATATGGTATGGAAAATCCTTTTGGCCAGCTGGGGTCAGCTGTCCCAGCTCTGTCCCCTCCCAGTCTCTTGCCCACCTCAACCTACTCGCTGGAGGAGAAAACGGGAAACAGAGAAAGGCCTGACACTGTGCAAGCTTTGCTCAACAACAGGCAAGCCTTCAGTGTGTGAGCAACACCATTTTAGCCACAAATTCAAAACACAGTGCTATATGAGCCACCATGAAGAAAATTAACTCCATCCCAGCCTGACAGTACAATACCTAAATCATTTAGATCATCGTTACAGGATAGGACGAGGGGGAATGGCTTCAAACTGGAAGAAGGTAGATTTAGATTAGATATTAGGAAGATATTTTTTACTTTGAGGGTGTTAAGGCCCTGGAACAGGTTGCCCAGAGAAGTTGTGGATGCCCCATCCCTGGAGGTGTTCAAGGCCAGGCTGGATGGGGCTTTGAGCAACCTGATCTAGTGGGAGGTGTCCCTGCCCATGGCAGGGGGGTTGGAACTAGATGGTCATCAAGATCCCTTCCAGCCTAAAGCATTCTATGATTCTATGATCATTATGCCAACTTTCAGTTGCATGGGGGGTCTTGAAGGTGTCTTCCCAGAGCTTTTCAATGTAGGCACAAAAATTAGTACCAGTTACACTGTGCCCAACTCTTGTTTTTATAATAAAAGCAGTCTTTCAACAGGTTGGGTTGGTTTCCCTGAGATGGCTCAGTGCAGGGTTATGCCAGAGATATTAAGGAAACAATACTCTGAGTTTGACATATTGTCACTGCTACTTAAAACAGAGCCTACAGGCAGGCGAACAGTTCTGGGTGAAATGGTAGGAGAAAGCTGGTAGTTTACCACATTACATATCTGTTATTTTACCAAAAGTTCAAATCCTGTGTGACCAGAAAATGGTTAGAGAAGAGAAACTGCATAGGCAGAATGAATATTTGAATGTCCAAGTTTGTCATTATCTGGACAGTAGCAGGGCTTGGAAAGAAAACTTCAGAAGGAATTTCTATAGAAAGCCTCCTTCTTCAAGAGGAGCATCAACTTCTACCTATGGAAAAAGTTTAAAGACGTTTTTTCTAATGATCAGGTTAGAACAGAAGTCCTTGCTTGTAGGGTTTTCTTGCCTTTTCCTCTGATAGATTCAGCAATTAATATTTTGGGAGAAATGGCTATTGAAGTTCATGGACTTCCAGGAAGATGGTCTGCCGTTGCTCTTCTAATTCATTCTGTCCAGCGTCTGGGATTGACAAATCTACTTATTAACTGTAACTAAATTTTATTCGAGTACTAAAGGAAACATCCCAAAGAAAGACTAACTTGAGGAGTCAGATATAGAAGCAGGTGTATAGTTGATGTTTTCATTTAAATCTGTGGACAGCAGTCACAAAAGCGACACCAAACTGCATAGTCTAGTGCCGCCAGCTTGTGGCCCGGCAGTGAACAGCGCTCTGGCACACAGAGACGAACCTGTGTCAACAGACATCAGTTTTAGATGTATTTTCAGATCATTCCTGTAAATCAAAACTACTGTAAGAATGAAACACAATGTGTTTCCCTCATTAAATAATTAATTGAAGTCATTCCTCTACACTGTATGTACTTTCATTTCTTTGCCTAGACTTTGAGATTTTAAGGTGATCCTAACATTGAAACCAGAAGTTATCGATACTATTTGATATCAGCTTAGCGATGGCTTTTCAACCTTATTGTACTACAAGAGAAAAATATAGTGGATTCACTCTACAATTAATGAATTTGTACATGAAAGCAAGCAAAAATGAATGCTGGATGCATGCTAAACTTTTTGTCATCTCTGGGTCATAACCAATGAAACACTTCTGCATCCAGTCAGTT
The DNA here is from genome assembly GCF_965231255.1 of Vanellus vanellus. Classification (NCBI taxonomy): domain Eukaryota; kingdom Metazoa; phylum Chordata; class Aves; order Charadriiformes; family Charadriidae; genus Vanellus; species Vanellus vanellus. Next base: position 124,153,272 of record NC_138905.1, on the reverse strand, counting down.
AACTGTTTTCTTTTTTAACTGTATGAGTTTTCTATAGAAAATTCTGTTTTGAATCATAGAATCACAGAAAGGTTTAGGTTGGAAAAGACCTTAAAGATCATCTAGTCCCAACACCCCTGCCATGGGCAGGGACACCTCCCGCTAGAAGGTGAAATAGAATAACCTAATTTCACAAATTCATGGCCACTTGCAGAAACACAGAATAAAATTCTTAAGATTTTGACATTCGGGAAATCCTTTTACAATATTGTAAAGTGGATTCTTCTTCAAAATGAACACTTTAAAAACCACCTTGCCTTTTTAAATTAGTGTGTCAGCCACAAATCATTAACTATACATGATAATCAGAATGTTGGCTTTTCATTTTGCATCATTGGGAAAGAATCATTGACTCAAATTTATTTAACAGCAACAAAACCAGTATGGGGAACCCATTTCCACACCAGCTCTATTCAAGAATATCCACAGATGTCTGTCTCTGTTTCTGCAGCAGAAAATGCTGTGTTGCATGAACTGTCCCGCATTGCCAGAGTTATGAAAATATACGGACTGCAGTGGAAATGATAGCAACTTTGCTGAAGAGCTGCGCGTGTCCTTGCTCTGAAGCCGCTAAATGCCCACCAAGACAAACTAGAGGGACAATATTGAAATGTGGGATCAAAGACCTTCCAGAAGGGTCAGGAAAAGCTGACAGCTTGAAGAAGTGGAGAGAAAATAAAAGAGAAATCATTTAAGGAAGGAGTCTACAGAAAAACTGGCCAGCAAGCCAGGGCAGAGCAGCTGGAGCAAGGAGGGGGAGATGCTACCTAGCCTGGAAGGGAGGCTCAGCAGTATGCTATTTCTCCAACATAACCTTCAGAATCTTTTCATCATCAGCCTTTGTCTTCTGGGACTCGAAGAAACCTCCTTTCCCCGCAATGCCTCTCTTTCTGGCACTCCTGGAGACAGACTTTGCTCCTCTCCCAAACCGCTTGCTTTGAATAGCTCTCAAAAATCCTACTCATCCAGGGAAGACAGTACAAAAAGGCAGCATGTTTATCAGAGGCAGTTTCACTCTGTAGGCATGAGGAGAAAGGCATTTGAACTCACAGATCAAATGCTGAGTGTGTTACAAGTACACTTCCCCACCCTGGTAAAGAAGAACAAGTTCAAAGTGTGGCATTTTGAACATGAACTTTGAGTATGAAAGTATGAACATCATTATCAGGATGATTGATAATGTTAGGTGTCAAATGGTGCTTTCTCCCCCTATACCACACAAACAAAATAAAAGAAAGAAGAGGAAAAAGTAGGTATCACAGCTCTTACTCCAAGCTAATCCTGAAGACTGGAGGAATTCGACCTGGTCTCGTTTGCAGCTGAGCCACCACTTGCCTCCTTTTCTTCTCCCCTAGCAGGTCATTTATATCCATTTCCCGAGTCACTCAAACTTATTTAGAAAATAACTAGTGATAGCAGAGTGATCGTAGAGCCATTTACAGCTCTGCTGAAATCCAAACAACTTTTCAACCAGCACACTTCCAGCACGGGCAGAAGCGAGGTCAGGTGCCAGCAGACACAGAAGGCCCTCAAACCCCAGGAGTTCCTGTAGCTCTGGAATATTTTCGGGATGTCACTTCCGGACCCAAGCTGCCAAACAGGAACAATTGGATGGCCAGCAGGGAGGCACTAAGGCCTCTAGCTGGTCTTAAATGGTGAGACCCAAACCGATAGCATCCAGCATGCTCTCCAGAGTTTCATGGGTGCTACTGCTCTGGATCGCCCACTTCGGAACCCGCTCCCTTCGCAGCCCCCTTTCTCTTCTGACGCAGCCCCGCCGAGCGGGCAGCCACAGCAGCTTTTGCAAGATAGTTATTGCTGCACGAAAACTGAAAGCGAGTATCCTAGCTCGAGAGAGAGGAGGCTTCTCTGAGGGGTTTCATTCTCATTTATGCCAAGAGAATAAGTGGGAGAAGAGTCCCAAGGCAGTCCGGGGGCAGTCACACCCCAAAGTGGTTTTGAACTTCCTCTTGAGACTGAAAAGCTTAGAAGAAAAGGGCTTATTTCTTATTTATCTGCAAAGTTATACTATCCTGAGAGAAGGAGTTAGAAGTGCTAAAGATATAAATTTGAACACTGGCCATACTTTGCAAAAGGGGGAGGTAAGACACCATCACGGGATGTTCCCATTCCCAACTCGAGTACAGGAGCTTTGGTATCACCACTAGTGAAGTGACTGCATTGCCACATATGAGCAACCTGTCACGACCCACCACAAAGGCTCAGAGAAACCATGATTTATTTAACCTGCATCACAGTCAGAGAGCTCCCCGTTCACATCTCAGGAGGTAAATCACTGTTACTTAAGTTGTTTTAACAGCTCTACGCTGCGGTCCATGCACCCCTACACCCTCAGCTGGGGACTGTACAGACCCGACAAAAGACAACCGTTTCCTCCAGCATGTATTCATGACTCTATTAATTTTCGCTTAATACACTATTAGAAACATAGATGCATAGTCATTTCTAGAAGTCACTTTAGAAAACACGTTCAAGGAAACATGAACAAAATAAACCTTTACCAACTAATTACAGTTTTTGCACAAACATATTGTAACAGAGTAGCTGGGGGTTGTTACCTCTCTTCATTTATCCTCCTGCTTAGGACTAGCTTCTGAAGAGTAGGGGTGAAGTTGGTAAGAGCAAGGCCATAACGTTTCTAATTTGATTTTCTAGGTAATAATGGTCTCTCTTTGTCCATCACAGCAGCCTGGGGAAGAGCTCACACGTCCAAGTTATAATTAAAAATTGATGGGAAGAGGGAAGGAGGGAATCTTAAAGTGAGTTACACCATTATTTAAATGCTTTTCAGTGAATTCATCAAGGGAAAGCTAATTTCAAAATTAGCATGTCAAAAGCGATTAGTTATTAAATTAAAATGCAATATTAATTACAAATGAGATTCCCTTGCAAGCTTACCTTAGGCAGGTCCTCCCTAGGTGGCAAAATGGAAGTACTACATGAATAATGAAGTCTGAAGAGGCCCAGAAAGCCATCATGAGAAACCTAGAAGTAAATATTCAGGCAATAATCCACTTTATTTTTTTCCCTGCTCTGGATCAGTAGAACTGCATTCTGCAGTGACACAACAGATATAATCAGACTCATCATCTTGAGTTTGGATGGAGAGAGGACAGCTGTTACATGTGCGCTGGAATGCCATTATGAAGACATCAGATGTTTTCATGTGCGGGAGCAGAGATGGAGAGTGGCTTTTCGTATCTGAAGCGTTCACAGGAATGAGTCCCATTAGGAGAAGACTTTTTTCTTACACCACCATCAAATGGTAACGGGCTCTGTTATCACTAGCCTTCACTTTTGAAGAAAAGGCCTGATACCCTATCACCTTAATAATATTACACCTCACAGAAGGTTAAACTGACAGTTGCCACCTCTTAATTTCAGTGTATATGTGATTTCAGGGAGAAGGACTAAGCAACCAGAGACACAACAGTACTGTAAGTTTTGAGATAACAAAGACATCCAGGCAGCACAGGATTTTTCCGCCACAGATTTCTATTTCAGGGTTTGATCCTATTAGACGTTGGTGCTCTCAGTAAAGCTATTAAGACAGCTGTAAAACAAAAGATATCATTGCCAGGTGAGAAAGGACAATGGGATCGCTCATCGATTCCTATTCTGACCACTGCTGCCCCCCCAAAAAAAAGGCAGTAAATATCTCTAATGGATGATGCTGCTTAGATCCAGAGTCACCTAGCAGCACTGCAAACAAGCGTTCACTACTTTTAACACCCTACATCAGTCTTTTTTTCAGCTGTGCCTGAAGACAGAAAGGCACATGAACCTTGCCCTAAGCACCAAACTGAAGCTGAGTAAGACTGAGCTTGAACCCCCCCGCCCCCCCCAAATGAGTTGGTAAAGGAGAACAGGTTTCCTTATTTTGTTGTTTTAAATCTTGAGCAGGAGCAAGTACTGATTTGTCCCAGGTTGCGCACCAAGCGCTCTTCCTTGGATGGGTGGGTTAGCAAATCTCTCCTTGCCTGGGGGACAGCCAGGGAGGCAAATCTGGCCGTGCTGACGGTTTGGGTGCCACTTCTGAATCCATGCTGAAATCTCAGAGAAGCCCAAGGGAATTAAACACTTGACTCCCGTCAGGCTGAAAGGGAAGTCATGTGCCTAATCCTTTTAGTGCCTGTGAAATTCCCAGACCTAATATTAGCGCCAGAAGTTGCTTCACTGAGAGATCCCTCTGAGAGTAAGGAAAAAAAAAAAAATTGCTTCAGTGCAATTTGTTCTCCCTAACCATGTTACTGCACTGGAGTTGACAGGAATAATTTATGTTCCATTATGTGCGGTACTTAATTTAGATAGGCCAACTGCCTTCTTGGACGGTTGCCAGCAACAGAGTGCATAGTCTCAGGAAATAACAAGTTTGCAGGTTTCCCATCTTGCTGTGGTTCTGGGCCACAGAGGTAGTGGAGGGATTTTATTTCTCTGTTCCCATCCGATGGGGAACTAACCCTGGTTTGGGCAAGTTTCCCTCCCCTAAAATACAGGGTTCCACTCCGCAGCCTGTAGCTGTGTCTTGTCCACACCTCGCAGCTGCACAATATTCAAAAGCCGTTTCACAGAAGCATTTCTCAGCAGATGGAGAAGGTCTTTTCCATCCTTTAGTGAGCCATTAACAATAAATTAATCAAATATGGGATTTGCCAGGCAAATTTTTTTTATCATATTCAGTTAGCGAGTCTTGCTCTGAACCCACCTGCTGGCAGAGACACCAAGCAACACTTCTCCATCCTTCCGTACTGCAAAAGAGGCAGATTCTGCCATTATAAACCAAATAAATGCTCTGCACAGAAAACCTTCAACTTCTTAAAAAAATACCAGAGATTTGGAATAAAGCTTTGTAAATGATGGGAATTACACGATTATGCGCTGGGGGTAACATGGGAGGAAGAAAGCAGTGAAACAGGGAAAAAGACCTAAGGAAGAGGGAGAGTTCAGTCTGCTCACTCAGCATTGACTGCATTTTCCTTACGCCTCATTTTTGTGCAATTGCTTTAAGTAACACCTTCCAGAAATGGAAGAAACCCCACTTGTGCGTAAAATGAGTTGGCCTCATTGGCTCATACACAACACTTGCGGAGGCCCTGTGAAGAGAAAGAGCTGCCATGGGAAGGATTTTCCCCCCTGAAACCTCAGGAGAGGGGCTCGGCAGACCCCACTTCTGCAACCCGGCTTTGCTGTACGGAGGCAAAGCGCAGAAGAGGGTGGCTGTAACGTCTGCAGTCCTCCATCTACTGTCCTCTCTCGCCTACAAAGAGGTAAGAGGAGGTATAGCAGTTGTATGGGGTTAGCTTCTGGCTGCTGATCCATAAGGAGACAATTATACACAGCCCAGTCACCGCAATTGTCTGAACAGGATTTAGCTCAAATGAACTCATCATCTTAAATGTCACCATGTAAATGGAAATGTTTGATGGCCAAACAAGCTGCAGAGACCATATTCTGCTCCACAAGTCCTGCCTGGCTGGATGAGAAAGTGGAGAGCTTCGGCCAGATGGAATAAGGTGCAGTGTTGTTCTCCTTTCTGAAAACCACCACGAAAGGGCTCACACTTCCCCGGTGTGAGGGAGGGGGGAAACACGAATGCCAGGGGAGAGCCCCAACCACTGCCGGGAGAGCTTTTCTCCCCACAGACTGGAAGGAGCAGCCTTCTTCCAGTGTATCGGCACGGTAGAGGGCTGCAATTAAAAGACGCAGCTTCCAGCCCTCATATCTTGACTATATAACTTTGCTACAGCTGAATTAAAAGATGGGGAAAAAGGAAAGCGTAGCACTTCCCTGCCTTTGACAAGGAGCTTTGGGCTAATGGGAAGCATACGAGAAATAGCATTTTCCTGAAAATAGAATCATAGAATGGTTTAGGTCGGAAGGGACCTTGAAGATCATCAAGTTCCAACCCCCCTGCCATAGGCAGGGACACCTCCCACTAGACCAGGTTGCCCGAGGCCACGTCCAGCCTGGCCTTGAACACCTCCGGGGATGGGGCCTCAACAACCTCTCTGGGCAATGAGAAAATACCTGTAGAGTGTGTATTTCATTGCAGCTAAGGTGAGAGGAGATTTATACATGTTGTTAAACCCTGCCTAGTTTCTCCCTTCTGCTGATTTTCCTCATAAACAGAGCAACCACTAGCACGTAGCTGCTTGTATCATCATTAGATAAGTAAATAAAAGAGGTGTCACAAGACAACTAGGCCACTGCTGAATTCGACTTGTGCAAAAGTTGCCCTGCATCATCGAGATGAAAAACAGCGGCAGTTCACATCACAGGTCACAGTGGAGAAGAGTAAAACAGCCCGTCAGCAGAGTCAACGGTGCCATTTACCACACTGCGCCATCGGTCCCTGCCCATTATACCCAGTCGGTTACGTGCCTGTGTCCGCGCAGAGGCACTTCACACACGCGGCAAGTTGGTGTCTGCTTTTGGCAGCCCGCTTCCTAGCAGATGGATCTGCCTTTCCAGCGGTGAGCAGGAATGCCTGCTCCAACCGCGCCACCTCAGGCGGCACAGCTCAGGCCCCCGCAGGCTCACAGATCACCGCGATCCGCCCCTTTGGTGCATACCTTTATCACAGCAGGAACGTAATGATGTTGGCATTATAGGGGATGTATCTGTCTACCACACAATATATTGATCTCATACCACGTATCACACGATATACCGATATCATATATGATACTACAGCAGCTGACCAATAGCCACTAGAAGGGAAGAAGGCTCAGTGGAGATGGGCAAAGGTGATGCGCCCGTGAAGCGCAGGGAATAACGCAGGGTGTGACTGACCACAGCCACGGCAAAGCAAGCTGACTTTAGCTCAACCCCAGGGGGACCAGAGGGCGGCCTTTGTTTCAGATAAACAGCTATCGACAGCTGAATGGTCAACTGGTGGTGTAGACATCTCCCCGAGTCAGGCAGACCAGCATAGGGGGAATGAATACGCAGCTCAGCCCCACATGGAGTATAAAAACTAGATAACCAACAAAAGTATTTCAAAGAGAGCAATGGGCTTGAGCTGGCTTCAATCCATCTATTCCTTACCGGTGACCGGGGATGCCCAGCATCGTGATAGTGAGCATATCACAGAGACTGCTAATGGAGATCACGTTGGCATTCTGCTTGAACTGTGTATTGCTGTATTTTGCTGAGTGTAACTTACATTTGTAGCGTGTTGTGTTTTCAGTGTAACTTGTATCATGCTGCTAAATCAGCAATCCCATGTAACAACAACTACCATCAAATTAATACATTTGATATTAAACATTACACCCTCCACATGTGGGATGTCTAATAGAACCTAGTCAGAGTGTATTGGACACTGACACACACACACACACATATACATATACATAAAAAATAGGTTCATGGATGTGAATCCCTAGGGTAGCAAAATCCAGAAGAGTATTTCATTAACCCATATCCCAGTTATTAAGCTTAGATCTACTCATAAAAATCTGTTATACTTACATAAAGTTTTGTTTCATAGGTGCACTCAGTCCGTCAAGCCTCTCGGGAACAGATGCCAGTTTTAGAAGTATGTAGAAAGTGCACTGGCCTGTTCCTCGCCCCCGGAAGCCCTCTGCCCAATGCAACTGCAGTCAGGAGTGTAGCACACCCAAAACACAAACTCATTCCCAACACAGCAGCTGATTGTGTCCGGTGTTGAGTTCCTGGCATTGCTTTTATGGAATTCCAGGCTGTTTTCCCAAATATATTAAAGCAGCATTAGAAGAAAAAGAGTGGAATAAGTGAGATTAAGGTATCTAGAAGAGCTACACCCAGAAAGTGTCACCACCATGAGTCAAGTTCCTACCGTGCCTGCAATTTAAAGAGAGGATGTGTAAGAAACTCCCACAACCTAAAGGTCGCTGTGATGTGGACTGTCTAATACAGAAGCAAAGCACCCAACAACAGCCCCTGTGCCTTCAACTCAAGTAGGAAATGTTTTCTTCCATTTCCACAGCTACCTTACACCGCGCTGCCCATCAAACACTGTGATGACATTAATGTCCCCTTGTCCATACACCCCACTGCCCAACTGCTCCTGCTTCTCCAGTACCTGTAGTTGTCACCTCGGACATGGGCTGGTTCAACAAGAGAAAGCAGCTCAGGAAAAAGGACTTGCAGGAGGGCAGGTGGATAGGCAATGAGAGATGACAGGTATCTCTGGGGACAAGAATTAACAGCAGTAATGTCTCTTCTGTGGCGCATGGCAAGACACCAGACATGAAGGAAGAGAGCTCTGCCATCAGCTGAGGCTCTGCTTTTCATGTCTTGGCTTCTGCACGCACGTAACTAAGGATCATCCCATCTTATTCAAATGAATTATTTATCATGCCGTGCTGATAAAAACTTCAACCTATATTGTTTACCTTAAAGCTGAAAAAAATAGTCCTGGAGGAGAGCATTAAAAATTCCAGATCAAAATCAGCCTTTAAAAATTAATTATGGGTCTGAGGAGATTCAATGGAGGCACAGAAATAAGAAAAGCTGTATTTGTGCAAATTAGAAAAGGTACAAAAAGTAAGTTTCTGCTTGTGTACTCTTAGAATCAGAGCCCATCCTGTCCACACAAAGGTCTGCCTGTACAGTGACACACGGTGCAACTGATCTGTCATTTTAAGGCAGCTCAGTGCAACCTGGAATATTCAAAGGAGCAAAGAATCGGGGAAGGGAAAACCTACAGGAGAAACCAAGAACTCGTTGCCTGCAGTCTGGCAAAATGATGACAGAGGATGTGATATTATCACGTGCCTGTCATTTGTTACAGGCACAAATATCCTAAAGAGCTGGTGTCTTCGGGGACCATGCAGGTACAGAGGCAGGCCAGGGATACACCAGAGGTAGAAACTATAGAGACCTACTTCTGTTGGGCAGCTTCTGGTAAAAATATGGGGAAGGGAGCAAAAATGCCGAGTGATCTTCCACTGGGTCTTGGTTTGCCTTCGAGTGTGAGCGTATGATGTTGGCGTACAGTTGAGGAAGGGGGAAGGTCTTTATCTTCCAGAGAAAAATAGAAACTTAAAAGATGTCAGATTTGAAAAATTGGTTTAATTTACAGCAATCTATCCGTACAGGCAGCTTACCCTGTTGGAGTCTCAGCTTCTTAGATCACACAGCTTTGGGTATACTTCGGAGAATCCTTCAGGAAAGGAACATCCCCCCACCCCCATCCTGGTTATTTGGAGGATCCACACAAAACTTTATATACTGCTTCTATAAATGTTACAGAAATGCACTGTCCCTCCACAGTTCTCAACAACTGGCTTAGCCCAGGGAACGGCCATAGGGTTAAGCTTGTTCTTTACCCCAGCCTCCCCGAAATGATCCACCCAGATTAATGCTGCAGACACGTGGCCCTCGCGTGGATCAGTTTGCAGGACTGAGACTAAAAAGTGTAAATGGAAATACAACCAACCGAAGCAAAAAGAAAATAGCCCTTAGTGCATGTTTAGTTACAAAAACCAGAGCAGCAAACAGGAAAAGGGCGCAGATCTCCCAGTTCCTTTATGGGCTACTTACTCAGTAACACTGCAAAAACGCAGGTGCCAGGCAGTCGCGGAATCACGGAGTTTTCAGAGTTGGAAGGGACCTCTAGAGATCATCTAGTCCAACTCCCCTGCCAAAGCAGGATTGCCCAGAGCACATTACTCAGGACTGCAAGTCACCCTTTTCCATTCAAGCACAATCAAAAACCCCTCTATGCCACCATATTCCATACAAAATCACGTAGAGTTAAAATAAGCAACTGAAAGCGTGAATGAGATTCTAACATACAGTAGTTTCACACAGCCAAAGCTATTTTATTTTACAAGATGAGTCTTTTGCGTTAATCTTTTTCTGAAAGCCCAGTAAAAACAGCGTGAACTACTTAAGCAAAATTTAAGAGACAACTTACAAAGTAATATTTGCATAGCACTGTAAATCTGCGTATTTGTTTGGGCACAGTTCTTAGTAGAAACTACAGTAGGTGACAGGGTTGGGTGTTCTTAATAGCTTCTTGTTTTCAACCGGATTCAGACGCATCTCCTCCGAACATCATAAAATCAAGTGTAGGAAATAACTGTAAAAATGTACAAAAATATATACACATGCACAGTAAACGTGTACCCTGTATACAGTTTTATTACTCGTTAGATTTGGCTAATAACGATCATCTGGTGCTTACACTTCCCTCCAAATGACAGGTTTGTAACAAATCCATCAGGTTAAGGATGGTGAGTTTTCTGAGAGAAGGTTTTTCATTAAAGCTACAGTACTTGCTGGTGATCTCGAGGAGTGAGCGGCACGCCAGCTGACACTGCCTGGCTGGCGTTCAGGCAAGTAGCATCCAGTTGTCACAAGGTACAGCTCTGACACAGCCGAAGCAAAATAACACGAAGGGGCGCAGCTTGGCTCTCCGCACAGATGCACATGCACGCAACAAAGGAGGTATATAGAACCAGTTCATGCCTCAGGAACGAAAAAATTCATTCCTGATGAGCCTCTGCTGCCCACTCTTCCTCCCTTTGCAAATTAGATTTTAGTGTGACTACGAAATCGGCGTGTTTTGCTTGAAAATACACCCTGACCAAAATGTAAAACGAAATAAAACTTGTCTAAGACTGAAAACCGGTAGAGGTAGCCCCCACACTAAAGAATACTTCCAATTTAGATTTTAAAAGTACTACTATATCCCTGTTTCTGCTAAAGTGTCTATTTTTAAAATACACTTCCTCTTAAGACAAAATGCTGCTTCTGCTAATGTAAAGCTTTTTAGAAATAGACAATCAGCGACACTCAACTACTCTCAAAAGTGGAAGTGCACAAATTAACTTTCTTCCAAGTTTCAAAAACTAAAGAGTGGCTTGTAACAATGGGTATAACATTTTAAAAAATACAGGCAGCTCTCCATAAACCTTGAGAGGTCGAGGATAAGAGAAACAAGACATAGTTGGCTTACAGATGCCAATCCATTTTCTTCCCAATTCCAAAGCGCAAAATATTTTCATGACATTTTCTGGTGGCTACCAAATGTGCTGCAGACCCTGCAACATGGACATCCAGAAAGTTTTCCCTCAAAACCACAGCAGGTGAAAAAAACTACAAGGAACAACCCGCAAGGATCTTGATGCAGAGATTGCTGAGACAATCAGATAAACGAGTCTTCAAGATAAACAGGGGGGAAGCGCGGCAGAGTAAGAGTTGCCATCTGTAACAAGGAGATAAGCCCTTCAAGGCAAATTCCGACCCCAACATGGCAAGGGCTACCTTGTAAGTTGTCACAGGGAGGTTTCACATTCGTATTAGAGTCAGAGTTTGCCTGCCCACATACACGCTTATCTCTGGTCTGCAAAGCTCCTGGCAATCGCTGTTTTGTCGGGGCAAGAATTTGGCTGGACCTGTCGGTGTTCCTCCTCCTTCCAAGTGATGCACCTACCAGTGTTCCTCCTCCCTTGAGCGATGCACCTTGCAGCTCTCAGCACAACTGTTACCTGCTTCAAATCCTGGCTTCACTCCGTGCTGGCGGCCCTGGAGCCACCCATTACGGATCAAAAGGTTCAGAAACATGGAAAAGAGCAGCTGTGACAAACTGGGTCAAATTCAGCATTACCATTACGGGGATGGGCTTCTTTCCACAGGCATAAACCAGACTGCGTAGTAATCCTCTGCTGTGAACCAGAAACTTCACACCAAGTGACGAAAGCACACAGGCATCCAGGAGATGGTTGCGAGCTCCACTGCTGCATCTGATTTTCAAAGGAAATCTAGGAATGGATTTTTCACTTTTATCTGCATTGGCCCCTGGCACCTGAACAAAACACGCTTGGGCTAGGTCTGTCCGATCTTGGCCTTAGACTTACTTAATACATACTTCTCCAAGATGCCAAAATATGCATTATTACGTCTTCAATCTGAAACACTTTGCATAGTGTGAAGTCAACATTATTAAATGCCTCCAACCCCACATTTCTTAAACAGATTTTGCGGCAGTCCCTGACAAAAACTGAATCTTTAGCAATTATGAGACATACGGTGACCCCTGCTTGATAGTTACTCCAACTGTTAGTGAAGACCTTGTCCCAGCTCTCTTTTATTGGCTTCATCAACGCCAGAGGGACGTGTTACCAGGTAGTGATGGCCTATGTGAGCAGGCCTGGGAAGGACCCCTCTCCCCTAATAAAGTTTTGCTCTGAAGCAGCAAAGTTGCATTATCGCTTAACACAACTATGCCACTTCAGATCTACTGAGCATGCCGACCCACACCAAAATGCAGGAAGACAAAACCCCAGCTACATGAGACGATTTCTATAGGATTGGTTGAACTGGAAAGCTCCAAATTCCAGCTAAGAGGTTGTAACCGAACCATCTGCAGAAAATACAGGCAAGCAAATATACAGACATCAGTAGACGGAGACAAGTGGTATCACGTGGAAGTGAGCAGACACCCTCACTTTTTCTGTGAATACTAGGCAATCAGGACAAAGGTAGTAGTCATATTCATTGGTCAGCATTTAAGTGTAGAGCCCTTCAAGATAAGTTAAAGCAGAAGAAAGGAACGTTGCCCATGCTCTTTGTGCCGGAGACAGATATTTTGCTCAGTAACGCTAAGTCAATTGCAAGAGCACATTCAGCCCACAATGAGCAACAGAGAACTGTAATCCCTACCGAGCCAAGACCTCTGGATACCAGTTATCTGGTCCTTCTTCAGCATCAGCTTTTTGTGCCTTCCTAACTGAGAGATGCCACAATGTCAGCAGTCTCCAAGCTCTCCCACCACGTTCTTAGACGTGGGTCAACACGATGCTACCTTGGAACTGCAAATCCCACTTTGAGAGCAACATTATCATTCTTCATGACAATGACAAGCGCTGCCAAGGCCAAGAGCATAGCATCTGTCCGTATTAGTCTGAGAACCGTTCAACTTTGGAGTCAATGCTGAACTCCATGGCAGTCAGCTTGTAAGTCCATACTGGAGAACGTAGTATTTAGTCTAAACAGTCAAGCAGTACATGAAAGTTTTGAAAGGTGGAGAGAGAAAACACTGCTATAGCTTTAAGTTTATTAAACCTAGCATGGTTGAAAAGCAAAAGACGAAAACCATGATATATTTTTGTTTATTATTGCTCTTAAAGGGCTTGGTAGTCAAATATACAAGCTATGTTCTATTAAATCAGAAGAAAATAAGATATAAAATCTATGCTCACTTTTCCAATCCAAGCCACCTGCTAATCTCATTAGTGACATTAACTGCAGCTATTTCCAGTCATTTTAATTTATACATACTCTGTGTACGTGTGCGCGCACGTGTGTATAAAAACCCCTATTTAAGGAGATAAAATTCAAAGAGGAGAGATTTGTGTTATTTTGTACTGTGTTATGCATTGCTGTATATTTCAGTTTTCCAAATGGTTACCGATATGTCTGTTTAGAAGAGCAAAATTTAAGTAACTGATGATGTATTTATTATATTTTCAAAAAGAAAGCATGACCATTATGTTATGATAAGAAAATATGAAAAGTTGATTATTCTCCCCTTGATGTACATGCACTAATCCCATGATTCCTAATAGGGAGTTACATGCACTAAGAGGAGAAAAGGATCCCGTAAAGAGAAAGGCTATTAATTCCCTTCTCCTTTAAGCTTCTCCCCTCTTCTCAGCATTAAGAAGGGATTTGTTTTGTGAAATTTTTGTCATGCCCGTTAATATACTGCTCAAGATCTAAGTATAAAACATAGTCAATGGTCAGCCTGCTTTGCAAGCCTCACTCTGCTAAGCCAGTACAATTTATATTTAATCAGTATCATCTTCAGGAAGCAAGTATACAGCATTTGTAACACCTTTCTAAGAAGCACGAATTATATCCATTACTGAATTAGTTAAGGAAAAAAAAAAGAATAAAAAAAAAAAAAAAAAGACCACTGCTTTTAGTCCTCTGGTTTAAAAACGGGAAAGCCAGAGAGTTGTTTTTATCAGCATTTGGAAGTCTAACCATATTTAAAGACAGAGGACAAAAATATCCAGCAAGGAAAACCAGAGTCACGGCTAGGCTCTGTTCTCCCCAATTCCCAAAGTATATTCCAAATTCCACCACCATTAACAACAGTGTTGCATCCCCTATCTTAGGAAAGATTTATTGAGGGGACAAAGATGCCATACTAACACTGGGGCTATGGGTACTATGATTCAGTGAGGATGAGTCTAACAGGAGACAAAAAATGGAGGTCATCCTTCAAATCCTCTTGTTGAAAAGACCACAAATAAAAATCAAGTGCATGACAGAACAGTGATTAATGACCCCAAGTAAAATATTTTTCTAAGTTACAAAATTGCTTTTCCAGTGTTTGAAAACAGAAAAATCTGTGGGAGGTTACATTCCAACAGTTAAGAGTAAATACGAAAAGAAGGTAAATTATTACTCTCTTATCTTGGTTACTAGAGCAAAGATGAAAATAATGACCAGTGCTTTGATAAGATCTGCTCTTTACAAAAGTGAGATAAATATTTTAGTGGCAGCTGGGTTAAAAATAAAGACCCCGAGGGTCACCTTCTGCCCTCAGCTGTAGATCTGCAACCCAACTTCTGAGCATAGTCAAACACAGATTGTGGCCTTCAGACTTGAACATACAGGTAGTTCCCATCCATTTGCAAATAATTCTCCAGCTATGCATACAGCAGCAATCTACAAAAAACTCAGAATGTGCGTTTGTAAAACAGAAAAAAGAAAGAAAGAAAAAAAACCAAAACCAAAAGAGACAGGTACAGCTATGATTCTGATCTCTAATTTTCAGTGGAAAAAAAACCCACAAAGGTCAACAAGCAAAACTAAAGATATTTAAAATCCCTGAAGAGACCCCATACTCTTTCTAATGCTTAACAGCACAGCTCACCTTGCAATATACTTCACATACATATCTAAAGCATGACCAAGTACAAAGTGCAGCACACCCTATCATTACAGCACACAGGGTAAGATCCTGGCCCCACTTAAATCAATGTCAAAACTCTCATTAAAAGTTCAAGATGCCAGTATTCGAAAGCTGATTGTAAAACAAGACATTTTGAAAACTATTGTGCTGGTTTCTGCTGCTGCCTCCCAGTTTACTGAGAGCGGTTGGCTGAACTGGACTTTGGTGATGAGAGACGTGAACAGAAATAAAAGGCGAAAACGTCAGGACAATTGAATACATTTCCTTCTTTACAGAACTCCAAATCCCACAGTCAGCATTAATTCAGAAAACAAAACAAGCCCAAACAGATTCAAGATTATCATACCTGTATGATGTGAAATAGGGCAAACTCAAGACTGAAGTAATATTTTGAAATTAAACAGCCTTGAGCAGTTAGCAGGAGATATGATGAGAATTTTATACTGTTTCAATACTAGTGGATCTGTTCTACGGGATGTGCTGATCAATAACGCACTGCTTCCAAACTCCTCTATCCATTCTCTCGCATTACAGAAGTTTTAAGATGTTGCTTGAAAATAAAAAGTATCAGTGTAACATACAAATAGGATTTCATCTGCAGCCATGACAACACAGCCTTTCCAAAAATTACTCTAACCCAATGAACATCTGTCAACTAATTTAAGAAGGGTTGTTTTTTCCTGGCTCATTAATAAAAAAAGTTGGAAATCAACAAATATTACATTGGCTTTAGCAAGAGGAAACATTCAATGGCTCCCGTTGTAAAAGAGAGTGTAGTGCTCTTGACAGAAACCAGTGTATCCAGTCATCTGAAGATGCATGTGGCCATGGCCAATGCCCTCTTTTCTCCCCACCCCCAAGTCCCGCAACAAATCAAGAAAAATTAGTTTCTTCTTCCACCCCACCCCAGATGTTCTCTCATAGTTTGACTACAGTAATCCTTAAACAGGCAGAAAGTTGATGTGTTCTCTTCAGTTGATGCCTCCAACTTCTTCCTTCTTGGCTCAAGTTTTATTCATTAATATTAGTCATCAGTTATTAAGAAAAAGATAGTTTCTAAGTGTTTGTTGTTGTTTTTTAACTGAAGTTAATCGGATACCATAGTCTGGTTATATGTGCTGAACTGCAGCTGTCAGTTATTCCTTTTTCTTGAATTCTTGGTTACCATAGCTGGAGCCTTTTTCTATTTCAGTTACTCCTATCAGTCTACGAACTCCAAAGGAAGCTTTAAAATATAACAGAGAAATGGGAGACATATTAAAACCAGTTCAAGGATTTAGGAAGTTACATGTAAACACACAAGCAGAACCAACATGAGTTAACCCAGTCCTGAAGACAGTACTGACTACAGACCAACAGTGTGCTGCATGAGGCTGCACATGGATCACAGGTCAGATGTCACTAAACAATCAGGACAATCCAGATTTTAAAATATAATTAATGCTTCTATGTTGATTAACAGGACAGGTAGTATGCACTCTGAAGCATATACCCACCCCCCACCCCACTTTGGGTTTTGGGTTGGGATTTTTTAGGGTTTCTTGTTTGGGGGGCGGGGTTGGTGGTGTTGGGGATTTTTTTTTCTTTGTTTTTGTGGTGTTTTATTTTTTTTAATTCCCAGACAAGGTGTGCAGTAAAAGTATTTTCTCCTTCAGGCACCATAATAATGGGTTACAAGACTCACTTGCTATTGATTACTATAGATACTGCCTAAGATATGATGGCAAGTCTACCTGGATTAAAGCTTTTGAAATAATAAAAATGCTATGCAATATAAAGACTACAGAGTGAGCTCCAATGACTCTTCCGCAAGCTCCATTCACATTAATTAATTAATACACAGAACTTAATGAAGGTACTGGATCCTGTTACATGTCACTCTGGGCTTAGCATCTTCTCTGCTTTTATTACCTGCTCCAACAAGTCCCAGGAATGCAAGGATAAGGAGAGGTGATCCACTTGCAAAAACTCCAAAGCCAAATGTGAACAGAGGAGAGAGGAGAACCGTGGCCCAAAAAAGAAAGTTTAGGAGAGTCCATGGTCTTCTAGGAGGTTTAAACTGCTGGCCAGGAAATACGCCTTCCTGATTATACATCTCTTGCAAAGCATCCTGGGAGAAAGAAAAGATAGAAGAAAACACGTCCATAATGTTTGCACTAAGCAATCCAAGATTAGTCAACGCCAGGACAATGTCAAGGACAGTATCTGTGGTAAATACTCATCAAGAGTTCACAGCACCCATTTCCATCTGCTGTCATTTATTTGGGCATTTCTGTTGACCACTGAGGCTACTGTATTAGCCCTTTGAAGGCCACCATCAGAAACTGAAACCACATCAGCCTCTCTACTACTAAATACTTTCATCTCTTCTCTTGATGGCTTAGGAATTTAGCGCAGTTTCAGGCCAGAGGCTAATTCAGACACTACCTGCCTCTTTGCTGGATGCTTTTCTTCCCAGTTTTACTTCCAAAAAGGTCAGCATGATTTAGCAAAGCACAGCAGAAAAATGCTGTACGTACAGCATGAAGAGGAAGGCAAGGCACAAGCTAACCAGCAGAGACAGCACTGTGTTAGCCGTAACCCCAAGACTTCAACAGAGTAGCTGCATCGTGATCTGAGCCTGCGGAGAGATGCAATCATGAAACACATCACTCAAAGGAGCAGCATGCCTACAGTCTTCCCTCCGTTTGTAAGAATGTTCAGTAAGGTTTCCAAGCCATTACCAAGGATGGCTCAAGTTTAGCTATTTCTTATTTTTCCCCATTTAAGCTGTTTTTCTTTTAGCTTCCCTTATGAAGGGCTGAGAAGTGCAAGGCGTTCCTTGCCAATAACACAGCCTTTTGAGGACATACCCTCTGTGCAGGAAGAGCACTTTAAGAATTCCAGTTACAACATACTGCTACCACCATGTCGTGGTTTAGGCTGGCCTGGCCACTAAACGAATGAGAGATGCTCTCTTTAACCTCTACCCCTTCCCAGAAGAGAAGGGAGAGAGAATAAGGGAGAGAAACTTAAGGGCTGAGAAGAAACTAAAACTACTCTAATGAAATACTAGTAATAATAATATGAAAAGATAATAATATTAATAAGAAGACAGTGAAATAGACACAATATATACAAAACCAATATCAGGCTCCCAGGATGACAATGACATCGCCGCCAGGCACTGGGAACCTCCCAGACTGGACTCAGCAATGGGAACTGGATTATCATAGAATCACAGAATGGTTTAGGTTGGAAGGGGCCTTGAAGATCATCTAGTTCCAACCCCCCTGCCATAGGCAGGGACACCTCCCACTAGACCAGGTTGCTCAAAGCCCCATCCAGCCTGGCCTTAAATACCTCCAGGGATGGGGAATCCACAACCTCTCCGGGCAACCTGTTCCAGTGCCTTACCACCCTCAAAGTGAAAAACTTCTTCCTAATATTCAATCTGAACCTGCCCTCTTCCAGTTTAAAGCCATTCCCCCCTTGTCCTATTGTTACATGCCCTAGTAAAAAGTCCTTTCCCAGCTCTCCTGTAGGCCCCCTTTAGGTACTGAAAGGCTGCAATAAGATCTCCCCGGAGCCTTCTCTTCTCCAGGCTGAACAGCCCCAACTCTTGCAGCCTCTCCTCACAGGAGAGTTGCTCTAGCCCTCAGACCATCCTCGTGGCTCTCCTCTGGACATGCTCCAGCAGGTCCAGCAGATTCTGGAACTCAGGTCAGGAATGCATGGATCAAGTTCAAAGGCAGATAAACAGAGTCCTCCTTGGACGCTGCCCATTGAAGAAAGAGGCTGTCCCCTTTGGTCTCTCAGCTTTTATACTAAGCATCATGCAGATGGGATGGAATACCTTGTTGGTCAGGTTTGGGTCACCTGTCCTGCCTGCTCCTACCTGCAGGTGGGACCCCTCTTCGCTTTTCTGCTCCCAACCCTCCAAACTTGGTACATAACAAAATTAGCTGACCTTGGTTGTTAGAGTATAAGCAAGAGCCTCTCTTCATACCACTCCTTAGTATTCACTGTAAACATCAGACCTTATCACTCTGGAAGGAGACACTGTCTGAAAAATATGCCGTTAATTTCAGAGAGTACAGTTCAGTTAGAAGAGGCTTAACTGAAAAGTAAAACTACTGAAAAGAAAATTGGTTCTGTTCTACCTCAAACTAGAACACCATAAGGTCAATATATAAAATACACACATATGTAAGTAATACCTCCCCAGCAACACCTCACACCAAAGTTGAACAGAGGTACAGCCGACACCAGCAAGGAACACCAAGCCCCCCATCTGCAAGCGAAGCGGAACATTCTGCCCAAGGAACGGCACCAAGCAGAATGAATGCTCCACGCTGCATCTGCTTAGCTCTGCATTTACTGTTTAACAAAGCAGGAGCCAAGCAGAGAAAGATCACCTCTGTAACATACACCTTAATGTCTGCTCCTCTAGCTAGGCAATTTCAGAAGGAATTCTTGCACCTAAGAGCCTTTTCTCAAGGTAATTACATGATGGCATGTCCCTGAGAGCAGGAGGCAGGATTCAAGGATCCCAAATTCTATTTTTATTTTTATTTTAAGCTCTCTAATCCTGTCTTACACTAACTGACCCACAAGCTAGTTTGATACACCTGCTAATGGGAGCTGGCGGGAGAAGATGACGATAGCTACTGTTCTTTGTAAGATAACTTCTCTCCCCTTAATTGAATTAGAGCTTAAGTATTCAAACAAATTAGGTTAAAATGAACAAAATGAAACTCAGAACAATCTGCTACCTACAGACTAAGCATAAGCTTGGAAATGCTGCAGCACAGGTCATTATAGCAGAAGAAAGCCCAAGACAGTTGAAGTTTCTGAGCTCCTCTGTTTGCCCAACAAAGACAAGCAACACCAAAATCAAGATACACGTTTCAAGTTCAACAATCCACCAATTAGTGCTGGGCAACATTAATTACTGTTCTCTCCTCTTCCCCACAGAACTGTTAAACCTCTGGTCAAGAAATTAACCATTTGAAGTAAATAAATACAATACACTAGGAAAAGCTTCGAGCCGTTTGAAGTCATGCTGACCACATGCTACATCAGTCCCTGGCAGCAGATCCCAAGGACTGTCTATACCATGTCACACACATGGTTATTACCAGGACGCAGAAGGAAAGTGACAGTGGAAGAAACTTGAAAGCAATGGACAATTGCAGCTAAGAATCGGGGCCGGCTGTCCCTGACATACAGTTAGCACTCTTCTCGAGCATCTAAAGACATCCATAGGGAAAGTGGAGCTTTTAGAAATGTATGACAGAGACCCAAGAGCTGAAGAATATAAAAAGACGGTGGATTGCTATTAGTCTTCCACAACTTAGACATACCTCTGAATCCCATTGTGCTTCCTGGCAATTTGAGACCTACTCACTAGCCAGCCCTTTGTGGTGAGTAAGCTCTTCTGTACTGCTCTTTCCAGCAGTTTGAGGGATGGCTGCCAAATCATACGTAATATTTCCATCTCTTCTCTCCATCCAGTGAAAGAACGTGCATTACTCAGTGCCTTAATACACCACCCCTGTGAAAGTCCCACAAGAGAGAAAAGAAAGCAAAGCTGTTTACCTTTTCCTGGTAAAGCTTATGAAGCCAGTTTGCAGCTTCCTTTTCATCTTGAGGGATATCTTCCAGAGGAAATCTCCTAGTTTAGTAGAAACATTAAAAAAAGAAAATAAAAAAAAAAAGAATTAAGGGAAAATCCAGGTATTTGACTTTAGACCTCTGCTAGGGAAGGTCTATTCAATGAAGGGCATAAGCTACAGTTAATACTGTCACTGATGGCAGAGGTCTGAAATGCAGAGAAGAACTGGGACTTAAGTAATACCCGATTCTCTACCTAAAACTCCAAACTCTAAGACAAAAGAAATTGTACAAGCTCCTATCAATTTCAAAGTGCACTAGTAAAAACAAGCATTTCCCATTCTAACACTGTTCTTCCCTCACCAGAACCACCACTGGTTGATTCCCAGTGAGCTCAAACTGAGGCACCCAGAGCTTGGAAGAGACAAGCAAGTGGCAAACCCGAGGATAACTGTTTGTTACATTTTTTTAGTGAAAACCCCATTTTGGAAGGAATGGGAGGGGTGGTTAAAAATTCACGTCATACCGACTCTGAGGAAAGCATCTTCTACAGCAACCACATTTCTCTCTCCTTGCCTCTCCAGCGCTACCGTTTGAGGTATGCAGTTCTGGGTACACGCAAAAATTATGCCCAGCTCCAGATACTGACCTGACCTCACCGAGAACAGGCACCTTTTAAGAGCCTCTTTCTAGTGGCGAAGAGCCAACCATTTTCCTGCATTCTTTTATTTTCCAAGATAGGCCACTAACACACTCACATATGTATTACCTCTTTTCTCAGCGACACACATCTCAGTCCTGGATCAATACAGAAAGAAGTTGCTCGGTTTGTAGAGGGCAGGCACACACATTACCCTCAGTATGAATTTATTTTGACAATGCTTGGACAGTATCAGGGCCTTCTTATAGCAGGGCAATAAGAACAGAAGGGTGACCTCTGGGAGAGCTCTAGACTCAGCGATCGCAGATACATCTTATTTGCTGCTGTTCAACAAGGGAACATATTTCCGCAGTATGAACTAAAGCCTTCCAGTCTGCAGCAGCAGAGGGAAGATATTCTAATACGTTTCTACTAATTTCTGCATCCCATAAATGAATTGAACATTGGATTTTACAAATTTACTTTCATTAGCCGTAACAGGAGGAGCTGCTCAATTAATATAAATAACGGTCAATAAAAGCTCAGTAAAAAGTCATTTGCTGAAAGCTCTCTGGTAAATTTGTTGTTGTATTGCTATCACCACTAGAGGGTACTCACAGCAATAAATAACATTTGGTAATTTAGCTGATTATTTTCTCTGAATCCAGTCAGGAGAAAGATCGGATCCTCTGCAGAGGGCTAAGCTTCTTACCTCTGCACAGGTAGCTGCATATGCATATATGAAGAACAAGAGCTTACGTGCTTCCTTTCTCTGAGCTACCCTAAGTCTGCTGGCACATTAAGGGCATGGTCAATTTTCAGCAAAAAGACTGTAAAAATAGTTTTCTTATTCTTATGGAATCTTCTCCAAAACTGAGAAAAAGCCTCAAGTGTAGAAAAACACCTTGAGAATGTTGATTCGGTCCACAAACATATTTTAAATGAAAATTATCTGAACATAGTCATTTGTTTCTATAATAGGGTACAATTAGTAATTTTACCTGGTGACATCATCTTCAACAGAACTTCACGAACCCACCTCTTCTAATGATTATTGAAAACTACATTTCTCTTATTTTCTCCCATCACCTCACCAATAAATAAAACCAACTTGCATGTCCATTAGCAAGCCATAGGATATTTAACTGAATGTAGCCGCTCCTCAATGTATAATTATAGAGACGTACATCCATGCATGTGTACCCCAGATCTAGCCAGATATGCTACATGCCTCTGCCATCAGTATGGAATTACAGGTGGAAACCATCTGACCAGCTGTTTTGCTAGCTGTAAGTTTTCTGCTCACTTTCCTCATCAGGAATCTGTCTGGCAAGTGTAAATAGTCAAAATAAACCCCCCTGCAAATGAATGACCCCATCTCTCCCCATCACCTCTGCAGCCTTCTTCCCAACTGAAAGACTAAAATGTTGTGGAAGTTGCAGTATCTGAGAACAGAACTGGAAAACGTGTCCTTCTCCATTACGGCCGCAGCACTCTGCCTCCCCTGAGACAGCATTTATTCTACAAAACCGTTGCTGCTATACCTCAACACAATGGATAATCATTGTGATTCCCTACAAAGTCTTTCACCCTCGGAGGTTCTGGCAAGACACACCTGTCCTATAGAAGGACAACATATATAGCCAGTGCCCCACATGTGCAATGCAGAGGGGAAAGGAGTGGGGGAAGTAGAAATGTGTTTTTTTTTTTATTATTTCTTTTAAAAAAAACAAACATCAACCTCATCACCACAATGTAGCAATGATTTCCAAGGTGTGGGTGGGGTGAAGTCCCCACAGAAGCAGAAGTGAACTGTCAAAAGAACTGCAGAAAGAACAACCAGGACATTTGTCAGGTGCAAACATAAAAGGGAAAGGAAGAAATTCAACAGGGAAGGGTTGGTAGTGTTTATGATCACAAGGAAGCCTTTAAAGCAGAAGACAACAAGGAGAAAGCAAGAAAGAAAAAACGTGTGTGTGTGCATGTGTACTTGCTGCATGGAGCCAGGTATTCACAGTTACTCTTTCAGGCAAGAGAGTAATGAGGAAAGTGAGGAATGTATTACTTCATTCATACAATGTCTGAATTTCAGCATTATTTAACTTCTAATCTCCTAATCAAACCATGTGAGAGAAGGAGAGACAGCGGCGCATTAAAGAGTTTTACACCATTTAATACAAGAGACTACTGACATTGGACGGGCTATTTATACTATGCATATGCTTGCAGGGGACTGGGAAGGGGGCAGAACAGTTGCGTTTTCTGTTCCTATCAGAGAGAGGGAAAAATGCAGACTAGTGCCCTCACTGCACAAAACTTGGGGAAACCCATTAACAGCAACACGGTCATGCCCAGGCTTAAAAAGTCTGCTCAGTGCTCTCTGCCGTGCTGGGTGATATCAAGGGATCTCACACATGAAAGCGAACTAAAGGAAGGGGGAAATGGGGAGGTCTTTGTAGCCTGCAGAGAAGCTTGAAGGACGAGGAAAAGGGTCTACAGCAAAGGACACTACCCTGTAAAATCTGAATACACTTCAACATGCCAAAGCATGCATCTTAGGGCTCACCTCCACCATTATATGCTCACCTTACACACATATCTGCTTCATATTTCTTTCCATAAAGAATTCCTAATAAAGATGGGTTCTTGTTTCCTCTGAAATTTAGTGTTACATCATACACTGCTGAAACTGTTAAATAAAAAAAAGAAAATACAGCTGTTATAACAGCAATTCTAGCAACCACACTGCTGGCATCCTTACATTAGACAGCAACAGGGCCTTGAGCAAGCCTTGCTACTTGACATCACTAATGCAGAGTCCTTCGCTACTTTGTGTTTACATGTTGTATTTAGCTGTATCAGTCACCTGACATTCCCATCTACACAGCATGTGTTTTATCAAGACACAAGACAACTCGATGAACTAAGCAACAGTGACATACATGAAAGGTTTATTATTGAAGGCTAGTATCTGAGAGTTATGTGGCACAAATTAATAGCTGACAGGCTGAAGGCTTATTACTCCCAACTCACTAACTGTAACCGATGTAATGAACAACAGTGTATACTACTGTATACTGTGCTGCACAGACTATACTAAATAACACATTACAATTAATGCAAAGAACAAGTAGTAGCTTGCCAATACCTGTTCCCCTGAGACACTGGACAGCAGTGGTGAAACCTTTGGTTCTGGGCAACAGGTGGTATTTCAGTTTAGGCAACCCCTTGGATTCAGCTACCTCCATACTGATACGATGCTTGGTCTCTGTAAAACGAGTTCCTTCACAGTACAGGAGAAACTAGTGCAATAAGAGAAAAGGCAAAAACAAGGACATCTTGAGATCAAAAGCAACCAAGCAGAATAGTGAAAATTTGTATACGATAAACATACATCCATGCATGGGCACACACTTCAATTGTCTCATTTGATCATCAAGTACTAGGCATAAGCACAGCCTCACAACTCATTTACAATTATATTTCATTTTACCAACACTGGTGCCAAATTTAAGGTGACAAAACGTCTAAACGGTTATACCTGAAATATTTGCTTAAAAAAAAGAAAAGTCCCTGAAGGCTTTGGCTGGCTGATGATGGAATTATCTACAAATCAGAAAAAAGCAATCCAAATATCAGTACACAACCACTTTAGGAAAAAACATATTAATCACTAGCTATCTCATTTAAAATTTGTTCTGTACAACCAGAATTACTCATCTGAAGACAGACTTGTTTCTCTGAAAGCTTTCCTGATTTTATTTTTTTTATTTGTATCAGTTGTGTTCATAAAAAATGGTACCTTTCCCTAAAACCTGTACTTTGTTCATCTTGTAAGGCACCAATCTGACTGTGGTATTCTAAGTAACTATTAAAGACTCGAATCCTCCCATACTGACTTCAAGCAGCACAAAACATCCATCTGTCCTTCTCCACCCTCTGTATTGCCTCTGCTCTAGTTGAGAGAGACCAGAAGCAATGCAAAGCCAAGAGCAGACAAAGCCCTTCTGAGGGCCCTAAGGTGAATGTCTGTTTATCCCTGCCCTTTTTGAAAGCTGGACATCATTCCCATTGCGCTAGCAAGACAAAACATTGCTGCATTTGAATGCACAAACCTCTGCATCCCTGGCAAGCAATGGAGGGCGAGAAGGGCAGATTGCTACTACTCTCTCCCAGCAGCATCATGCAACATTATAATATTGCAACTCAAAAGAAAGCCCTGTGGAACGCATCACTATACATCTGTTGTTTGTCAGTACTGTGGTTGCTTGACTTCTTCTCTGTAGTGTATCCACATACTGTGCACCACAAAAGGTAAGTTAAACGAATGTTAAAACTGCAAAGCCATAGACACGAGAGTTAGACCTGCCAGAGCGCAGTGGGAGAACAGGAGCCGGTCCTGCAATCTTCATGTTGTCCTTGAGGGCATAGCCATTATGAAAATCTGACCAATCACCACCACCAAGTGCGAGGACAGCACAAGGTACTGAGTGTAACACCGCAACCTCAACCCCAGGCTGCAAAGCAAGCTCTTTCCTCTATATCAAATTCTCACCCTCTTCTAGTCAACGGCGCAGTGATCCTTCTGGACCAAGTATGCGAGGGAGGTACAGACTGCGCTGCAGCGCACATGTGAGAAAGACCGCACGAAGGAAGGTTGCACAGATAATCCTAATTGTGGCATTTAGAATGCACAAAAATTAGGAAATTGATTTACTGAAGTCAATTTTAATCATGATTTAAATTACCAAGCAGGAAGTCTTGATTTAAATAATCAATGTTAACTACGTTTTGCATTTATATTTTCTAGTTGTTTTCTCCAGAGACTAGTCCTTGGTTCTCAATCGTAGAATCATTAAAATGTATAGATTTGCAACCAAAGTACAGTCTTGAGATTTTTTTAATTGGTAGGGTTTTTTCCTTTTTCTTTTTTTTTTTCAACACTAATCAGGAGGATATATTAAATGCAGTTTTCATATCCATATATTCAAGCAATTGAGTAGTTTAAAATACATTCTCCAGATTCTTATTTTTTTATATCTTTGTAAAGACAGAAAATCACAAATGACGCATTCACAATGTACTAGTTAAGACTCACTATTTCACTATTCATTTTAACAAGCTGTACTGGATAATATTCAGAAATCACTTAAAATGCACAAAAAGCCTCTTAAAAAGTTTTATGAGCCAAATAACTGTACATTACATATGCTGCTATAAAAACAAACCAGTAAATTTATCAAAACGTTTGCATTCAAAGCTAATAGAAGGTTAATAGGTTGATTATACCACTGTGTTGCTGCAATAAAATCTAACAATGTTGCACATAATGAAACATAGATGTTTCACCCTTGACTTCAAAAAAGTCAAAATAAAAAGGAAAAGCATCATTGCAAAAGCAGATGTAAGCTTGCCATATATTCTCATAGATACTTTTTGGGAAACCTGTCATTTCACAGATCAATGAGCATAGTAACAAGAACTTCCTATGGAAGTCCATGGTCTGTGCATTCCCCCCAAATTCACTTACTTCTCCAGAAAAGTCTTTTTTGTTTATGTGTCTTTTCAGCCTACCTCAGAAAACATAGCTTTAGGTTATACAGATTTAGTAGTCGAATATGGGCTGCCTTTTTTTTTTTTTTTAAGGTAAAAAGTTCAGACAAAATTAACCAGTGTAACACAAGCCTGATTTGTAAATTACCATCAAGCTTCTAATCATCTATGCAAGCTTCTGAACTGTTTCCCAGATGACTTCCCTTACCAACAGGCAAACTGAGCAACACTTTACCAGCATATCCCAAAAGACCTCCAGAAATAGAGCACAGGTTTTCCTTGACAACACCTGAAGATAAGCAGACCTTCTCCTGATATGTAAGGCTACAGTATCACATGAGTATCTCTGTCACCATTTCAATTCAGTCAATACTAGAGGAAAAACTCCACACTTACCCACATATATTCAGGATAATCAGCCAAACGTTTTAATCCTTCAATAACCGTATCCCTATCTTCTTCCCATTTCCTTTTGCAGAAAACAATCTCAAGGAAGTACCACGTCCAGCCAATTAGGGGCACATATAGTAGCTCTCTCTTAGCAAGAACTTTGGAACTCTTGGAAAAAAAAAACAAAACAAAAATAACAATCCAAAAATGTCATTTGCTGATTTGTACAATGAGATCAAACAAAGGCATTAAAGTTAAGATGATGAAAAGCTGATGGAGTTGTATCGGGAAAATCAAATGCAAAGAGACTGTATGTGCACGGGTTTTAAATAGACCAGCCCTCTAGATGAAGGGAAAGCTTGTGGCCCCACGTACCCCTAGCACTCCGAAGCGCTCTGTCATAGTCCAGCCGCACAAGAAGTCGATTTCAAAGTTGTGATTCAAGATGATGATGACGTGTTCTTTCCCAAAGGTGTTCACCGTGGCCTCGTCTGAGAACAAGGTGCACTCTGTGCCTGACCACCATTCCAGCAGCATTACCAACTCTGGCAAACATGATGAAGATGGAGAGAGGAGTTAGGGGTGCTGCTTACAAAAAGCATTTAGCTTTTCATCTCCAGCCCCATTCAGTGCCTAGTCTCTTCTGACTTCCAACACCACTGTCACCTTTTCAATCCAACTGAGAGATGAAATGAGAGCTTAGACAGGTATAGACCAAATAACATCACCGTCCTCAAGCAGTACTTAGGGCATTTGATATATGCATTATGCATAATTTAACAAGTTTTTAACAGTGACAAGTTTGGGCATTGTATTATGAATGTGAAATTTTATGACCACTGGAAAAAAAAACCAAAACTTTGTGCCTGAAAACAGACAGTTGAGCCATTGATTGCTCCACTAAATGCGTACAGTTTCTCCCAGGTGGAATACAAATTATGCATAGATGCAGCCTAATGCTTTTACTCAACATGAAACAAGCTTTATGGAGGTAAACAGACCAATAAAGGGCTTTTAAAGGGATACAGTGATATAGGTCTTCTGCAACAGATTTTAATATTATAACACAGGACTCTAATCATTCTGTGTTATGATCATCAACACAGAGTCTAAAGCACCAGAGAATCGAGCTAATTTATCAAAATACCTGGGCAAACTCAGGAATGGTATATTGTTTCTTTTATGGCAAAAGAAAGAGTGAGCCTGTTCTCCTGTCTTCTCCAGCTTTTCAATATCCCAGTGTCTCTCTTACTCCACCCTGAACATTTCCTTCATTACCCACTCTTCTTATTTTCCCCCTCCCCTTTTTTCATCTTACAAAAACCTTTCCACTAAATTCAGCATGCACTGAATGGAGTTGCTATGGTTAGCCTGTTTCTCTCACTTCAGTACAATCAAGCAGATGGAAGGCATTGCTTGTATCATGGGACAACTATAAAAAAGTATGAGAACAGTTCATTCTCCCAGTAGGAAGATTTGCTTCCATGCAAACTCTAGTCATTTGTATTTTCTCATTTCAATGAGATATGGATGCAAACAAAATTTGGTTGTACAAATATGGCGGTTAAAAAGTCCACGTCTTCCCACATTTCTACAACAAACTTGCAGGGTCAACACCGGAACCTTTCTTGCTCTGGTTATCCTGGCTCAGTAAAAAGGGAAAGAGGACAGCAAGCATGGCCTCAGTTGAGACCTATGCTCTTCCAAGCAGGTAGCCAGGAAAATGGAGTAGTGGTACCAAACACAGTGCAGTACTCAGTGATTTTTCCCTTTCCATTGCTTTCTATGTTCTAAGGAGGAACATCTCCAGTACCTGCTACAGTTGCTGCATTTCCTTATAAAAAACAAAAGAAAATGGGTGTGTTTCTTGTTCAAAATCAGAAAAAATTCCACTGACGCAGGTGTGGATAATTTCCTGCGGACAGTTTCTTGTACCATTCACTTTAAAATAGTGGAGGAAGCTTTGCTGAGAGACTTGCCAGAGTTCATACTGAGAGAGGAGGGTTGATGAGCCGGAGAATTAATACAAGGAAACAGATTGTCTTTTACAAGTGTACTGATAAATGATGTAATTATAACCGGGAGTGGGTTCATTTCCTTTTTTTTTGGTGTGTGGGTTACAGCTATTTTGTGTGGCACCAATCCTATCGACGCTTCAACAAGCCCATCCTTCTGAACGAAGGGACCGTAACACTCGTCCTAGTTGGGGTACTTCCTATAGAGGACAAGCAACACCTCACTGCAACAAACCCCCTCCTGCAGCCGGGGCTCCCACACACCAAAGCAGGTGGGTATACAGCCTCGCAAGACACCCAGAAACAAAGCAAACAAGAGGCACAATGCCCCTCTCAGTTTAAAGTACTAACATTTGAGAGATTATTTTTGCAACCAGACTAAACCAAATGTGCCGCGCTCTCCAAACTCATGAGTCATCTGAACGGAGCTGATGTAGGAGAGCTTGAAGTACAGACTACCCATCATGAATTACATGCACTGCAAAGGGCTTACGTGGAGGCCAAAGCCCAACAGACCTTTTTTCCCCAAACGTCTGCCACGAACACTGGATAGAGTCTGTCTCCTTCCCCTTCTGAAGCTGTGCTTTATGCATTTGAGAAGAGATAGAGTATGAATAAAGCCTGGTTTTCAGTGGGCTACAGTACATAGCCAGACACGCAATCACCTGTGTATGTACCCCTGCACGCCGATCCTCTGCCAGACAGGCAAAGCAGCTTTTGTTACAGACAGCTCTGACATGAACACCCTCTGCCCAAAACTACACAGCTTGGAGTGAGCAAGCAAAATGCGTCATTCGGAACAGACCAGCAACCTACAGGTTCATTGCCAAACGGTTTCCACATAATGAAATATATTTCATTATGAATGGCAACATTTGAACTGCTGCACTTACACGGCTTGCTTAATTCATTATAAATCACAATTGACGTGCATATTCTGTCAGCTCTTCCATTACAGGCCATCAGCACTCTGCAATCCCATATAACATTTACGTTAATTTTCATAGTTTAATTTCTCAATCATTTAATTTATAATAGGCTACACAGGAGGGGTTATCCTAGGTACGACCCAATTATCTACTCAGCTTCTCCAAACCTTTTTGAACAATAGTGTAGGTTAATTCCAGTGTATGCAAGATATAAGATAACAGCATTTAAAACATGATTTTTCCATGCACAATGCTAACTTGTAGAAAGCAAGGGTCTGAACCTACAAGTCTTACAGGCACAAGCAGCTCATACCCTCAGAAAAGCCAGACGATCAGTGCAACAATAGTTTTCAAGATGAGATCAGATTCTAGATTATTAAAAACATATTAAGAAATTCTTACAAGCAAATAAAAAAAAAATTCCATACACCCTCACTCCCCTCCAACCAAGCTAATTTTGAAATTTCTATCTGTAAGTTCTTCTATTACAATACCTTTTCTCCTGACAGTTTGCCTGCCACTCTATTTAATTTCCTTTCTCCTGTGCTTCTCAGAGAACATTCTCAATATGTAGGACAAGAAGCACAGGAAGGACAAAGACAACAAGCTTAAACAGAAACTGAAGTAGATACTTTGGAGAGTTTTTGTTGGTTGTACTTCACATCGAAGATTTAAGAAATGTGGGTGCCTGTCAGTGGACCGCTCAACTGTAAGTATTCATTTAGGTGACTCATTTACCCGAAGTGGGAGGTGGATGCTGAGCTGAGCACTAAGGTAAGTGGCCACGCGTACTGGGAGGGGATGGAGAACGGAAACAAATTAGATGATTCACTGCTGAAACAGGAGGTGACATTTGGACTAAGGAGCCTTCTAAACATTCATTTCAGAAATCTAATCCCCTGTTAAGCTGTATGAGGAGAAAAAGAAAGCCATCCACAGGGAGGAAGTTTTGCAAAGGTCTGAAAGAGCAGAGCAAAGCAGCTGCACTCACTGTAAAGCTGTCCTGCGGGCAGAAGAAGAAAAGAGTGACAAACTGCTCACAAGAGGAGACGCTGGCAACGTAGATGGACACTGTAGGGTGTAAGAAGACTCTGAAGTTGTCACACGCTTCAGCTATAGTCATCTACCCTAGATACTTTAAGACAGATATCTTTCTCTGCAGATCGCACAGTCAACTTGGGCTCCTAAGTAAGTGGTCAATATTGTACATAAGCTCAATACCTGAAGCGGCCTCTGTGAATTCCCCCTTCCCTGTCACTTAGCACAGGCTCTGATGCTGGATTAAGATGGTATCGAGACAGAATTGGCAATTCCTACCAGTCAAGATAGGGCTGGGGCAGCAGGGGGGGAGCTGTACTCACTTTTTTGAATAACAGAGTGACAGTATGTATCAGTCCCTTGACTTTTGTACGTTTTCCCAGTATTTCAGAAAAGATAGCTGCTTTGAACTGCTCTGAAAGAGTCTACATCTAACATACCACTTCTCTCTCTCTCATGTCTGTGTGTGCATACATATCTGTGTATATATATTTTTTCTTAAATTAACAAAAAAAGAAACAAAAAACTTTCCCTTCCCCACCCCCAGCCTTCACATCCCCTTCAAGCATACTCACGGCTCCATAGCGAATAGGCAAGGCGACAGTTTACTCGGCGATAAAACTGCTTGTTTATGGGCCAGAGGACTAGCGTGCATAGTTGAATGAAGTTAATGATCAGTCCGCTCACAACAAAGACGAACCCAATGAGGAGGTGAACTATGAACTGGGTCTTCAGAAAGGCAATGAAGCCCATGATAACCACTCAGAAGCGCGTGCAAGGGCCGTCACTCAGAATAATTGTCCTGAAAGAGAAAGAAAAGGGTCAAAAGGAGACTGGATTTACAAGCCCTGAGGAAGGGCAAAGCGAGAGCCCTGAAACAGTCCATGCAACTTCAGCAACAGAAACCCAATCCAATAAACACTCTGCTATCCAAGCCTGCTTCATTCAGGTCTTCACACAATAAACTGTTGATGGTGCAAATCACTTCCAAAAATAGTAAGGAATCATTATTTACAATTTACAGCCCACTAGGAAGATTATTGCTTGCTGAAGATGAATCTCACACCTCTTTTCAAACGAGGACCGTATAATTGGACTTAATGCTGGGAGGAACACAGAGCCTCGTACTCAAAGCGAAGCAGTCGAGACCCGATCGGTAAACAAGCTGCTGTACCTTCAGGGGCTGCTGTCCCTGAACTGCAACAGGAGCCTCAGCCCCCCGCACCCAACAACTGGCATGCCCAGCCTCTGGAGCCGTGTAAACGAACCGATGCCTTCCTGGCCTGCCTTCAAAGCCAGCGCTCTGTACACACTCCTGATCAAGCACCGAGTGAGGGCTGCCGGGGGGCTACAGAGACTTTGTTACACATTTGCTTTGACTAGAATAGTACAGCAGTCCATCCGGGGAGCGGGCTGTTCATCCCGCAGTGGATTTCAGGATGAAAAGAGCAGGGCTGGTCACACAGAGCGTCAGTCTGGCAAACACTAAGGGATGGAAATGGAAATTAGGTGTTCCCACAACCAAAGCCCCTGCTGGGGCAAGTTTAGTAACTTCTCACTTTGTCAAGGCACAGTTCCATGATCAAATATACCAGTTAGCGTAGGGAAAAAAAGTAAAATAATAGAAAAACCTTAGGCTATGTAGCAGTATAAACTTGATCTGGAAAAGGGCTTTGGCGCAGAATCTTGATTCCACTGAATTAGCCAGAGCACTTAATTCTGAGCACGTCATATTTATACCAGGTGCAGAAAGATGAGCGATGTCTGAACCAGCAGAAAGTCACAGTAGCTTGGACAGACAAGTCTGATCCAATACAAATCCTGCCAGTACAAAGCTAACCCAGTAAAATGTACTTACCAAGCCACCAGACGACTGAGTTTATTGCAAACTCTGCATTATCTGGCACTGGCCTTTTTGACCCGTTGGGTACTAGAAGCCCTACAACTAGGCCAACCAGGCTGTCAAACCACAGCCTCAATGTCTCACCCAAAAAAATAAAAGCATGACCCTGATTTTCTGCCACAGCCAAAGCTTGCTGCCAATATTTATGTTCAGCTTTTACAAGTGTTGCAAATGACCAGACCCACCAGTAGATGGTAACAAATACTCCTGACAAGCCAAGAATCTGAAAGTGATGCAGAAGCTCCCGATGCCCGAAAATAAAGTACCTGTCAGCTGTGAGGAACAGAACCATTTTCATTTCCCACCTGCTTACAGTATGGTGCTATTTATAAAACTCAACAGCAATTTTACTAGTGAAAGCTTGTTTTCTACCGTCTCTTCTACAAATCAGGTACTGCCTTTCAAGGCACAGTGTGTCTAGCTTCTGCACAATTAAAATCTATTTGCATCATTAGTAATTTACCTACTTCAGAAGCACATTACAGAGGAAAAAAAAAACGGCTGTTGCAATACAGCCACTATTGTGTCTACCACTGAAAACAAAGCAAAGCAAGCTGAATAGGCCGATATTGAAGCATATGATGAATAATCTAAATTCACCCATTGTTTTCCTGTAAGAATGGAAGAAACATTTCTTCCACTAGCAAATTACTTTAAACAGCTGTTGGAAAGCAGAGACTTGTGTTTAAAAAGAAACAATTGGAACCCTTCTTCCTCTCCCCTTCCCAAAGGGTTGCAGGGTATAGTGGTCTCATACAGTCAAAACACTGCACCAGCGTTCACAGGTACAGGACATAGCCATGGTACTCGGTGCTTGACGCTCTAACATAGCAATGGGATCATTTATCTTTTCCACTGGCATGTTCTTTAAGTCCTTGTATTAAGTACTGCCAAACACGAAACACGAGTTCTTCACTTTTAAGATCAGTCATTCTCTTCATCTGGTCTCTCCCAAAAAACAGTTCAAACAAAACCAAAAAGAACAATTCCTTTTCACCCTCTCCCCACATAACTATTTCTTGAATCCCTACTTGCCTTCCATACAGCCATCAGCTTAGCTGAGGACCGTCTCTATCGGACTCATTAGCCTAGTACTTAATGCCTTTCAGTGCATAGCTTGGCCCCTTCTGGACAAGGGCCCAAAGCACATAAACGGCAGGAGGAAGAACGGAAATGTCAAGTATTACCCTCAGATAAAATGGTTTGGTTCCACTTCCATAGCTGCTTGGCTTTGAGCATCCAGCACTCTGGTATTTCTCCCTTACATTAAGGACATCGCTGTATTATGGACCCAGGCGGCCACATCCCTTTTTACCAGGCAGGAAGCTGGAGACACTGCAGCATGTGGCTTCTCCCGCTTCGTTACGTGTGAAAAACAGGATTTATCACTCGTGCGCCGATGCTGTGCCCCGGACGCTGGGCACCGTCTCACTCTGGCAGGACTCCAGAGCTGCACAGCTCTGGCTGGCGACACGGCACAGCTGCCTCGTGTGCCTGCACCTGGGCTCACTGCACCCCTGGGCATCTGGGGACCGCAAGTCTTACCAGTATTCCTATAGGGTAAAGAGAACAGCAGCCAAAGCATAGCTGGCTCCCCTCTGGCACTTTTTGAGGGCAGCAATTGCCCAATTGCTCCAAAAAGCACAGCTGGTTTACTTGTACTTTCTCTTAAAATGGACAGGGATCAACTAAAAAATGGCTTCATCTGGTTGTCCAATCCTTCCAGTTTCATTGCTGGATACAGAACCTGAGTGTGTCCCTTTTGCCAATCCCTCACTTGATAGTATTTGACTTTTAAGATAATTAGAAGTTAATCTTAACACAGGAATTTTTCACTTTTCTGCATTCCTGCCCATGTAGGACAGCCAGGCGATTCAGGGACAGGCCAACAGCTGGTGGTCAGCAGCTGTTTTGTTGGATACCACGGTCAGGCTGGGGAGAGGATGGGGAAATCAGTATTTGCTGGAATGAGAAGCAACACTTCTTCATCTGACTCATATATTAAGATCACCTAAGTGAAGTGTCTGGAACGTAAACATCTGCCCTAGCCTAAGACAGCAAGTCTCAGTACTATTCGTTTTTTTCTTTTTTAAAGTATACCCGTATCATGTGCATATTCAAAGACCTGCTGGTTAAAATCCTTTTTTCTCCCTTCTTTTCCTGTCACACCTTGTAACTTCACAACTTTGACCTTTCACCACAAAACTTCCACTTCCTCCTGTGCAGCCACACTGGGAACTGTGGGCAGCTTTACTACCCTCCCTGCTTTCACATCCTCGCCAAGTGCCTGCTCTCCACAGCCACGCTGCAGGACAGCACTAGCGTAAAGCCCAGCTCAAACCAAAGGGCACCCTTCCATTGCCTTTTAGTGCTTTATCTTGCAGGGTCGTTTGACTTCCACGAAGTCAGAGACTGCTCCCCATAGGATTGATCTTTATCTTCTCTGATGAGAAAGTTCTTAAATACTTTGCATCCTTCTGGGCTCCCTCCCTTATTTATATACCTCTCAAGTAAAGGACAAGGAGGCAGATGTCCTACAGATTTCTTGGGTACAGAGTTGCATCATGAGGCTCCACGTTCACATGGAATCTCTGGTACCTAAAAGACACTATGCGCCTCTCAATAGAAGGAGTAACACCATCTTTTTCCTTTACCCAGCTTTCTATATTCATGAAAGTCCTAAAGATTAAACTGCTTTGAGACTTCTACCTCTCTGCTAAATGCTGCTGAAATGTGCCACCAAGTTTAAAAGCCATTAGAAGAGAGAATGACAAAGACAGCGTGGTTGCATCAGCCTCATTTCATTAAGAAATCAGGTGAAAAAACACAGATACACAAAAGTGCACTAAGCGTCTTACAGCCAGTTCATGAAACATGTAGTTATTTATGAACTCAAAATTAAAAATTAAGCCATTAATCATTCTATAATATAGTATTTTCAGTTCGAACTCCAGGTTTTAATTAGTTTATTGCTGTCATGTGTGTACTATTCCTCTGAAGGTCATGAGGTTAGCATGAATATGAGCATGAAATTAGAAATTGGTCCACTGATTCTAATATTCCAACCCAGTGAGAATTAATGTTCTCGACAGCAACAAAAACTGTGGCTGCCAGTACTTACATCTTCAGCCTTTTGCCTTCAGTTTTTCTGAGCATGCTCTGTTCCCATTTTCCAGCTGCATCTGCTCTACTGTACCATATTTATCTCCACTTAGAAAACTAATTACCAGCATCTCTTGATCTGAATGTGTTGCCCCCACCC
Organism: Vanellus vanellus; assembly: GCF_965231255.1. NCBI lineage: Eukaryota > Metazoa > Chordata > Aves > Charadriiformes > Charadriidae > Vanellus > Vanellus vanellus. The sequence continues at coordinate 124,116,970 of NC_138905.1, read as the reverse complement.
TGAATTCTGGTATTTTACCTACCTCAAAACATTTTTGCTAGTTGGGGAATTGGGCGAGACCCTTACGATACTTAATTCTACCGTTTACTCTCACATTTCAAAATGCTGTATTTTTCAGATTGAGCTTGGTAAGCTTCCTTGATCTATATAAACTTGACAAACCCTGTCTATGAAGAAAGGCTAATAATGTTGCAAATTCAAAACAGTACTAAGGCATTTTGTTGGCCAACCTCATCAAGAGTTTCCCCACCATTTTTCAGAATTCTACAAACTCTGCTCATTGAAAACACACAAGGAAAATTAAAAACTATTTTTTATCCAAAGTGAGAACTATCTGCTTCATGTGTACAAGGTGGACAGGTACAAAGAGCAGCAGCCAGGGGATGAAGAAAACACCTCTCCCGTCAGTATACTTTCTACCCGCCAGATTTCTCTGATCTTACAAGATCAGAAAACCCAAGATGCTAAACCAGCTACCCAACAGTTGAGGCAGAGATGTGAGGGAAAGCTTTCAATACCATTGACCATACCTGCTCAGTGGATAAATAAAAGTGCAGGTCCCAGTCTGGTCATTCTTGCACCCCTCAGAAGTACTACATTGCCACGGGTGCAGCAGGTTATTTTCCTGGACATTTCTGGGACATACCACACAAAATTACTTTGATCATCTTATGAATCGCATTCAGTGCTTAGAAGTAATTACCTCAGTTACCTCTAAGAAACAATTTTTCCTTACAGAATATGTAATACTTTTCTAGCTAAAAGACGAAAGTACTGTGGCCATCCAGCTTTTAAAAGTGTACTGATATATTCATAGCAAATACCTGTGATACAGGAAAATATTCAGGAAGAAAGTAGGTAACTGATGGTCTTCCACTTCTCGCACTGTACTGCATCTCTTCCTGGGATGAGGCATTTGGGAGCCTGACCCATGTGATGCAAAAGCCATATAAAACCAATAGACAGAGTATTTACCCAAGGCTTTGCCCCAGACTTCAAAAAAGCAACCCAAGGCTCCTGCCCCCTCTGCCATGGCACCACTAAAAGTAATCTCCACTCAGGAAGTATAGTTTTAGAAGAACCACTGGCAACCACAGCTGTCTAAGTAGGCTAGAAAACAGCTTAGATCAACAGCAGTGAGTCAGTATAGGTAATAACCAAAAGAAAGGAAATAAGGTATAACAACAGTTTTGGTATCCATTTGAACAGTCTGTACTCCAGATATGCTGTAAAAATAGACAACTATTCAATCACATCCCACACAGCATTACAAACTGTCTACTACAGACCTAGCGTTTTAAACCTAAGCATGACAGGAAGATTATCTTAGTTTCTCACACAATATAGGCCTAATTTCCCTGCACATCCCTCAGTGAAATTCAAGGCTGATTCAGAGTTCATTAAAAATCCTGCTTGTCATGACTTTCTAAAATCGAAGTGTATGGAAGAGGATCTCAAGCCAACGTAGGTCACAAAGATGCAAATTTGTTTCTGAGTTGCGAGAACTAGGAATATGATCTCAAAAAGAAAAAAGCGTTCCTGAGTTACCATCATGGAATTAGATAAGAACTTCTTCCTCAAAACTTTGTCAATCTTGGCTTTGAAACAGCACCACAGCCAGTTTCTAGAACAGGTCAAGAGTAAAAGATTATCACCACTATCTGTCTGAAATATATTCATTATTTTGGTCTTGATCTAATGCCCACCAAGTCATAGAAACTTCCACGAGAAAGGCTGTGGGAAGCCCTTTATGTGCTCAGGGCACCCGAGCCACAGCCAACACAGCCTGCACTACAGAGAGCATCCATAACAGGTCCACACCCTAGCAGGACTTCAGCCCCAGTGCTCCTTCCATTTGAAAATGCGGGGAAGCTTCCTATCAAGATATGGGTTGGTCTAAAAAAATTAAATCAAGATAACCAGTTGTTTAACTGGTATTTTGTAGATAGAGTATCACAGAGTATGTACACAAAGCAAAGAAAAACATTCAGACCACTCCATGGAAACACAAAGGGATAAAACAGCTCTTGATACGATGTATCACTGCACTTCAGGGGCAATTTTCCCTCTTCCTTGCCCTAAATGAAGTGTTACTGACATGGTTAAGCCTCCTCGCCAGCTGTGGAAAGCACGGTGCTCATGCCTCTGCTAGAGATGAAATTACATTTTTTCTAACTTGTTGCTACAATATTACAGCTGAAAACACAAGCAATATTAAAATGGCTAGTTTCCAAATTTAATTTCAACCATTTCCTTTTATCGTACTCGGCACATACAAAAAGAGCAAGTGTGCACAAATTCGATTTCTCCTCAGCATACACATTCAGTTAACTCAGCCTCTATTTAAACAAATGGATCAGATAACCAAAATGAATCCTGACTTGCTTAGAAATCTGCTGGCTGCAAGGCAACCAGCACAAGGAAGTAGAACTGCTTGAGAAACCTTCCTCACCGCAACTCTTATCGATGAAAAAAACAATGGTGTTTTCATAAGGACTTTCCGTTCACAACAGGGAAACTAGAGAGATTCTGGTGCAAGTTCACTGGGTAAAACCAGCCCAGACAACTTCGCTGTCACGGCTGAATATCACTGAACTAGGCTGACATAATTTTTTCTGTAGAGCACTCTCACCGTACTTGCAAAACGCCGCAGGATTCTCCGGTGAGCTTTCCAGTGAAGGAGTTCCACTACTTCAAAACCTGTTTGTGCATGCATGTAACTTGTTTTTATTTCAGGAAGACAAACATTGCCTTATGGTTTAGTAAACTTAGGACAGCTTCTATTACAGTATGTCATTTACAACTGCTTGTAGGTGTTCGCGTGCTGTTTCTCCCCTGTATACACGCACGCCGTTTGTCATCAGTCAGTCTGCAGTCTGGCACTTTTGCTACAGTATAAACAACATGTAAAGTTAATTTGTCCTAAACCTATAATTACAAAACCTTAATTGCATATTAAATTTAGATTACTTAATAATTTGCAAGCTTGCATCACTTCTCATAGATAAAGATGGGGTTTGTGGGTACGTGCATATTTACAGAAATTTGGGAGAGCCCTTGTAGAACTGACCCTTAATAAACCTTGTCCTAAAGTTGAATATTACTGATTACAAAGATTTACCCAACTGCAAGCACTTGAGCTCAAGTTCTTTCTTTGATCTTCTTGCTATCAAGAGAAAAAAACAAAACCATAACTGACCTTGTTCTACATGGCATACAATTAGCCTCATTTTGAAAACCAAAGGCAGGTAGACACACATTACTCCTGGTTCCATCTTTAGTGGAAGGGGGGAAATTCAACAGTTAGGAGCAAAAAATAAGAGGTTTTCAATTCTGGTCTCCTGAACAAAAAAGAAATCGCACTTGAGTAAGCCTTACTGCAGCAGAGCTAAGCTAAACTGCAAGTAAATTTTAATGCACCAGCTGCCCCATTAAAGGGTGCTAGTAACCCCAGAGCACAACAGGGGTCCCACACCCCTCCCCAGCGCTGACTGCCCTTCCTGGGGGCTACACAGGGCTGTGTGTTTGCCTTTGTCTGCAGCACTACAGAAGCCAACCTCCCTGCTGCAGCCATGCACGGAGACGTCAGCCATCGACCCAGGGCAAGGGGGAGCCGTGTTCCCACCAGCCTGTTGGCACAGCAAGACACAGCAGGAACGGATCTGGCTCTTACATGGAGGGAGAGAAGACAAGCAAGACTGTAATTTAAAAGAAAAAGGGATAAAACCAGGGGGAAATACCAGCCCACAGCAAGACATTTTACGCTGAAATGCACGAGCTAGAGCAGTGTTATATTCTGTATATTTTAAGAACTAAATAGGAACAATTATCCAGTTTTGCAAATTCCTTGTGGCTCCAGACAGACAGTTAAGCATGACTCACTCAGAAACGGCTGTCAAACACCTTCTGCCAGTCTTGCTCCTTCTCTTGGGAGCTTTTAAACCTCCCCCTGGCCCTTTTCGTTTGTTTGGGGGCAGCTATTCTCCCCCCTTTGCCACTTTATCTGAAACTCTTTCAAGGGAGAAGAAGGATGCTAACACTTGCTAGCTCCCCAGTTCCCTGTTCCTTCCCTCATGTTATCCTCTCCTCTTTTTGTTACGCATGCCGGCAACTTCCCAGACCCGTGCGAGAGGCCTGCTGTGTGCCACAGCGGATTTATGCCATTCAATGACTGTGCACAGCGTTTCAGGCATTGCCTACCCATCTGGTATTCACTTGGTATGTCAACCCCAAGTTCTGAAAAATGCTGTCAAGTTTCCAGCTTGCGCAGGCTTTGAGAGCAAAAGCAGGCTGGGAGAAGCTCTTGGACAATGCAGCACACTCCAGCAGGTCTAACAGGTCCGCTCCAGTTCTCTAAAGGACAGCCAAATATTTTCTGTCCTGCTAACTGCTCTCTGCAATTTCACTCCGAGTGCAACGGCAGGGTGTCCTGCCCAATTTCAAGTGTGGCAGATGATGGGCAATACTGGGATGCAGTAACTGCCAAGCAGTACTGGGATGCTCTTAGTGCTAAATGCTCCCTTTCTCTTCCCAGACAGGTTCACTCATTGGTGATATCTAAGAAAGGACTCCAGTGGCAATTTTGGTAAACACTGCGCATCTCTTTACCCCTACACCCAAGGGGACAGACACTGGTGAGAGCGAACAGCTAGATGGAGCTTACTGCATAGGCCGGCAGCAGCTCACACATCATTTAAACATTGCACTTGCAGTGAACGAAATCGCCATCAGCATCACAAGACATTTAAGCAGGTTTGAATGCTCGTCATGAAAAATAAGGCGAAAACCCTCTAATAACCGCAGTATCTGCATGCTTCTGACTTACTCCCAAAGTTACACTGCAGGCATGGGAAATCTTTTCCTTAATGACAACACACAGCTTTATGATGTTGTAGATGTAAAGCACATCCCCACAGGCACCTGTCTATTGTCTGCTTGCTTGTGCTGCTCGTGCTCTCTGCTGCTGTCTAAGCCCTGACTTCGGAATTTGTGTGTAGCACCACATTGATGTGGCTTTAAGGTTTCTGTGTCTCAGCTGGCCAAAGTGTGGGGTGGACAGAGTGGGGCAAGAGCCTATAACTGTCCACAGAGATCTGCTCCGATAGCCCCCCCCCCCTCCCCCCACCTCTTCCTTAAGCCTCAAGGAGAAGCTGAGACCTTCCTCTCTCACAGAAAGGAAAAGATATAAAATACTTCTCCCTTATGTAGCAGCAGGATCAAGTGACTGAAAACACGCATACCCCCTCCTGGGGCTGGGGCTGAAAAAAAATATTTCCATTTTCCCTGTGACCTCTGAGCAAGGGAACAGGAAGCAACATACTTCTCCCTGGAAGGAAAAGGATGGAGGGGATGACCCATTTTAGCACAATGTGGGTGCTCGAGGTCTTGTAGAATTGGTGGGTAGCACCGTACTGACACCCCCAAACAATGCTTCTCAGCTGACAAAAGGGCAGAATTCCACACAGGCATGGTTTGGAAAATCACTTTGCTTATATATATATACACACACACACACAGAGATATATGTATAACATGCTCAGATGTATCACCAGCTTCCAGGATAGTAGTTGTAGGCTTGAAGGAATTTCATTTTAACCCAGTAGTCATGTTAGTATTTGGAAATAAACAGTCCATAGAAAATTAGCACTGTAATCCGAGAAAAGGTGGGAAGTGGAAGCCAGGAGAGCATGGACTCCATGATTTACAAGTAATGCCACAAGGCTGGGCTAGCCATAATCAATGTTCTTTCTCAAATCAGCTCATTATTTATTCCATCCCACTGCAGTTTACACACCTATGCAATTGTGACACAGCATCTGTGATCCCACAAATCTATGATAAAATTTGCATTTTGACAGAAGCATAAATCTTCCTTTTTTTCAGGCAACGTGGCAAGAATATCAAATCTTTTCCCTCTCCACAAAAGTAATTGATGCCAGTTGAATTTTTCTTGTTGAACTACAGCATAGATTATCCAACACAGAGTAACAAGAAAATTAAAATGAACATTTTTTATATACTCTTTTCAAAAAGGTCAGACAAAAAGAAGTAATTCTTCCCTGTTCTTAACTGGCTTGGAAGAGATTCTTGCCTTGCACTTAACTTCACAAATGTTAAAGAAATCCTATCTGTGATAGTTCTTTGGTTTCTCCTACTTTTGTTCTCTCTGCAGGTTACTGTTATTGCTTCACAAACACCTTGAATATCGGGGGGCACTGTTGCACCCACCAGCCAGGGTGCTGGCACTGTTCTCATGGCTGCGACGGGCCAGGAGGAGCTCAGAGAGCAGGGGCCAAAGCGCAGTAACCCACCTTGCACCCAAGCCGGCCCCAGACACACCGCTACAAACTCCCCCTCCATTTTATGTGAAGGTGGGAAAAAACAATATAAGTACATATTGTGAGACAGAAATACAACCCAGGTTTTTAGTTTGATTAAAAAAAAATTAAAAAAAAATAAGCACTTCAGTTGCTTAAAATTATGAAAGAGGACTGAGATCAAAATTTACCACATAATCTATTACAAACACGTAATTAACCACAGAAATAGCTGAAGCTGTAAGTTGCCTCAGTGAGTTCTTCTTAATATAGCTGAAAAAAAGGGGCATTTTTATTATTTTGAAGAGCTCAGGACTTTTGCCCCAACTGACTGGAGGTCAAGTCAAGATTTAGCCACCAGGAAACCACATTCTGCATCTAGCAGGTCTATTATTTTCAGCCTTTCCCAACAAGCAAATGCTGATACTGACATTTTCCCATCAAATGTAAGTATTTTCAATTCCTCTTGCGAAGAAAGACTTTTTGCCTTAATTACTTCTGGTTTCGATAGAGCTAGCAGGTGTAGCGAGACTATTTTCTTCATTTCAACTGGTTCATTCAAAGTTGAAAACCCGACTGGGAGTTGAAAAAGGAAAGAGCCTCTTGCAATCTATGAATAAAAAACAGGTGGGAGAAAATGAGGTCTCTGAATTTTAAATGGGGCCAGACTATCCCTGGTACTTACGTCTTGTTTTTCCCCTTATGGTAGACTTCTGCTCTTAAAGTGAACATGTTCTGGCTGTGGCTACTCTCTTTAGTGAGAAGAATACTGTGAAGATTGGATTTTCCGAGTAATTCAATATCCCTCCAAAGCCTTTCATTCTTTCTGAAGTTATTAAGCCAGATAGTTTGCCTGCACAGGTGAAAATGCATTTTTATGGATACAAAAATCTGAAGCTACTACAATTACAATTGGTACCATAAAACAGGATTTGGTCAGATTTATGTCTAGATGCTGATAGCGGCACTTTTTAAGCCTTAAACGAACACTATGGAGAAAACACTAAGAAATATTAAAAGAGTAACACAGTTTGTCATCACTTTGACTCCTGCTTTCCAATTTGAGATTAACATCTGCTTTGGATCTGGTAATTCTCTCAACAGGTCCCAAATCCTGAAGTTTAATCAGGTTAATAAAGTTTTGTTTGTTTTAAGAAAACAGGTTATAATATATTTCAGTGAGAAACTTCAGCATTTCTGTATTTCAATGCAGAATTTACAATTTGACAGATTAGTTGGAGCACCCTTTCCTGGATCACCTGCTCCGATCTGTACAACTCCTAAGTTGCTAAAAATTTCAGAGTGCCTCCGTCTTCATTAAAGAGAGAGGTTCGCTGACAGCAAGTGGCCAGAGCGCTTGCCAGCTAGAAGCTAGTTGCAATGGAAAATAACAAAGTAACTAGCCACAGTAGGTGACTTCTTTAAAATATGAGGAATTTTTTCCTAGATAGCCCAAGTAAATTTTATAACACCAGTAACCTATCACTTTTCAGAGAGCAGCAAAGGGTCACAAGAAGTACGAGTTAAATATTGTTTAAAAAGGCATCGTTTGGAAATCATTGCCTGTTTCCAGACTACTGTACGGTTTCCACAATGTCAAAAGTACATGGCTCCCAGCTGTCCCTTGGAGTCACTTTCCTGAATGGAGTGACATTTTCCAAAGTGAGCCATGCAACTGCAGAACAGAAAACCTGACAAATGGGACTGCCACCACAGAGGTCAACAGTAGGTTCGGTCCAAGAACTGCACAGGGAGAGCACAAACCTCCCTCAATATGGCAGCTTCCCCGCATCCTTATGCAGCCAAGGGCAGGGAGGATGCCCAGAGTGGCAAGTGCTTAGGTAGCTACGAGGAAGGCTAAGATAACCTTGAAATGGAGATAGCTGAATTGCTGAGAGACAAAAGTGAAGTACAGGAACAAAGCAACACAGGGGAGCAGACATCACCACCAGACCATGCTCCCCCCTACAACCTGTACGTTTGAATTCACAACGTGAACAAGTCTTCTATCCATCACTCTCCACCTCCATGCCAGTATATTTAGCATGTTATTTCCCTCCCCTCGCTACATGCAACCACAGGAGTTATTTACGTGTCAGGAGAAATCCTCATCACTTTAATTTTTCCCCCTACTTAGTGAATCCACAGAATAAAATGACAATCTGGTGTTCTGACATCAATTTGATAGCTAGCTACTACCATGCCACAGAGACACAGTCACCACTACAACACTTTGATTTAGTCAGGCAGGAGGAGCTTACTAATTGCCAGAAAAAAACTCTAAACTGGGCTCTTTGTTTCCTAACTCACTGGGCGCAGGAAGGAAGCCTCATCCACACGCACACACACGTCACACTGGCACAGCTCTCTTTAGCAGCTGCCTTCCACCAGATCCGCTGCCTTCCACTAGATCCACTCCCAGCGGACAAGCGAAGCAATCACTGGTCAATCCAAAAATTTCTCAGACCCATCAAGATAGTAAAACTAAAATATCCCTGACTTATCTTGTCTCCTTCTCCACATAAACATCTATTTTCAGAAGTGTAGCTTCTATTATCGATCTCTCGAGAACAACAGTTTTGTTTTTAATTCTCCCCTCACCATGGCAATACGTGTACCATGTAGAAAGATGGTCTATTTAGTAAAGTGCATTTGATGCTATTTCTGAACACAAGATACAAAATAGTATCCTAATGGTTTGCGAGTTTTATTTTTACAGTAATTTCCCAAGAACTCAAGTTCCCATCAATTTTCTGTCATTACAAGCCACTTCTTCAGTTGTGTTTTCTGCTAAAAAAATTTTGAACAAGGGCTGTTATATTTTAAGAACAACAATTTTTTTTCTGACATTTCATTTCATACTATCATTTCTAGTTAGTTTTCTCTGCAAAGCTTCTCCCTCTCTTCTGTGTTAACGTATTCTTTATATCTACACTGATGTCATTTTTGTCATATTACTTACTCCCATATACACAGCCAATTAGTCTCCTCAATCTTTCCTGGATGACAGTTCCTGCAAGCACTTTATGATCTTTGCTGTGCATCCCAAAATTTTGCTTTCTGCTTCTGGTTTTATAAATATATTCTACTGTGTGAGAGTGAACAGAACACACACACGACAGTGATGTGGGGGAAATCATCTTTGAACAACTGCTGATGAACATATATTTCAGACTACAGGAGAAGCGTGAGAAAGAGAGCAAACCCAGCTTCTGATAGCTTCTATTTCCCTAGCAGACTCCTAACGCAGGACATGAGATCAGGTCTTCATATAGACAAGGCCAAACCATGGACACCTGCATACGGTTTGAATCTCTCGTTTCCAGGCAAAATGGCCACCAAAAATAAAACCCATGGGCTGCTTCCAGGTTTACTACAGTTTCAAGGCCACCAAACTTCAGATGTTCGTGTTGCATTGTGAACTGGCCTCTCTCAAGAAGTAGCCTCCAGAAAAAGGTGACCTATGGATCACCTTTGGACATGGACTAATAAGAAGGCATCTCAGCTCCCAAAATTTTGGATATGTATGAAGTCATCTTGGGACACCACATCACAAAGCCCAACCACTGACATAGCTTCTCTTGCCCATTCACCCTCTATCTGTCTGCACTACCCGAACATGGCAATAGCAAAGGAAGACAGTACTAGATCCACCCTGCAGTCATCCTGTTGGGCATGTGCAGGACAGCCATTGCAGATGTACCCTCTGTATTAGGGGGCAAGTCCTACCAGGGCACACACTCCTCCAGTGACAGCTTGCAAGGGTGTAACTCGAAGAGCCCAAACAAAAATGTTGGGAAGATCAAAAACTTGTCACCAACAGCCCTTCACGTTCCCAGAACTTCTTCCAAAAGGAATTAACAGCAAAGCCCGCTCCTCACCAAGGCTTCCCTTCTCTCTTTCTGGACATTAAAAGAGGACACTGATTTGTACTACTGCTAGTTGTATTAACAACATACGTACAGTGGTTCAGCACTTGAACAAGTTGCCCAGAGAGGCTGAAGAAACTCCATCCTTGGACATTTTCAAAACCCAACTGGACAAAGCCCTGAGCAACATAATCTAGCCATGAAATAACCCCTGCTGAAAGCTGCCTCAAATTTAAACGGCACACTCCAGAGGTCCCACCCAACTATATTCTTCTATATTATTTTTATAACAAATGCTTGTAAAATTACAAGCCCTCAATTACAATCTCCATAGAAAAAAGGATACTGAGACCTCATATGTGACCATGGGAAACCATTCTGAGACCTCTTTCCTCCTTGAAATGTCTCTACAGGAAGGTAGGCAATGCACTTTGAGCAATAATAATTAAGTCCAAACTGCCTGAGTTTTCACTCCACTTCCCAGGTGGTTTTTGCAGCCTGCAGTGAGCTTTATGTTGCCATGGCTACTCCAACAACCATTTCACCCCTCCTTTAAAACTAATCACATCACAGCTGCAGTATAGACATGTCTTATCAAGTAACTCAGCCACAGATTCATTTTTTTCTTCTACCACCTCTGCAAATCTAAGATTTGATCTAAAGCAAGTTCATCCCTCTTAAGACAGATGCTAGTTTAAGTATTACTTAGAGCATTTGCTTCGCCGCTCTTATCTCTTTGCTAGCATTAAAATGATGGGTCTCTCTCATTGTATCTTCCGAATTTCAGTGTTAAGTCACATCTCTTTCATATCACAGTCTGACATCATTTGTTTGCAAAGGGCATCCAAATCAGCCACTGGGGACCAAGTGCCCAGGGAATTGCATGTTGCACATCCCCAGCAAAACAAGAACAGTGCCTGCCTCTCCAGACTAGAGGTCTGCAGCAGAGCAACCACTGCAATGGGCACGATCATGATCAGCAAAGTCCCTGAGGTCAATTCAGTTTATGTTCCAGAGTAAAAAATAGTCTGTGTGGTGTTGACAGCTCCTCTTCCAGTCTTTCCTCCAGCCTTTAGTATCTCATGGTTTTTCTAAGCTCCAAATTCAGACCAATATACAGGAATCTCCATTTTGTTAATGCATAATGACTGCTCCGGTTACAGAGAAGAGCTTGAGTAACCAGATATTCAACATTAGAAAGCAGCCTGCTAAAGAAAGGAATTTAACAAGTGGTTCCAAAAAGCCTGGTTCCCTACAAACTTGTATTTTAATGTTGACTGATGTTTTTGCAAGCTCACATCTGTGTAGAGACCCAGATATCAAAGAACACCCAACTTTATGTCATAACATTTCCCTAAGGTGAGACTCTTAACAGCCCCTTTCTCCTCTTTCCAGCTACCTCCAAGAAACTTGTCAGATTTCAGTTATTTTGGAGACACCATCACTGCCGCCCACCAGCCAAGCATGGCTGGAAACCCCTCAATGGGTTAAAAACGTATGGCTGAGGAGAGGTACACAGATAAATGTATTTGAACTAAGTTTTATTTCCATAGTGAAGCAGGCTGAAAATCTGCCAAGCTCAACCTCTTCAAGTCACCAAATTTAAATACACAGCAATGCTATGTTAGCCCGATAAATTCACGATTTATGCACATGGGGCATGGTCATGAAATTCTTTGGGTAACGAGTTTTTAAGATATTCAAGATTTCTACATTTGCAGACACATGAGCAGCAGCCACAGCACAGAAACAACCCCCCAAAATCCACATTGAGAACCCAAAATCCACATTAAGAACAGTGCTCAAAGCTTCAGCTTCTCTGCAAAGTCCTGATTTATTTGAATACTCTATGCTCTTAAAATTGCATGGTTTGGTGCTACAGGTGTGTTAGGAAGACATTGGCTGTTTTAATCTCCAGGCTCTTATCTCATGGACAACTACCCAGTAAATGCAGGACATCCACCTTCTCAGTGCTTCGGTTTAACCCTCTAAATAAAGCAGCAGAGCCTACAGTGGCTTTTACACAAACATGGTGGTATTTCAAGCACAGCAGCCCATAGATTATGGGCACATTATTCGCAGATAATAGGTTATATATATACATATACCATGTCGTGCTTTGTGTGTCGAGTGGTAATCTGCACAGATGCCCCTGGAATACTGAACTGCTCCTCCACCAGGCTCGGGCCCGTTCCTCCTCAACCTCCCTTAATGGTGGTGCAGACCACTGCACTGCACAGGTCTGACAGAGAATGTGCCAGCCAACACGTAACGCTCATCTCCCCCGCCATTTTGAGAAAAGCATCAGTGAACCGGACTAGTATTTAGATATGTGAATAACATACTAAGTATAGATGAGACATATTTTTTTAAATTTATCCCAAGAGTCGCACACCGGTGTGAGGGCCCTCTCTCCCCTTCAGCCAGCATGGACAGCAGGGCCCACCAGCGGAGCGGCGCTCTTCATCCGCTCTGCTGCTCTCCTCAGGGCTGGGGAAATGGTGCAGAAGCACTAACGGATGGCCTGGCTGCTCATTTTTGCCTATTTATCTCCCTCGGAAGTTAATCTTTCTTTAAAACAGTATTTTAATAGGCAGTCACTATGCAGTCTTCTGCTGCGCTACTCTCTGAAGAAAAACACAAACCAAGCACTAACTGGACAGGAGCAGGGCTTAAAACTCACATTTGACCAGTTCAGCATTTACAATGCAGTACTTCCCAGGGCACTTAACCATCCCCAGGGCTTAACCATCCCACTGGGCTCCCCACCAACACAGAACAACCTGCCCCCGCTGCGTGCAAATCACCCCTCCAGCATGTACAAATTAGGAACCTCCAGCTTATTCTGCCTAAAATAACAAACACAACATTTGCTCCAAAAACACAACAATGGCAAATACTAATAAAATCCAAGTGAAGATGAAGATAGACATCATTAGCGCTCGTGTGCTAAACTACTGCTTCAAACACCTAAAACCAAGAGAGCAAAGCCCAATTATAGTCAATAAGCAAACAAAATAAATGGGTAGTGAAATTATGCAGCTCATTAAAACTGCTTGAATGTACATGCAAGTCTAGCATAGGCCTCCCCTCTCTCAATTTGTTTCAAAAACTACTAACCTATTACAGTACAAAATACAACAGTAGCCAAATCTTTGAGATCTGAATTATTTTGCTCTCAACTCAAAGTGTATTCATGAAATCAAAACATTCATGGCAAGTTCAGGTGTTTTGACACAGCACTCAAGCTACAGGGCAGTACTAGGAACGTGGTAAGACCACCAAGTTAAATTACCTTCAGTTCTAATAAAAAGTACAACAATTAATCAAAGTAAATACATGTTAGTATTTCAGGCTCCTTTGGTGGCCAGAAGCTGAAACTCAGAGGGCTGATTTGGCAACAGGAGAAAAAGAAAGAAAAAGGCATTTGTTTCAAACGTTTTGTAGCTTGGAATGGGTCAATTAAAAAACACAAAAAATCAGAGCAGAGGATTCTTATGAGTTTATCCTATATATTAAGTGATGACAAGCACACACAGAATGATAAATCCTTCATGTGCTAAGCCATTCCTTGATTGGTGAAAAAGAACAATTATTTTAGGGTTTCATGTGGCAGGGAGACTTTCCCCGAACAAACTCCCCGACTGGCCAAAGAAGAAAATGTGATGTCTCATGCTCTTAAAATTTCTGTGGACTTTAGTTTTGCACTATGGGTTATACGACCTGTATATACACTGGATTGCTGCAGTGTACCTTGCAAGGCATTCATACCCAAGAGTAGAACAGGCCTACGTGTGCAGACGTAGATGGGCAGATGCATACGAGCCTGCTGGACTATCTCCTACACAGCTGCCTGTAACTTCAGGAGACTGTAAACTGTGGTGGTCCCTTGCACATCCCCCACTGCTGCCTGAGCACCAGCCTTCACTTAGCTACGCAATGCATTTTTAATTTTTTTTTTTTTTGGGGGGTGGGGGGGGAGGGGACGGACGTGGTGGATTTCCTAGGTCATTTCTGAGGTTGGTGGTGTTCTTGCATCAGACACGCAGCAAGGGAGTGAGCCCCAGGCCTGCAGGGTGCCACATAAATCCCAGAGGAACAAAGACGCTTCCCTTCCTTAGACAAATTCCTTAGAGAGTACAAACTAAATTTAGCCCAGAAGGTGACCAAAATACATCGTGTCCAGCAAGCTAATAAGGGTGCTCCAATCCAGGAGAAGCAAAAGATCACAGATGGAATTACAGAAAAACGGGGTTAATCTCTCAATATGCAAAGTTGATTCCCTGCTGAACTGGTGATCTCTGATCTTAATCACCCCAGCTCTGTCTGAGGATATTCTAAGGGAATTGCAGCAGCCAAACTAACACATTTAAGAAGAAAAAAATAAAATAAAATAAAAATTAAAAAATAAAATTAGTCTTTGTAGCGACTTCCTACTGAGCAGACATATGTTAAAAAATTAATATACTGAAATATTTATCAAAGTCAGTTTCCTTCAAGCACCTACAAATTAAAGAGTTAAAAAGAACCAAACCCAACAAAGCCAAAAAAGCACTCTGAAGTAGGCCCATTAGGTCTCAACTATATGTAATCAGAAAGGTTTGAATGAGCTTTCTTTTCACAAACAAATAGATGTTGTCATTAATTTTCTCCTGAACCTTGAGGTTGTTGAAGAAGAGGATCTGACCTAATACCAGTTAATTCCTGCTGTGTGCAGAATTGTAATCTCTCCTGCAGACCAGATCTGACCTGGATTCAAGTAAAGAATTTTAAGAGTGAACAAAATAAGGAAAAAAAAAAAAAAAGAATTACAAGAGATGTACATGCTACTGCTATGTATAACACTCACACAAACTTATATTTGTATCAATACAAAAGCACAACTGATATCAGATGTATATACTACACCCCAATATTGAGTCAAAACATGCAGAATTAATTAAAAACTACACTGTGTTCATGTAGATACCTACCACATGTACTTAGGTAAAAAAAATATTTAGCAGGACAGCTGTTAACATCTTTAAGTTATACATTTCCTGCTTTTTAACATTAAAACTGTAAAGACACTTACATATGTCCCATTTTCTTGAATATTTTGGGGACTAAAGAGGCCAGTAATCACACACATTTTAATTTTGTGCTACCATGCCGTATAGCTGAAAGCTTGCATATCTGCAGATATTCATGGTAAAGCTTAAACGTAAATAAACTCATTAATATTAGAAGTGTGTGCGTACACACACAGAGGATTGCAGGCTTGTAAATAGCACAAGCATAACTGCCTGGAGCAAGCACTCGGCAATAACAAAGCCAAGATCACCCCACAGATTTTTCCATTTATTTGTCTCTTCGTTGCCTTATAAAACAAACAAACAAACAAAAGGACCCATACTTTATGCTGGAGACTTGTTCTCAGCAACATCACATTCCATGAAAAGTTTTCCAATCATAGCCATATTAATTACAACTCCAGCAGGCTTTTCCTTTTACAGTTGAAGTGGCATGTAATTTTTGCACCACAACTAGTCAACAGATTGTACTCGGGTTTCTAAAAGTTGCTATTTGCTCCAGATGCAGCTCGAAGAATTTCCAAGATTTCTTTTGGCTGAAAGTCTTGGACATATGTAGAGACACAGAAATGAAGCCGTCCCAAAAATCTAGGGCAGCCCTGCACTGCTCTTACCTTTCCCAAAGCCCACGCAGACCCGTCACTGTCTGCTGCTCCGCATGGCAAAAAACCCAGGTACACCTGGGCTCCCATCCCCACTGGTCCATGCCACCACCCTCCCAGGCCCCAGCCCACTCATGAGGGGCAGCAACCTGCTGAGCTCCTGGTGGGGGGAAAAAAAACTATGGCAGGCCTTAATTTGCACCTGTCTGAAACACTTCTTTTGAAGTGCTGAAAACTCGTGTGTCCCGCAAACACCCTAAAGCATTGTGAGCCTGTCACAGCCTAACTTTCAAGTTGTATGCCAAGAGAGACAGCCATGTGAACGCTAAACAAGAGCACAAAATAAGAGTGAAAGAAGTTTATAAAGACTCTCAACTGGGAAGACACCATCACCACCTTACCCAACGCATGCTATAGCATCCTTAGCCGCTATGCTCTCAGCTAAATAAAAACATACAAAAACTCAAACAACAGCAAAACCGTGTCCCATGACAACTAAAAGGGACCCAGCATGAATGAGGGAAGGTATTTACCCCTCTCCACATGTTAGTAAGTACGTTACACTCCAAGAGCATTTCAAAAGGACCACCACCCTCCCACCCACACCAAGAAAGCATTTCAGAGGACAAGCCACCGCCGCAGTAACAGCGCAAAATCCAACTTACCAATACAAGTAATAGGCTAAAGCCAGGGCGATGAGCGTAGCGCAGATTCCAGCTAGCAAGCATATACCCGACTGGTTTACCAACATCTTCCCTATTTGTTATTGATTAATAAAACCAAAAAAAAAAGGAGGAGGAGAAATGGAATGGGAAAAATGGACGACGCGAGTCTTGGCTAGGAAAGCAAATCAGTCTTGACATGGAGGAGGGATTATGATGACAAAAGCACATCGAGGTAAATCTGGAAGCGATGCTGCTACTAAAACTGCCTGCTCAGCAGCAGGAAAAAAAAAAAAAAAAAAAGGTGGGTGTCCTCTCCGTTGCGTGGCTTCGTAAAACACCAAACTAAAAAAGCCCCTCTTACTTCAAGAATGAAGGTATAATTGGGGCATAAGTGGACTAATATTTAAAATAGGTAATACTTCTCAATAAATATTACTGTCAGGTGGTGTTGCTGACAAACCAAGCTTTTGCTCTAATCCAATAATCTTCTTACAGCAAATTACCAGGCTACAATCAACTGGATTCGCTCGCATGGTGAGGTACGTATGTTCAGCACTGCCGCTTGACACGTTTTGGTTTTTTTTTTAAGAGCTGACAAAAGATTTTAACAAAATCTAGATTTTAACACAGAGGAACCCCCTGCCCCACCAAAGACTGTCTCCATGAAGAGCAAACGCAAGGCTTGAGAGAACATCACGGCAGAGAAAGGCTTTGGTCTGCATCCAGAGTACAGTCCCTGGGGGGCAGAAGGACCGCTCACCTTAGCAGCATAATGAAGGGACACCTTTGAACTGCACAGACTAAAGAAAGGGGCTCTTCAGCCAGCTGGGGAGCAGGGTCCCGGGTGCTTTGCTCAGAGGGGGACTTGGGACTAACCACTGCCCTTAGCCCTTCCCTGCAGGCCTCAGAGGAGAGCTCTACTCAACTAAAGACAATGGTATTTTTTTCCTCTCTTCTGCCCGCTCCAAATTCAGGGCTTTTGGGAGGCCTGAGTCACATCAGGCACACTCCAGGAGCTTGGTTAACAAAAAGGAGATACTAGAGCCTAGAGAGGAAAGAAACAAGGTGGCAGTGGTAACACCTTACCCAGGCAGCAGGAACACAGTGCCACTCGTGTGATTAAGGCTCAGGGGCCCGTCCGCTGTTCTGCGCCATAATCTGGACAGTCCAGATAAAGAGAGACTTGAGGCCATGTCCGCACAGGGACACAACAGTCAGACTGAAGACTGTGATTCCCGTTCACCTAACATTACACCAAGACAGCTTTTCCTGCAGATACAGTTTTCAATGGCGTAACTGATCCTCACCTGGTAAGAGTTAGGCTTCTAAAAGAAAGATGAGGAAACAAAATCCAAACAAAATATAGCTTAAAGACCAAAAAAAAATAAATTAAAGTGGTAGTCACATTCCCCTGATGCTCCCATTTTCTGACCAAACTTCAGCAACAGCACTACAGAAAGCTATGGCATCCTGTTAGTTCCTCTTAAACCCTTGGCTGCCCTCAAAGTGGAGTCACAAGAGATTTTAGGAGACTTCAATAAAGTGGAAAGAGACAGTACAAAAACACTTAAGATATAATAAACAGAAAGTTTTTACATTCAAAGAAACAGACAATACTTGGATCTATTTGGCCAAAAAGGAAAAAAACAAAAAGGAGACTGTGAATTTAAAAATCACAGCCAAATAGGAGATTTTACCTGGCATGAGCAGAGCTGGGTGGAAAAAGGATAGAGGCAGTTCCCTCTGAGTTTAAAAGCACACACAAAATAAATATGACATACTCCAGAAAGTGGTGAATTCCAAGGGTTCATTGGAAACCAACTTCTAAACCAGGACAGAAGCGTCACAGCATTCATGAATTAAAGGAAAAATTCATGTGGTCTCTATGCACCAAGTCAATAGGTCCTCCTGCCCTCTTATATCCTGTGCAAAGTCCAGGTTTATTGTAAAACCTCTTCCTATAGCTCAACCACATTTCTCAAGTGACTAAACAGATAAAAGTCTTACTACTATCTACATCTTTGTCAGTGAAGGAGATAGCTTGCAGCTAAATTCCTTGCTTGGGAATAATCAGTTTTTGTGGAGTCCAAAGGAATTCTAACTGATTGTGTTCCCCAATCTCATATTGAGACTACTCACACTGTTTCTGTTCTCAATTACAGAAATAAGATTATATTAAATTATCTTAAAACAAACCCCCAAACCCAAGAGACAAAAACACATCTAGTTCACAGATGACAGGAGGGTTCCAGACGTGTAGTCTGTAAAGTCGCAGTTGCAGTGTTTTTGCAGGTGAAGCTCAATCACAGGCTTCCAGGACAACTGATCAATACTTTTCCAGTGCACAATATTCATTACAGAAAATGCATATAAAGGAATATGACTGGGCAAAGGACAGCCTCAGGATTTTGTAAATAAAAACCAAAACCAAAGTAGCAATTAGCAAGAGGTCTCATTTGGAAAAAAAAAAATAAATAGGATATTGCAATAATTGCCTATATTTGGAGCAAAGCATACTTGGTATTTCTATTATAAACGCAATTCTAAAATTATAGTGCTGGTATTCAAACAGTGATTCCATAATACCAGCCCTTACATAACAAACAGAAAAGGAGTTATCTAACAGAAGCCCTATTAGTACAAAATTATTTGAGTAATAGGCCTCTTGTATTGTATAAAATAGATCAATGTTATGTAATTATATAATGTTGCCAATCTTAGTCTCTGATGATTAAGAAAAACCTCAGTAGTGTCTACTCATCTCTAAGACTACACAAAATGCTCCTCTTTGCTCCAAGTGGTTGAATTTTCAAGGCAAGTGGGAATTCATCCTTTGTACTCTGATAAAAATAAACTACAAAAGAAATTTCAGGAGTGTGAGTGCATCTATGCACCAACCTGTGAAACCTAGGGACCCATCTCCTTCTAGATAAATTTTATGAATCTGGAAAATGCTTTGTGGCACAGTTTCCTTACTTATTAAAACAGGGGTGCAAAATAAAGGATAAACAAGAAAGTCTCATCTGTGATCATCTGAGATCAGTGTTATAAGAAAAATGATATACTTTGCTTTCTGGATAGAAAATTATGCAAAAAAAAAAAAAAATCAACCCTCAAACATAAGAAACAAAGAGAGCCAACAGGAGATATCTGTCAATATCCAAATGTGCTGTGGCTGAACAAGGAGAAGCTTCTGACTGCTGCTAAATGAAGTCTCAGCAAACACCGTATGCGTGCCTACAAGCCCCTATCCAAGTTCAAAGCTTTTCTCTGAAGTACTGCATACTAATTGGGAAGAAAATGGAAGTCTGTCTTTTGAGAATTGCTGAGCTGCTTTAAGTATAAAACACTACCTTCTGCAAAAGAGGAGCAATATGATTTATTCTGTGATTGCATCCACAGTAAAACATGATCACCGGTGCAAGTGAACGGGCAGGAGCAGGTAGGCGCTCGGGGCTGTCCGGTAGGAAACCCATCACCTCCCTCCTACCCGCGCCTGAGAGCAGGCTAGGAAATGCAAGACTCAGCACATTGGCTTGTGTTGCTTATGCCTCGTGCTTCTGCTTCAGCTTTTGCTACCACAATCTGAACTGCCAGGATAGAAAAGCTTAAATAAATACAATTCTTTTTTACTGTTATTATTAAATAAATAAGTGAATAACACATAAAGCACAGGTCCCAGATGACGCCAAATCTATCAACACACTCTAGAATCACAGCTGCAAAACCAAGGAGGCACAGCAGGGAAGTTTTCCCCTGTAACTGCTCTGCTATACTAAATCCAGAAATTCCCCAGAAGAGCATTCACATTATTTCACCCTACAACTGTACCTCCAAACTGCAAACTGCTCACAGCTTACCAGCAATAGACAAAGGCTGCTCTAAAAGATAGCTGAGAAGCAGAATATATGCCACTCAATTGTAACTTTACAGTCCCCGGCCTTCTTGACGGATTTGTGACAAGTGAGAAAGACCAACCAGCCTACTGTCACCAGACTGACATTTGTCATATGGACAAGGATACCTCCTCTAGACACTTCTTTATAGGAAGTCTATGCTTCCACCAGCAAATCTCCCAGGGTCCAACCAGGGAAGGAGGTGAGGGCTGCGTGGAGGGGGAGGGAAGACAAAAGTCGCTGTTCTGAAGTATCTGGGTTTGGAAGATCTCCGTCACAAGGGAGACAGAGAGAGAAGTAAAAATACTAAAATCAGAAGCAGTAGGTGTTCTGCTGGGCGACTGACACTTACTGAGGCAGCTTAAGATAAAACCTCATTGTTTTGCAGTCAGGAAGGAATAATAGGAGAAAAACGTGGCTTGGAAAACCAACAGGTACACAACCCAGACAGTTCCTCAGTCAGTTCACGTGAGCCTAATTGGCAGCCTGAATTGCACTGGGGAGCTTGATCCTGCAGAGGAGGAGGAGGAGGAGGAGGAGGAGGATGTTCAGTGCAATGCTGCTTCGTACAGTGCTGTGTGCTGTCTGCTATTCACAATCCAAAGGGTAAAGAAAACAAGGAAGGTAGAGAGCAGTACCGCAGGGCAGGGGCCCACATCACCCCCCTTCTTCCTTGTACAGGATCCAACTTTTATCCTCTTCCCTATCACCTTGGCTGCCATCAACAGTGTGTTCCTACCTGAACACAATGGCTATACTTCTTTGGGGTTATTTCACTGACAAATATTTCACAAGGCCGTTATCAGTCTGAATTCATAATTATCCTTGTGGTCAGATCTCTTTTTCCATACACACAAAAGCAGCTATCTTTCTAAAAAGACAGGGCAGACTATCAAGCAGACTGATAGCAAAAGCAAATACATGCCGGACAAAGTTTTTTATTGTGTGTTTTCAGACACAATTATACCAGTTCCTTCTGGCCTGAATACCAATACTGGCAGCAGCCACACACCACACCACACAATCTTTTCAGCGTAAATGGAAAAAACTCCACTCTGAACAACATGAAAAACAAACAAACAAACAAACCACCACAAAGTGAAAAAAACTTTTCTCTACTACACAAATTTGAAGACAACATTTTGAATGCAAAGCTGAACTCCATGGGCATGAATGTGTGCTTTTGCACATAGTGAAGTCTTTATAAATTACAACCAGAACACTTTATAAATGCAGTATCCTACTCATTCAAAAAATCAACTTAGAAGTGGGAAGTCTCCATGCTATTAAAGTTCAGGCTCTTGTTGGCCATTCAGCTGGGAAACTGAAGGGCAGCTACTCTACGAACAGCCCTTCTATTTTAAAATCTGTGCGAGAGAAAGACCTGAAAAGAAACATCTACAGCTCTCCCCAGTTTTCAAGATCTTCCATCTCCTGGTAGCTTTGCATCCTGTTGCTGAATAAGCCTCCTGTAGTGTATATAGTTAATTAAACCATTTTGAATTCTGCAGAGCAGGCACCCTTGTATGGTAACATGCAGAGTCTTTGAAAGATGCTGCCTACAAAGATCAGAAATCCAGGACTGGTTAGCATTGTCGCAATTTAGTTTCACTTGTTCAGCTTCTTCTGAACAGTAGCCTTTTAACACAATGTTTGAGAGGGAGGTGACCTAAATATCCTTTAAGTGAAGGCTGTACGGATCCTGGAAGTGACTGGCCTGCTAGAAATTCATGCCTGCCTTGCACCAGCAAAATTCAGACAGCATGAGGGGTGCTCCGCAACTGACAGCAAAAGCTCGGGAGTTTTCAGACGCTCTCTGCTCTTTTTATCATCGTCTCATGTAAACTAGCTCTGACTGGACCTAGACAAAAAAAAACATTAAAATAATTCGGATGCTGTGAGTGCTTTCCTCAGTCCTACAGGTGTCATAATACTGATACTAATCTGACCATGGCAGATTTATCAATGACCTAACCTGAGCCAGCTGGGTAGCTGCCTGCGTGGAAATTTCTACATCTCTGTACATTCCACTGCATCGTTTCCACTTCTGTCAGAGACACACAAGATCACTGGAGCAGAGGATGTTTTCTGTTAGCTGGCACAGTTATAAAGCACTGAAAGAAATGTGAAATGTGAAATCATAGTATAAAAGTGGGCACTCGTTTCTCTTGGAGCTTGCAGCGTTTCAGAATAGTTGGATTGACAAGTCAAAAATCACTCCCCATCATTTGAAAAATTAGAAGCAAATTAGTAAACAGAGGTGTTATTGTAGCAAAGCCTCACATTCAAAAGAGCCTGCCATACTCAAATTCTGGATGTCGCTGTTGCTAGCTTGGCACTGCTCTTCAAAAACTCCTCAGTCAGGCAGAGTAATGGTTTGAGATGCAGCATTTATGCTCTTATGATTAATTTTTATCTGCCAGAATAACCCTTAGCTCATCTGCAATTGTATGCCAAAAAAAATCAGATATTCAAGGATGTTAAAGACTGCCTGCAGTTCAATGCAATGTGTTAATATAGAACACATTTATAGACAATAAGTCTAGCAAACCAGGCTAGCTTCATTTAAAATAAACAAACAAGCAGACTGGTCTAATTACCAGAACTAATCTAAAAGAATCAATGTTTCTCCAATCAAGACATATAACAAGAACCTTCTTGCTATTTACTCAGCAATGTATAATTGCTTCTTGAGTCTGCAGTCAGTGCTGTTCACTTTCAAGCCCATTAAACATGAATTACTTTTGATTCATTCTATTTAAATTTCTTTTACCTTAACTATAATAAGCCAGATTTTGGAAATACCTATAATAATTGAAACTTCACTGCATTAATAAGAAGTATTTTTCTGTAACTAAGTTCATTACTTCCAGGCGACCGGGAGCTTATCCCATGCCTGGTTTGACTGATCGTTCCCAAGTCCATACTCCCAGGCACTGCTAGAGCCTCACTCTTAACTCATGCTTAAGGTCAGCATGTCCTAAGGTTTGCTTGTGTAACTGCTTTTACAGTTATTACTCATCCCAGGTCTGTACCAACAAGATATATCTTAAGCTAAACTGTTTGTTTTTTTGTTTTTTTTTTTTTTTAACTTTAACTTTTCTTTAGAATTTTTTAGCAAATAGATGATTTCCATAGACTCGCTTAGGGAACAGTGTCCTGGTTTGAGGGAAAACAGAACCAGTTTTGTTCAGTAACTTTGCTTCTTAGCTGGGCCTCTTCTAACTACTGAAATTAACTGCATATTGTGCAGACAGTGTTCACTCTCTCAGAGTGATAAGACCTATGTCTATAGCTGATGCCCAGGCATGG
This sequence comes from Vanellus vanellus, assembly GCF_965231255.1. Classification (NCBI taxonomy): domain Eukaryota; kingdom Metazoa; phylum Chordata; class Aves; order Charadriiformes; family Charadriidae; genus Vanellus; species Vanellus vanellus. The sequence goes on along the minus strand of NC_138905.1, from coordinate 124,093,237 downwards.
GATGCAGAGAGGCTCTTGCTTATACTTATTGCTATAATACCCAAGGCCAACCAACTTTGTTATTTGCCCTGTTGGGGGGCCGGAAGCGGAAAAGCATAGTGGGGTCCCACCTGCAGGGAGGAGTGGACAGGACAGGTGACCCAAAACTGACCAACAGGGTATTCCATCCCATCTGCCTCATGCTCAGTATAAAAGCTGAGGCATCAAAGGGTCAACTCTCTCTTTCTTCAATGGCCGACGAGGAGGACTCTGTCTGTTCGTCTGCCTTTGATCCCGATCCTGAATGCGGATCCGGAATCCAGTTCCCCTCCATCACCGAGTCCAGCCTGGGACTGCCCCAGTGCCAGCCGGTGTTGTGACTGTCATCCTGGGAGCTTGATACAGTTTTGTATATATATTTTGTATATATTTCATTATTTCCTTTTATTTTATTATTAATATTTCATTGAAGTAGTTCAGTTTCTTCTAAACTCATAAGACTCTTTTTCCTCCTCTGCCTCTCTCTTTGAAGAGGGGTAGAGGGGAGCATCTGTCAGTCTCATCTGGGGTCCCCCATGTCCCCAGCAGCCGATTTGGACAAAGAGCCTTAGCACAGTAGTACCTGCAACTGGGCTGTAAGCTTATGTTACCAAATATCCCAGCGGTACGCTGGTCCACAGTCATAAACAGTGAAGATGTTTTCCTTCTGGGGCACACAATAACAAGTGGCATTGCCATATCTTCAGTACAGGAAGAAAAATTACATGAAGAGATGCTTAGGGCTTTTGCTCCCATCTTGCAATACAGATCCAAAGTACTCAGATGATTTCTTACTGGGTAAGGCAAAATCTCACAAAGCCAGGGCAAGGAGTATCCGCGCTGAGAGCCATCCAGAAGGGACCTGCAAAGCAAGCTACCACAGCCAGGCCCTGTGGTGAAGGATGAGCAGCCCACGCTGCTGTTCACCCGGCCAGCTCCAACACATCCACCCATTCTCCACCACGGTTACAACATAAGCAGTTGCCACAACAATCCTGGCAGCTGCATCACCTGCTCACACTCTGCACTGAGGTTCCTTCTCTCTGTTGTTCTCCATACATCGTGGCAGGAGCGAGGCTTGTTTTAGTTTTAGAAGGGTGTCCTTTGTTTGCCAGCTGTTTTCAATCACAAATGTATTTGGTTGTGTGATCTCCAACTCCTTGGTCTCAGGCCAAGCCACTCTTGCGCATCAGGCTACTTGCCCCATTAAACTTGAACACCACAACCAAGTTGGAAAGGGAGGCTCTCTTAAGGAGGAGACACGGGCACAGAGATTGGGCAAATGAACCCTTGATACAAAACTGGCCTTGCTGGTAAGGCATAATAATATTGTCCCGAAACACACACTGTGACAGCATTCATATTCCCATTTGTACTTTCTGCTGCTTTGGAAAATACTGTCAAAGGTCCTGAATGTGTGGCCTTCGCAACTTAAAAAAAACGTGAAAACAACAGCTCCCATGGCAACATTGGCATTTTCAAAACAATTATAAAAGACTAAGAGTAAATGACATTATAGCTTCTTATAAAGCACTTTTAGTTTGGATTGTTTTTTCTTCTGAAAAGAAACATCCATAGGAGATCCACTTGGACCTTGATTTCTACCAGTTGACCCCCTAGCTAGAAGTGGTCCCTGTGCTGGCCCAGAGCATTGACCACCCCAGCAGGGATGAACAGTGCTGGGTCCCACGCACAAGTGTAGCCAGCATTGTCCAACCAGGCTGCTCTTTCCCTAAGCTTTCTGGGGAGCAAAGCTTAGTGGGGCGTAGTTCGAGTGTTTTCAAAGATCGAGAGGGCCAAGTGCTTCACAAAACACCGTTGTCATGCTCACTTCTTCCAAATAAAAACCACACCAAGGAGAGCTGATCTTCTGATGCCCGCCTCTTATATGTGGGCTGAGTAGTTAGAGGAGACATACTGAAGTCAAGGAGATGGAAACAATATTCGCCTCGTCCTGAAAGAGTTCAGAGCAACACCTTCCATGTTGTAGAAGAGTGCCCCATGCTGTAACGCACCTAACACACCCAGACTTTCTCGAGTGTTTCTAGACTACCAAGAAAAAACAGTCCTTTCTCATTTTCATGGTGTCCCAACTCAGTGCACTATCTATAAAGAACTGATAGGAGAGAACATTGCTTCTTCCGCACGTTGTGCAAAATTGACTCTTAGCTTAAAAAACACACTGCACCAGACTAATGGTGGGCATCATATCTCTGGTAGTAGCTTTTCAGAACATCAGTTTGACAGTGAAGAGGCCTCTGTCTTATGGGCTTTGAAATAGCCCATTACCACAGCCTCCACATTGGTAAATTAAAGATGAAAGCAGAGAATGTAACTGGTATTCATTCTCATGTACTTTACATTTCTCCTTGCTTGAACTACGGAAAACTCTTGACATTGTGACTGCTTTTTGGTCTAGCCTGCTGGCTAGTGCTTCACAAGTGCTTTGCAATGATTTTTTTTTTTTTTTTTCTCTGTGGCCTAAGTTTATATGAAAATTGAATCTTCCAGCAATTGTTACAAATTGTAATGCTGGCAAGTCTAGGAAAGAGAAATCCCTTCATGAAGATACACAATAAGGACAACAGCAGCAGATGATACCTATAGGCCCCCTGCCTATGCATAAACCCCAACAGAAGGGGACAGCTGCTATGGCAAATGCTATCATAACTTGGCCTTCCCGTAATTCAGTCCCTCACCTCCTTGACTGCATGCCTGTTGGTACCAGTTGTGCTACGGTTCATGAAATGGAGATTTGTTCTGCAGAAGCACCCACTGGGACGCTGAAAAGCTCTCAATAAAATTTCTCTGATCCATATTAGTATCTATCGACCTGCTCAGGATTTATCTTAACAATCAAGAAAGTGAAGGCTGAAGGAATTATTCATGGGATTATTCAACTCATGCATCTTCCAGCATGGCCATCTACTTCGTTCAGAACATTTCATTTCCAGATTATTCCTCCTTGCAGGTTCTAGCGACCCCACATAAGACACCCAGGCACACACTACACAAGGGGCACAGGCACCAGGTTTGGCAGCCTGCAGGGCTGGGTACAAGAAGCCCAAGTTCTCTCTTCTCCAAACAGAAGCAGAGCTTGAAAATGCAAGAGGTGTGCACAATTCATAAAATCCTGCCCCCCAAGCATATTTTAGCTTCTCAGTAACACTCACTTTGATGGCCTTTCCAGGCCTTACACACAAAGAAGAAAAGAAAAAATTGCAGCTGTGTAAGCTGAAAAATATGCTACAAAACAGCAAATGCGTAAAAACAGACATCCACATATTTCTGGGGCATTGCTCTCACACCAATGGCAATGAGCCCGGGCAAACGCATTTTGCAGAACGGGGTTTGAAAGTAGCTGGTCACCATGACACTGTAACAAGGCTACTTTCATGAATCAACCTACTGGGTTTCCCTCCACCCACCAAAGCTGCAGATAGTCAGTATTAACCAGATTCAGCTGCAATAACTGATTTTGGAGGGTAAAATTTTGATCCGAGAATATCTGAGGCTTGCAGAAAGTGGTTATTTGCCCACCTAATATGATCTGGGATAAATTATTTAGCTTCCTCTGTAGCAGGAAGATGTACATCTTCAGAAGGTATGTAACTTTGCATGGGGTCAGAATACATGCCCTGAACACAGACTGTGGCTGATCCAGTATGTACTACCCTGTGAATCAGAGCTTTGAGAAATATCTCACAGAAATGAAAATTTCTTGGGACACTACTTGTCCTATAATAGGCCTTCAAAGGTTACAGAATACTAAAGGAACACTCTGGGTCTTTGCAAAATCACCAAAAGTAAATTACTTTCCTATAAAAAAACCCCTACTAATAGCCCATGAAGGGGCAAGGTACCAGAGATCATCATTAAAATGTCAACATCTGACACTAACCACTCCAGGGTTTTAAGATCCCGTCCTGGAAAAAAAACTGTCCTATTGCTGTGTCAGTGGGGTCTCATCAGCTTTCTACTTTTGCTGTCACTGTTTTAGGAGAGACTACAAAAAAGATGCATAAAGAAGGAAGTTTGCTGCTATAACTTAATATTTCCATATCTGGCTACTGGACAAAATTTAAGGATGTTTGGATTCAAAGCAGCCTAAGATGACCCCAGAGTCAGCATTCAAGAGATTTCTAAGAACTCTACAAAGGAGGTCCTTCCAGAACTGCAAGGCCACAGTTCCCCTTCTATATTTAAGGGGGGAGGAGACAGTTAAGTATTTCTAGAGTCCTCTGGAGATTTATTTGTGGTTAAGCCTTTGCTGCAATGATTACCAACAGATATAGCATACATGAGAGAGCAGGAGCAAACACTACGCAAGCAACAAGCTGAAGCGTTGGTTTTGTCCCTAAATTAAAATTCTCAGAGTGGGAGACTTTTGACGCCTCTCCCAGCAATTCATACAGCTCTATGAAAAGAACAGGATTTGCACCCCCCTTTTTTTTTCTAAAACCATCTTATTGCTACAGACAAAACGCAAATACAGAAACGTGGGGGAAGATTTCTTTCTTACCACCACCACTGGGGACCACTTCTGGCACCTGGCAACACTCAGAGCGACAGGAGAATCCCCATCTCCTCCCTCCAGGGAAGTACCACTGTTTATGTTTCAAGAGATTTGCTTTCTCATTTGCCTATAAGCAAAAAAGACATTCTTCAATGAATGAAGGTAAAAATATTTTGTTTAGAAGCAAAATACAATGCAAACAACATGCAGCTGCTAACCCAGGCCACAAATTCTTTCACTCAAACTCTTCTTATTAAATTACCCATCTTTCTCTTTTCTTTGGGGAAAAAAAACCTTCTTTCCATGTACTAATACTACACTCTGCTCCACAGGTACCAACTACTATTGCTTTCAGAGGGTCTAACTGGCACATATCAATGAAATTGAAAGCAAGTGTTCTCAACTTACATTTAGTAGTGAAATTGCAGCTTCTATTCAGAACAGAGAAAGGCCTTGCATACTCAAGAACTAGCCTACTTTTCCCAGCTTTACTAATCAGCATAACAAAAGGTATTTCTTTTACCTACAAACCTTGTCTTGATAGAAGTCATTGAAAATGAAGCAGAAGTAATTATCCACTCTCAAAACACACACTTAATCCCTATATTTTATTAAGAGCTGTTTTTATGATCGTGAAGCAATTAAGTTAATCATTATTTAATTTTAGACTACTGAACTGGAGATTTACTTCAGACACAAGCTCACTTTCCACATAATTTAGTCTCAGTAATTAGAGATGTACTTTACCCAGAGGTGGCTTGTTTAAAGCGTGTTATCTAATTTCACAAGCCTTATGCCATGGAAGTTTTGTGCAGAAAACTACAACCTGAACTTCAAAAAAAGAAAAACCCCAAAGAAACTAAGATTTACCAGACTGCAAACCTGGTTTTCCTTAAAAATAAAAAAACTGAAGAAAAAAAAAATTCTTCAAACATCTGCCCAACAAGCCAGATAAGTCACAAAAGTTAATACAAAGCATTTCTTTAACCACCACTAAATAATGATTAACTTTAGCAAAGTTTAAAGTTTTAAGAACAAATAATGCTCTTGCAGAAATCACTTCATTTACAACTTATTTAAACCAGGATGTAAGGTCTACAGGAAGATGTATGTGCCTATTAGGATGCTCAGCAGGTATCTGCCACAGGATGTAACCAGTACTGAATTGTTCAGACACTTAACAAAGACTTCTGCGATGGTGTTATTGGGGGAACAGAAATAAAGACCAGGCATGTAGGTTCATACTGTATATGTTTACCCTGGATATCACACCATTCGAAAACTCCTCAATTCCAACAAGTTTGTGTAGACATGTTGTTGAAACCCAACCACACCAGGAAATGCCAGTTAGCCATTCAGCTATCTACTACCCATTTAGCTCAGCTTTAGGTCTGTACACAGAGTTAATGGCATCACTACCTGCCGGTCCATCTGGACTGGCACATTGCTCAAGGCCAGTTTTATGTCAAACAAAGGAACAAAGGGTATCTTCTTCCACTGCTGCCATTAGAGAGAAGGAAAACAGATGACCAGGCAAGCATTTTAAAAATGTACACCACAAAATTGTCCAACGAAAACAAAACACACAATTGTTCAACACTCAATTAAAAGTCCATTATATTCAAACTAATAGAGAACTGCCTCCATAAATGTCGAAGATGTAGATTTCAAGATTTTAGTGCCAGTACTTTCATGATCCAGTTTGACTTGCCACATAGAAGAAGGCTACAGAACTCATCAACAGCATGCAAGATTTCAGCAAAGGCTGACAAAGAGCAATAAGGATGTAAAGCTACAAAGAGATCAGGACACAACAGGTTTGCTGCAGGGAGTTTACTCAAAATAAATATAAGTAAGTCTCAGTTATCTGGATTTTCAACAAACATTACCTAATGCTTTTCCATGTGGTATCACATTAAACATACAAAGTTGGAGACCAGTGACAGACTGGAGAACAGTGACAGCAGTAAAGATCCTGCCCAAAAGAGATGATGACAGACAGCATGGGAAGAAAAAGCTGCACACACCTTGGAAGTTGCTAATGGAAACACTAAACAAAACCCAACAATCAGTCGTCTTCATTTTTAACTGACTAATGGCATGCATACAAGAAAGGTAATTATGGCAGCCGATGACAAAGTTGGGAAGCAATTTGAACATGAAGGTGTATCGAGTAGTTATACACCATGCACCATGGCCCTAAAGACTGGAGACACAAGAGTGGGAGGAACGTCACTAATATACAATGCACACTCACATATATAAAATAAACAAGCCCCAGCTAGACACTGGAGGATGATCAGTGCCTGGAGCAGAAGGGCCTGGATGCGCTAGCCCATCCTAGCACAAAATGTCTGTGAGTCACCGCTGAGACACATCTGAGAAAAATGCACATGCAATCCTGGGATGCATCCAGAAAAACATTTCCAACAGAGATAGGAAGTACAGGGAAGTACATAAGAGGCACTGCTAAAATCCCATCTAGAATATTGCACAAGAAAGGCGGTCCATGTTGAACAAGGAGGCAATAGAAACACAGGAGGCTGAAGGAGGATTTCCAGCACCGACAGCATGCATGGAGACCAGCACGCACAGCAGAGGGATGTAGGGGGATTTATGGGGGATGCAGTTGCTCCCTGTAAGGCAGTAAAGATAACCACTAGGAAGGGAAATAAACCATTTGAGCCAAAAAAGTCTGCTGATACCAGAACAAACAGGTATCAACTGGCCAGGAGTAAGTTTAGGCTGGAGCCTATCAGAAAACAGTAAAGCTTTGGGAGAAGCTTTTGGTGACAATAAACATACATATTTAAGGAGGCCCTTGTTATGAGAAGGACATTATGACACACTACCTGCCTTCCATACCTCCAGCCATTTTTGTAGCTGTTCCATCTAAACATTCATTGAAGGGTCTATAAAACTATCACCAAAAGCAGCTGGTTCAGTTCTCATTGTAGGTGGAGGAAGGTGGTAAATGGAGTGTGAGTTACAGGGGGGAATAAAATAAAAAGCTGATTTATAGGGGACACTGTAAATTGTTATGGTTATCTTCCTGCATACCTAAAAGGCAAACAAATATCCCCTAATTTAAAATAATACTGTTTTGTTTACTCAAAAGTGGGCATATACAACTCTGTCTTCAGCATCATGTCACAAGGAGAACATTTCATTCATTTTTCTCTCTTTTTTTTGTTTCTTTTTTTTTTAGTTCAATAATTTACTAAAAGTACTTGTCCTGGTTTGAGGACATCCTGCTACTGTGACCATCACCTCTTAGAAAGAGAGCCCCTAAAAATTAAATGCTCACCTAATAATAATTGGAAATGATTGACTCTGAAAGTTCTTTCAGAAAAAGAACTCTTTGCTCATAGTAGGAAAAACTAGGAGAATGTCATAGATTATGAGGAGTTTACAACAAATAATCAGAAGTGTTCCCCTCCCCATAACGCATAACTGAACTGTGAATCTTCTTGCCATGGCTGTTAGAGGTGGCCTAAGTAGACTGAAGAGAGAGGGACTGGAATTATTAATGAAATAGAAATTAGGATATGACAGAGCAAATACCAGTCATTGTGTTGACTGTAAATCCTTTTGTAAGGCATCCACTATAAGCCAGACCACTGACCTAGATGGACCAATGACAGACAGACTCTCTCCCTTTTCAAGATGGAAATTAGAGTTCTGCAGCAAACAAAGAATTTAATTTTCCATTGAGACTTGCAATCAAACCCTTCAGTTTTGAGCTCCTCTCCATAAGATGGGGACCAGGTAAGAAAGAATGAAGTGGATGAATTTATCCGTGGCCTCATAACATCACAAAGTTCTCTGTTCACTCACAAAGAGAGAGCTTGAGCACCAGCAGAAGACAAGTTACATCTAAACTTGCCCATTGCCTCCTGTGGAGCCAGGGCTCTGATAGATAAACGTCCTCCTGCAGGTTCAGCTGTGGCAGCGTAAAACATTACTGCCCCCTCTTGTCCATCCCAGCCTTCTGCTAGGGACCACTGCTTCAGAGCTGGAGCACCTTCATAGCCTTCACAACTCAATGTGTTAGCTTAAACACCTGATGAGGGACTGGTTGGTTGTTGTTTATCTTTTTTTAAGGCAAACTCCACCAGAATTTTCCAGCTATGAACTGCTGGGGCTAAAGCACCTGCACGTGGTCCACCTGCAGTGCCAATAGTGGGTAACATCTCGGGGAGCAAGCAAGGTCCAAGATCATTGCAGCAAGATTTGCTAGACAAAGGATGCAAGTTGAAGAGGTTAAATTATTCTTAGTTAAAGAGACAACAATTCTTCTGATACCTGAGACTCAAAACAGGATAGTGCTCAGCAAGTTAATTCAGATGTTTGTACAGCACTATTGTGCTTAGTTGGAAAGCTTTCATCTCACTCCTAGCTTCAAATGTAACATACAGGAAAGGAAACCATGGCCATATGAAATGACGTAAGCTGGGAAAGCCACAGCTGCCCTCAACAACTAGGGCAGAACATCTTTGAACCAAGGTAAGTGTGCCCTGTCCTGGGAAATGTTACCGCAGTTACAGTCCAGACAGGATTACTCCCAAGAAATCTAATAATTTATCTGCAATTTCTTAGAGACTAGTTACCTCTGAGGTTTTGCCATGACTTATCCCTGATTAAAGGCCTAAATGAAAAACACAGCATAAAAGAATAAGCGTAAGAGGGGAATTTGAGTATGGTCAGGCAACGTTGCTGTATTTCCTTGTGTTTGGGAGTGCTTGGGTTTTAGCTAGGTTTATTAATGACATCTAAATTGTGGATAAATCTTGAACGTTGACGCAAGCTCATCCGTGCTTTATAAAAGAATTGCCTAAACTGACCCCTGGGAAGAAGGAGACTCTGAGAAGGGACCTAAATTATTTTCCCAAATCACAGAATCATAGAATAGTTAGAGTTGGAAGGGACCTTAAAGATCATCTAGTTCCAACCCCCCCGCCATGGGCAGGGACACCTCCCACTAGACCAGGTTGCTCAAAGCCCCATCCCGCCTAGCCTTGAACACCTCCAGGGATGGGACATCCACAATTTCTCTGGGCAACCTGTTCCAGTGTCTCAACACCTTCACAGTAAAGAATTTCTTCCTAATATCTAATCGAAATCCACCTTGTTTCAGTTTAAATCCATTACCCCTCATCCTACCACTTCTGCTAAAGAGTCCCTCCCCATCTTTCCTCTAGGCCCCCTTTAGATACTGAAAGGCTGTTATAAGGTCTCCCCAGAGTCTTCTCTTCTCCAGGCTGAACAACCCCAACTCTCTCAGCCTGTCTTCACAGCAGAGGTGCTCCAGCCCTCGGATCATCCTCGTGGCTCTCCTCTGGACTGGCTCCAACAGGTCCGTGTCCTTCTTATGTTAGGGGCTCCAGAGCTGGATGCAGTACTTCAGGTGGGGTTTCACGAGAGCGAGTAGAGGGGCCCAGTCACCTCCCTTGAGCTGCTGGCCACGCTTCTTTTGATGCAGCCCAGGATGCAGTTGGTTTTCTGGGCTGTGATCGCACATTGCTGGCACATGTTGAGCTTCTCATCAACCAACACCCCCAAAGTCCTTCTACCCAGCACTGCTCTCAATCCATTCTCTGCCCAGCCTGTATTTGTGCTTGGGATTGCCCTGACCCACATACAGGACCTTGCACTTGGTCTTGTTGAACTTTATGAGGTTTGCACAGGCCCACCTCTCCAGCCAGTCCAGGTCCCTCTGGATGGCATCCCTTTCCTCCACTTTGTCGACTGCTCCACACAGCTTGGTGTCGTCACCAAGCTTGCTGTTGCCAATAAAGATGTTAAACAGCATTGGTCCCAGTATCAACCCCTGAGTAGCACCATTTGTCACTCCTCGCCACTTGGACATCGAGCTGTTGGCTGCAACTCTTTGAGTGAGGCCATCCAGCCAGTTCCTTATCCACCAAGTGGTCCATCTGTCAAATCTATGTCCCTCCAATTTAGAGACAAGGATGTTATGTCGGACAGTGTCAAATGCCTTGCACAAGTCCAGCTATTAATTGTAAACATCTTTTTTCCTACCGCAATATATAACTTAAGTCTGTCGTGTTCAGAGTAATTCCAGTGATTTATTTTTTTTTCTTTCAAACACTGGAATATTCTTTTGCTTAGAATACGCCCATTATAGTAAATGCTTATGGCAAGAGCAGACACAGTTCTGCCTAACACAGAGCTACATAAAGGACTGCCTTCACAGAAACAAGGATAGTTAAGTACTAGAGAGAGACCTACTGAGGAGTGAGCATGGAAAACATATACAGGAATGATCTGCAGGGTAAGGGATAAGCTTCATTTCCTAATTTCTCTCCTTCTTCCACTTTTCAAGTCTTAAAAAAACCCCAAAACAGTTGCAAGCACCCTCCACTGATTTCCTCTGGCTGACCTTCATAACTACATGTTCCTTTCACTACGGCGGCCCTCTGCCACCTTCATTTTATGCCCTGCCCCAAACCCTGAAGCTGAGTGTCGCCACACTGCACTCTAGGGGAAGCCTCTATTGCACAGCTGGGGTTGCGCAAGCTTTTCCCCCATTGCTCTGATGTTTTCTTTGGTGTGCAATAGATTTATAGATAGCTTTTAGAGCTGTAGGTGTTTAAATAGCCTTCAGTCAGGAAAAGAAAACAATCCCAAAACACAATTCTTCATAGTTACCCACTAGCAAGAAGCAATTGATCGTTATCTTTCATGCTCTGATCTTCCACAAGCATACTTTCCAGGTACTCCAAATTAATCATTTTCTTAGGAATTCACAGATAAAGTTAATAGGAAGAAGTTACCTCGTGGGATATGAGAACTGCAGCAAGTCTTTGGCAGAAGTACCTTTCCTTTACCAGCCTCAAATCTGTAAGGTTCCAAAACAAAAACTTGTAGGTGAAGCATTAGTCACATCAGCATTAAAATTCCCAGCAACCTGTACATGCCCAGCACACCAGACTCACGTCATCTCCTTGAGCTCACTCACGCACACCCCTTCCCTGTCCACATTAAGTTCCTTTTTGCAAGAGACTGCCACCAGGGTCATGAGTCAAGCAGGCTTGGCTAAAAATATCCTCCAACACTGTCCTTCATCTGTCTGACTGTTGTTCACCTCATCCTCTGCCTTGATGCTTGGTATCCTTCAAGCTTCCAAGTTGTTCACAAAGCACCTACTGCTACCAGTGCTAGCACCAGCAAACCCCAGGAGACAGCCACATCCTAGCACAGGGCACAAACCTGCATGGCAGGTATTTGTAGCTGAGGGATCCTCCTCCTCGGTAGTTATTTTACTCCCCCTAGTTAGACTAAACTAACTACATGTATTTCTGTTTATTCACTATTCATAATTCAAATACAAGTGAAATTAAAAGGATGTAGAACGGCAATCTAGTTAAGAACTTTAATGAATGTGAATAGCATTTTAGAAATAAAGTCTATTATAAAGCACTTGAACTAATTAAAAGTTTACTCCCTGCCCAAAACCCTTAGCATTCTGCATTAAGAAAATAAAACCCTTTTAAAGAAAGCTTTCAAATTCTGAACGGCTGCAGGTAAGATCTGAACAGGCAACAGTGAAACTAGCCGCATTTCCTATCGTACCTCATTCACTAGCACAAACAAGGAAAGCACAGTTAAATACACCCAGATCCCAAGAAAAATATATTTTCTTTGTAATGGGTGAAGCCATTTCGCAGTTAACAAGGTGATAATTTTGGGTGCATCAGCTCTTCAGGATCTCTAAAAAATTATAGATATGCATACTCATACTATAGATATGCTTACTCATGATACAGATATGCATACTCCTTTCCAAGGAACAGTAGCTAACAATAAAATAATAAGAAAAAAAAAAATACAAACTTCAACAGAGCTAACAGCTGAGGCAGAGATGGCCTAGCTTATCTTCTCCAGGAGAACCTGTGTACAGGACCTTTTAATTAATGTCTTTTTTTCCTTGTTTACACAAGAAAAGTTTTTTAATACCATCTTAATAGCATTTTTAATTACTCAGAAATAATAGATTTCCAGAAGCCTGATGAAGCTTGAGCTAATTGTAATCTAAAATAACAATGTAATTCCTAAGAGGATGCATTATCTTTACATTGTCCTAGCTTGGTCTTGGTCAAACAGAGCAAGAGAGTAAATTGATATGTTAGAGGTTAAAAGAAGAGGAAAAACCCCAAGTCAAACAGAAGAGCATGCAGCTGAGGAGCCAGAAAACACTTGTGATCAAAGGGTGACACAGCATGGGTGTTTTATTAATCTTGCAGGAGTCCAGCCAACAACCCAGCCACGGGGTTGTCCACGCTCCTCCCCATGGCTGGGGCAGCTCCACCTGTAACAGGCGGAGAAAACCTCACCAGACCGATCTCGCTCACGCCAGCCCTGGAGCTGGCACAGGGGCAGCAGGGCCCCAGCTCACCCCTGGCCACCCTGACTGAAGCAGGTGCCAGCTATTTTTATGTCTAAACTGCTATTTACATCTGACCTGTTATTAAAGTTCAAAGGGAGAAGCCGTTGCAGCAACGCCACCAGGAAGGCAAAGTGATGCGCTCCCAGCTCATCGGTGAAGGCGAGGCTACAGCTGGGAGGGGGCATGTGGTCATGGCCCTGAAACACCCGGTGGGCTGCAGGAACGGTCTGCAGGAACGGTCTGCTCTGCCTGCCATAAACCAGCAGCTGCCTGATGCTGCACAACTTGTGAGATGGCAAAAATCCCTGACCCCTTCCTCCCCATGCATCACACAACCCATTCCTGGCAGCACCAGACTGGGTAGCACACATTTGCTTGGGCTGATCTCAATGTTTCTAGGTACCAAAATGCGTGCGTAGTTTGTAAATAAAGGAGTGCGGCACCAAATTATTACATTTTGAAGTTCTACATGACAGGACACTGAAGTAATAGGCAAATGAATCTTAAACTGATTTAAAAGTTTTAACTGATTCACCAATTCATTCTTGCAACACAGATCTCAAAGGACTATTCAGAATGTAATCAAGTGGCCAACTATGCAGAAGGAATCATGTCCACAGAAGATCAGCTGCAAGTTGATAATTACTTCAAAATCCATTTCAAGTAAATCATTCTCCCGCTACAAAAATCTCAGCTTCTAAGATCTTTTGGAAGATTATTCATTCCTTCATCTCACACTTAAAAGGATGCCAGAATTACTATATCCTGGACTGTAACTGAAGCCATTCAGTGCAAGCAGCTTTCCTAACAAGGGACCAACTTCCCAGTGAGATCCATTATATAAATATCTTAGGGTTTGATTGAGGTATTTAGTATCTTTTTTTTTCCATAAACGCAAGAGCTGAGCAGTCTTCTAATCTCTGAGATTGCAAATGCCCAGCTTCTACAGCTGCAGTAATTAAACCAACTTCTCATGCCATTACCCACATCAAGTCTCTTCCTCTATTCCCACACTGCACTCTTAAATCAAACCAAGATAAGCTATTTTCTAAGATCAGCTGACTTGTCTCTCCCTCGAAATCACTGCAGCCAAAATGATTCTGAACAGATATGAAGCATCTTGCTAAATATCTAAAAGGTCTCTTTTAAAGAAAAAAAAATAGACGTCAGTGCAAGCAGATATTTTTAGCACCTGAGTTGTTCTATATTTATTCCTTTATGTCTATCTAAAAAAAAAGCATGATCTCTGATGAAGCATTACCAGAAAATATATTCTACTGCAAAGTCTGCTTTATGAATCTTAGCTACACGACCACTGCAAGAAGTATATCACGCCACCCATTCAACCAACCATACAAGCCTAAGGGTTAGGAGTGTACACAGAATAATGTTTCCTCAGTTTCAAAGAGGTGCTTAAAAAACCAAAGAAATAAACCAACCCAAAAAAGCAAACTCCTCAGCATAATCATTTTGCCACTCAGCCTAGATGGAATGCTTCAGCCTCATGCTTAAAAACTGCCACCTTGATTTCTAACTGTCTAACCTCCCAAAAAACTCAAGACACCTTGTGGGTTAGCTGTTGAAAAACAAAACGAACCCACCGCCCCGAACTCCAGGACACACCATACTTCAACAAAACCTCAAGTCAGCAGCAACAGCAGCAGCTCAGGTGACACAAATATTCAGGCAATAAAACACTACTTATCTCTTCCTTATTCTCTTTCCTTATAGCTGTCACCTTCTTGACCTGAAGACTCCTGCCCTATTACCTCCAATGTGTTTACCCTAATAGCCTTGTGCCTCTGATCTTATGCAAATTATCTGAAGATTTATTTTCAAGGACAGGATACAGATTATCAAAGGTGCAGGTTATTTGTACAGGAAGAGATACATCAGATAGTTAGGAAAAGCAGAACTGTGTCTAGGAAGCTTCTCCTAGTTGGAGTAAACTTTAATTAAAAAAAGAATGAAAATAAAGTAGTTTAAGACAGGGTCTTACATCCACAAAAACTAGAAGATAACTTGTATTTTGAGGCTAACAGTATTTGAATTTCCTGCTCTAAAAAGATACCTGTTACCTACCCACAGTTATTTTAGATTTTTGAGTTACACTAGCTCTCTTATCATGGACATCAAACCAGGAAGAGGGGGAGTGTATGGGAAGATACTGGTAAAATACTTACCTCTGTATATAAACTTGAAACTTCTCTCTCCTCTGACCTTGAAGGACTCAGTCTTCCTTGCAGATATTCCCCCTACCTACAAGACAGACATGTCTCATCACTCAGCCATACCCTCCAAGTATTTTTTTAACTGGCATTACCTACACATTGACAGCTCTCTGATCTCAGGGTAAACCACAGACATTTGAGGGACTCCAGAGTACAAAACTATACCAGAATCATCTCAGTGCACACACTGGTATCAAATCAGTAAGTTTGGTCAGTGGCAGATTATTACTACTTTCAGACACTGCAAATCACTTTAGTCTGCAACTTGCCACAAGGCACAAGAATGGATTTTTCCAAAATTGTAGGCCTTCCAAGTTAAAATATATGTGCCTCAATTACCTCAATCTCAGACTGACCCTTGTATATTTGTCTTTGAAGACCTTGCACTGCATCACTATTGCACTATGGAAGGCAGCAAGACTTCAGGTTCATTTTACGCAATTTTAAAACAAGCTGCTCTGAAGGCTTTCAGCTGGGCAAACCCATCTAACTGGCATACTCAGTTTTGAACTATGTTTCTACAGATTCAAATGTTTCCCATCCAACTGTGATTTCATTTTAGTCTTCTGTAGAAAACTAAAGACAAGGAAATAGCTAGCTTGAATTCAAGAATCCTCTCTTCATAGCTGGACAAAATTCAGAAAAAAAAAAAAAAGGAAATTCCCTCAACTGTTGCCAGCTCCTCCCCTACTACCAAGAAGCACTTTATCACGGAATTTTCAGAGTTGGAAGGGACCTCTAGAGATCATCTAGTCCAACTCCCCTGCTAAAGCAGGATTGCCCAGAGCACATTACTCAGGACTGCATCCAGGGGGGTCTTGAAAATCTCCAGAGAAGGGGACTCCACCACCTCCCTGGGCAGCCTGTGCCAGTGCTCTGTCACCCTCACCGTAAAGAAGTTTTTCCGTGTATTTGAATGGAACTTCCTATGTTCTAACTTGTGCCCATTGCCCCTCGTCCTGTATCCTTTATCGTTGCAAAGTGCCCCAAAGCAATGCAACAGAAACATCCAAAACCTTAGAAAGACAGAAATCAAATGCTGCATATCCTCTCTGTTTACTAAAAACAAACCAAAAAATACATACTCTAACCAAAATAAAGTTTGCTTAACAGAAGTACATCTGTGGGAGAAGGGACAGCATAAACAATGTATTCTTATTTCCTGGATTAAAAGCCATTCAGCTGACAGGACCATTTTTTTTTTTTTAGACAATTTGTCTATCTTTTGTGAATTGCATAATCCCTTTTTCAAAATGGATTAAATTCTAGAACAAGCATGTCAAGAAAAGTACTCAGGTGACAAACTGACCACATATAACCTATGCATGCAAAGAGCAATATGCAGCTAGGTATAACCCATTTGCAACTACACACAGAGAGCTGCTCACATACCTTTCTCAGCACTAGAACTGTCTGATGTGCTTCTCTGAGCAGACCCACGCACACACCCAGCAGATACGAGCTGGTTCCTTAACATGAGCCACAAACACAAGACTCACAAGGACACATCCAAACAAACAACTTGGAAGGCCACTCCCAGAACAGCCATGCTTCAGTCAAGAGCACACAAACTACAAAAATAGCTTCTTTCAGAGGAATTAAGACAGCAACAAGACCTCCAGCACCTGCCCCTATTAAAAGAAGCCGGAAAAAGCAACAAGTGAAGTCCAGCAAGAACTCCACTAAGCCCTACAATAGCCAGCATCAAAAGCACCAGGGAAGCCACAGTCTCAGTTGATCTATACATTAATCCACAGCCCTGGGCTGCTTTTGAAGAGAATGCCCTATTGCTTCTGCGAGTTGGACCACAGAATGATTTTGGACCACAAGCCAGATTCCCGTTGGGTGAAACCAAATCAGAAGATCCACCTAGAGTGTGACTCTAAACCCCGCCAGTGACACAAGCTGGGGCCAGGGTCATCATACAGGAGATACTGTAAAGACAGCACAGTCTCTATGCTTCTCGTTCCCAGATGCTGCACGTAACTCCTATGAGGGAATATCGATGTTCAGGGAATGGACACTTCCCTTTGTCCATTCTCCCCCATGGCCAACACCAGCAACCTCCTACATTAACACCTCTGATTCCAACCCAGGTAAGCGCACTGCTTTTCTATACCAGTTGCTAGGGAAGAAGGATGTGTGCGTATGAGCCTTCAAGCTGAATTACAGCGCACTGCTCCTGGGCCTGCAGAGAGCCCAACACCACCAGCAGTCTGACTGGGATGGCTGTCATGCCTTTAAAAGCGATTCCACGAGGGCAGAAGATTGTTGTTGCTCACAGCGTGGCAAGGAGATAAACTAGAAAGCATCCCTCCACTCCTTACCCTGTACAACAGCCTTGCTCAGTCCTGCTGACCAAGCACACCCGCACACAGTGTATTCTGCTAACACAGCCCACAAAGGCCCTGACTAGGACCCCCTCCTTCCCCAGTGTAGTGGCACAACCCAAAGCACACAAGTTTAGGTCACCCCTTGATGCAGGCAGGCTGTTGTGTGGCAGAGAGCAGATTCACAGTAGTTACTGATGGGATGCCCTTAAAGGCCACCAAATATTCCCAACTACCTCTCCCTTCAGTGCAGGCCAGCAAAAAAACCAAAAACCCTAAGGGATCAACATTTTTCGGGGAGCCCTTTTCATTCCTTTTTGCTCTCTGCCTCTCCCCTTCCCCCTGCGCTCCCCATGCTTCTCTGCCTTCCCCTGCTGCAGATTTGAGGAGGTCACAGAACAGATTCCTGCACTACAGCACTGGCTATAGCAAAAAGATAATTACCATGCATGGTAGGATATTCTATTCAGAGCTCAACTTCACCTGTCCCTTACAGGAGGATCTCCATCTCCTCCTGCTGATCCCACTATGCTGCAGAAATCTGTCTTTCCAAATCTGGGGAAACTAGTCAGAGTCCTGCATGATATCGATACAGCAAGGACCAAACAGTTTTTTTCTCTCTTCCATAAGGTCCTCTGATATAGAGGAGGTCTCAGAGGCAAAGACAGCCCCTATTCATCAAACCCGGGCATCTTACTCCAAAGTTTCTGCAGGCAGGGGGGCAATATACACAGTGGCAGGGCAACCCACTGCAGCACTGCTAGTCTGAGTGGGTACTTAAGAGGTGAGGAGGAGAGAAGAGAGGAGGGAACCCTGAGCTGACACAAGAATTTAGGTTCAGCTCAATGCCAGATGGGCAGAGCCTGGTGAGGTGGCAGCTCAAACAAACCTGGACACAAGGAAGCCCCAAAGGGTCAGAGGCCCAGAAAAAATGCTGTCAAGGCTAATCAAAAGGGACAAAAAGGGATGATTGATTTCAGTGCCACCAGGAACAGAGTGCACACACGTGTGCACGCACAGGCACACAAACATGGGGAGAGCAGGTTTAGCAGATCCAGAGTAGCATCAGGAATCTCTTGCTTTTTATTCAGCACAGACACGTTTGCACACTGGTAAGTCATGGCACATAGTTTTGTTCCCCCATTCCACTTTGTCTGCTTCCAGCCACTGCTCACGGTGGTTTTCCTCTGTGATAACTGTCCTAGATGAATGTTATGCTGGGTGCTCCGACCTTTTGAAGCAGATGTGGTAGGCGGAAATTACAGCCTCAGAAAAGGTTCACCCACATGCTCAGTGTCCACAGCAGCCACCTGTGATCCAGAAGCCACTGGAAATATTCATGTCTGTATTTTGTGCAGGTGGAACCGGGCAGCACGTTCCACGTCAGTAACCCAAAACATGAGGCCATGGCCCGGAAATACCCTTCTGCAGTCCAAAGCTGGCAGGACTGCCAAAGGGCTGCCCGCACTGTTTACCTAACAGTGGTCCTGCGCCAGGCACCAGGCTGGAATCAATACTGCTCACGCTGCCTGTGCAAAGGCCCAGGTTATCTTGATGATAACTCCCACTACATGGAGGTGAAAGGTTTGGAAGATAGCCTTGGAAACCTTGATCATAACTACACCCAGACCGGAACTGCTCACCCCACATCAGCTTACCACTAGTAGTAGGAATTGAGGGTCACAAGACTTTACAGATGACAGTCAGTCTTTTGCGCAAGGTCTGGGCTGCTAAAATTTCATTTGGTGACAGCAGAGGTGCTGTACCATCTGATGGCAGAAGGCCTTGACTGTGCCTCTTCGCACACAAAAGCTCTGTGCCCACTGCTGGTCGTTTCATGTCTCCAGATCAATGGCATCCTACCAGACAAAGCATCTCCACCAGGGCCAGGGAAAAAGCAGCTGCAAAACTTCAGAGAAAGCTCTTACTTCTGCCTTCTTCCCCAAACAATGGGACGTCCAGGATGCTGAGAGTGTGGTCTTTTGGGTGTGCTCCTGGAGCAGCTGATGGTGGAAAAACACCCATCTTCCCTGACATCACTAATCTCAAGAGTCAAGAGGGGATCCAGGCAGCAGGTTGCATAGGTCACTCAAGAGAGCAGGAAGAGAAAAAACTCTGTTCCAAAAAGAGGCTTACACTGACACTACTGACGGGGCAATGACACGCTAGCATCATCCCTGTGAAAACGGGAAGAGGACAATTTGACACTTCCTGAAGCAACAGTCCAAAGAGCAGAGGTTAGTGGGACAGCTTTCCTTCAGAGAGCTCCTCGGCACACACAGAGGGAGGACAGTCAGTCTAGGGAGTAGGCTAACTCAAATTCAAAGAACATCAAGTAGACAAAGCACATAAAACAGAAATATGATCTGCTGGCCTGCTCCTACTGCAGTGCACATGTGGTTAATGCAGACACGGCCAGCCACGACTCCTCTGGTAAAGAGATTCTCTCCCCCATAGAGAAGAATCCACGGAAAGCAGCTCCAAAAGCCCAGCCAAAGCGCAGCATTAGCACTGCGGGGAAGAGGTGACTTCTGCTAGAAAGCATTATGAGTGTTACGTGCCATACTGCAATATGGTTCTGTTGCTTGGGGTTTTTGTTTGTCTTAATAAACTTTTGCTTCAGGTATCTGATGGACAGGTGCCTTTTCAGTCTTCCCTCCCCTCCAATATGTACCTTTGTTACTGTGGTTATAATCACCACAACTTCTAGAAAAAGCAGGAACTACCACATTTATTTGAACAACCGTTAAGGACATAAAAGCATACCATATAGTCCTTTGATTTCCAGACTGACCAATATCCTGAGCCTGAACATTTCACGCAGGTGTATTTTCCCCCTTCCTCCTCCAAACATGACATTAAATAACCCAGAGGTTATCAAACATAGAGCTAGTATTAAATCCCATGGGGCTCAGGGCAAGTTGCTGTAGAAGCCTCTCTCTTCTTCAGTGGATTTAGTGCTGACCCACAAGCCACACAAAGAGTGGCAAGGATAGGACTCAATTTTGGCACACACCCTGCCAGGCAATGCAGCCACTGCTACTTGAGGCACTACTCTACAGCTAGACTGATGCTGCCAAAAGGCCAGAAGGCCAAGGCTGGTCCAAAACAAGTCAAGTGGCAAGCCAACAGCTAAACAGGGAGGATGACAAGGGCTCCAGTCCTTATGATCATTTTTTGGACCTCTTCAACCAAAGCATCCTCTTGGGCCCTGCAGCAGTAAGAACACTTCAGCAAGTTACACCAAGTGTCTTGCTGACCAACCCACTGCTTCCAAATGTGGCCCCTTTCTGCCTTCCTATGAACCATCACCAGCCTCCCACACAAGGACTCCTCTACAGACATGCATGTAAGATGTCTACTGCCCTGGCCCTTCTTGTCCTTCATGATTTCGGATGGGTACCTAGATCCTATATAAAGGAGATTGCAAGGGATGGAGGGAGTATTTCCTCATATTCAGGCTCATCCTGACATGAGGACATTGTAAGGGCTCTCCAAAACTGAGGGAGGTGAGGACCAGTATTTTAACTGAGGGGAGAAAAAAACCCAGATCTTTATCATTACTTCTAAAGACTGGAATATTTTTTCAGGAATTTCTTATCCTATTTCTGTGCTTTCCCAACGCCTGCATGCTGATCTATCCTCCCAATCAAAAGCATTTATCAGCCATTGAAATCTGAGAAATACCAGATCTCACACACACTCACATTATCACCACCTATATGTAAATCCCCGGGTGGACCTCAGTGTTTGCTCCCCAAAGAGGGAAGAAACAGCTGCAGAACAAAAGGGGAAAAAATCTCTTTATCAGGAAGCTCACTTTGCTTCTAGGGGTTGGAGTAGCAGACAACAGGGAACAGCCAAATCGAGGGGTAGGGAAGAAAGGAATCGAAAAGCTCAATATAGGGAACAGACTAAGCAGAGCTGGCAGCTGCCTGCAAAAGGGGACAGAAATGGCTCCACCTCCAAGTGGAACAACAGGACCCTCAGAAATACTGAGGATAAATCCTGAGCATAGTTGTACATTAATACCTTAGCACCATCCACTCCTCTTCATGTTTGGACAATACTCTGAAGCCTGGGGAAAGGACTAATTTGAGCATAGCTAATCACTGGGCTGATGAATCAGCTCACCAGTGTGCATTCTCCTTAGGGAGAGAGGAGAGAACTGGCAGAGGACAGCGCTGCAGAAGATAGCAATATGAGGAAACAGCTGCTGAATTTGATGCAGGAGCAGCCTGTCGTGTGGAAAACATTTTGGTGCAGTGTTCTTGGCCAAAATCATCATCTCCAGCCAAGCACATCTACAGCACATAAAGAACAAGCACATTCCCTTAGGAAATCCACAGGCTTTCCAACTCCAAAATGCCGGAACAGCAAAACCCAAGGCTTTTGCTACTGTACATGCAAGTAACAGCAAGACAGAAAACATTCTCTATCTCATGGCAAAGATCAAGGGAAACCCATATTGATGCAGTCCTCTCAAGGACAGTATCAACCATGTGCATCCAAAATCTATGAGCTTGTGACATATATACATCTGTATTGCATGAAACCTGTATTAGTTCAAGGACACTTTTTGTAGCAACTTAAGGTTGACTGGCTTAAGGCCTGCACTGTTAACTTCACTCAGTAACCTTTCATAAGATTAAATGCAAAATTAACTTCAAGTGTTTTCTATAAAATTATTTTATGAAGACCTTCAAAAGCCCTCAGACTAAAACAGGAGTGCAAAGCCCCACGTAAGACCACTATGCAGTCCAATGGACTTGCTGCAATTTGCAGTAGCAGTCTTCCTGCCTCTTCAGTGTGTTGCAGAGGTTACTGCACCTCTTAAGCTAAATAAGGCTTCCACTTTTCCCCTTTCCCACTCCCCTCACAGACAAAAAAAGCAGCCCTCAAGACTGCAGCACGAAGCCTTGCCATGAACTCTCTCCCTACAATCCTCCAGGTTGCCATCACCTTAGAAAACAACTGCTTGGGAAACAACGAAGTCAGGGGAATGGCAAGAAGCCATTGCTCAGAGCAACCATAAGAAAAATGTCTTTCTACAGAAGCAGTTCTCTTCTTGTCGACGAAGATGCTAGAGGGAGTTTAAGGATCCTGACATCACAGGCCTCTGCTGGTTAGTGAACTTCCAAAAAGATTAAGGCCAATTCTCTACTGACACACCAGGAAGCCTGATTAGGAAAGGGAAGGCTCAAGGCTAATGGAGACACTCCAAGACACTCTTGGAGCCACTGCTGCACTAATGCCTTTCAGCATACTGCCAAGCAGCTCTTTACACGAAAAGTAGACGCTGTACTGGGAAGCAATGGATAAGGAGCAGTGATACACAGCAATTTCCCAGGTGGCGATGGCCGCGCAAAAAGCCAGGCAGAGGGGAACTATCACATCCATGTGCTCCCACGCAGAGCTCCCCTGGACCAGCACCAGTGCTGCCAAGCTGACCTTCAGCAGGCAGAGGCTGCGCTTCCACCGGCAGCTGCCCTTGTCCTGAGCAGCTATCTCTCCTGATCAGGCCATGCTCATTTCCATATGCAAAAAACATCTCCAGGAGAGGCTGCTGCAGGTAAGGGCATCCAAAAGCAGCAGTTCAATTTCTTCCTCCACCCAGATCAGTCGAGCAGCCACAGCAGCTGAACGGCCCGAGCAGCCAGGCTGCGCAATCACACACACGTGTGCTGCAGCTTAAATATCTCGATGACTCTCAGGATTCATGCCACCAAGCAATAGTTCCACCTTGCTGCCTGACAGCAACCCAAAAATGGAAATGGAAAGGTTAGAAAAAATCACGTGAACCGGTATTTGAGCTTGCACTTGCAAAAATCTGGCGTCCCTAGAAAGGTTTCCTAAAACAAACTGGGAAGTGAATCCTAGAGCACAGAGACCAAACAGCAGGTAAGTGAAGAGCCCACAGCTTGCTAATCTTGCAAAACCAAGCTGCCATGCAAGTGCGTTGATTCAAAGAGAGGTACGTCAAAGCCATCAGGTGGACACGTTCTGAATTATTTCACTCTTATGGCAAATTTTATGCAAATGCATGACTGCACGGGAGTATTTATGTGCAACAAGCCCTTATCTAAAATATATTATCAGTACTTCATATGAAAATCTACCACCACTATTAAAAAAAAGAACCACCTGTACAAACTAAATTCTTTACTCATCCCACAAGATAAAGCTCCCAGGTACCCTTGCCTGTAAAGAGGAAGTTTAATAAATAAGCACTGTTCTAACCAGCTTTTTTCGGTTACAAAGATTTCATCAGCATCCTCCTGTCCCTCCAGCCAGGTCACAGATCAGTTACATTAGACCCATAATAAAAGGTATAAGCCAGCTTCAGCTTTGATGGCCTTTATTTCCAAGCTGCCTTAATGGGACAGAGAAATCTTATGGAACAAAACTGCATTGCACATTTTTGTTCAACCAAAAACTAGTTTACTGCCGGACTACTACAGTCTTCTCACCTGCAACATTTTCAGTGACTGATAATATCCCACCTTCAGGACTGATGTACTCTCTTGCAAAGAACCACATAATGAAAAATTACAACCGTGAACATACATGTGCCTCAAGAGCTTTTCACATAATAGAATCTATTTCACCAAGCAATTTTAGACTTTGAGGAACAAAAGTGGGTTTGTATTCCTATACCAGACTGGCAGATCCTCTCCTTTCTTCGAAAAGTAAATAAAACCTGCTTTCAATTCTGTCAGCGTAGAGATAAGGATCTAACTTCATCGAGAACTGCAAGTAACCCGACCTTTTAATTTTTCCTAATGTTTCACATGTCTCATCAGTGGCATACTAAAGTTTTACTTATTTGTTCTTTTTCTGCATGGCAGAAAAGAGCTTTCAGTCTGCGTGAAAGATGATGCCTCAAGTGCTCCCTGTGGGCCTCTTATTTATTGTTCACTGTAACTTCTTTCTCCTGCTGGCAACTGGAGACTCATTCACCAGATTTCCGTGGTGACAGGTATAATAAGAGACAAGCAGATATCTTCTATCGCATCTCTGGACACCTGCTCTGAAAGAGTTTTCTGTTCTTGCATGCTGTTATTTGAATACGTAAATGACCTTTCCAAGGCAAGTGACAGTTTTCCCCAGAACAGGCTTGGTCTGACTGTCAAATTGAAGAGTGGAAAAAAAGGACTCACTCTCCTCAAATACCTTCCAGTGCTACCTTTGTGAATTGAGAAATCAACAGCCCCCAAGACTTATTTCAAGCCCTGCAAAGTATAAGGCTTAAAGCAGATTTGGCCTTACTGTTGTAGTACAAATAAAACTATTACACTCTGCCTATCTATCAAGATTTTAATAATACAGTCCTGTGTATGAGCCCTGTTGGGTTTTTTCCACTGTTTTTCTTCCAGGTGACCAACAGGACTACTTTCCCCACAAAAGCCTTGACAAGCATCTGGAAAAGCACAGAGTTAGCTTTTTTTAATTCTAAATACTGAGCCACTGAAAACAAAGGCAGGGCACTACGTATATAGTTCATTCCTGAGTCTGGTGAGCCTCATGACTTGGGATCATTGTTTCGTCTAAAGCCAGCCCGAAGAGTAGAACCATACGAACAGTCTTCCAATATGTGGTTCAAGGGCTTTCAAACCAGTCAGTCCCTCTACCCAAAAGGTACAAAGATTAGGTCCTGGGGAAATGGTAAAGAGGAAAATATGCACATCATCAGAAGCTGGGACGCTCCTTGAGCGAGGGGAAGCAAAGCAGGTAAAGGAAATTCCATAGGAGAGGCAGGAGAAGAAACAAGAGCAAACAAAGACGTTGAAGATGCAGAGTGATGGTCAGGAAGCATGGGGAGGAGAAAGAAATAGGGCCTTGTTGTAGCAAGGGGCTGATACAAACAGGAGATGGGGTTGTCATGCATCCACATCGCCATGTCCTGTTCTGCCTTCAGTAGCTCAAGGATTTTGTATACAGACTGAACAGTGTGCGTGGAAGAGCTTCACAAACAATTTCAACCACCAGAAAACAAGTCTTCAGCAGAAGACTCAACAAGGACAGCTGTTTCAACTTTAAAGACAAAAAAAAACAAAAACCAAAACCAAAACCACAAACTTGATCGCAGTTTAAGTCCCCACATGGAAACACGTTTTACAGCAGATTAAACCGCAGCTGTTGGAACTAAAGCTTGGTAAACAAGACCCATCAGCTTCTGGATGAAACAAAAAATTCAGGTCACAAGCCATGTACTTCAGCAAAGATCATCAGCCACTGGAACCACTTACTGAGGGCCAAGATAGTCTTCATAACTAACCATTTTTCAAATGAAGTCTGGAAGTTTTTCTTGGAGGCAAGGTACAGTTTGAGTACAGATTTATGACACGCAGGGTTAGCCCTGGGATAATTCCTACACCTTCTACCTTTGGCTTGTGACTTGCGGACCAAAGGGGCAGGTGTGGGAAGTGGCTGGGGAATGAAAAAGGGGCAGGAAAAGAAAGTAAGAGAAAGTACAGAAAAATATACAGAGGGAAACAAAGAAATCATACTGATAATGAAGTAGAATAAGTAAAAGCAGCCTAAAAAGAGAAAGCAGAAGGATGTACATAATCATTTTATTTCTTTTAGTTGAAGATGCATGGGAGGAAGAAAAGAAATGGAACATGAGAAACCAATTCTGTGCAGGAGACTGGGGCTGGAGAGGGGGCAAGCAGGTGACATGAGGGAAAAGAAAACAACTTTTGTTTGTTTGTTTCCTCAGATCACCAAGTATTTCAACAGTGAGTTTTCCTAACCCAAAACTCCCTATACCAGAGAACTCAGGTCCAGCTTGCCAAGCGGTACGCTGACCGGCCTTGTGTTGTGTAGGCAGTACACAATGCCACGTGACAATAAGCCAGAAAAATGCTAAACCTAAAACATGCCCCCAGTCACACTCACACACAGCCTGATTCTTCAAGGTGACAAATCCTTACACTTAGTGATCCCCTGTCCAAGTGAAACATGGAAGCAGATGCTCTTTTAAAGTGACTGTATTCCTTTGCATGTGGTCTTGATCAACACAGCCATTGTTTATTTACTTCATTGTTTCGAGCTCCGTGACGAGGTACAGTAGCGAAACTTTACCTGGACACCAGCTCTATGGGGGATCGGATGTGTGCAGGCGTTGCGATCTATGCGAATGGAAAGGAGACACCAGGAGACCAGATATGGATACACAAAAGCACAGGAAACAAGGGACTACCTAGCTGGGCTCTTTCTGTTGGCTTCTTTAAGCAACAGCTACAGGATCAAGTAACAATAACCAAATTAAAAGGGTTTGCCACATAACGGTGTAAGTTCCGATCTTTATAGTCAAGAGAGCTGAGGTGGTGAACTATATAGGACAGATCAAAACGTACTGACTGATTCATTAGCCACAGGGGCTTTAAAGCAGGCTGATTTCTCTCGCTTACAGCTCTATCAATGAAAGCAATCAGGCTCTCTGAACACAGCAAGAAAGTGTATTTAGGGCAGCACAGCAGGCTTCTCTCACCTCTGCTAGGCATGAGATGGTAACTTGCTGGGGGAGGCAGACAGAGGGATCAATTCCCTCATCAGATCTAAGTTTACTCCTATCTTTGCTCTAAAAAAATATCACATCCAGCCAAACACAAACAAACAGAAGCTTCTAAGTGGATAAACACTGCACAAAAGCTTACACTTTCTGCAACTAAGCACATAGGCAGAAAATACACACAGCATCATACATGTACACAAAAAGTCACAGGCAAAACTCAAACTCAGGGCAAATAAGCCTCCTAAAAGTCTTAAGTAAGTAAAACCAGGGCGTTTTGTTACCTCTCCTTCAGCTTCCACCTACATTTATGTTTCATCCACGCAGCTTCTTCCACTCGAGATTTAAAAAACAAAGAAAAAAAAAAAACCCAACATAATAACCACAGACATTCAAAGACATATTCCCTTCCTCCCCCCATCAATCCCAAATAGTCTCGTTACAACTTGTGTAATACTACTCTGGATCAGCTCAGTGATCCCCATCCTGCATTAAGTGGTCCCAAGCCGTGTTCGCTCTAGAGTTATCGGGAGGAGAGACAGAAAAAACCTTGCTCATTTATGGACATACTCGATGACTCCAGAATGACTCAAGGAAAGGGGAGTAATTCTTCCTGAACAATAAAGACAGCTGGCAGTTTACTCACGCCCCATGCAGAAAGGCTTTTAAGTGTTAAACAGCATAGTCATACAGAGAGCTATTCCTTCTCATCTGTGCGCTTCCCCCTGCTTCCAGTCACTCTGCTCCTGGGAGCTCCATTACTTGCGCTAAAAAGAGTATTCCTTTTTAATCTACCTACTGTTTTTCAGATTAATTTCACAGGATGATTTTAAAAATTTTTAAATCAAAGGAAAAAAAAAAAAGAAAACACAACATTTGACTGTAAGAAACTAACATTGTCCAAATAAGCCAGTTTTTAATATTTTTTTCTTTCTCCGTATAAAATTTCTAAACACAAAGAATGGCAAAGGAAAAAGAGAGAAATGAACAGTCAAATCCTGAGAAATCAGACTTCTTTTTTTTTTATTTCAGTTTGACAGATCTGGGTCCTGCAGTAAGACTGTCTGCCTTCAAGCTCCATGAAAGAGAGTCAATGGCATCTACATGTCAGAAGCCTGTTTTCACAACTCATTTTCAGCCTAAGCATAGGGTTAGATTTCCTTTTATTCTCATTTCCCAGATGCCACAAGAGGCTAAAATGGAACAGGAGAGCCGCTTCCTACACTAATAAGAAACTAAAAGATTAATAAAATAAAAAAAATGAGACGCCTCTCTACATCCATCATATTCATTTATTTCCACATATCATGGGAGGCAAAAGCTGTCTCCTTATTATCCTCACAGGAAACAGAAATTTATACATAAAGACAACATTTCCTAAGTGTATGAGAGACTTTAAAAAGGATTGTTGTTTCAGGAATATGGAACCTATAAAACAATATGAATAATTAAAGTTTAAAATATTTACTGGCACATGGAAAATAAAATTGCACGTCAACAGAGCATTCTAAGTATAGCACATTCAGTGGTAAATGGATTAAGATCTCATACACACTTCAGAGGAGACATCTAGGGGCGTTACAGCTTTTCTTTACGAGCTCCCAGCTTCACCTTGCCCCCCAGCACAATCATCACCTTAAAATATCAAATCCCAATCCACTTTTAGCAAACTGAGAAATAAGGTTGCACCACTCTTGCTAAGTAACAGGTAATCCTGCAGCACCAAAGACCTGCAGCTGCTAAGCAGGCAGGCTTGGTCCTACAGAGAGGTCCATAAGGAGCACTGCTGGCTGACACACTGCAGGGACTCCAGGAGCAGAGGAACCACATGCCACCCCGACACGGCCAGGGCCTCCAGGCACAGCCCAAGGAGCAGTCTCCCTGACTTCACCTTACGCCTGCACCTCACACAGCTCACCAGGCTTCACCTCGCACCATTTAGGCTGAGTGCCCCGAAGGGACCACCATCCCTACGCTCAAGCGTTCTCCTTAATCAGGGCTCTTTTGCAGATGAAGCGCCCCACGGTACCACCAGCACAAGAGACAGCTGGTCAGATGCTCACGTGTTTGCACACCCTGCTACCACCAGATGTATCCAGCCGCACATGCCACTAGTATGTCAAGATTAGGAAGGCACTGCTAAAACAGCTGGTGCCAGCCCGTGCTGGTGCGGAGCACATCTGGAGAGGAACAACAAGTATGTACTGACCCTTACATGCACACCACCACTCACATCCTTCAAAGACCCAACCGCAATCTCATGTTGCTTAAAATATAAATACCATTTGGAAAAGTCACATAATCAGGGTAAAGGGCACAGGTAAAGCAAACATACAAGTGCCCTCTGGATCTCTGAGGCCAACCCTAGCGCTGTTCATATGCAAGCAGGTGAATTTGAGAAATACTGTCATAGACTTCAACAGGTTTTACGGACCAGCACAAGTCAGTAGGAGCAGATTTCTCTTTTTGAGTGCTTTTTACAGTCACAGGGAACAGTTACGATTTCTCACAAGTGCATTTCGCCAGGTGCCAGACTTGGCTTTTCAATCTGGTGTCCTACCCCACTGCCCAGCCCCGACCACAGTGCTGCAGACTGTGCTGCCACCTCCTACCCAAGCTACATCCACCCCCCAAGAAACATACTCAGCCAGGGGTTTGTCACGGCACAAAGCGGCATTTGATTACAATCCTCAAACACAATCTGAACAATTTAGAAAGCACAAATTATAGTATTATTTACCCATTTCATTATAATGTTATAACATGCTGTCATAAGACTTTCTGCTTTCCAGTGTACATACTGGTGAACAGAATATATTTTGACCCATATACAAAGTACTGCGTGATTTTTAGGCAAAGAACAATAGGTAAAAATAAGCACAGAGTTAACACCACCTGAAATCAGAAACTTTAACTACAACTGCAACCAGCATTTGATGCACTCCAAAGGAAAGGACGTTTGCTTTCCAGCAGTGCAATAACCTGGATTAAACATCATTTGAAGTGCTGGTTACTACAGAGGTAGGCATGATTTACTGAGCTGGAGAGAAGGTTTCTAATTATTTATTTCTAGGCTTAAAGCTCTGCCTATTGCTTGATTCTTAAAAACAGCCAGCCATGCTCCTGTCTTTCTCTTGGACATGGAAAAAAATAAGAGAAAAGGAATATATACTTAAAAAAAACCCTTCTGTCCTTCCACTGTATGCCTTCCCTCCTGTAGAGGTATTTAAAACATGAAATCCTTACTCAAAATACTAAACAACTGAATCTATATAGACCCTTTATATGGATCTACATACAAGGAGTCTTAATTAAAATGGAATGCTCAGAGATCAAGTAACTTGCATCACCTTGATTTCTGATAGGCATTCACACACCAAGAACAACAACATTCAGAGCCTCCTTGAACCTTACCCAAGTTTGCACCATTGATGTGACTGCTTTTCAGAAGTTGGACTTTCTCTTAATATCCACGCTGATCATTCCACAGCTCAAGATGGTTGTCCTATTTTCTTCTACTATGTCCCCTTTATCAAAGCCCAAAATACTCTTTTATGAATGACGATAACAAGAATAAAGCAGCTTCATTCAGGACACAAGGGAATCTTGAAATGAAGAGGACTTAAACATACACCTGAGTGTTTTAGTGAATAACAGAGGATTGGGAAGCATAGAGATGCAAGTAATTTTTGCTAGGGAATGACTTTGTTCTTCACATGACAAATATTCTTCCAAAGCTGGAAACCTCTGGAGATGTTTTCTTCCATTTCTTTAGAACATCAGATTTATTACAAAGCTATCACATAGCGTTCCAATGTATTTATTAGTTTGTAAGTACTGTGCTAAAGGACAGTGGGAAACTATGAAAAAAAAATAATCTCACCATACCAATCACTACCTTAATTATTTGCCTTCGTCACAGCAGAGGCATGCTATTTCATTAAAATGGGTATGACATTGTGGGCCAGGAATAGGGAACAAAGCAAACAATCAGATGCTACTTTGCTCAGCTGCCTAGAAACTACGTAATGCATAATAAAAATATTGATCCTGCCAACAATGAAAATATTAAGGTTTACAGCACTTGCAGTACTTTAAGTATCTGTCTTTGAAGACACACTATTCATACACTTACATATCCCCATTTTTGCAGTGTTGAATCCATGGAATATTCCTTCATTACAGATTACACAGAGGTCTTAATTTCAGAGCGATTTTGAAGAGTCTTATAGCAATGAAATTACGTCTTCATGAGAGTCAAATAATCTCAGACTGAATTCATACACTGACCTCTCGGTGTATTTGCATATTGGCACTTACAGGTTTTAACCTTCAAGTGTAACCTATGGGTGTATTTTTCATATTGGCACTTAAAGACAAACAGTGAAGCAGGTAAAAAGACAACCGAGGTTTGAGGAAAAGTCTATCCGTTATGAAGGCTCCTAGGTTAACAGGCGGAGAAAAGCTTTTCCTTGCAATTCTTATAAACACTTACGGAAGTGATCTATGTTTCTAAACACAGGTGCCAAGCATCATTTTTAGATATTTCCAAGACACGTCCACACAGGACTGGCAGATGCAACACCAGACCATTGGGAAACCTATACTCTTTGAGAGTGGTGGCTCCGGGCCAGGAGAAATACCCTAGAGTGCCTACAGTGACATTCATGCGTTCAGGTACCTGAGTTGCCCCACTAGCCTCTATAGCATTTAATTAAAGCAGAGAAGATTACAACTGGGTTTAGAACCATCCTGGTCCCTTCATCGTAGCCCCTTCCAGCCAGTTCATTTGGTGGACGGCTACATGATTTCAGTGTGCAGAAAAGAAAGCTGTTTCCTCAGAGTAAATATTTGGAATACTTTGCATGGCATCAGTCTGACAAATAACTGAAGAAACTTTTCAGAACAGTGACCATGAGAGGAAGAGTGTATACTAAAAACTAAGCTGCACAGAAGGCAAGTAGAAGATAGCAGCACGAAAGGACTAGGCTTTCACAACACGTCAAGGGATTTACAACACTATTTCCCACTATCACTTTGTGAGAGATCATGGCAGTTTCTCTTTTTATTTAAAAAAAAAAAAAAAAGAGCAAAATCAGGCTCCAATATGGAAAAGCACACATTTTAAACTCAGAAGCCTATTTTTTAGGTATCAGAGACATTAATTAGCTGATACGCACGCTTTCAGAAAGCGTTTTCTACCTGCACAGAGCTGCTAGCCTGTTCTCCAAGGCCACTGCGATTACTGATGGGAACTACCATGATACCATGAACAAAGCTGACATTAGCATGGCTTAAGACTCCAAGTACTCCACCTTATCTTACCCAAGTGTTATTAAGTTTACTCTGCTCACTGGCAGGACTTTAAATTTCAAATACATACTAGGAATGAAATAGGTCAAATCAAAGCATAGCCACAGCTGATTTGTACAAAAAACACTAAGCCAAAAGGAAATGTTTTTGTTCCCCTTTGGGCTTTATTGCTTTCACCAAAGCATTTCTGTTAGACCGTCAAAAGCACATTTAATACAAAACAGAAATTAGTGTTCAGGAATCTGAAATGAAACCATGTCAGGAAAACCAATCGCTGCCAACAGGAAAGACCACGAGTAAAAATCAGCTTGAACACTTCAATTCTTCCAACTTACATTGTGAGCAATGCCCAGCAACCAAAACATACACATACAAAATAAATCAGCCTTGGCTGAAGTTTGATTTTTGCCCCGATTACATTCTTCTTCCCAAAATAACCTCTCGTCAAACAACTAAAAAGGCAGCAGTTGAGAACTGGCCAATATATCCCGGGTCTTTAGCAAGCTTACGTAGCTCCCTCCACATGCAGAAACTATCACTTCCATCACAGGAACTGCAAAGCTGTCTCTGCTAAGTTAACATCCAAACGAGCCTTAAGATAGGATCTCTACATAAATTAGAATTGCATCCAGACCTGAAGCAGGAAACTAGGGCTCCAGAGAAAAAGAAGAGAGATTGCCATCCTAAAAAGCAGGCAGCAGCTCTTAAATGCCAGTGTGAGCCCTGCGGAGAGCAGCCCTGGCTTGTCATCCTATGACAAGGCAGTGGAAAGTGTCTCGGCTGGGTACAGGAGGGAGGAAGAAGCAGAAACAACCCAACGGGTTCATGGTGGAGGAAATAAAGAAATTTGACAAACAGCAAATTCAAGATGTGAAAGACAGATCCCGGGAAGCAGTAAGTGAGGACAGGAGGTAACGTGCTGTAGGAATTTGGAGCAAGACAAGCAACAGAGAGTCCCAGAAAGTGATGGATTGAGCTGATGAACCTGCACAGCCCCCCCAGCATCTCCCCTCACACCCTCCTCTATTTCAGGCAAAATAATTTCCAAAAACCTGCTGTCTTAATTCATAGCTGAAATAATAGCAGCACCTATCGGTCACTGTTACATTCAGGTCTGCTGGCTATGTACACGATGGACTCGAGAGAGAAGAGCCACAGCCCCCACAGAGGCAGACACACTTACATAAACATAAATCCAAGAAAACCCAGGAATAGTTAAAGACCCTTTTCATTCCCTTCATGCTCCTTCCCCTCTCCCCCCATGTACTTCTAGTACAGAAGAAAAATGGTTAGAGTTACAATAAAGAAAACCTGATCTAATTACACTGGAAGTACAAAAAATGAAATACACAAAGATAGTTGCTAGTACAATTACTTCATCTATCATGCAATACATCATTAAACTTACCTGCTCATTACTGCAATTTGGCAACAGAATCAGACGCTTAAAAAAAAGCCCTGACAAAACCCACAGGAAGGGGGATGAAACGAGGAAGAGGAGGAGAAGGTGAACAAGAGAAAATTACACCAAGAGACCAAGATAAATTTGAGATGCACAAATTCACCAGTCTGAGAAGATCAACCCTTTTCTAAAGAAGATCTGCAAGCTAAAGTTTCAAGCAAAAAACTCAGTGAGGAAAAAAATCTCCACTCGGTTACCAAGTTGTATGTGCTCGGCACCACTAGAACCTGTTAAACACAGCTGCCGTCAGACGGACACCCCGGCAGAGAGGGCCTGGATCAGTGCTGTGTGTTTTTAATTCGGCTAACAATTATTCTCAGGTTTAGAAGCACACAGCTAATGAGGACTCCCTGGCTAGCCAGAGCAAACATGTATTGCGAAGTGCAGGTACTGGCTTTCTGCTGTTTATACCCTCTTTCATAGGTGTAATTCCACCAGATTTGTGAACTCCAAATATTACGTTATCTGCAAAAGACAGAGTCTTCCAAGATACGAGGTCCATTTACCAAACAGTAACATCCAAAATGCTTCCAATGTACAGAATCCCATTTTAATGTTGTTCTGGAATCAAGGCAGAAACACAGCAGGGCTCCCCTCTCATAAGAGCATATGGCATTTTAAAAAGCAGTGCATTACAAATTCCCCCAACAGCTATTGAGTCATTCAATAGAGGCTCGATTTATCTCAGTTCTGTCTCTCCTACCTAGGCACACGCTCCATAGTCAGCGACAGCAAGATTGAAGTTCCTCGTGGTCATAAGGAAGCAAGCTGTGTCTCATTTATATTAAAGATATACAGACTTCTGATGAGTTTTTCAGACACAGTCGATGACAGCTCAGCACTGCCGAGGTTAGGCACTGGCCATTGCTGGGGAAAGAACTCAAAGAACAAGAAGTTCCTTGTATGGAGCATCCTAGATCGCCTGTGTTTTACCAACACGCAAAGACCATATGTCCTGCCAAACAATTTTAGGCATACCATGTATAAAAGAAAGCATTTCAGGAAGCTGCATGGTATTTCTTTTCTGTTCATACGGAGTGACAGACCATCACAGTCCATAAATTTTCTGGTACTTCATCTCTAAATGCTTGCTAGTGAAGTGTTCGCCAGGACAGAGAGCCAGGAACTCGACTCAGATTTTATTTCATTGCTTATCATTCTGCAAAACTACTTCAGCACCCACCAGCTTCGTGCAATGGCTGTAATACCAAAAAGGCAAGCAGTACCCTGTTGTAGAGAGAACCCGCGCTTGCATTGAAATTCTGCAGGCACATACCAGCTGGCTTCTGAATGAGGTTTACCCAGCCTTTCAGGTTTTGTTTAGTGCCCTCCATGCATTGCTGGTAGTTACTGCTTCTGGCCACAGAGACTCTAAGGTACTTTGGCTGGTCGTCAGGAATTAATTCTGTGCCACAGAAACTCACCGAGAGCTGAATAGCGGAAAAATAACAAACCAACGGAAACGAGCACCAGGGTCTTTGCAGAAGCTGGGTTCAAGCTCCAGTTTTGAGGCTGATCTGTAAGGTCAACACCTTCAAAGCTTTGCTCCACCTTCTGCATGGAACATACGTGGGCTGCAAGTGAATTGTTTTCACATACTTAAAGTGGAAGATATGAAGCAGCCACTAATTAAAAGGACCCCTTGTCAGAAAAGCTAAAATACCAATACCCTTCCCGGGGTCATTCAGTCTGACGCACAGATTGATCAGTGTTGCCCTGTGCTGGAATTTGCAGCACATGAGGCTCCAGGAGCGGAACAGGCTTGCAGCATGAGTCTCCACCAAAACAGAATTACAGTGTGCACAGCTGAAGGGGATTTCAAGAGCTCACCTAACCCAGCTGCCCCCAACCTTCAACAGCTAAGCTTCTCCATCACCTTTAACTTCTCTTCTTCATCATGAACACTAATTTCTTATCCTCCATCCATATTTTGCATGGTGACATAAGGAACGAGCAGGAACGGCCAGAATTTACATTCTTTGGCTCTCCCCTGCCCCCTGCCCACATCTCGTAAGGGTGCATTTCCCACGAGGGACCCAGCACTCTAGTCCCCAGTGCAGGATCACCAAACCCCAACCCTTCCCACAGGCATCTGCCAGGATCTTTTCTTTGTGTGTTCCTTCCAGCAACAGAGATTTCACAACTCCCATTTGGCAACGGAAAGCTTTTTCCAAAGCTTTCCAGCTCTCCCGTCTGCATCTTAAATCCATAACTTCTTGTCCTCTCTACAGCAGGCATGTAGAGCAGTTCACTCCCTTCTCTGCAGCAGGCTTTCAGATGTTCTTCTGTAGAACAACTTTCATTCTGTAAACTTTCCTTTCGGTAATGTTTTCTAGGCATCCCTGTGAATTTTTTCCCTCAATTTTTCTTACAGCTTTGTCAGTGGGCAAAGGTGTTTCTTAAAAGGCAATGCCTTCATTTGCATGCCATAGTCCAGCTCATGCCAAGAAGAACCATTTCACAGAAGCGTGTATGCATCCCCATCTACTGTGCTTGCTTTTTTCTTTTGGGGTCAGAGAGAACAGGAAGGTTTGGAGTTTTTGTGCAACCATGTAAGACTGACTCACATTCAAGTTTGCAAACTGCTAAGTGAAAGCACTACGTTTTTGGTTATTATCAAACCAGGTATTTGGTAGGAATACAGGCAAGCCTGGGGCTTTCTTTTCATCAGATGTTTTGCCAACCTACCTGTGTTAATGAACAGCATTAAAGAAGAGACTCCAGCATAAGTTTAGAGGCACAAACGAATGTAGGCAATGATATCACCAAAACTGAGGCTGTTGTGGTTGATCTTATTAAAGGAGAGGGATTAAGAGTACCAGCAAACAGACTCCTCCCTTCCAGACTAAATTGCAATCCCACTAGAAAAGATGCTGCCAACCTTACTTCAGTGTTGATATTCCTATTGGACTGGGGAAGAGCAAGGAGCCAGCTAGATAGGAGGTAAGCAGCCAGTTTTCTATGCCTGTGACAAAATGCTCCCACCCAGGAGTACTCCGCTATTCCGCTACTCCCCATGCTGGAGCAGACAGGAACCTGAACACACAAGAATATGGCTCTGTGCTCTCTTTAGGGACCCAGATCTCAGGAAAGTTAAAGCTGATCAACAAGAAAAGGACAGGCACGCTGGAGGAGAGGAAAAATGAGGAAAAAAAAAAAAAAAAAAGGAACGCTGTGTGTTATTTTAGGTCACTCAGTAAAACCAAAGCATCTGCATAATGCTGCAAGGTTCATATTTAGAGCTGAATTCATGAGGTTCAGAAAGGGAGCTTACAAACGCCACAGTATGCTTCAGACCATTCTTAAAGCTTTTTGGCCTGAACCTATCACTTTAAAAGCCAGCAATTTTTTCACCAAGCCCACCCTTCCCACACTCCTTGTCACAGAGCAGCGATACAGTAGACATTTCTCTCCAAACAAATTAAATCCACTTTTTCTTGAAGGAGGAGGGTCAGGAGGATGAGGGCACCACACTTTTAAAAAGGACATTAAAAAATAATTATGCTAAACCACGTATCAGCACAAATTAAAGAGAGACAGTAAAATGCCTGCTTTCAAATTGCTTAAATATTCAATTAAAAAAGCCATCTAGGCAAAGTCTTATTAAAGCACATCAACTAAGGAAATGCTCATTAAACAAATCTGAAACCCATGTTCTTTTCAGATATTCCTTCACTGAAAAATAAGTCTTCACTCTGCCATTATTAACCTGATCATGTCCTCAACGAATGTGCCTGCCTTCGCAGCAGCAGTGGATGTGAAGAGCAACCAGTGCTAACTTCAAATGCAACACCAAGTGCTCCTCACACAGAAACACATCCTCTGCCCTTCTCAGGCCCAGCAAGCCAAGTTATCCATAGATAACCCTTCCCAGTAGTTCATAGCTTCCTCTGGGATCCATCAAGACAGCTTTTTGAACTGGTGCTAACTGGAAGAATTAGTGCAGGTGGATGTAAAGTCCTCCCTTTCCACCTGTAATGCCCTGAAAGAAAATCAAAGGTTCAACCTTCAAACCAGACCTACCATATGGGTGCTTGACAAATACTGAGATCACTGCATTTGTAGAAAATGTTTAAGGTTTAGGACATAAAAAAAATGACAGAAAAGTAAAACAATGCAAGGGAAAAAGAAAGAAAAGGATTATATCACTTTCTTTTGCTGTAGAGAAAGGTACAGGCACATTACCAGAAAGAGGTAAGGCTCATAGTGGGTTGCATACACCAGGTCCAGTTATTTAAGTGATGATGAACACCGTCTATTTGGTTTTTGCTATGAAATATAACCAAGATGATGCTGTGAAGGCCAGTTCATCAAACTTTGTTTTTTTTCCAGTAAAGCTAATGATACCTTCGGATCTTGGAAAGCTACAAATCCTATTTTCCAAGCTACTACATAAAATTCCCTTTAATATCATCACCCCTTCAGTCAGCTCCCTTTCTCCACCATAATATTGCTACTGAAAAGCCAATATACTACTCCAGCAGTATACTGTATACTGTAAAAATCCCATAGTACACGGTTAGATTAAAATTAAGCTTTTCAGCCAGTAAAGCTTCCTTCCTTATTGATAAGCTTTTGCTAGCAACTTACAAATTAAAAAAAAAAAAAAAAAGACAAGTACCATAAAGAGGGCTTCTGTACAGACACAGCTGCATCCAGGACAGCTTGCTAGCAGTGCACGTCTAATAGCATAAGCATACACACATGTTTAACGGACACATCTTCATTCTAAGACTGCGCTCCAAACCCTTCCCATGAATAAAGGTTATGGTCCTCAGTTCACAGCCATGGGTACAGCTGCAACAAGCAAGCAACAAGCTATTTTAACCAAAGTTATAATGTGAAGTGCAAGGCTGAGTGCCTTTTCTAGGGCTGAGCAGGACCCGGGCAGCAAACAGGCATGTCTGTACCAGGTCAGAGCCAAGGTCCATCCAGTCTCACGACACATCTCCCGGCAGTAGCCAGCAACTGATGGCCAGGGAAGAGCAGAAGACCCAGGCAAGCATATTGCAACCTTGCTGCTGCTTAACCTCCCAGCATCAAGCAATTTGCAGCCAAGGCACTTCTCAAGGTAGGAGTAGTGTCGCTGCCTTCGGAGTTCAGCTTAAGACACGCTGCTGTACGGTTGTTAGAAAATGAATGCAAACTCAGTCCTTTCACAGTAGCAGAGGGAAGGGGCTCGTTGAGTGTTTTCTGATGAGTATTTGGGCAGGAAAGCTTGAAACGAATCCAGCAGTGTTTGGCAGCAACAGCTCTTGCACCATCACAGAAAGACGTTGGGGAAAAATGCAACTGGGGAGTTAAGCTGGCCAGTTCAGTTTCCACCATCAAAAAAAATTCAACCTGAGAGGACAAACCAGAGTGAACAGAGACTGCTAAAAGGCATGGCACTCTGTCCCTTGAAGAAAAGCTGGCCGTAGGGTGGCCAGGAAAGCAAGATTTCTTTGGCCAAGAAATCAAAGACAAGATGAAAACCTCAAAACACAAAATACAAAGAACCACCTTGATGCCATGATCCCAGTGATGAGGGCGTTTTACTGGAAACGGGTGGAAACGAGTAAGGATCTGTAATCTGGCCCAAAGTCCCAATGCTGCTTATAATTTTAGCCAAAGGTACTTTACAGGTAAAGTGAATTCATTACAAAAAAATCCTTAAAATAGAGACAAGAGCCCCGTGCTCCCTAGGAAGAAAGGACCCCAACCGTCTGTACCATGAGCAACCCCAGGAAGCTGTCTGAGGAACCAGAGGCATCACCTTCTGCCATGACCACCAGAATGAAAACCAATACTGCTCTGCCGGCCTGGGCAGTTTGGGTCACAGCATCTTCACTGACTTCAAGAAATGAAACCCTTTCTTTCCCTTTGGTTTCAGCCATATGGATGCGAGAGAAGCCGTTCAGCTCAGACAGGCTGGTAGGGAGTCCAAGACTGCAGGAAGGTATTTGGAGGGAGGGGGGCCATGGAAAAGCACACACTATGCAGCATAAAGTTGGATCAATCAATCACAACTGCAACTGGGAGATGAACGCTTGCATTAGACATTAAAGATGTATAGCCATCAACTGTATAGCCACGCATCTCTGCTCAGCTGGGAAGAGGAACAGCATTCTCACTGAAACCTGACTGAACGCTACCAGTCAGGCTAATGGGTTTAAAAATCTACCTTTATCATATAAACTGATTATAGCTGTGTTATTTACCGGTGTGTGAGCCATTATGAAAATCTGGGTCCATAAGCAGTCTAGTCTGCATCACCTCCAGGAACCTGAAAGCTGACCCAGCAGGAGAAGACTGAAAACTGGTAACACTAAACCATCATATGAATTATGTTAAGAGGAAAGACAGGCTGTTTCTGAACGGGCACATAATGCACACATTTCCACCATCGCGTTCCCCTGAAAAGACCAAATCTGCATTCGAAGTACCGACAACTTCGAATCTCCAGGAAAAAAAGCGTTCTTTGTACAGAGTCAAGCTTAGGCAAATCTTGCAACAGTAATTACAGACACTGCCTCCCCAAGCCATCTGCTGTGGCATTTATAACTCCTGGAAGGGCAGCAGGCAGAGCTGGTGGAAAAGAAGAAGAGACACGCAAATCTCAGCAACCAAAGCCAAGCTGTGCAGAAAAGCTGTGACATTGGCCTGACCCGAATGGGAACTTACATCCTGCTTATCCAGACTTCCATCAGCTTACAGATACCACCAGTGTTTATGTAGCAGAGGAAACAGCTGGATCTGCAGCCTTTTTGGATCAAAGCGAGTTAGAAGACCAGCATCAAGGCAACTCGTAACTTTGAGCAAGCCCAGCCTGGCAAGAGCCCAGCAGAAAGAGTCCCACCAGGACCTCATCCCACAAATGAGCAAACTTGTGCTCTGAAGCCAGTCTGAGCAACCCAGCTTTCACACGGACAGCCTTTACAGACACCAGCACAGCCAACAGCTCTGCACATCTTTCCTCCAAGAAGTGATGCCACTAACATGGGCAGAATAATTTAGAACAAGCTAAATTCATCCTTTATGAGGAAGCGTAGGGTCCAGCCTGATGTATGCACCTGCATGCTGATGACTACTGCACCTGCAAAATGTTTTCAACAGCACAGGCACAGCTCAAAGAAGAGGCAGAAAGATGTGCTCACCCACCCCTTGTTCACACAATCACAAGTTTTAGCAGTGAGCCAAGCCGCGAGCGCTTTGAAAATCCCACTTTCGCAGTACAGCTGGAGACAATGCCGATTAATTGTTTTGCCATCCATAAAAAATTACTACAATACTCACTTCATAGGGTTGTCACAAGGATTATTTAACATCTCTGAAGAGCTCTGAAGAAGAAATAGTGGCTATTGTTCTGAGTACCATAGAATTTGGAAAGATCTCACATGAATTTTGCACGATCATGCATGTGTGACAGTTGCAGCAGCAATATATTATTTTTCTCCACAAAAAAAAGCCTCACAGAAGCTCATTTACTCTGGACAACACTTTAGTCAGAAATGTATTTCGGTTTGCTCGTTAATATATCCTAAATAGATATCAACTTTGACTATTTAATTAATAGATTCAGGTGCTGTTTCTAGTCTTTCTTAATTAAGGGAAACATTGCATTTTTGACAAAGAACTGAGTTTAGGCTGTCAGGGCTCCTAACAAACACACTATAATTACCTAAGTAATGGTAACGCACGAGAACAATAAAAGGGGAGATGGGGGAGCAACTAAAAATTTCACTGAAATCACATTTCCTTCACAGCAAATGAGAACGTCTGTCTGCATGGAGAAGAGGTGCTACACACAGAAAGAGGCCAATGTCATACCAGTTATGCCTGACCATTAAAGAGCTCAACCCTGATGCAGAAACACTAGAAAGGTTTTAAATAGTTTTTTTCCATGAATACACAAATACACAGGAGGTGATGGATTCTAAATGTTCTGCCATACACTCAGATCCACCTCTTCTGTAACGAAAAAGTCTTTAACTGCAGTTAAAGACAGTAAGAAGAGATTCTTTAAGTATATCAATAGAAAAAGGAAGACTAGGGAAAATGTAGGCCCACTGGTGAATGAGACAGGTGCCCTAGTGGTGGAAGACACAGAGAAGGCAGAGTTACTGAATGCCTTCTTTTCTTCGGTCTTCACTACTAAAGCTGTCCCTCATGAATCCCATACTCTGAAGGCAAAGGGGAAGGTCTGGAGAGGGGAAGATTTTCCCTCAGTTGAGGAGGACCGGGTCAGAGACCACTTGGCCAAGCTGGACATTCATAAGTCCATGGGCCCTGATGGCATGCATCCGCGAGAGCTGAGAGAGCTGGCGGATATTATTGCTAGACCACTCTCCATCGTCTTTGAACGGTCATGGAGAACAGGAGAGGTGCCGGAGGACTGGAGGAAGGCTGACATCACTCCCATCTTCAAAAAAGGCAAGAAGGAGGACCCAGGGAACTACAGACCGGTTAGTCTCACCTCTGTCCCTGGGAAGGTAATGGAGTGGCTCATTCTGGATGTCATCTCCAAACATGTTGAGGAACAGGAAGTTATTGGAAGTGGTCAACATGGATTTACCAAGGGTAAATCATGCTTGACCAATCTGATAGCTTTCTATGATGTTATAACTGGTTGGCTGGATGAGGGGAGAGTCGTGGATGTCATCTACCCTGACTTTAGCAAGGCTTTTGACACTGTCTCCCATAACATCCTCATTAGGAAGCTGAGGAAGTATGGGCTAGATGAGGCGACAGTGAGGTGGATTGAGAGTTGGCTGTGGGACAGAACTCAGAGGGTTGTGATCAGCGGCACAGAGTCTAGTTGGAGGCCTGTAACCAGTGGTGTCCCCCAGGGGTCAATACTTGGTCCAGTTTTGTTTAATATATTCATTAACGACCTGGATGAGGGGACAGAGTGTATCCTCAGCAAGTTTGCTGATGATACCAAACTGGGTGGGGTGGCTGACACCCCAGAGGGCCGTGCTGCCATCCAGCGTGACCTGGACAGGCTGGAGAGCTGGGCAGAGAAGAACCTAATGAGGTTCAACAAAACCAAGTGCAAGGTCCTGCACCTGGGGAGGAAGAATGCTAGGCACCAGTATAGGTTAGGGGCAGACCTGCTGGGAAGTAGCTCAGAGGAGAAGGATCTGGGGGTCATGGTAGACAGTAAATTATCCATGGCCCAGCAATGTGCCCTTGTTGCCAAAAAGGCCAATGTAATCCTGGGCTGCATAGGGAAGAGTGTGGCCAGTAGGTCGAGGGAGGTCATTCTCCCCCTCTACTCTGCACTGGTGAGGCCACAACTGGAATACTGTGTCCAGTTTTGGGCTCCCCAGTTCAAGAGGGACAGGGAACTGCTGGAGCGAGTCCAGCAAAGAGCAACTAAGATGATTAAGGGCTTGGAGCATCTCCCTTATGAGGAAAGGCTGAGAGAGCTGGGACTCTTTAGCCTGGAGAAGAGAAGGCTGAGGGGAGACCTTATTAATGCTTACAAGTATCTAAAGGGTGGGTTGAAGGAGGATGGAGCCAGGCTCTTTTCAATGGTTCCCAGTGACAGGACGAGGGGCAATGGGCACAAGTTAGAACACAGGAAGTTCCGTTCAAATATACAGAAAAACTTCTTTATGGTGAGGGTGACAGAGCACTGGCACAGGCTGCCCAGGGAGGTTGTGGAGTCCCCTTCTCTGGAGATTTTCAAGACCCGCCTGGATGCAGTCCTGAATAACGTGCTCTGGGCAATCCTGCTTTAGCAGGGGAGTTGGACTAGATGATCTCTAGAGGTTCCTTCCAACTCTGAAAATTCCGTGATTCCATGATTCCGTGAAAATTTCTACCATTTCACACCAAAAGTGTAAGGAATATATATGCCCTTTCATTCTCATAAAACATAGGGAGCTCAACACCAACTTCAAGGATAAGCATTTTTTTTTCTAATGAGCAGTCTCAAACTACAGCAGTAATCACAATTAGACAACAAAGCTGTACCCAGGGCGAAGACTCATCTGGCTGAGAGAACTACCATTTACACTACACAGAACTTCAAAGGATCTTTAAACTCTTTGGGACACTGACTACATCTTTTGTTTGGAAAGCAAACACCACATTATCGATACTACTGCAAGATAAACAACAGTATTAGGACTAGTCAGTACACCGGCTTTCATTCCCCACATTCCCCATCCAAGATGCAACAGAAAGTTTCCTCTCTTCTTTATTTCATCCTAGCTCTCTACCAAGGGACTGGCACCTATGGGTGCACAAACATGCAGCATTGCAGTAGCAAGCCTCTCAGAGCCTAGGTCCCAAGTTCACTGATTCCCAGAGGAAGCAGCAGACCAAAAATGATGTGCCTGCTCCCCCTACAA
Organism: Vanellus vanellus; assembly: GCF_965231255.1. NCBI lineage: Eukaryota > Metazoa > Chordata > Aves > Charadriiformes > Charadriidae > Vanellus > Vanellus vanellus. The sequence continues at coordinate 124,049,100 of NC_138905.1, read as the reverse complement.
AATACATAAAGGAAGTTGCATGCCTGAGAATAGCAAATGGGGGCGGGGGGGAGGGCAGGAGGGAAGCTACATGAGCAGCTGGGCTGATTTAGCAATACCCAGCCAGGACATGTACCTCAATCCCAGCTTTCCCCAGGTTTATGTCAGGTAGAGATCCACAACTTTGGGGGAAAGTTCAGGGTGCCGAGACTATACCAACCCTCTCATAAAACAGGCATAAACTGATCAGCTCATTTGCCCATCAGTCGGATGGGCAGCATCCGCACATAGTCTGACTTGTATATCGTTTCAATACAGTTTTCCTTGTCTTTTCCCTGGGAAGTATCATAACCTCCACCCTGCACTTCCTTGGTAATGCACGAGGGCACCCTGGCACAGCCGGTCACCACGCTCTCCTCCTAAAACTGTTTGGATTTTGCATGGGTTTACAGACAGAAAAAAAAAAAAAAAAAAAAGAGTCCCTGTGGCTCTCAGTTCCTTTTTACAACACTGAATACCCATTTGGACAAGGACAAGAACCCAAGCCTCCTGCTTCCCAATATGAATGCCCTGTCTACTAAACTGCCCAGTTATGCTGTTTACCCCAAGCAAAGTTAGACAGCTACAGATAAAGACACAGCAGAAGGAGGTGCTGTTGTGAAGGCCTGGATCCAAAGGTGGCAATCCTAGATCGGTCTTTACAAAAGAGAGAAGCATGTCTTTCATTTTTGCTATGACTTGTGTGGAAAAGCTGGAAGTGCCCAGCTTCTCACCACTGTCATGTCTTGCATACTCCTAAATGTGTCCAGGCTCAGAGACACAAGAAAATTTTACAGGTAAATCATAAGCATCCACTGATTTTAGAAGCATTAAAAAAATATATAATATGTAAGCAAGGGGTTTTCTCCTTTTTAACCATTTGAAATTTGGATTTCTGCAATTGGTAAACCAAATAGGAGACAAAGATTATTGGTTTGGTGCACCAGCAAATTAAACACTTCCTAGATTATCCTGATTTTACCTATAGGTGCCTGTGTTCTGGTGATAATCAGTCCCCAACTTAGGTGCTGACTCACTCCTGGAATCCTGACATGATCACGCAGCAGATGGCAAATTGATTTTCATGTAACACATCATTTAAGAGTATCTTCATCATACATGCAGTAGAGGCCTTGAGATTGGTGTTTCTTTCTCTCATTTTATGTTGGTTAATATCACAGCTAAACAAGAAATTTGGATAACGCCTTCTAGTGCCTTTCCATTCCCTTCCTTTTAGTTTTACTTAAAAAGATGTTATTGATTACTGTCATGGTTTAACTCCAGACAGCAGCTAGGACCACGCAGCCGCTCACGCAGTTCTCCCCTTTCCCCCCAGCAGGGTAGGGAGAAGCAGGAGAAAAGGAGGGGACAAGAAAGGAAAAAAAAACCCTCATGGCTTGAGGTAAAGGCAGTTTAGTAGAACAATAATAGAAAAAGGAAAATAATAATAATAATGGTAAAAGACTATACAAGGTAAAGTAATACAACACAAGTCACTCTCACTGCCTGGTGAATTGGCTGCCCAGCCTGTCCCAAGCAGCGATTGTGGATTCTCACCCCCAGGCCAACCCCCATTTATATACTGAGCGTGATGGCTTTTCCGTTGTTCTGTCCATGCTCCTTCTCAGCTTCTGTTGGAAGCTGAAAAAAGTCCTTGGATGGTATAAACATCACCTAGCAACAACTAAAACCAATATGCATTATTGACACTCCTGTCATACCAAATCTGAAACACAGCAACCACTAGAAAGAAAACTAACTCTATCCCAGATGAAACCGGGACAATTACTTATGAAGAGCTACCCACAAGCAAAAGATCCCTGGTATTAGCCTGAAACACAAGCACAAAGAGAGAAGCCTTATTACTAGGGGCTCAGCACCAGAAGGTGGTTGAACAGTCTGAGGTACAGTGAAATTTTAGGTTCCCTTTTCTTTTTGTCATTTCTTTTGTTCTTTATCCTGTAATGCTCAAGGTACCAATTGCCTAGTCACCTGTTCTTTGTTCAAGCACTGACTACAGACGAACATGCATGAACCAACACTCAGTATTAACACTAAAAAAAAAAAATAAAATCATTGAAATAACAGGACATTTTTAGCCGTTACAGATGATAATCTGGAGAACGGATTGAGAGCAGCCCTGAGGAGGACTTGGGCGTGTTTGTTGATGAAAAGCTCAACATGAGCCGGCAACATGCACTCCCAGCCCAGAAGGCCAACCACAGCCTGGGCTGCATCAAAAGAAGCGTGGCTACCAGGTCAAGGGAGCTGATTCTGCCCCTCTACTCTGCTCTCTTAAGACCCCCACCTGCATCCAGCTCTGGAGCTCCAACATAAGAGGGACATGAACCTGTTGGAGCAAGTCCAGAGGAGGGCTACAAAGATGATCCAAGGGCTGGAGCACCTCTGCTGTGAAGACAGACTGAGAGAGTTGGGGTTGTTCAGCCTGGAGAAGAGATGGCTCCGGGGAGACCTTATAGTGGCCTTTCAGTATCTAAAGGGGGCCTACAAGAAGGCTGGAGAGGGACTTTTTACAAGGGCACATAGTGATCAGACAAGGCGTAATGGCTTCAAACTGGAAGAGGGTAGATTTAGAATAGGTATTAGGAAGAAATTTTTCCCTCTGGGGGTGGTGAGGCACTGGAACAGAAAAGCTGTGGAGGCCCCACTCCTGGAGGTGTGCAAGACCAGGGTGGATGGGGCTTTGGGCAACCTGGTCTAGCAGCAGGTGTCCCTGCCCCTGGCAGGGGGGCTGGAACTAGATGATCTTTAAGGTCCCTTCCAACCTAAACTATTCTATTATTCTATAATTATCTTTGTCAGTATCTTGGCCATTCCTATGAAGAATTATGTTCTTATAAGCAAAAGGAACAAGACTGAATACAACCTTTCTTGGGTTTTTTTAGCATTTGCATAACCTGTAGAAGCAGCCTACCATAATTTACAGCTATCATAAGTTTAGTACAGGTGAATTCACTACAGTTAACAGCAATACTTTATTCCCACCAGTTCCCCACAATATGTAAGCCTCAAATCCAATTATTCTGTAATAGGTTTGTAAGTAAACAAAACACCATTTAGGATTTGCAAACAATGCATCATTCTGCAAACTGAGGCAGAAAGAAAAAAAAATGAAGCTAGCACAGGCCTGTGCAATAGTTTTGTTTTGTAATAAGATTAACACAGGGCAGAAAGCTTTGGCTCTGGCTGGGAAAAGAACATACACTTTGTGCTAGTACAGTTCGTTGTAACTGTAAGTGGAATTTTGTCCAGTTTATTAATGCACCTCTTCAGAGATAAAAGAAATCACACTGGGAAGAGGAAACAGCTTCCTTATTCCTCTCCAACATTACCTCAACTAAAGCCCATCCTGGTTTCAGCCCTTGTCAGGTACAACTCGCACACCCTAAACTAAGCTATCTGTAATGTACTGTTAAACTGCAGTACAAAGTTGTGATAAGTGGTCCTGCCATTTTAATCATGCTCAGCAGGGACAATCTGGTCAGGTGTTTTTCCTGTGCTTGTTGAATTCAAGCTATATTTGGAGACCAACTGTTCTCTATCCTGCTTTCTCCAATTAAGTGTGTGTACAGGGTGGAGAGGTGAAGGTAGGAATTAAGAGAGAACAGGATAATGAGACTTCTTAAGAGTACATAAGATTGCCCTTTAAAAAGGTTGAAAAAAGGCACTGAATGCAACGCACATAATTTTAATCACGAAGGTTCGGTAACAATAGCATAAAGGGGGAGAAGATTAGAGTACACAGAAAGGAACCAAAAGCCAAGACTCCTGTGAAAGTTACAGGAAAGACCAGAACGTTTAAATCATCTCAGGTACAGCTGCAGTCTTGAAAGAAAATGAATGGAAACTGTACGGGTTTTACTGCTTGTAGAATCAAGCTTGAAAAAAAAAAATATAGGTACCTATCTGTGATTATGTTGAACTTTGCCCAAGTTCAAGCAAAGAGCCTCAAGTGAAGAGCGTCACTGTGAAAGAAACACTGCCAAGACAAGTGGAGAGCTTACTGCTTTACTCTCAAACATGCTTGTACGTATCAGCAATTCACTGATGGCACACATGCAACCTTGGACTCTAGCCTATTTCCCTTAGAGCGGGAAAGGCCATGAAGTTTATTTTGGACTTGAAATTAATGAGTTTGATAACATGATGAGGTAATGACATTATTATTGCTTTGAAGTAGGAGCAGCAAGATTACTGCAAACTCTGCTGCTTTCCTTTCTCATCCCACACCTGCTCTCTACCTAATCAAGGAGGCAAGATGAGAATTCAAAGAGGAAAAAATATTGGAGGGGAAGAATACACAAGTGAGGCATCAAATAGGTAGCACTCAGTCTCAACACAAAAGTTCCCTTAGAATACGGTGCATGAAAAGCAATAAGGGGATAATCAATGTGCCCACTGATTTAGGTGCCTACACATTAGGTTAGCAGCTTATTAAATCCATCAGCATCATCTGAACAGAATCCAGGCACAACAGCATCCTATTTGGTTGCCGCTCTCAGATCAATAGGCTTTGCTCTTCTCCATTTTGCACTCGCAAGCCGTGCACCCAGGTACAGCCTGGCTCTTCGGAAACCGGCTTTCCTTCTAGATTTTGTTTGTTTGTTTGTTTGATTTCTTTTGTTTTGTTTTACACCGCTCTCCCACTTTCCCCCTCCTCCCTCCCTCCCTCCCTCCCTCCCCACAGGCTCGGCTGCCACCCCCCCAGCAGCGAGCCGCCAGCCTGCGCCTCCTTCCCTCCGCACCCCGCGGGGAGGGCGTCCATCTCACCCGGGAGGGGAAGACGCCTTTCAGCCGGGGCCCGGCCGCGCCGCCGGGACCATTGTGCCCTTCCCGGCGCCGCCGCCATCACCCCCTCCCCAACCCCCCCCGGGTACTCCCCGCCGCCGGGCCCGGCCCGGCCGCCCCCCCCTCCCCCCCGTCCCCCGCCCGCCGGCGCACAAAGGCGACTCCTGTCGCCGCCGCAGCGAAGGGGGGGGGGGGGGGGGGGGGGGGGATGAGCGGGGGGTGGTTGGGGCCTTCCCTAGAGGGGCGCCCGGCGGAGCCGCCGCCACCGGCAGCCTGAGGGAGCGCCGAGGCGGGCGGGGGCCGCCCCGGCCGGCGGAGGGCTGGCAGGGCACGGGCAGGGTCCGCCGCCTGCCTTCCCCCGGCACCCGCGCCTCGCCGGCGGAGCGGCACCAACCTGCAGTCCTCGCCGCCGCCGCCTCCTCCTACACCTCCTCGAGAAGAGCCGGAGCTGCCTCTGCCCGCCTCAGCCTCCAGCCCCGGGGCGGGCGGCCTTGCCCGCCTCCGCCTGCTGCTGTCCGCGGTACCCCCCCGGCGGCGGCGGCGGGCTGGCTCGGCGCCGCTGCCCTCGGGAGGCGGGGAAGGGGCGAGCGGGGCGGGCGGCGGCTGCGGGAGCCTGGCTCATTGAGTGCGGCAGCCCCAGCTGTCGCCGCCGCTGCTCCCCGCAGCCGCTACTTCCTGTGCAGCGATGGTTCAGTTCCTCCCGGGCGGCGGGGGGCGGAGGAGGAGGAGAGGGGGAAGGTCGGGTCAGATAACGGGGGCGGCAGCGACCGCCGCCGCCGCTCCTCCCGCCCTCCCCTCTCCGACCCGGCCCCACCCTGCCCCGGCCAGCGCGGCGGGACCCCCGCCGACCGCTCTCGCCGCACCGCAAAGCACCGCACCGCGGCGGGACGCGACGCGGCGGAGCCGCCCGCCCCGCGCCCAGCCGCCGCCTGCGCCCCCCCGCCGCGGGGCGGCCGCCAGGGGGCGCCCGCCGCTCCCGCCCGAGGCGCCCCTCACGGCGGCCCCGCTCCTCCGGCGGCCGTTGGCGGCGGGCGGGGGAGCGAGGGGAGGCGGTGTGCCCAGCCGGCGGGTGCGGGGTCGACCGCCCGGACCGGGGAGGGGAGTGCGGCGCTCCCGCGTCCCCACCGCTCGGCCGGGGCCGAAACGCCGCTCCCCGCTGGGGAAAGCCCGCTCCCCCGCCTTGGGGAGCGGCGGCGCCTGCCTACCCGGCCCCTGCTTGAGGAGGGGGAGCCGCCTCGCCCGGGCGCTGCTCCTCACCCGAGGCGGGGCTCGCTTTGCCGCTCGCTGCCCTCAGGAGGGGCGGTCGCTGTCCTCCCGCCGGCCTGGCGGCGCGTCCCGGGAGGTGCGGAGGTCTCCCCCCGCTCGCCGGCCTGGCCCGGCCCCGCCGCCCCTCGGGGCTGCGAGCGGCGGGGCGGGGGTATGGGACTGCCGGGGAAGTGTAAGTGAAGCCCCCCGGTACGTACATACAGAGGGGTCGGGGGAGTCTGTGTGGAAGAGACGCGAAGATGGCAGCGGCAGGAATCAATAACGGAAATTCTCAGTAACGCAGGAAAGCGCCGCGTAACGCTGTTAGTACATAAAAAGACAATCCCGGGGCCGAATGCAGGAGAAAAAAAAAAAAAAAAAAGGGTTGAAGTGGGGCTGTGGGGGTGGCGGCCCGCCTGCAGCTAAGTGGGGTGCCCCGCCAAGGGCTGGACTTGGGGGGAAGCTCTTCGTGAAAGGAGCAGGCTGTCACCTAGGTTATTTGATTTCGAACAAGTGTAATGCTCGGGACTGACAATCTCTTTTGTGTTCCTCCAGGCTGGAGCAACCTGGTCTAGGGGAAGGTGTCCCTGCCCGTGGTGGGGGGGTTGGAACTTGCTGATCTTCAAGGCCCTTTCCAACCTAAACCATTCTATGATTCTGTGTCCCATAAAGAAGCAGGTCAGAACATACCAGAATACAGGTTTGGTCCATTTTTCAGAATAAGTTTTGAATGATAACGTTCTTGTTTGAAATCTTACTCGCTCTCTTCAGGGTGTGACAGGACTGCATGTGGGGGCTGCGGCAGCTGCGTTTGTTCTGGCCAGAGAAATTCAACTCAGTGAGGCTTTCATGGGCAAGAATGAGTAGGAGTAGGGAGGTCTTCCTCTCCTTTCCCGGGTGCAGCATGAGGAAGTGTCAAAGCTTGGAAGTTACAGATTTCTTATATCAAATCTTTAAAATTCAAGTTACATTTTCAAATACCAGTATCTAGCGTTAGCCTTCAAGCTCCTTACTGATGCCGCTAAATAAATGGTTTTACTTTTCAAGGTGATGAGAACTTGCAACTCTCAAAAGTTTTTGTTCAAGACTGCAGGTGTTCATTACCTCTGAAAATCAGTTCCTTTTATTTGGTTCCAGAATACGGATTTTGAGGAGGCCAGTGTTAGGCAGCAACATGGAAAGACAGCGGTTGTTATGCTCTGGATCATCATAGTAAAGTAAATACTACACTCAGCAGTTATGAGATACCTGTGGAAAAAAAAAGGGGGGGAATTTTAACAGTTATTTGGGCTCCAAATGTTCCCCTCTTTTGCCTGCAGTATGTGACATTCAGAACATCTAACCACGACCTACTTTAGCAAAGTACACACAAGTAATATCTAAATATGTTCTGTGTTTACTTGAAGTGCCATGAAATCCCTTAATTGTCGCGCTTTTACTATGGTTGCAGAGCTCACTACTGGTTTCCTGTTGTACGTAAGTTCACGTAAGAGGCAGAGATTCTGCCCTTAGATCAGGTGCACATGCAGTGTTTTCTTCCACCTCTATCTCCTCCAGCACGGCCCCTTTACTGGCACTTCTGATCAGCCTTATCTAACACTGCTCAGCCCATGCTGGCTTGGCCAATCACAAAAGCTTTGGCTGGTCTCCTAATGCCGGTGTAGCTTTATAGTAGGATGCCATGAATTACAGCAGCGACCTCCATGGCTTCCTGGAGAACATCACAGGTGATTTCAGTCCTTCGCATTAGTGCAGAACTGAGACAGGATAAAGGCAATTTAGCATTCCTCTACAGGTCCCGGTGCTGAGCGTTCTGTTTGTCTTCATTTTCCACACCGGTATTTGCAGCTTATTTTTCTGCAACTTCTGGTTTGCAGAAGGATGCATACAGAGTACAGCTTCCATTTTTTCTCTGTGTGCACTTTTATCATAGAATCATAGAACGGTTTAGGTTGGAAAGGACCTTGAAGATCATCTAGTTCCAACCCCCCTGCCATGGGCAGGGACACCTCCCACTAGACCAGGTTGCTTAAAGCCCCATCCAGCCTGGCCTTAAATACCTCCAGGGATGGGGAATCCACAACTTCTCTGGGCAACCTGTTCCCCCTAGTCCTATCACTACACTCCCTGATAAGGAGTCCCTCCCCATCTTTCTTGTAGGCCCCCTTTAGTTACTGAAAGGCTGCAATAAGGTCTCCCCAGAGCCTTCTCTTCTCCAGGATGAACAGCCCCAACTCTGTCAGTCTGCTTTCATTAAAGCTGTGCTCCAGCCCTGTGATCATCTTCATGGCCCTCCTCTGGACTGGCTCCAACAGGTACACGTCCTTATGTTGTGGGCTCCAGAGCTGGATGCAGTATTCCAGGTGGGGTCTCATGAGAGCAGAGTAGAGGGGCAGAGTCACCTCTCTCAACCTGCTGGCCACACTTCTAATACAGCCCAGGCTGTGGTTGGCTTTCTGGGCTGGGAGTGCAAGTTGCCGGCTCATGTTGAGCTTCTCATCCACCAACACCCCCAAGTCCTTCTCCTCAGGGCTGCTCTCAATCCATGGTTTGCCTTAGTATAACTTTAGTATACCTTACAAGTCTGTTTCCAAATAACAAATGCTTATTCAAGGAAATGGTCTAATAGAAGTAGCTTTTGATAGTTTGATTGCAGAAACAGAATATGACATAATTTCTTCAGTCAGAAGACTTTTTAGATTGTATCACTAACAGGAAGACAGTTAAGCTTGCCTGACCCATTTCTGGTCCACCCAAATTTTAACTACAGCAAAGTATAAGTTCCCTATTTTTTTAATATACTGGCAGTCCTGCTTTGCAGTGCTTACGTGCTTATAGTGTCCACCGAGTGTTGTGCATGTAACAATCAAATCATCAAAACTAAAATCTGAAAGGATGGTGCATTCATCAGGTATTCTAGCATGAGACAGATACAGAAGAAAAAAAAAGAAAGAAAATACAGTTAAAGTTTGGGAATAAAAATGGTGAATACAGAAACTGCATGAAAAAAAAAATAATCCCCAAAGGTAGGACCTATAAAGTTTGCCAAGAAATTCATTTCCACCTTCCTGCTCAGCTGTGTTCCGACATCTTGTTGGCAAACAGCATTTTCTCTTTCTCAGCTGGTAAGAGAGCTCCGTGAAGTGCTGACCATTACCTCTGAAGTGAAACTGAGAGCAGCCATCCTGATATTCATCCATTATCATCCCCAGGCTTAAAATGAGCTCTTCCGCGGGAGCAATGTTGGTTATGCGCATGAAGCAAGGTTTCAAATGCAACACTACTAGCCTTTTCTACTGAGCAAAAAACACTTAACGTCTCGAAGTGATTGAAATCTAGTCAAAAGCATCAGGAAAGCAGCCATTTCCGATCACCCCAACAGGTCTGCAGAGTCTGCTGGAAAGTCGCTTACATTGATCTTCACTTGTCTTGCCAATTTTCTGAAAATGTGAGTGTAATTAGGAGGAGCAGATTTTCTCTCCACCTGAAGAGACTTTTTCAACAGTAACGGGGGTTCAGTTCTCGTAGTTTTTGAAATGTATCCCTTTTGTACTCACCGCACTGCTATATATAGCCCCCCCCCCCCCCCCCCCCCCCAATCTCATTCTGGTTTCTCAAACCGTAGAAATCACTGGAGGACTTTTCCGTGTTAGTTTTCAATACTGAGCCATGTCTGGGTCACGTTCAACACCCCGGTCTGGAGGCAGCTCCTCATTACTTCCCATCAACTGCAATGAAGCCCTGATTAACTTCTGGAGCGAGCAGAAGCCAGGCAACCACTTGCAGTTCTGCACGGCAGATACTGCACGAGCCGCCGTAGGTCAGCTGCGGAAAGGTCAAGGAGACTTGAAGCTGATGTGGAATCGTGTCTCATCTGTAATTGAAAATTCAGGGGCGCTCTGACAAGCGCACACACACAGCACCGGTCGTGTAAGTGAAAGCATGGCCTAGCAACAACACTGCTATTTTCTCGTGTTGACGCATCTGATCCTAAATTTAAGCTCTAATTAATCTGAGGTCTTAACCAAAAACACATGCCAACACAATGCATTAACGAGGATGGGATACAAAAGATACAGAAGGCCAGAATTCATCTCCTGAAGAGGTTAATACTTTAAATCCAACCTAACTGAATATCCTCTTAGCTTACCAAATGGTCAACATTGCCTTTATAATCATCTCCGCAGTATTCTCTGCTTTGTTGTGTTCTCAGTAGCGTTATGCAGTTGATTTTGACAAATGAGCAGAAACCTAGCTTTTTAACAGTTACCTGAAAATTAATTACCAGTAGTGCTGAAATTTCTCAACTCATAAAACTCTTTTTTTTTCCTTTGGGAAAGTATAGTCAGCTTCCATTTGGTCACTTTGGAGTTATGCAAGCATTAAAAAAAGTCGTATTGCCATAATTACACGTACTTCCAGTATGTTAGAAGAAAGATGACTAGAAATAAAGAAGTCACAAGCTAAAAATACATGCTGATTTGGAGTGCCTATAAGGGGCCTGCTTTTCAAAAGCTGTTGAGTTTGTATAAACAGTTCCCTTCCAGATGTCCCAACTACAGCTTGATTTTTTTTTTCTTTCTTCTTTCCATTCTAGTGTTGGTCTCCATTAGAAATGATCGGAGAAAGTCTGATAAGACAGGGTTGCTTATGAGACTGGGACACAGGACTTTCTGTTTTAGGAATGCCAGATCATTTTAGCCAGAGGTGGCATCCCTAGATTTTTGTCTCCGTGTGCATAGTTGAAAAAACTTCGGGCAGCTAAGCAAAATTTAAGCAGAAAACTTAGGCACCATTGTGAGTCGGGAGGCATGGAAGGTGGCTTCAATTCCCTTCGTGCAGTTTAGACGCCTAAGTGCTTAACTGCCATTGTGGTCGGAGATGGACTTTATATCATATTAAATCCAAGTGTAATTTAGTTTGGATTTTCCTGATGCCTTGTTACATTTTTTAAATAAAAACGTAATGAAACTACATACTGCCAACAACAAGTAAGTATGTGCATATGCTTTATGCATACGTATCTTTCAAAAGGGCTGTGAAGTTTAAATAAATAAATAAATAAATAACAAATGCAACATTATACTATTTTATTGGGCAGAATTAAGGAAAATCAGATTTGTATCTTTTCCACTGGAAAATTAATGCTACTTCTTTACAGAAGAGTCCTCCAATACAAAAATCACATGATTCTGGGAAATAGGTCATGCTGCTCAGCAAAGAACAAAACCTCGCACAATACAAATACACAGTACACATTTTGCTGTAACTACAGGTCCCTATACTTTCTCTTGAAATTGCATTCATTATCTTCGGATGCCCTGAGGTGGTTTTTAGTTCTGTTCTTTTCACAAGGCACTCCGAGCTGAACCAAACACTCTTGACTTATACTGAAATTGCATTTTTTTTTTTGCCCTGTAATCTAAGGGCTGTATCTTGTGCATCTTCTTAAGGGAAAAAAATACCCATTAATGTTAGTGGGAGTTTTTCTGTACAAGGAAAGCAGGAGCGCAGTCATATACGTAACTAGATCTGAGGAAATGTTGCATAAACGCTACTTTGATTTAACCCCTCTCTTAACGGTGTATTTTTAACCTCAAAGCCAGAGCAAGGCTTGCTCTCCTGGTAAGGCCAGTGTCCCACTGGTAACGCAGGGAGCCCAGCTCCCTGTAAACAGCTGTACCGCAGCTGCTGCGGGTTAGGTGAAATGAACCCCGCACACGCTGTGTTGTGCAGCTGCAGAAGTATGGGACTGGAAGGGACCCTGGAGATCACTTAGGCCTCTTTTATCTTGTCCAAAGGCTACATAACCACCTCAGATAAAATTAAGTGAGCTTTTCTGGTAACGCACCCATGCTGGTTTTCAATTACAAAGAGAAAGCCTTGGGTTCAGCTCTGAGTGTCTCTTTACTAGGTTTCCTTTCATGAACTTGCTTATTTTCTTGCTTGCACGCGTGGAAAGATGCATGTATGTTTGATACTGAGTTTTGGTGGCCTGTTCATCAGCCACCTTCTGACAGCTTGTGAATCATGCACGGTTCCCAGACCAAGTGTGGAAAAGACTGGTCCAACTGATCTGTAGAACACATCTGTTCAAAGAAGTAGGACGGGGTAATGAAAACCCCACTTAATGCATAGAATCAAGGAGACAGAGCTGAGTTTCTTTGAGGGATTCTTAATTCTGAGTTTTCTGATAATTGCTGTAAAAGTAGGAAACGGATTTGTCATTATTTGAGTCTTTAAAGCTATTTTGGAAGCTTAGTCAATTTTTTTTTCCTTTGCATTGCCAGAATGGTGGATGGGGGCCAAAACGTGAATGCAAATGGGATTCCTCAGCTTCAGGACTGCCTTTGGAGAGCTTGTCCATCAACCGCAGTACCTTGCTTTCTAGCTCTGGTGGCACTCGCATACCATTCAGTTTTTTTACATTTCTACTGGCGGTCACCACCGTAGGCAGTGCCTCCGTACTTATAATTGAATGTTGACAAACCAACGTACCTATTTCATGCATTACGCCAGCAAAAACCTACCCACTCGGAGCTAAGCTGTTGCTGCTGCTTTTGGCTGGAGCTGCTGGCAGGCTGCCCTGTTATGTATAAACATGTAAAACATGAAAAGATAAAAGACTGCAATGTGCCAGATCCCCAACATAGATGAAAACTTGATTTCCTACCTCTGTGTTGAAGAAGTTGCTTTTCCCTGGTTTTGGAAGCATTTGCAGTTCAGTAAGCTGCTGTTGCATGGAAGGGGATATGCTTTCCCACTATGGTTTCAATATACTTCATAATGCTTTTCTGGAGTAATCCGTGGCTTTGCCAGCCTGAAACTCAATGAACATGGTTTTAAAAGGACAAGGATTTAGTGGTATTGCTGTATGTATCATCATAAAATAAATCTCTGTTGATTTATTAATGTATGAATGAAGCCAGAGAAGATTGTCCAATATTATCTGTCATCATCATATACTACCCCTGATCTATGGACCTGACTCCCTGGTTTCTCAGGTGTGGTTTGGTGATGCTAGCGGAGTCAGACTGGCATTACAACAATATACCCCAGAGGAAAACCGCACCCTATTTGTGCCATCAATTCATGTCGTGGGCTAAGGGTATTAGATAGGCCCCCAAACCCAGGTGGGAACTACTAGGCAAGGTTGTGGCAACATTTCCATTAGACAGGCTTATTTGTATGCTTTTGGAGTCTTTCTGTATGTGTTAATATTTCCACATGAGTAATTTTCCCAAGACATCACCGAGATGAAAATTGAATGTCACAGTATCTGTTTGGTCCGTACATCTGTTACTGATGCTCTGGTTTACATAATACTGCTGAATTGTTGTGCAGTTTAGAGCATATACCATTTTTTTTACTGCAGATTTCAATGTAATTGTCACATTTCTGAAGATAAGGACAGAAGAGAAAGGAGCCAGTGGACATCCCCCTCCCTCCCCCCTGCGAGCGTGAAAGGCATTTATAATTCGCACAGACTTAGAAATCCCATGGCTGATGTATCGTTGCTTCAAAATCTACTTTCACGAACCAGAAGTTCTGAGAAATGCCAGTTTTGCGGTCATGTTACTGCCTGGATTTGCCAGAAATGGAAATAAGGGTAAGGTATGGCAGACTCGGTGTCATCAGCAGTGCTTTAGCATATCTGCAGTTGGGAAGAAATGTTTGGATGCCTTTGTGTCAGAAGAGAAAAGCAGCAATTACTGATAGGGAGTCTCTGAGGCAGATCCAAGTGGATCATCATATGAAGCAGACTGTCTCTGCTGTCAGATGAAAAAAAAACAAACATATTTGAAAGAACCAGGGATTCATGAAGTGCTGATTAAGTGTAATGCACAGTAATCAAATGCCCAAGTAAGAAAATCTGCTGCAAAGAAAACGGACAACAGGTGCTTCACAAGCTTCGGTACGGAGAGTGGGGTTGCAAAAGCCTGTTATCGTTATGCTCGCTCCCATATATACACTGAGAATTAAGAGATCGTTACAGCAAAATAAGCATGGGACTGATAAAATGGAGTCTAGATTAGAAAGCACTCCTTAATGCAAACATTTTCTGGTTAGAAGTAGAGTATCCGTTAATTCAAGTGCAAGAACTACGACTGGCTTCACAGTAAGACCTATACCTCTATGAAATCATATATGTAAGTCAGTAATTAAAGGATTCATGAAAGAAGCACTTTCCATTGTTAACTACAGACTGAGTTTGGGGAACTATTCCTAAACACCCTTGTTAAGACAGAAAAAAAAAAAATACATCTGGATACCTTTTTTCTAATATGCTTGCTAGGGATAATCTGGTGGTAAAGACATAGTTAACATTTCAGAGCTCAAACCAAGCAAATCCGAAACAACATGCAGGGAAGAGGTTTTGAGTAGCGTAGCACTATGGCTCAGAGTTGACTTAACCAGTAACACCATGTGAAACACTACGAGAGAAAGAGGACAGGCAGAAGAGAACAGGAGGCCAGATGAAACCATCCCAGGAAATAGCTCTACATTACAAAGTGAATCTAATCAAAAGGATGAGTGGATATTTACAGATCTTCCGGAAGATCTCTGCATATAAACGCACCCAAAGGGGAGCTGGAAGTTGTAGATTTGACATGGCATTTGAGGTTTGCCAGGATAGATGAAAAAGGCACTGCAAGAAGCTAAAGATACTTTTCTTCTGTTACACACCCACAGGGCACATGGTCTAAGAGCAGAGACCTTTTTTGTACAGCCCTATTTATAAATCAGGATTTATCAAATTATCACTTGAAGAATGGAAAAGATACCAGCAAGAAGCTGCATGACAAAGTTCACTGTCCCACCCATGAATCCTTCTGCTTCAATCTCACCAAAAAGCACTGAGGGGAAACTGAGCCTGCTAAATCATCACAGAAGGCTACAGAGACGTGCTATTTCTCATGTTCTCCAAGGTGATGGGACCAAATCAATCATCACTAAAGGCACGGAAGCCTTGTACGGTGCCTTGGATTCAGCAATGCTGTACTGCACTGGAATATTGGAAAACTGCTGCTGCTTTCTTCTTGTTTGGTGTTTTTTTGTTTCTTTTTTCTTTTTTTTTCTGAAACACAGTCCTGGGCAAGATTCACTGACAATAATAATAACAGCACATATTCCCTCATGAGTGGCTTTTGGGATGAGACACAGCTCATAAGTGTTTCTGCAGGCAGCACAGCGTCAGGAGCCCTGCTATTTACAGACTTTTCACAGGCTTGGGCAATCGTGGGGCTTCCCACCAGAAACTGAGAGATTCCTGTGCCGCAGTGCGAAGCGCAGTGGCTGGTGCCACTGGGCACTGCTAGACACTCGCCTGTGCCAAGTGTGGATGCGGGGAGAGCCAGGAGACGGGAATTAAGTCCGGCCCCTTATTACCGCGCAACAGCTACCAGCACTCGGCATGCCTCGAATGGGTGCTTGGAAGTGGGAAACTGGAGACACACCCTGGGATGGGACTGGCTGTGCTGGGACCAGCCAGTGCTGGCTGCATCCTCGAGGGACGTGCAGGCATTGTGAACCCCGTGTGACAGGCTCACCACAAACCAAAGCCACCCTCGGGCTGGTGAGGTGCGGCAGTAGCTGATGGACGTGGACACTTTAGCAAACAGACCTAAGTGAACTGAGCTGCGCAAGATGTCACTCCAGACCAGCCCAAAGACTTAGGATGAAGACAGCTGCATAGTGCGCGCACTAATTAATTTCATCTGAGATTTGGAGGAGAAGAAAAATTACAGCGGTGCTTGAATTATCCATCTTGTATCATTGTAGTGCCTTGCAGTATACATTACGGGCGCTCGTCAAGGGAGAACAATATGCCATTTGTTTATGGTGCATTTAAACAATGAATATTTGTATTAAAATTTTCTCTTTTAACTAGAAGTATAAGCATTTTTGCACCATTTGTCAATGATGGGATGACATCACCATAAAAACATGGATTACTGATAAACTACTACAAAGAGAAAGTTATCATATTTAAATCAAGCCTGGAAATGTAGATGTCTCCAACAAAGCATCTTTAGAATTTGCTGCCTTCAGTGACACCAAGAGCTGAAATTTCCAAACTTGTCTCACTGACTCTATGACACTTAAAGAGTAAAAGCAGCAGCATGCTCTGGTTTTGCTGTTATTGCATTGCCATCTCAGCAAAATTTCATAAAGAGAAAATTTTTCCCATGTTAAAATTGACAGTGTCCTCAAAACATGAAACAGAGAGGGGGAAAAAAAAAAGAAACACATGGCAAGATATTAAAATCAGCAGCTGTTCAGTACTGGAATAAGTGTTGTTGAAAGTGTCGTTTACTAGGGCATGTAGTGATAGGGCGAGGGGGAATGGCTTTAACTGGAAGAGAGCAGGTTCAGATTAAACATTAGGAAGAAGCTGTTCACTTTGAGGATGGTAAGGCACTGGAACAGGTTGCCCAGAGAGATTGTTGAGGCCCCATCCCCGGAGGTGTTCAAGGCCAGGCTGGACGTGGCCTTGGGCAACCTGGTCTAGTGGGAGGTGTCCCTGCCTATGGCAGGGGGGTTGGAACTCCATGATCTTCAAGGTCCTTTCCAACTGTAAATCACTCTATGATTCTATGAAAGATTTTCTTATCCAGTGACTGAGTAAAGTCTTGACAAATTCATAAAATGTGAAGAAGTCCAATCACTTGAGCAATTAGAACATCTGAAAAATATGTTCTGAGGTTTTTAAGTTCGAGGAAAGGAGCGGGTAGTCTTTGCTTTGTTTAATAATTTAAATGCAGACAGGTACCAG
Source organism: Vanellus vanellus (assembly GCF_965231255.1). Classification (NCBI taxonomy): domain Eukaryota; kingdom Metazoa; phylum Chordata; class Aves; order Charadriiformes; family Charadriidae; genus Vanellus; species Vanellus vanellus. The sequence goes on along the minus strand of NC_138905.1, from coordinate 124,032,251 downwards.
TGAAGGTTCTACAGCAAATAAATCACAAATGTGAAATATTGACTTCCACATTTTTTAATGAGTTCCATTCTTTATCAAAAATGCTTGGCACAAATTAGTACCAAATCAACTTTCTTTTTTACTGACATATCACTCGGTACATCAAGAATGCAAAAATTAAGTATTTGGATAAATGTGTGTTAGACTAGGTAATTATTTTAGTAGGCACATGTACAGATTCTGTTTGCAAGAAAGAATTATGAAGCAATGTAAAACTATATATGATTGCAAAATGACCTATTGTAATAATTGTAATGCAATAATAATCAACTTCTCCAAATGAAAAGAGCAAAAAGATGAAGGAGAAGAAAAGCTTAAGATTGATCAGTGAACATCCAGCTATGCCTTGAATCATGATTGAAATGGCTACGGATTCAAACTAGAATAATTGAGTACCACAGTTTCCAATCTATGAAAAACTCTTGCCTCTAAAAGGGAGCTTTTTCTCCTCATACGGAATATGGCATGGGAATATTTCTTGCAGCAGAGCTTTTAAAACGCTAAGTGTTGAAACGCTAAAGATAGGATACAACACCTACACACACACCCCGAATGATTACACACGGGTACGTCTCACCTGGCTGGCAGCTCCTCAGTTACTCTTTGAGACAGAAAAACATACGTAGACTGGGGATGACCAAACCTCATCCCCCGCCTCGTGGGCAGCCCAGCCAGCTTCTCGCCTGCAGGCTACGAAGCACAGCCCGGGGAGCCAGCCGGGACCCAGAAACAAAGGCTGAGATGCCCACGTAGCACGACAGCCTGCCCACCTACCCCCCTACTGCCACAGGGAGCCACGGACTCGCCCGAGACTGCCTGCGCAGGTTGGGTTTGCGTCACGCATGTGACAAAGCAAGAGAGGAACGAGCCGGTGATGGCAACCTCTTGTGCCTTCCACCCGGCTCAGCAATTTCAAGTCACGGCTGAAAGCTGAGCTATGTGCCATGGCTCCTGGCAGCTGAAAGGGCATCTTAGAGGTCCAGTGCTGTGATGCCATCAGCTTCTCTCAACTTATTTAAGTGGCAATAAAACACAAGGGAGAAACAAATCCTTCTGGTCTGGATCCTGAAACTAACAAAAAAAAATCATCCTCCTAATGTCGTATATCAACCTGCTTTTGTTTCACATGTGTACAGACCAGCTTTCCAGCCTCAGCACTAACTGTTGAAAGTACTAAGGAGGTAGAGAGTAAAAGTTAACAATAAGCCTGATATTCTTTTTTTCAGATCCACAAGATATTATTTCCTTACGATAGATTCTGCCATGTAGTTTACAGAACAAGTGCTGATGATTAGCATGTTTGATAACAGTCTGAACATGGGTTTTTTGGGAAAAACAGTAGAAGTTGCTGTTTCCAACTGGGAGACAGCTCATTAAAAGACATGAGATCAGCTCAAATTCTGCCAAGAGGGAGAAACAAGAAGGCAAAAAGATCCCAAGGTAGTCTCTTACTAGTATGGATTATTTGCTTTGCTTTAAATTAAAGACATATTTAACAAAGAGGTTGTTTTCAGTTACTCTTTGGAAACTTTAAAAAGAAGTCTACTCTGCTTTCTATAATTTTTCCTTGGGTTTAATTGCCCAGGACTCCTGGGTTCTGCTGCAATAGCAGTAGATGATACACACCAATATCTCAATGCTTGTTTACCTACCTCTAAGCTTGGGATGGTCTTCCTAGTTTTCAGTGGGTGTTAATTATTTGACTGTAAAGTATAGTGGGACAACTATGCCTGAAAAATACCTCCTGTGCCATTTGATTGCCTTTCAGGTAAATTCTCCCAAGCCTCTCTAGTGTGGCAACCTCACTAGTTAAATGGAAAGGCGACCCTAAATTCACTCAAGGATGTTCAACGTACTGAACCTACCCTCCCCTGCTGCTTTTCTAGCTGCTGGTAACTGGCTTGTCTCACCAAACAGTGTTCCACAGCCGTGACCCTGTCACTGGTTCATGTAGACAGCCCTTGCTTATTGGGGAGGGGGGATACAGACACTTTCTCCCAGTGGATGTCTGCATGGAGGTGTTTTTTACCTCAATTTGCTCCTTGTGAGCCTGATTCGACACCTACTAAAGCAATAGGAACCTTCTCACTGATCAGGATTAGGAGGTGCAGCAGGTTTGGGCTGCTGGGGTTTGGGTTGTTAGTTGGCTTTCAAAGCTTCACCAGTAATGTTGGGCTGTCAAGTGCTGTACCTGTGTAGGGAGTTTCTGTCCGTCAATGTGAGGTGACACAGAAGACAGGAGGTTTGTTTAAGTTGTGCTTTGAAATGTCACCTATAAGAAAGAAGAAGTATCTACAATCTTGAATTAAAGGTTTTCTAAGCTCACCGTCTGAAGATCATATGCATTTATGATCATAGTATATAGATATACCTAACTATTGTCTTGGCGGTGTTAAATTTTATAGCTGTTGTTTTACAAAACCTGCTGTTCAAAGTAGTCTGAAATTATTAAGTCAGGAGTTTAAGGGCAGTTTTTCTCAGAAAAAAAAAGAAAACAAACCCAGCAAATGTGCCGCAGAATATTAGAAACAATTAAGACAGGCCTTAAGAAAGATTAATTCACTGTAATTGCCTTGTCAGAAAGAGGAAGAGATTGTCATGTTTGTGTCGTTTTCTTTTCCCCTAAATCAAGAAATGGAATTAAGTGAAACTGATGCAATCACAGCTCCGACTTGGCCATGATCTTGCAGCTGTGCCAACCAGTGACAGCTGTAATCTCCGCCGTGCATACGGCCATGGCGCAGCGCAGGGAGGGCTGGAGGCAGCTCCAAGGAGTCCTCTATTACAGCTCTAGCGTGAAACAGAAGGGGAGGTTGATATGATTTCCCTAAACATTTTCCCTTGAAATCGTACCTGCTGTCATTCTGAAACCTCCCTACCAGAAACTAGTGTTCTTTACAGTCCTTACAGTGAACATTTTTTTCTTTTTAAAAGCTCTAGGCAGTCATTATATGGTACAATTTCCGTAGCGCCGCTGAGGTGCCTAAGTCAATTCCTTCTTTTTCCTCCCTCTCTCCAAAGAAAATACCTTCATTTTCCCTCTTGTCCACTTGTCCCTTTCTTTCTTCTCCATGTTGTATATACTGAGCACTTTGCACATTATATTCTATAATGTGTCATTACAGTAAATACAAAGTGTGTATGGCAGTTTTCCTTGCCGTTTGCCTGAACTCATCCACTAGTTAAAATTAAGATAAAGCCTATATTAAATGGAAGGGCAAGAAATGCTGTCTGAGCATCACTGTCATCCCAAATTCAAGGCAGAAAGGAACTAGTCATGGAAAGGGGGCAGGGAGGTGGTCCTGGCAGCCAAGGGGAAGAGGCGGTATTTTGTGAGGTAAGGGGTGAACAGAGGCCCACAAGCTGTGGGAAAATAATCTGGGGAATCTGCACAGCCAGAAGACATTATTAGGAAGCAAATAGTAACTGATGAGACACTTGATCAAAGACAGTGCAGAGTGATGTGGGATAAAATTGTGGACGATTGCTCAACAGAAACCATGAAATAGTCAAGTCTGCTTTCAAAACCGCAATCCGGCTACCCAAGGCAGACAGGCAATACTTGTTGGGACGTTCAGTCTAAGAAAAAGGAAACCAACATCTTGCCCAAGACAAACACAGAGACCACAGAAGTAGTGCTCTTCCTCTCCTGGGACTGAGCCTCACAGTGTAACTCAGAGCATACCGCCTTCCAAACTTAACAGGCAACTCATTTGTAACAGCGCACAACAGCTTTAGCATCACAGCCTCACGTGACACTTAAGAAATTTCAGGAGTTTTGGGGAATTTAGGGGCTACTGAATGAAAATAATTTCTGAATTAGGAACGGGAGCGCAGCCAGCCAATGGCTCTGGAAGTGATGCACACTTAGCAAGTGTGATATGGACCGAGAGATCCAGTTTTGATGCTCCAGCTTGTATGCAGACAGAAACCTGTGCAGTCAGGGTGGCCTCATAGCAGCAGAAGGAAGACTTGTCCTCAAAGGAAGTAAACCTGACTGGTTTACTGACCATTCAGGGGGGCAACATGGTAATGACTAATGGGAAAGAAGAACCACCAAATAAGCATTGGTTTAACACAAAATCATGCCTGAAGACAAATTTAATCAAGACACCAAAGACACAACAAGAAGAATGTCTTTAGTTTCCTATATATCAGCACTTGATGACTGGTTAATAAATAAGATTTGGGATTTCTCAAGGAGCTCAACCTGTTTAGCTTAATAAGGAGAGAGCGATAATTAGATCATAGGCTGTAAATATCTATCTACATGGGAACAGAAATCTGATAAGCAAGGGCTCTTCCATCTACCAAACAAAAAAAGTCCAATTGACCAGCTGAAGCTATAAACTCAAACTAAAAAATACATGCAAAATCTGAAAGGTGAGGATAGATAACTATTGCCAAGCTATACTAATGTTGGATTTCCCATTTCTGGCAATCCATTAGAAAGCTGTAGCAATGGTTATGGTGGATTTCCTACTTCTGACAATCTTAAAATTGAAAAAACAAAAGCTGTGTTTGTTGTTTGTATGTTTGCAGTTTTGTTTGTTTTGGTTTGTGGTTGTTTAGGGGTTTTTTTGAGTGGGTTTTACCCAAAAAAGACACGGTTCTAACAAGATTTTGGGGAAGATGGATTGTGTTGTAGAGATACTCACCCTACATAATCAAAACTCCATGTGGTTTATAATCTGCAAACCCACCTTTTGTGCAAATTCATCCTTTCAATGTGCTTAGCAAGGTCTATCATGGGTTAAAGGGGTAAATTTCTGTGGGAACTGCTTGTCAAAATATTGGCAGCCCCTCACTAAAGCATCCTTATTAAATATAGCTCCCTTTGAAATTGCAAACGTGTGTGAGAAAGACCCTGAACTGTGTAGACCATCACCAGTAAAATTACAATGTTCTGTAGAGATTTTTCTCACGTGTATATAAACAGAAAGAAACATAAATCGTTCAAAAGACAAAGGAGAAGATCTGCAGTTGAAATAAACTGTCACATCCATCTAATCTATGGATGTAAACCTGGTAGTTTACCGAGAATTGCTCCCAAATTCCCACCTGTCACAAATAGATAGGCTGGGCTAAACAGACCATAATGTGAGTAACAAGAGAATAGATTAAATCAGACAGAGGGCGAAGGGAAGGCTAAAAGCTTGATAACTGGGGTTCTCGAAAAAGAAGAAAAGTTTCAGCAGAGACTGGCCAGTAGCTTAACCCGGTCCCAGTAGAGGCGAGTACAGCTCTAGCCTCCTGCAATAACGCGTGTGATGCAGTTGTGCAGTAAGATGCACATATAGCACTGCCCGGTCATGCGAAGTGGGAACATATCTGGGCTCTGCCTTAATTTGCAAAAAATCAGGGCTGAGATCCAATAAAAAGGAGTTTTCTGCCCCTGTTTTCCCCTCCCCATCCCAGGCACGTAGAAGCACGTTGCTACAGAGTCTAGAGCCCCAGCGTTTGGGCAGCCGTGGGTGACCATCGCTGGCATATGAAGTGTATCTCCACATATAAGAATAGACTACCCTGTAGGACTACCAAGATATGGACTGTGCTCCTTGGGTTATTTCTACACCTTATTTTTTGCAGCTTTTCAGAACAGTACCAGAGTTTGGCCTTTTCTCTTATATATATATATATATAAAAGGGCGTGTATAGCCCTCTTCTTAATATGGATTCAGTCAAAAGCAAACCACTCTTAATTCTGTGGGAAAGAGATTTCACATCTCAATTTTAGGCAAACTGATTTGAAATCTCAGATTTAAGTCACTTTCCATAAGATTTGCTTCCAGACTTGAGGCATTATTGATTGTGCAGCAAGGTTCAAAATCAAATTAAATACAATAATTTGCTCCCAGAAAAATTATGTACAAAAGAAGTAGCTGTTTCTCTAAGTGAGTCTCCTAAAATTTAAACAAAAAAAAAACCACCACCTCCCATTGCTTAATAAAAACTCTTCCCATCTGACAGAGTCTTTGTCTCTCTAAAGAGAATTATTTTTAGCTTTGATTGTGAAGAATACTAGTGGAACAGCTCTCGTGTGAGTCACAGCAGGTAAGCAGCAATGCTAAAAACGTAGCTAGGATTTTTGCTAGGTCGCTGGGATGGTAGTGAAGGTGATGTTGTGTCACCCAGGAAGATATAAATTATGTACTTTTTACAAATTCAGACAAAAATGTGATAGCAGTCAGATTTTGAGAAGGAACATTTCCACCGATTGTATCAAACCCAAGCTCATTTTCTACCCTAGTAGAGTCTGATATATTTTGGGATATTTTCTTACCAATCTTTTTTCACCTCTCCTAGGAATATAACAAACCAGTCAGCTTACAGCATTATACATCAGCAGCCAAGGAGAGAACAGGGAATAAGACATTTCTACCAGCTCCATTTGCAAAACTCATATTAATCAAAATCGAGCACTGTGGTACTTTTAAGCAGCCATGGCTGCTGAACCCTGGAGCTTTAACTTGTCGTTTAAACAGCAGGGATACTGCTTGAGTAAGCAGTCGTGTCTGAGCTCTCCGTAATTTAGGAAAACAAAAATGTGAAGTCAAACTCCCCTTTTATTTCCCTTATTCTGTCTCAATTAGAAAGGCTGTGATTCCCAGGGTGAGATCCTGCCGAGCAATACCGTCATGGTATTTGCTTTTCATTCAGCACAATTAATAGATGATTTGCAGCAATCCATGGTGGTGAGGGCGAGTCACAGAATGGTCAGGGTTGGAAGGGACCTCTGGAGATCATCTAGTCCAACCCCCCTGCCAGAGCAGGGTCACCTACAGCAGGTTGCACAGGACGGCATCCAGGTGGGTTTTGAATGTCTCCAGAGTGGGAGACTCCACAACCTCTCTGGGCAGCCTGTTCCAGTGCTCTGCCACCCTCAAAGTAAAGTCCCTCCTCATGTTTAGATGGAAGAGTCCTTCCCCGCTCACTGCCCAAAACCTTGTCCCAGGCACCAACCCTGTCTCTTGGGGCAGAGCATGTCCCCTGAGCCCTTGAAGAAACGCTGGCGTTAGTGTCAGAGCCATAATTCCCTAGGGATATGGGAAGCCCTGCCCCAGCCGCCACAAAATCCCTCAGCTGAGAGGGTTCCCACTGCGGGCAAGGGACAGTCTTATTTGGAGGAAGCCTCAGCAGGAGAGCATGCCTTTGGGACTGAGCGTATGTATAAAGAGAAAGAAAGGTGAATCAATGAACGCAGGTGAGATAGCTGGAGAAGGGATGTTCAAAGTGGACAGAGGAATGGGTGGATGAGGTGGGATGGCATAACTGTGACATATAAAGAGATAAAGAGGGAGGGGAAAATGCACATGGCTTTTGCGTACAACCAGCCCAAGCCCTTGGCATTTATTCCCCTTCTGTCCCAGCTCCTTTGGGCTGTAGCCCCAGCCGGGGTGGTGCGGCACAGCCAGGCAGAAGGCAATTAGACTTCCTTCTGCACACCAGTGGGGACTCTCTTTTTCGCTTTAGAAAGCACGCTCTCCAGGGCCTAAATTAAACTTTAATCTACAATTGAGCAGCACTATAGGGGCTCTGCTCTCGACTGGAGTATCTGGGAATTACTGTGATGTAAACAATAATTTCATAATATTAATGTAAGCCTGTTGTCAGATTGCAGAGTCGCATATTGCCATTTAACATTCCTGGCGTAAGGTTGCTTATGCATAGTCTTGCAGAGGGTTTAATTGGGAGGGCTAGACAGCTATGAAGGGGTTACTATGACATTTCCTCTGTGGGTAATATGGGTTCCACTGCCTACAACCCAGTAGATCTCTATGGAGGAGCCTACATTAAAATTGGCTATTGTTCAAGGCTCTTCAGAGAATTTTCCTGCTTTGCTTTTTAAATGTGGACACAAGAGAAAAGGAAAAAGTGTATCTGAAAAATGTCACTGTCATCACTTGCGGGAGTATTTTTGCTTTCATTTTGAGTAGCTACACACTATTTTGCTCCTTTGTAAAGTAGTTTTAAAAAAACACATGCTGAAAAGGGCACAGAGTGCTTATTTTCAAGTATTACTAGTTACTACAGAGAGCTTATGATTTCGATAAACTTCCCAGGTGAAACCTTGCCCTTACAGCAGTTAGTAATAACTCAGGGCTGAGTTTGTGGGGCTGAGTGGAGGGAAAGAAATCTGGTGGCCTGATATTATTGGTGTGTCCTCTTTTCCTGAGCTACTATTTCAACACAACCAGCATTGAGCAAAAATTCTAAGCAAACCTTGAATTGATTTTTGGTCTTACACTTGAAGGTCACAAGTCTCGGTTTTGTTTAGTCTGCACATGGACCTACTTCTAAAAACAGTGGACTCTTCCCACAAGTTCATCTGGTATCTTATCTCTGATGTCCAGGAAAGGAGCCTTCCCACTACTGCCATAATGCTATGTTAAGAAGGAGGTTTCGTAAGGTATTGAGAGTGAAAACTGTACATGACTTTGTTAATTAAAAAACAAAGATCTTGCACTGTGTCTATTAAACAAAAAAAACCCCAAACCCACAAAACCCCAAGAAGGCAGCATAGGTCATCCTCATGCCAAGACGCTGAAGGGCTGTGGAAATCAGAGGACTCCAGAGGGCACCAAAGCTGTCTTACTGTAAAACTGATGGATGTCAGAATTATGTACATTGACCTTTTGCTTACCTATTATGATGACTTTCTGTTGTTACCTATCACGGTGTTGCAGATATTCCCAAATTTGAGTAACAAACTAGAAATTCATGCTGAACTGCAAAGACTGCAGCAGTAATCAGTGAGATTCAATTTCCACACTTCACCTGTTTTGCATTAAACTAATTTTGCATTAAAGTCATTTCTGTGGCAGGTTAATTACTTTTTTTTTTCCTTTTTTTAATGAGTTAGTTCAACCAGCTTGCTAAATTATCTGTGCATGTTCCAAATTCTGCTTGTTTACAGCACTGAATGGACAACTCCAAAAATGCCTAGCTTAATTTTACTGTGAGTTACAACCCCCTCGCACGCGCTAGCCCTCGCTCCCCCCAAGCCTTTGACAGAGTAAACAATTGACTGTGGTTAGAAAATTATCTTTCGAGATGTCTTCCCAATCAGGAAGTGGCCAACCACACCAGGACCTTACAGTCAACAGTGAGCAGGACGTCGAGGAGCTTGACAAGACACAAAGCAGACCAGAAGTCAGGCAGAGTAAGCCCAAGAGTCTGTGCATGCAACATGACGGGTGGCTAAAAGGGGAGTCAGTGTGAGCCAGAAGTCGGGAGCTGAAGGCACAGGGCTACGAAGGGGACGGCGTCAGGAGGAGGCTGGGGGGACGAGGCAGGGGCAGAGCAGGGCAGAAGCAGGAGCCAGCCCAGAGGTTCAGGTGCAGACGCAATCGGGCACTGGGCTGAGCAGCCGCAGGCCGGGGCTGTCACCCCAACTGGCAGCTGGGCAAGCAAAGTCCTAAAAGCAAAACTCCCCGACAGCCCTCCGAAACCACACTGCACACTGGTCGCTTGGACAAGGCCTGACAGAGGCCGGTGGCTTTTATGTAGGAGGACCCCATTTCCCACCAGCTCCAAAGGCAAGTTTGTGGTCTGTAGAGGAAAAGGGGGCAGGAAGCTGGTAACAGCCCTCTAAGCCCAGCAGACCCCCTGGAGAAGAGCCCATCAGCACCATTAGCCATCCCAGATAGCACCATTAGCCATCTGGGGAGTGACAAATTCTCTTGCTGCCCATCCGCTGCTCTGAATATAAAGGTTCTCATTTCACCTTCACCATCTTCTTTCTCAGCAGAGCTTTGATAAGGGGAACCAACCTTTCTGGGGCTATGGCTGGGCAGTCCCTGCCCCACAAGCAAAGGGGACAGAGGAATCCAGGTCCTCACTTATCTTGGCCTTCCCTGCAACCACTGAGCTGGAGGACTTTCTCCTCAGAGCACGTAACTTGAATTATAGAGGGTTTTGCAAACAGGAATTTTTGTAACAGCAATCCAACAGCCCCTGGTGAAGGCCTTCAGCGTAGAGGAGACAACTCCACTGCTCTGTCCCAGCAAGAAGAGCAGCAGAGAGAAGAGGTATCCAGAGACCAAAGCTGAGGAGTGCCTTGTACACAGGCACCGGGGCTTGGACTGCGTCTAGTCACGTCTCCTCTGAAGAGCCAGAGTGAATAAAAGCTGTCCTCTCACACTCAGGAAAAAAACCATAGCATATATGCTTTGTCTGCTCGCCAGTGGAAAACAGCAACATGATCTGAATAGCTAGGAAGACTGTGGAAAGATAACCGGGGAAGAAAAGGATATAATTTGTGTTCTTCAAAAAAAGCCAGTCTCCTCACTCCCTTCTTGTGTGGTAGGTGTTAGTGGTAGACCTATAGCCACACTGCTCTGCACAAGCCCGTGAAAGTCCATCTCTTTTTCCTAATGTAGCCAGTCTCCTAAGAAAGATGAAAATGCAGTAACTTGTACCTGGGTCCAAACCCGCTATCCTACTGCAAGCAAGACAAACCTTACTCTGCAAGAGCTAGAGCAGTGTCTGTGCACTCGTAGACAAAACTTGGCAATTTTCAAGACCAAATATCTCAATTTTGCTGCGCCTCTGAGTCATAATCCTTAATGAGGTACAGGCTGTGTAGCTGCAGCTCCCTGAGCTGACATTAAGGAAAATAAACATTGCTCTGGGAGAAGCAGAGCTGAGGAAGCTTAGTTTTCTACGGGCTTGCATCCTACAACCCTACTCTGCTTTTCACACGGTATCCCCTTCTTCCTTCCTTATGTCCCCTGTGATTCACCCTTTCCCTTTTATTTCTCCAGCCCCCTTCACATCTACTAATCACTGCAGCCCATGGATGTGCACATCCTACCTCCAACCTCTTGCCATGGGCCCACAATACTAAGTCAGAGGCAGATTCTGATGTGGCCAGTCCCAAGCCACAGATGTGCTGATCACTTGGGCAGGATCCATCTGCCAACTGATTGCTCCACAGGTCAGACAAAACCAGTGACTGCTGGTGCATACCACAATCTTTCCCAAAGAGGGGCACATAAGGGAATTTCAGTATCTCTGTGTCTTGAACTCATGTCTCAGATTTGGATGATACCAGTCAGTTTTGAGAGGGGGAAGTGACAGATGGTGCAATCTCATGAGCTTAAGGACACCTGTCTAGAAAGCATAAGTAGTTTTGCCGTTGTGGTCATGCAACTGGGCGATGCCAAGGCCCAAGCCTACGTGACATTATCTAGCCAATCTCTCTGGCTTTCTTTGGCCTGTCTTCTTTAAAGATTCAGTGTCCATATCAAAACCCCCAGACCTATGAGGCCATGGTTGCACTGTCACTAGCAGCACTGCTTTAAGCTAGCTCGGTGCTCCCCAGTAGAGTTGCCCTCATCCCCCTCTTGTAACCTCTGTCGTCTTATAACATAGGAAGTTCCGTTCAAATACACGGAAAAACTTCTTTATGGTGAGGGTGACAGAGCACTGGCACAGGCTGCCCAGGGAGGTTGTGGAGTCCCTTCTCTGGAGATTTTCAAGACCCGCCTGGATGCAGTCCTGAGTAATGTGCTCTGGGCAATCCTGCTTTGGCAGGGGAGTTGGACTAGATGATCTCTAGAGGTCCCTTCCAACTCTGAAACTCCGTGATTCCATGATAACAGCCCCTCAGGCAGGGCCGACTCAAGTGTCCACACAATCGTGTGAGGAATCAAACCTGGAAGCTGATCTGACTGCAGAAAAAAAAAAAAAAAAAAAAAAGAAAGGCAAAATGAGGTAGGCACAAGTGGCCTGGGAGCAACAGAGTACATGGCAGTAATTGCTTAAGCCAAGGAGTCACTTGTCAAATGTGCCCTGAACATAGGCACCCAATCCTCAGAGGTCAGGGAGGTAAAAGCCGGCCTAATACTGGCATTGGGCATTTGCTCCAAGTAAGAAAGGATAGCAAAGGTGCCTCTGAGCTGCAAGCACCCCTGCGCTCCGACAAATCCCTTAGCTGTGAGTGGCAGGGGGCAAAGGAGCCCTGTGCAGAAGCAGCTGGCACAGCTCATCTGCCCCCTCCACACGCAACGATAGCAAAGCTCACTCTGACAAAGGCAAAGCGACAACGCCACCACATCTCAGTGACTGAAAAAATATGAAAACTCAGCATGTTAGCTGTCCTAATGCAAACCCTGTGCTGTCCCTTAGGGGGGAAGAAAAGCAGCTGCATTCCCACCTGATTTCAAAGGTTATTTCCACCCAGGGTTTTGTGCACAGAGGCAAGCAAACAGCAAGATGCTGCAAAGCCTTCATCAGCATTGCATTGTGCCCAAGCTAACAAGCCTAACCGAGAGACTGAGCATCACCCCAGGCTCATTGCTGCAGCTCAGAGCATGAGCAAACTCACCTCACATCAGTCTGCCCAAAAAAAAAAAAAAAAAAAAAAAAAAAAAAAAAGGCTGTGTAGACACACTCAAGCTTGGAAGCTCAGCTTACAGAGCCACTTCAATCACTGCTTATAACAGAGGTGATTACCCTCAACCAGGGGTAAAAAAATTGAATTGATGAACCAACAACAACAACAAAAAAACCAACACAAAAAGCCCAGGGGCTTCTTAAAACATCTACTGGAAAGTGGTAGGGAATGTCCACCACCAAGCAAAAGTTACTCCTCTGTGGAGGTCTGTAACAGAAATAAGTGTGGTCTGAATGAAAGATGATTGGAAACGTGTGTGTGAAAGCACCAGAAAAAACAGCAAAACAAGGGTTAAAAGAGCAGCCTCTGCCAGTTCCCAAGGACAAACTGACATCAATGATTTACAAAGGAAGGTGTTTATACCAAGACCAGAAGGCCTGTGCTCAGATAAAGCCACAGCTGGGATGGTTCCTCAATAGCAGATCCCACAGGAGGAAGGCAACAAAATTTCGGGATGTTGCATGGGCCGTTCCTCTTGACGGTATCTCTAAAATACCACAAGTGTGGAAGCACAGACAAAAGCACAGCAGATTTTGCTAATGTTCACGAAGGATGGAGTAAGCAAAATTCTGAGGCAAAAGGGTGAAATCATAACTCTTGGCTTCTAACGGGTATGAAAGGCCTGTCCAAACCCAATTCGCCATCACCGATGAAGAGGAACTGCTAGCCTGCATCCCTTCTTCTCCATGTTGCACACAAGTGGTCCTTGGACAGACAACTTGAGCACACCCATCTGCCTCACTGTGCGTGACTGCAATGGGGTATGAGTGTAGAGGGTGAAATCTGGCCAAGAATGAGTGTGAGTGAAATCAGGTTTTTTTTAGTATAAAATCCCTTACGTTTCCATAAGACCTCACTTTGGCCTCTGCTGCACTGGTCTCCTATACCCAAAAGTGTAAAGGCAAATAAATAAAAAGGTTCATAACTCTGAGACCAAATATGTTCACCAGCCAGCCCCCTCACTCATAGTTTTATGCTCTCCTAAATGATTACACTTACCATCTGATTTTTATATCAGCACTTATCTTAACCTATATCTGGAGTATCTGAAGAGGTAAAAAGGGTTTAAAAGTGGAAAGGGTTTAGAAGTTGGCAACTTTCCAAGTCTGTCTCTTTCATCTCCCAGGTCTTCTCTTCCTTCTGCTGCTTTACTGTAAGGGGTGGTCCATGTCCCGTGTTCCTGATTCTCCTCCCTAATCTCAACTGTAGACCACTGTGTTTGGGAACTGTCACAGCAATGGAGTAAATGATCTTTTTCTCCTAAGCATTTCCCATTTCTGCCTTCATCTGGTGACAGCAGCAAAAAAGGAGCTGCAAGAAGCCAGATTTCCATCAAGATGATTGAAGCATCAGGCTGTGACCTGTCAAATCCCTCTGAAACCTTCTTTTAATTGCCTCTCAAAACAAGCGCTTCCTGCAGTGTCCCTTCTTATGTTCAGTTCCTACTCTGTTTTGACCTGAGTCTTCCTAATGCTTACTGTAATCTCCAATATCCCGCGGTAGTTATACAGAAATCACGAACCCCATTTCTCGGGTTATCGGTCATTTCTCTCCACTTAATAGGTACAGAGTAGTCCTAGATTCAGTGGTTCCTCCCTGTTCTTCCGGAAGTCGAGATTCAAGGTCATTAGAGAACAACTACCATCTTGCTGGGCATCTTCCCATCTTTTAATGCGAGGTGTGAAAGGGCTTTTTCCACAAAGTGGTTAAAGCAGAGACATGGCATAGCTGGAACGGGACAAAGGTATTTAACAGAGCTCAGAACTTATTGAGACAAAGTGGGAGATCTCCCCACCTAGGACCCACTGTGCTGTGCCCAGCTGCTCACCAGGGTGACCCACAGCTCCCCGGGCTCTGCACAGCTCTTCCCCTCTCAACTCCCACTTTAGGATGATCCAGATTTAACCACCTGTCTCCTCTTGTTGAGACCTGCGCTGTCTCCCCCTTCCTTCCTGTTCTCTTGAAGACCTCCACGACCAGCTTGAGACCCTGCACAGTTTCCTGCCCTCTTACCTGTAAACTTAAGCTAAGGGTTTTTCTTTGCTGTCCAGTGGAATACAATAGCGGGAAGCCGAGCCAAAGACTAGGCAGAAAATCACCTATGTGACTCCTTATTTGTATGCCTGCTGGGAGATTTTCAGCCTTATATCTGCACTGCAGCTTCTTGGAGATAAAATAGTAGGAGCAGGGAAAAAAAGTCTCCTGATTCAATCCCACCTTTTCACAGTCTTGCATTGTCATTGTGTGTAATTGAACCCATCAGTGACCCCCTTTACCTACCGGTAAGAAGAAACACATAATATATGTGATATTTGGTTTGCAACCAGCATGAGCTTGCAGAAATACGAGCAGTCTGGCTAAGGAAAAGTCTGTGTAAGTGCAAACTTATGGTTCACAGTAGTCGGCGAGAAGAATTGTTTTATGGCTTTACTTGCCAGGTGCTTTGTAGAAACAAGTTCTGGCTTTGAAAATTGCTGCCTCTGCTCAATAAAAGTGGAGTATTTCTACCACAACAATCATAGGCCTTCCAAAAAGACTGGCAACTTTCTCATTTCATCTTAAATATTTATGTATGCATGATAGTACATCACTTTAGAAGAAAATTATACGTTTTATTAAATAACGGTACAGCCGGGGCTCAACTTGGCCAAGGCATTAAAGCTAATGTCTCCACAAGTGGAAGACACTTCTACCTACTTTTATCTGAACCTGTGCAAATTCTGGAATAGTTCAGCTATTCAATAGTGTTACTGAGTTCTCATAATCTGTATCACCGCAGTCATCTCTGGTAGCTAATGTACTTCTGGCTAAACAGAGCTCTTTTTCCCTCCCATATTATTCATGTTATATGGAAGAAAAAAAATAACTTTGCACTTCTCCAACAACTTTCAGAAGGTGAGAACTCCTCTGAGCTACAAAAGACAGAATCATCTTTTCAGCACTCACATTTCTGGAATAATAGGGTGGATATATTATTTCTTGCAACTGTTCTACACCATGTGTTAGCAAACCCACACAAGAGGAAGTTGCTTATTCAAAATACCAGAGACGATGCAGGCTTGCTGATACACTGGGAGGCATGTCTTCTATGTGTGAGAGGTTGTTCTTTGTTTCTTTTTTTTTAACTGCCAAGTAACGTTTGGATGCTAAATGGAAGAGGTCTGGAGGGAGTGTTTTCTGCAGCTGAGTTGTTAATAGCTTTGCAATTGTAGAAATCACAGCTGATCTGCAGCGAATGTCTACAGTAGAGGGTCAGTGACTTAGAAGAGCCAGACCACGAACATGCTCTGCCTCGTTCCTCTGCATGTGCTACAAAGAGCAACAGGCTACCCCACATAGCTTTGCAACCCAAATCAGTTTTCTCTCATTGTTGACTCACACCGGTGTTGCTCAATATTTTTTACTTAAAAAGCTTCTTCACTCTTTGGGAAGAAAAAAAAAACAACAAACAAGTACCTGGACAGGATTGCTACAAGGACTTTTGTTTCGAGCAAAACTAAAATGCACCTATTTCCCTTTCCCCCGCTTCTTTTTTCCACTTATTGGAATGCATCTTTGTGTGCATATTTTATTTTACTTCAAATAATCCAGACCCTTTCCATTAGTTTTTGTGCCACCTCAACACATTTTAACACCAACCAGTGGCCTGGGCTGAAACCACTGGTTTATGCAATTTGGCCATTTCACAGTTTGGACATTGAGACTATTAGAATATTTCTCAGAAAGAATCTCTGCAAGCCTCTTGCACTTCTCTGAAGAAATGAGTACTTGCCTCCCCCACCTGTCATCAGCATCACAGGAAACTTTCCCCTAGACCTGCTGGGTTTCATTTGTGATCAATTGAACTGGTACCTCAGTCTTCTCTTACCACAGAAAAATCATTATTCTTTGTATAATTGTATCCTCTGAAGAGAAGATAAATGTGTTTTCAGGTAAGAAAAATTAAGAGAGAAACATTACATCATCTCAGAGTGTTGTCGCCATTAAAGATAATTTTGTCTTCTTTAAAATGCATCAGAGATTAATCGAAGCCTTGAAAATTAGCATCTTTGGCATGGGGCAGGGGGACCAATCTTATTGTTTAGACTTAAAAAAAAAAAAATAAATCCTGCAGAGCAGAGGCAAATCATATGCAGTATTGCTGCCTGTTATGGAAAACCTGAGCCATTTCTGCCAGCCTCAGGATCCTGCTGAGCTGGATAACGCCAAGCAACAAAGACACCAGGCAGGAACTTTCAGACCCAGCAGGGTCGACTGCTCTGCTGTCCTATTAGCCAGGTGGGCGAAACACTAGGACTGCTTTCCTCCTCTCTGGAAAAGGAAAAAGCTGTGTTATCACATTTGCCAACATGTGAATGCAAACCATAAAACTCCACACTTTAAGTGCTCTTATGAATTGATGATGGCCTCTGTGGTGTGCAGTCTCTTCTGACAGTTATTTATTCTCCAGAGCTGCCTCAAAACGGATGAAAAGAAATCAAATGTGAAATAATGGTAAAACTTTTCTGCAAAGTTTTAAGAGTCTTGCATAAAGGATTCCTGAAGCACAATGCCCCCAAAACCTAAGGCTCTCACAAAAAATCCTACTATTTTAAAATCACTTCTGTGGGAGAAGGGAAAGAAAGACAGACAGATTTAAAATACCCTTGAATGAGAATTTTGCCAACCCTGAGCTAGGCCCAAGAGCAAAACCCTGTGAATGAGATACTAATGGGACTTAGGTGCCCAAATGTGAGTCACCTGTGACTGCAGCACTTACCTTCCTGTCATGGTTTCAGCCGGGATGGAGTTAACTTTCTTGCTAACAGCTGGTGTGGGGCCATGTTTTGGATTTGGGATGAGAGTGGTATTGATACTGCACTAATGTTTTCAGTTGTTGCTGAGCTCTCAAGGCCTTTTCTGCTCCTCACGCTGCCCCACCAGTGAGCAGGCTGGGGCTGCACAAGACGTTGGGAGAGGACACAGCCGGGACAGCTGAGCCTGACTGACTAAGGGAATATTCCATGCCATATGACTTCATGCTCAGTATATAAAGCTGGAGGAAGAAGAAGGGGGGAAATGTTTGGAGTTGTGGTGTTTGTCTTCCCAAGTAACTGTTACGTGTGATGGAGCCCTGCTTTCCTGGAGATGGCTGAGCACCTGCCTGTCCATGGGAAGCAGTGAATTAATTTCTTGTTTTGCTTTGCTTGTGTGTGTAGCTTTTGCTCTACCTATTAAACTCTCTTTGTCTCAACCCACGAGTTTTTTCTCACTTTTATTCTTCCAATTCTCTCCCCCATCCCAACCAGGGGGAGTAAGTGAGTGGCTGTGTGGTCCTAGTTGCTGGCTAGGGTTAAAACACAACACTTCTGCAGTCCCACTTGCGAGGCACAGCACCTCACTCTTCTCTGTGTGTGCCAGTCTCACAGTGAGATTTGTCCTGGGTGGATTTGTAGGAATTCTCAGGATGGACACGTAGGAGTTATTAGGAGTTAAGAAAGCATCCCTGCTTCCCCCTTCAACCCAGCCCATTGCCTCCTCCCGGCTGGTCAGTGGCTCTCCCGGCAACCCTCCTTCAGCTCCAAAGCTGCAGTTTTCTGTCTAATGCAGCATCGTACCCTGCGGCACTCCGGGTAGGCCTGCTGCCTTTCCCTCGGCTGGGGCAAACAGCCGTCTTCCCAAGACAGCTCTCTGGGTACTGCGCTATCACGTACCCGTGATGAAGGCTTTGCTATAACACCATTATGCCTCTTATCATTAAAACAAACCACCTAATGTCTTGTGCACTGTAAGGTCAGATCAATAGGTCCTTTCTTTTTGTTTTGCCTTTGCCCTGAGGCAAGATGTTCAGAGTTCGTGTGCCATTTCTTCACCCACCTCAGACACCACCGTTCCCAAGGTTTCTTGGAAATAAGCATGCTGAGCAACTTCTAATTTGCTTTCGTCTGAGAAATGATAGTCTTCTGCTACCATTCCCACTAGTCATCCTGCTTTTTCCTTATTTGTATTCCTCACTGGTTCTGCTGAGAACAAAAGCAAAATATTCATTTCATTTTGGTGACAAACTGGCTGTATTTATTTCCATCCTACCCTCACCATGTGACAGCCCCACTTCTTCACTTTCCTGATGCCTGAAGATTTTTATATTGCTTTTGCTGGGTTTTGTTTGGTTGGTTGTTTTTTTTTTTTTACTATTTCTATTAATACCCTTTGCAGCATCTATCTCAGCTTGATTGTTGGCAATTTTTACTTTTTTCCTGTGCTTCGTTAGTGTCACACCATCAGTCTTGCTGTAGGCTGTCTGTTTACCCTTAATGTCTATCCTGTGGTTCTTCTTCTCCTCTGATGACCTTAGCTTTTTCCCAAACATCTTTCCCCATTTACTTGGATCCAAACTCCGTGATGTCATTAAACCAAAGATGCAAAAATTTTCAAAGCCCACTCTGGAATTAAGCTTTTAAGCACACCAGAACAGTCAACTTCACAAAGATTGGCCCTTTAAAATAAAAAGCATTGTTTATATGCCTGTTATTCCTTTCATCTAATCTGAAGAAATCACTTGATCCAAAGTTAATTTCTAAAACCGGCAAGTTATAATATTCTTATTTTTTACCGAATCAAAACTTCAATGTATCCACACATTTAATTAGTTCAGTGGCTGTGTGGGAAAGAATAGGCCAGTTTTCACTTGCCGGAGTATCTAGATCCTACTATAATAACCAGCGTGTACTTTAATCCGGCAGGTTAGCAACAGTTCTCAGTAGTATTAATCCAGACATTGCTAGAGAGACCATTAGCTGCATCCAGGTCTAAACCTGGTGATAATTATCCTTTGGGTCTTCTCTTACAAAGCCTGAAAAGTTATTCTGACACTTTCCTGCATCCCTATAGCGATTAGGCTTCATGCACGGCATAATTTCTCGCTTCCGTACTTTCTGTCCTGTTGCAGAGTATCTGTTTTCTTCCTGTGCTCACTTTGGAAAGTGATAACATGGCACCTACACAGACAGCACCGTCCTAGTTGTTTGTTTTTCAAGCAACCCTAATTCCTGCCTCACATATGCAGATTTTTTTCAGATTCAGGTCAGACCCTTGCCAGGCCTACGAGTGCATCTTCTGAGAGTCACCGAGACTGGAAACAGTCCTGCTTGCTCAAGATTCATTTTTTGGTCGGCCTCTGAAGGTGGAACAGAAGAATAGAAAGGTTACTTTATGATGGTAGGAGCAGAAACAATTCCGCCTTTGGTCTGCAGTCCTCTTGTAGTGAACTGCAGTGAAAAAAGGAGGTTTACTATCTGTGAGTTTTGCAAAGCTATAAAGATTCTTGTTGCCCTTGAGCATACTAAAAAGACTTCCTATACTGTTATAATTGTGCTGGTATTTGCTGAAAAAAAAAAAAATCTGGGCTAGAAAAAGCTCTGAATAATGGCTCTAAACCTCATTTGAAACGGAACCGTTTCTTCACTTTACAACTACTTTTCTTTGGGAGTTCTCTGTGGGTTTGCGTATTAGATTGAAGTTCCTCTAGTTCTTATTGCATACAAGTTTGCTGATTTCTTATCATATTAGTACAACTACATCAGTTCCAGAACTGCTCTGGGGGAAAAAAAAAAATCACTGTGGCTGCAAGCACTCCCAGAGTTACTGGAGGAAAGTCTCCTTGTCGGGCTTATATTTGTTTCTGGGCATCCCACAGTTTTTACCCTAGATACAGCTGGAGTCACAGAGGTCTTAAGAGACAGAACTGAGATCTAAGAGTTCAAACCAAAACTTGGTTAAAATGATAACCTGCAGTGTAGCTTGGGAACCCATCTCTTTCTGACTGCTCTTCACTCAAGATTAGCCTGGTCAGAAAGCCAGTCAATGCCTGAAAATTTATGTTTAGGCCTGGACATGTCACAGGAATGACTTCTAAATGCTTTCAGTACTGAACGGCTCAAGTCTGCCTTTCCTTGAGCTGAAGAGAGTGTCACTCCCCAGGAAGTCGTGCTGAAATGAGTAGGCTACTGAACGAATAAGGCACTTTTTAGAGTAAGAGAAAGGAGGACAGAGAGGGGATGGATGTCGGGGGCCTCTCTCCTCCAGCACTGTTTGATCAGTCATACTTCAACACTGAAGATACCCTCCCATCACTGATTTTCATATAGTTAAATAGTTTTCCACGTACCCTAACTACATCACTCTCCTTACAGGCACTTCTTTCTGAATGGAGATATAAGGTTTCCTGCAGTAGGCAATCCCTGACCTAGAGTGCTTGTTGCACGTGAACAACAAAAATCACCTTTTTTTTCTCCCCCTAGACTTTTTTCCAGAAAAAGGAAAGGTGGTGTTTTTGTTGTTTCCCTTGTAAGCCCAGCAGCAGATTTTAAGCCTGAGAGCCACTAAGGGAGAGCCCCTACTCACTTGTCAGTACCACAGAACAGTACCTGCCTCACTTGCCCACCTACCCACGTGGTAGGGTTGGCTTTCTGGTGGGATGTCCCATCCTGACACAGGTGACAGTTCCAGCCTTGCTTCGGCACACACTTAAAGCAGCAGAGAGAGCAGGGCAGCAAAGCCGTGTAATGGTCACAGGCCGTGCAGCTTTATCGGGCATGCAACAGGAGAGCCTGCAAGATGGAAAGAGGGTTTGGAGGAACAGGACAAAAAAGGTGGACTGAATTCTGCCTTGTGCTGGAAGAGAGACGAGTGAAAACTTTCTTCCCGGTCAAGGAAATCCACTAGTCCCCTGCCGTGAGTTCAAGCCAATATCCTCTGCTACCCAGGATGCAGGACACCACCATAAAACATCCTTGCTCTTCTTAGGGCCACAAAGATGATCAGAGGGCTGGAGCACCGCTCCTATGAGGACAGGCTGAGAGAGCTGGGGTTGTTCAGCCTGGAGAAGAGATGGCTCCGGGGAGACCTTATAGTGGCTTTTCAGTATGTAAAGGGGGCCTTTAGGAAAGATGGGGAGGGACTCCTTATCAGGGAGTGTAGTGATAGGACGAGGGGTAACGGTTTTAAACTGAGAGAGGGTAGATTTAGATTAGATATTAGGAAGAAATTCTTTACTGTGAGGGTGGTGAGACGCTGGAACAGGTTGCCTAGGGAAGCTGTGGAAGCCCCATCCCTGGAGGTGTTCAAGGCCAGGCTGGATGTGGCCTTGGGCAACCTGGTCTAGTGGGAGGTGTCCCTGCCTATGGCAGGGGGATCGGAACTAGATGATCTTCAAGGTCCCTTCCAACCTAAACCATTCTATGATTCTTAGGCACCTCCAGAGAGGGGCCCACCCCAATACCCAGCTAGCCACAGGACCTGATTGTCAGCTAATTTTGCTTATTTTTTTTACAGATGGCAAAGTGAATTTCTGTGATTGGGATCCACAGTGTCTCTGTAGAAAATAAGGTTTTCATCCCTATGGACATATGTACGCTGCATGTTTCAGTGCAGCATAGATGTATACAACCTACTTTTACACTGGATAGCGTGCCCACTCACAGCACAGAGACTTGCACAGGTGGCTACACCCTGCTTTCCAGAAGAAGTTAGCTTGGGCTGCGCTCTGTGCCTTCAGGGTGTTAGATATGTTCTGGCTTGAGCTGCTTAGGTATGACCAGATCACACTGCAGTGGGCAGCGAAGACTCACTAGCTGAACCTTTTCTTCCCTCTTCTTTTCTCTCTTGGACCCTTCCTGTGAACTATCAATGAAGAGCAACGCACAACGCACAGTCCTTGCAGAGGAACAGACTTTGCAAACACAGATCCCCCACCATCAGCTGGAACAACCACTCCAAAATACTTAAAGCAACTTTTTTGTTAAGTATGTAAAAAAGTAAAAGTGTTAGGAATAAATGTTGTTATAAAGCTGATAAGCATCCTAGCCACCTGCTCAGTGTCATTCCCTCTGCAGCATATCAGCCCTCACCCATTTGCTTCTGCCCAGTTTTGAATTTATATGTATCCACACAGTCAGAGAAGCACAAAATTTAGCTTTGGATCTAAATTATGCGTTCAGACCCAAAATTTTTCATAAAGATTCAGTGGCAAGAGGAGGAGCTCAAGCCTTGAATTCAGGATTCAGAACTGCATTTGGCTCTGGCCGAGGCATGAGACAGGGCTTGATTATTGCTGTTCTTGTCCTCCTCCAACTTGCAAATCAGTCCAACCTCACTGTCTTTCAGGATTTCTGATCAATTTGCATGTATGTCGCTATTTTATTTCAAAAGTCTCAGCACTGCGCAAAAAAATCCCAATTTAGGGATGTGGGAAATGACATACAGACAGATTAAGTGGCTGTTTCTGCCACAGTCGGACTGTATGGTCTTAAACAGCGCTGTGTCTCAGCCTCTTCAAAAACCGCTGCTTACATGACAATGCTTCATCCCTTCCAACTATGGAAACCGTCATCTGATTTCAGGAGACTGAAACAGCACAGATAAAATGTTACTGAGTGGAAAAAAACCCTACAGCATGAAAAAAACAAACCCAGACCACCAAAAAGGAAACATCAACTTCATGACTACACAAGATAGCATCTACTGACCACAAATTACTTCAGCCACTCTGCTTTGCACATGATTTCAGAATAGTGTTCTTGCTTAATAAGAGTCGTAAGCCACTGAACCTTAACAGAAGCAATCAGAATAATCTCCTATTCTGTGGACAATCATCAGCAAACGTTTAAATGAAAATACTTTGGGCAGTTAGAGACTCTTCCTTAGAAAGTGTGTTCCCTCCTTACTGGGCAGAAACAGCACTGAAAATACCCAGGCAAAGCAGCAGTAGCAGCTGAAAGCTGCAGCATCACCGACCCTGTGAATCATGACTTCATGGTAGTGACAGTGCTCTGAGCAACTCAGCTGTCCTGCCTAAAGCACCGCTGAATTACAAGAAGAGGGAAAAAAAAAACCCCAAACTCATTTTCTTTGTGGTCCTGCTAGGAGCGATGGGTTAAGGTGCGTTTGGCTGGGATGCTCTCCGAGTGCACTGACGTGTGTGGCTCTCATACTTGTTTGGGGCAAAGGGCTGAGTAACTAGCTGATGTCTCTGTGAAGGGCCAGCTGCCGAACACCGGCAGAGCAAATAATCACTCCTTATTCGCTTCCTCCGTGGTGTGTTTGATGTTGCATACCTCTGTCATATCTTCTCTCTCTAGCTGTCTCTAGCAGACTGAACTGTCCCTGACTTTTTCATTTCTACCCGTACAGCAATTGCTCCGCAGCTCTCCCCAGCTTTGCCACCTTTCTCTGTCTTTTCTGGTTCTTCTTACATCTTTCCTGCGATGAGCAGGGCAACATGAACCTTTCAAAATGGCAGCGCACTGTGGGTCTACGTAATGGCAAAACACCCCGCTTTATTCTCTCATTTCTTTCCTGCTGGTTTTTAATTATCCATTTACCTTTTTGACAACTGCTGTGGATTTAGCTGAAACACCAAGATATTTTTCCTCGGTGGTAATTATTCCGGCCCCACGCCTCTGCATGGATAGTTATGTGCACTGAAGTTAAATGAACTACTCTGCGCTTGATAACTGACTGTCGGCCGCTATTTTATTCTCAAGCTATTCAGTACCATGAGATATTACTGTAACTCTTCCCAAGCGGTTTTGATTTGGATTACTCCATGTCACCCAATGTTATGGGTAAATTTTACCACCTCCAATGAAAACAAATTTTCAGGCCACTGAGGAGCTGCCCTGCAGCCACCAGGCATCCCTGTACGTCCTTGAGTGGTGACCTCGCCCTGTTGTGCAGACTGACAGGTATTCCCCCCCTCAGTTTCTTGTCTTTAAACTGGTGGCTAATCCATAGGACAACCTTCACCCTTACGATGACTTGGTTGATTTAAGGAAGAGACTTCACCCGAAGCTTTGAGGAATCCAAGTACACCGTGTTTACTGGATCAGCTTCATCTATGTGCATGCTGATTCTCGCAAAAGAAACTAACACCACATTTATCAGCCATGGTTTCCAGGCTGTGCTGACTCTTCTCCATTATTTTGTATTTCTCCATATGTCTACTAATTCTCTTCTTCATAACGCTCCTCACAAATGACCCTCAAATGAAAATCAGATTTATGAGTATGTAGTTCCTTGGGTTCTTCTAGGGACCGTTTCAGAAGTGGGCATCACATGTCCCGCTTCCTCTAACCTTGAGGCTAATTTAAGCAAAGCCAATTTAAGCAGTGGGCTATTCGCCACAGTTAATAGTTTGGCAATTTCATATCAGAGCTGCTCTGAAACTCCCGCGTGAGTGCCATCTGGTCCTATTGATCTGTTGTTATCTGTTTTATTGGTTTGTTTTAAAAAGGCTTTTAATGTCACTTCAGTTTGAGACCTTTCATCAGACTTGCCCAATTAAAGTTTTCAGTATAGCAACTCCACTGAACTCCTAAATTGGAGCAAACACCAATGCAAATAATCTGACTTTCCTGCCATTGCTTTTCCTTCCTTTTACACTTTGATCATTTATCAACTATACTGAGTTTCTACCAGCCACCTTCTGTTTCTGACATATTTGAAAGATTTCTTATTAGTTACATGCCTTTACTGTGCTGCTACCAAGAACCTTTTTATTACCTATTGCTTTGTTATGTTTTTACATTTCCTTTCCCAGAATGTGTATTCTTTTCTGTTTTTCTCATTTGTACCTTCCCCTCTATTCTGCAAGATATCTTTTTTCTTCTGGTTTCCTTTACTTTGCTCTTTACCTGTGCCAACTTTGAAAGTCTTTTTTTCCACACATAATATATCCCTACTCTGAATTTTCAATGTGTCTTTAAACGTGTCCATGACATCTGCAAGCATTTTACATTTTTAACAACTGTCCTCTTAATGTCTAAAAAGTTTTCTCATTTGTACGTTTGTGTCCTCTCTGAAGATCTACGCTGTGGTCTTTGTGATTTGGGGTTTTTTTGTTCCTGTGGACTTTCTGCATTTGAGTGCGCTGTGATCACTACGCTAAAATGCTTGGGTGATACTTCCATCGACAGCAACGCTCTTCTCATGGCTCAGGTCAAAACCAGGCGCTGTTTGTTCTCAGTTGTGCTCTCTGCCTAGCTGCTGCAACAAGCAGTTATTTATGGCATCTGCAAATATAATCCCTGCCTCATACTTTCTCGTATCATTTACCCAGGCTGCAGGACATCGCCGAGACCTCCAATCTCCTTTGTTTTCTGCCATTTCATGCTTTTTCATTACCCTTCCCATTCCTCAGTCAAGGTCACCAGCCTGGTCAGGTAGCTGAGAGCATCCCCCTGTTCGATATTCTTCCCTTTTAGGCACAGTATTTCAAACCACAGGGATTCTCCGTTACCTGTACGTCAGATGACTTATTTACATGGTTTCACTCCAGGCTCTTTTTAAACACAAAGTAGCACAACATAATCTGCAATTCCTTTATCGGTAGCAGCCCACAACTATGCTATCCTGTGGCTCAGCTTATTTTCCAAGTATTTTGCATCAATATCATCATTTAAAAGTCCGCCCATTTTAATTTTTAGCCTCTAGCCATATAAATTTTGGACTTCCAGCTTTTATAGAAAAGCCAGCATATATCTGTTCTTGGCTTTGATGATCAAGGTTTGGTTTTGGTTTTGGTTTTGGTTTCGGTTTTTTTTATTCATGACTGCTCCTTGCTGTCTCCCTCATTAAATTAATCAGCTTCAGCCCAATCTTTTTTTGTTGTTATTTCTCCCAAGTAGGGATGTAATTGAGCACTGTATATGGTCAGGAAAGATCTTCAAGTAAATTGACAGAGCTACAGGATGTTTGCTCACTGATGTCTAAAAAAAGCTGGAGAGCACTCTGCCAGTCCCTGGCTCCTGCAGTGTGAGCTGTTACAGTTTTGTACTATTACTTATTAATTAGTAGCACAGAACTGGGCAAAATCAGTCACGTCAAGAAGCAAACCAAGCAGGATAGCTTTTAAAATGCTCATGCTGTATCCTCAAAATGGGCTACTACTGAAAAATAACTAACAAAGTATAGATGTATCCCGATGTCTGAGCTCCCAGCAGCAGAGCCGAAGAAAACCTGCAGCTGCCTGACAGGGACACAAGCAGAGCCAGAGAGCTGATGGTTTGACAGGTCATCATCCTAAACCAGAGTCGCAGGGCTTGCTCTGTCAGAAAATCTCCCAGAAGTTGGGTCACCGAAAAATAGAAAGGATTAAGCTTCCAAGAAACCCCATCACAGAGCACTTTCTATCCTGCCAGGTCTCATTGCTCCAGGCTAAAAACATATTAATTACCCTTACATGACAAAACCTACAGATTTTAACAGATTACTTTCACTACGGCAGCAGGAACTAGTTTTGCGCACCATCTGTCGCATCCCCGCCTGTGTGTCAGCCTGCTGCAAGCCATCATTAACGCGTTGTCATTATTCACCTTTCAAGTAACAACAGCGGCGATGACCCTCCCACTGACCACGAGCCCACTACGACGGGGGCTGTATAAACACGAAATTATAATGTCAGCCTCCCCCTCTGCCCCTGAAGTTTGCAAACTGTGAAGTGTGTAGGCCTTTTTATGGGTCAGTGTATTGCAGGCACACAACGCTCTTCAAATTATCCAGCTCGCTAGCTGGCCTTGACCAAATTCAGCGTGGGATGCAAAAGGCCCTGAGAAACTCATCGAGTGGTCGGGGTGGTGGGACCACACGAGCGCTGCTGTGGTTATGCGCAGCACCAGCCAGCGCAGAGCTGTCTTGGTGTGGTTACGTCGCACCCAGCTGAGCGCACATGTACTCTCCAGCCAGGTGACGCTCCATGGTCACACACGGAGGCAGGGTGAGAGAGGGTCCGCGAGCATGACTGACAGTCGCCTTGGCAGACCAACGATCTGTTTCTCGTCGAGTTCATTTTCGGCAAAAGAGATTTTGCAGAACAGGGAATGGATGCGTATGTATTTGACGGGAACAATTCCTTATTGTGAGGAGAGGTATGGGGAAAACACATGAAAGGATGTGTGTTTATAAACTACTGAGATTAGGTAAAGTCTACCAGCAAGTATCAGGGCTCAAAAAAATCCATTAAAAAACTCAAAAGGTGGCAATAAGACAGTTTTCTATGGAGAAAGAAGAAGAGCTGAACCTGTACCTTAACACTTTTTTTGCCTACCAGTAACGAAGCAGTTCCTCCTTCAGGCCCAGACACTTGTGTGAGCTCCACAGCATGTGAGATTACTGTCTTTTA
This sequence comes from Vanellus vanellus, assembly GCF_965231255.1. Taxonomy (NCBI): domain Eukaryota; kingdom Metazoa; phylum Chordata; class Aves; order Charadriiformes; family Charadriidae; genus Vanellus; species Vanellus vanellus. Next base: position 124,004,655 of record NC_138905.1, on the reverse strand, counting down.
TAGATTAAAAAAGGACAGAGGAGGAAGAGTAAGGAGGGGGAAGAAATAAAGGAGCTGAGATGAGGTCTTCTTATGCCACCCATCCCTTGATAAAAATTCCTCTGTGAAGAAAAAACACTGCCCAGGAAGATCCTGGCACAGAGCTCTTCTGGAGCTGTGTTGCCCACAGCACAGTCATGGTTTCGGGTATGGTACAGTCTGTTAAATGCTTTACTCGCTGCATTGCTGAGACCCTTATCTTGATTTACTAATGGGTTGTGAAGACTTTCTTATTGATTTCCCTTTGCCTTTTTGTTGTATTACTCTAATACAATAGTAAAAACATTAACTGTGATGGAGTTGCTAGCGCAATTAATATGCTAGCAGAGGAAAGAGAAGCCAGGCTAGAAGAAGACAAAGCAGACCTGGAGCCACCAAAGGAGCCTGTTGAGGCACCCCTATGGCTATTAGTGTTTACTTTTCAGACTCCGTGATGACAGGTGGGAGACACCACAAAGCCTGGAAGAGGACAAAATACAAAAGACGAAAAGAGAGAAGCCAGGGACTGGCCAAAACTTCACTTTACTGAAATGAGCATTGAAAGCCTGGAAAGAATGTTACAACCCTTTAAAGACAGAAAAATCAGGAGGCTGATAAAAAGAAAAGAATACATACATTTGTCCTGGTTTGAGCGACATCCTGGTTTGAGCGACACAGGATTAATTTATTTTCTAATGCTTGGGAAAACTGCACTTTTAGAAGACTCCAGTGCCTGAATTTGTGAAAATATTTACTTTATAGCCCGCTGTGGTATGTGGGTTTCAAGGTCTCAGTGTTTTTGTGTTACCCAGGTGCAGGGATGAGGAGGAGCAAGACCTGAGCACTTGACCCACGCTGGCCAACAGGATTATTTCATACCATGAACATCACATTCAAAATAAATTAGAAAGTTTGTTGCCCTTGATGGCTACGATCCAGAGAACTTCTTGCCCCGCTGCCAGACCTCTGAGGCCTTCCCTTCCTCCTGAAGCCGCAGCACTCACAGTGTCCAACATTTGCTGTCCCCTGCTGGGAGTGCACAGCATCCTGCTGATAGAATTGGCTGAGTGTAATCCTTATATGGTTTATATTGCTATTGGGCTCAATAATGGCTCTTTAGTATTATTAATGTTAATTATTTAGTCTTATCCTATTAAATCTATTTATATTTCAACCCTCATGTTTCCTTGTTGTTCCCCGATTCCCCTTCTTGGGTGTGCAGGCGTCATCGGGTGATAGAATAATTCTCCAAATGACAATAAATTGCTGCGGGTTTCTCAAACCATAACAACATTTTTAAATCTCAGAGCTTTGTATCATAGCTGTGGTTGTAGAGGAACTGTAAACCAAAAGTTTCTTAATGCCTGGGTGAATCAGTACTGCCGACACCGAGGGACAAAGTAACCTCACATTCACTATGTGCCTGGGGGGAGGTGGGCTACCAGGCTGCTTCTCTATCTCTAAGATGCCAATATAACCATCTTTTGTTGCTCAGTGAAGTCCTTTCCCATGCAGACCCTGCACAGAGCACAGGGTCAGTCTATAAATTAATTCCAAGTTCTATTCTTTTTCATTAAAATCTCCCCAAACACCACCCAGCTCTTATTCTGTGCAAAACACAGACAAAGGAAAAGGCAAGGGGACATCCCATTTGGGACAAAGGAGACAAATCTGGGGCAATTAAAATAGACGCCTTCCTCCATATGAAAGTCTAGCAGCTAATCCATACCAGCAAAGGTGGAATCGGAAAAGAGGAAGAAAGAGACTTTTAGAGGGAGACAAATAAAAATAAAGCAACATGCTGCAGTTATTGAACTATCTGACCAAATAATATCAGTTTTTCCCAGACCAATTAGTATTCTGTTCACCTCAAGTAGCAGTAAAAAAAAAAACAAACAAACAACTCTGACGTCCCCTCCACTTCAAGCTCCTTTTGGCTATTTATAGCACCTCCGTTTTCAAGAGTGCACCAATTACAACAGTCCTGCCACAGCCTTCGTATTTCGGTGAAGTCCCGAAGAAGGGAAGCCGACCAAAAGGGAGCATGAAAAATCCAGCATCTTTTGCTGGGCTTGACCTTATTAGTGGCAGGTGTATTTCATACCGGTACTTTTCTGAGATAGAGGATGCTTTGTCCACAACCTGCAACACAAAGGAGAAGAATCACAGAATCACGGAATTTTCAGAGTTGGAAGGGACCTCTAGAGATCATCTAGTCCAACTCCCCTGCCAAAGCAGGATTGCCCAGAGCACATTACTCAGGACTGCATCCGGGCGGGTCTTGAAAATCTCCAGAGAAGGGGACTCCACAACCTCCCTGGGCAGCCTGTGCCAGTGCTCTGTCACCCTCACCGTAAAGAACTGTTTCCGTGTATTTGAACGGAACTTCCTGTGTTCCAACTTGTGCCCATTGCCCCTCGTCCTGTCACTTGGAACTATTGAAAAGAGCCTGGCTCCATCCTCCTCCAAACCAACCTTGAGATACTTGTACGCCATAATAAGGTCTCCTCTCAGCCTTCTCTTCTCCAGGCTAAAGAGTCCCAGCTCTCTCAGCCTTTCCTCATAAGGGAGATGCTCCAAGCCCTTAATCATCTTAGTTGCCCTGCCAGAAGACCTGTCCACTTTGTTTTGGCTCAGACCGTGCTCTCCAGCTCTTGCTGTCCGTAGCTAAGCCCGTCTGCAGGCTGCCAAGCGCAGCTGATGGGAAGCCACGCCAAGGCAGCTGCTCTAGAAGTCTCCATGCCTCCCTGTTTCCCTTTTCACTTCGCCACACAATCCCCCCGGCGTAGGGCCAGGGCAGATGCTGTTGAAGCTTCTTTGTTAAAATAAAAATAAAAAGAGAGCTCTGAGAAAGGTGGGAATTTCTTTCTTATCCGTATATCCCCAGGCCAAGAGTTGGAAAGTGTCTCGAGAACGTAACCGAAAACAGTGCAGAGTTTTGTGAATGCAGGCATGGTGTACAGCTTCATTTCATGAGCATCTTTGTTCCTCAGAGAAAAGCAGCAGATATTGATTATGGGCAGCAACAGTTTCCACAAAGAAACATAACTTTTCCTTTTTCTGACTTTTGCATGTTTAGAACTGACTTCTGTAACTCACAGGCGACGAGCCTTGCTGTAGGACTGTGTGATTCAGGGTATACTCACTTTTTTTGCAATGTTCATTTTCACTGGGGTGGGAAACGTGCGCGTGAACACCTACAGTCTGCAGACCTGTGAAAATCAGTTGCTCATCAGCACGACATCCTGCCTGCCTTGGAGGATAAAAAGGTTTGCAACAACAGTATATGGACTATGAGGACGACTGCTGCTTCTCTCCTACCTACAGTGCCCAGAGCACCCCCAAAACCTGACTGCATTGTAGTTCATCTTTTTAATGTCAGTTTTGGGGGTGGCATCCCAGTCTTCACCCCAGGAGGCAGCTCTCCCAGGGAGCCTCAATAGAGTGAAAACCTGTAAAGATCACCACAAAATATGGAGCAGCAGTTCCCCAGATGTAGTATTTGGCAACAGACTTCTCTAGCATTTCAGCTCACTTCAGCCCAGAAAAATCGTATTCCTTTCACCAAATAATTGTTAATTTGATAGCGCTTCTTATGCTCACTTCATTCAGCATTTTGTGTGCTGTTTATTTTAGAAAGACATTCTTCTGCTCTTGGCAGATGGAGAATCCTGTAGCCGAATAGTTCTGGATGTTATCCCAGGCCTTTTTTTCTCCCTTTCTCATTCTCCTTCTTTCCTACATCTTCCCCAGATTGAAGCAGGCTTTGCACAGATTTGGAGGATTTTTAATTTCACAGTGTGTTTGAAAAATAAGAGTGACTCAGGGGATACAAAACATACGAAATAGAGTTATGACTTCAACTATAAAATTTTGAAAGCCAATGCCTTCTTATGCTCTGCCTGCATTAATTTCATTCAACAAGTTACCGGTGTTTTCCTTCCAGCTATTCCTACAGATGCCTTCCTATCACAATTCCCAAGAAGGAGCGTAAGTAAATGCATGAATTCTGAATTATTTCCTCTTCTGCATTTCCTGAGACGGCCTGTTGTCCTCCCCATCACTTCCTTTCACCCCCGTAATGGCTAACAAGACCACCCCTGGGCTCAGAGCTAAGCCTGCAGACAAGGCTTTGCCTGACTTCAGTTTCTAGTCTGGTGTTAATGCCTGTAAGGGTAGAGCACACTGCAGGTACGTAGGGGCAGTGAATTAAAAACAACTGCTGTAGCTTTAGGCTTGCTGCAGTGACAATGGCTCTAACTTCTTCATTTAATAACTTCTGCGTTAGGAGCCAGCTTCTTATCTCTTGCAAAGGGACACGTCTCTAAGGCACTCGAAGGAAAGAGTCTGGATTATCCCAACTGAGCAGCTCTGCCTGTATTTTACAGATCAGAGAAACAGCATTTTCTTCAGCTATTTTGCCCCCCTTTTGTCTCTGTAAATTTCCTTCTGGCAAACTTTCCCTCTGCCCACCTTTTTAGAGCAACTCAATATCTCACACATAAAGATATTATTGAATGTACCCGTGCCCATCTCAAATTTCCCGTGCTCATTTCCTGAGACATTCCTTCTGAATGTCTGTATTCCATGCACATTTTAAAATAAAAGAAAAAGAAAAAAGGAAAAGTGAGAAACCATTTACCCATCACTTCAACATACCTGACTTAATGCCCTTCTCACTCAGCTCACTGAGGTGAATATTCTCATCAAACTTCCTAAAGATTTACTACAGACAAAACATTTTTTTTTTCTCCAGCTAACTGACTCTCAACATAACAGCTTTTGCTTTCACGTTTTGTTACAGAGAACAGCCATGGCAAATCAACCCATCTGGAAAAAAATAAAACAAAATGGGGAGGGGGGAAGGAGAATGTCCCAGAAGGACCAAGAACCAAGACAATACCTTTTACTTGAACACACGCTATTTTTAGCAATGTGTTACTGCCGTTTGGGGTCCTCTCTGAGGGACTGCATTGTCCAGTGCCTGTTTGGCACTCCAGTGAACACAAGCAGACATGTCCTCCAGCGTCTGTAACGGGAATCTTTTGCGGTCAGCCCCTGCATCCAGGCAGGCTGATGACCCAGCAGTGTCCATGCAGTGCCCTTCCAGTGTCTCAGAGTCTTCTCCCCACCTTGAATGTCATCTGTTTCTCCAGCCCCGTGAGGGGAAGTCCCACAGACTGACCACAGGCATCAAACTGAATGCCCAGAGGCCTCCCAGAAGTTACTTTAGTGACGGTCACTTATTTGCCCCTCATAGTAGTTGACCAGACCTGACTGCAGGCTGAGTTGTGGCCATCTGGCTTGCGTGACATGACCATAATGCTGTCTGTTAAAAATCATACTGTGCAGATATTGAAAACAATCCTTTCAGCACACACGGCAGGCTCTGCAGGGGCTGTGTGATTACCACCAGCAACCTTCTCCTCCTACCTTCTACACCCCAAAGAACTCGTAAAAATAAAAGGTTTATGAAGTGAAATGAACACTATGATATCCTTTTGCAGGTAGGCGCCCTCACACACCTGCCCAGATCCCCCCTTCAGAAACAGGTTTCTTCTGAAGGGACATACACAGTTGCCCAACAGCCTGGGACAGCCAAGACCTTAGTCTGCGTTTTCCTTCTTTTCCTTATTCCCCTATATTCTCCTACAGGATAAATTAATTTCCTTTTCCTCTATCTTGTCCGTTGCGAATGCACTGTCACAAACCCATGGTATGAACAGCAAGGGGTGACTGGTCCCCTGCCCCGGGCCCTCTGTTAGGGCCTTTCTAGAGTTGCAGCAGGAGGTAGAAGAAAGGACAGAAAGCAAAGCGAGAAAAAACAATGATTCGGAAGCTACCAGTGACCATCACCTGAGGAAGAACGGGGAAATGCAGACAATCAAGTCGCTCTTCAGAGGCACACTTGTGAAGTACGTTGCGGTGGGAGCCCTGCCTAGATGCCTACAAAAGTTGGATAGGAAGGAGGGCACCACCAGGGCAAGCAATCATGAGGCATTGTGAGGACCAAAAAAAAAAATAATACCCGCATGTTTTTCGCTCTATTTTTAAATGTTCTGTTCAGTAGTCTGTAATTTTAAAAAGTGCGTGCTACGCCATAGGGCCATTGGCTGGCAGTGAGCGCCAGACACGCACTTCCGCTGGGCTCTAAGCGTCGAGGATGGCTTCGGTTGTGTCTGACTTACCAGCCACAAGGGTCACAGTAAGGAAGAGCTGCGGAGTCACAGGAAACGTACAGGTAACGCTTCGTAGAACAAGATACCGTTTACCGAGGCAGCCTATTCAAGAAGCCAGCCGAAACCTGGCAGTCCAAGATGAATAAAAGGGGTGTGTGACCCGACTCCCCGTGCGCAGCCACGGCGCGCTGGTGCAGAAGAGACAGACTAATTGGTTCGTTTATAGAAAGCCAGTGTGGATCCAAGTCCAGGGAAAGGACGTGTAGAAAATAACTTGCGACTATTTTAAACTTAATGCTCGGTTCCCCGCTTGCTGAGCAGCGCCCGGATGAAAACAACCTTACTCCTGCTGCATGCTGCCTGCTGAGGAGCACAGCGGGGGGAACCCCTGAAACCAAACAATTGTTTCCTTGAGCTCAACGTTTCATGACAAAAAGTAGCAACTTTAAACACATTGTGTAACCCTCCTGTTTATTCCTGCCTTTTAAATTTCTCCAGGCGTCTTCATCTGTGGCTACTCCATTGATTTTAATGCTGGGAAAAGGTGTCAGAAGAACAGCTCTCGAAAATTACATCCCTTCTATGACTGGAGAGCGGTACCTGTGTAGCCTCTGCCTTCCAGTGCAAGATCAATGAGCTTCCCCAAAGATGGATGAGAACCACCAGGGCTAATGAGGGTGGCTCATTCCCTCTGCTCACACGCTCCTTGACTTCTTGCCAGAGATTAAAAAGAAGAATCGCACTGCAGCTCTGATAAATGGTTTTGTTTTTTTTTTTTTTGTCACACTGCTTTGTTTGCTGATGGCTAAATGCAAGAAGCTCAGCTGCTGGAGCTTGCTGTTGTTCCAGGGAGTCAGGCCCCGGGTTTGCTTTTGGCAGCCAGGGCAGCCCGAGGGTTTTCTTTCCCAATGACGGCGTGGGAGCTTTCTGGGAACCACCTGAAATGCACATGGCATCCACTTCACCTTGCTAAGTATTTTAGTAATGGGAAAGAGTATCAAAAAAGAGCTCTTTCTGATGTTTTGTAGATTCTTCTCAGTTACTTATATAAAGATTACTTTACCTGATCAGTCAGTCTTGATCTCTCCTGCTTTAGACCAGCATCCATTGAAACAATCAGTTAGGTGGGAACACCACCAAAGCTTTGCCTTTGCCTGGAGCTGTGGTTACGGACACTCACGCAGAGTTTCTTGATCAGGTCACTGGAGAAATTCTCTCCTCCAAAAAACAAGAAAGTGCTGCTATTGAATCAGAGATTAGGAAAAGTTTCTGAAAGCATAATTTGATTTCCCATTTTGAGTATTGACATTCTTTTTTTTAAAAAAAAAAAAGTATTGCAAATATCTTCTGATGCATACTTTCAAATCTTAGAATTACAGTTACTTCAGTTACTTTTTGTTTTGGTTATCACTCACCAGGGCTGAAGTTGAATTAATAAGAATAGGATACAACATTTGCTATCCACTTATAGTTACAGTACTATAAGCAGATATCAAAAGATATCAAAAGAAAGACCAGCTGTCCAAATGAACCACATATGCACCCTTGATCAGTTCATTTTAAAGTACATGTGAAATGTAATCTATATGTTTCATAATTATTTTCCACACTGAATAGAACTTTAACATGCTTTGCATTATTTTAACACGACCTGACTTGACAAAAGGTAACTAAGTGGTTCAATATTAAAATTATGTAGACGGTATTTTCCAGCATACTTACCCACTTTCTGCTTGGTAGTGAGTACATTTGGGTTTTTTCCACAGAAAATTTTTCTTATGAAAATAACATAATTTCTTATAAAATGCTTTGAGTTACTTGTTTCATTTCAGAGAAATGTGCAGACACTGAAAATAAATGCATTAAAAGGAATACAAGTGTTAAGGTGAATATGGAAGAGTCAAGAGACATCCAGAGACCTGCATGCAGACACCATCCTAGGAAATATGAAAGGCAGTTACACAAGTGACTTAAAACTTAGAAAACTTTATAGAAAATAAAACAGTTTTTATAGCTCTCCTTAACCAGCCTAATGCCATAGGGACGCAGTGGGCCATCAGTAAATGTCATAAGGCATTTCTGGTGGTGGCGAATTTTATTTTGTTTCAGTTAGTTAGCTCTCCTCCTAAAGAAAAATGATTTTGTACATTGAAATACCTCAACAGTATTAAAATATAGCTCAGCGTTCTGGCCTCGCTAAATCCAATGGCAGATTTCCACGCCAGTTTATAATAGGACCAATATTTCATTTCCAGATAGAAAATAAAATCTCTTCCACTTTTAGCAAGCTAAAAGCACCTCTGGTTTGACTCAGACATTTTTAGGGACCTAGAAGATTAAAAAAAAAAAAAAAAAAAAAAGACCTCAGGCAGATACTAGTGCATCAGATTTATGCCACGTGGCAAAGCAGTGAACGCAGTCTGTTATGCCCGGGCCGTGTCTGAGGCTGGCGCTTGAACTGCCGTAAACTCTGCTTATTCCCTCATCCACTGATGAGGCTCCTGCAGCATCGGGGCGCTGCAGGGGTGTCCCACGGGAGAAGAGGAGGGTACCGCATCCCTGCATGACCAGCACGATGACACCCTCCTCCCTCGGACTGAGCAGCCGGAGGTTCCATGGTGGTGGGAAGGCGCTAGCAGAGAGTGGGAAAATGCGGGATAAGCAGAGGAAGATCAGAGGGGTAGGGAGGGATCGGCAAGGAAAGGCGAAAGCGCTACATATCTCGTTTGGCTGAGTAAAGATGTAAAACTCTTGCAGCTATTTAAAGCACAGGCTTGGCGGTGAGGGAGGGGAATTGCGCGTTTCACTCCGAAGGACGGAACATAAGCCAAGTCAGCTAATCATAACCAGAGTGAAACCCGGCGAAGCGTGGTGCAGGCTCCCCGGGGAAGTTTTTGGAAATACCGTTCTTCAGGAGTTAGGCAACGCCTAACTAGGCACGGCATTGGCCACCGCAGCTTTGGCAGCTTCGGCAGCTTCAGCAGCCACCAGGGAACCGCAGGGGAGAAGGGTGGGCTTGGGAGGGGGCAGGGGCATAGGCAGAAGCAGTCAAGATGAAGCCTTCACATTTGCTAGCTATCAGCCATCCGTGGGCTTCTGCATCTTTATGGTTTGCTCTGAGAGCCAACACATGGGTTGGGCTTTTAAAGAAAAAATATACCAAGAAAAAAAAACTTTTCAGTACATGAAAGAGAAGATGTGTTATTAAAATATGACCAGAGGTCACGGTAAAAGGCGTTTCGAAGCTGCCCAGGCTGTCCGGCTGTAAGAGCAGCCAGGTTTCTGCAGTGCTGCCCTTGCGACTGTGACCAAGGCACTGAGGGCCAAGCGGAGCCTCTGAAGCTCATTGTGGGCAACTTGGCAGCGACGGGCGCTTTCTGGCAGGTGAACAAAACTCTTGCGGTTGGCAGGCCTCTGTCAAGACTGTGGAAGTAGAGAATATAAAAAGAAGGCTGTTTTCGGATCAACCGGAGACGGGGGGCTGCGCTTGCAGTTGAGCCGCCGGTGGCCCATCGGTGGGGGGGGAGCTGCTTCCCTGAGGTGCTTGGCAGGGGACACCGGCAGAACCGGGCTGAGACATCCGCTCTCTGTGGAGCCAGGACGAGGTCATCACGCATTATTACCAGAAAAGTGGAAAACCGACGTGGGTCTTCCAAAGTAGCTGATGTGCCGTGAAACTAGCTATGAAAGTACTCTTCGTTTTACCTACGACTCGGCAACAAAACCTTTTACTTTAATCCTCTCATTTCAGGGTGCCTGGGGTGAAAAAATGAGCTCTCCTGAGAAAAGCTTCAGTTTAAACAGATTTTATGTCAGCTCCATTGGGCATTTAGGTCCGGTTAATTTCTTATAAGGTGAGAACATTTCCAGTGACACCTGGATTCCCTCTTTCCTCCCGCAGGCACACTGTGCCCGGTCTGTGCTCTCATAGTAAAAGTTTAGAGCAGGTTGAAAAAAAAAATCACCTGCAGACTTCTGGGAGAGGAAGCAATCAATCCTTGGTTGAAAAAAAGTATTTTCTTTTAATGGCAGCCTTTCCCCCAGCTGAACTCTGAAGCAGTTAGTGGTAGTCCTCGTCCTCAGCTGGCTCAAGAATGCCTCCTTCAGGGCTCTCATTTCCCCATGAGAAGGCTATATCATTGCCGCTACATCATTTCTCTGATGGCCATCATAGGAAAGGCTTGGGTTTTCATCACAGAGTAAAGCAGACCAGTATTAGGCTTCTGGATAGATCCAGCACCCCAGTCTTTTTTCATCTGCTGTCCTTTTTGACCAAGTGAGGTGCTCAGGTTATTCTAGTTGTGAGAAGAAACAGAGACCAGCATCAGGTGACTTTGATGTCAGCTTATTTGTTGACAAGACCACACAAAGTCCTGCTTTGACGGAGAAATCAAGTTTTCCTGCTAGCTATGCTAGATCCCCTCTAGCCAGCATCCTGGCCCCTCCCAGGACAACTCTTTGGGTCACAAAAGCTTGTTCAACCTCCTTCAAACTCCTTTTCACATACTCATATGCGTATACTTACACATCCTATCCCCGGAATAATATTTAGCTAAAAGAAAAGTCTAGCCAAGGCATTAGGTTCCTCAACATTTTCCTTGACTAAGCCCATCTTGTGGACCAAACCCAGTTTTCCCAGTAAACTCTGGATAACAGTGTTTGAATTCAGAGTCAACAAGGTATTTGATCTGTAATGACACTCAGAAGACAAAAGGTCTAAGCTCTCCTCTGAACTTCCCTGTTAATGAGCACATGCATCAAGAGGCAGAGAGGTGGCCCATGCTACCTGCCAGACTGATTGCTGCTGCTAATGAACAGCCCTGATTAAAAGCTGTTCTTTTCTGTCCATAATAGTATTCTGAAGGAAGTTCCTCTAGTAAATTAGATCTTGAATGAAATGATCATTAGAGGGTGTAGGTTGTTAAAGTATATCGTAAAGCTGCTAAAATGGGGGTAGAGTTGAAAGTACTTCTAATTAATTTAGGGCTGAATAGTCCCTGGGATGTCAAAGAGATCTGTCACTATCCCCCTCCAAATTAAACCTCCAAGAAACAGGTGAGAGAGGCATCAGGATTTAGCAGATAACAAGTGGCAGGAGGTAATTAGCTGCTCCACTTCTAAAGAAAAAGCAGCGGAGAGCAGTGTGCATGCTCACACCAGCGTGCAGAAGGTGTGCGGGTGCTGACAGCTGTGCTGCCTCCGCTCGGGCTACCATGGGCTTCTGGCTTCAAAGCCTGCCAGTCACATCCAGGGTGCCAGAAGGCTCCCAGCGGCTGACCGGGGCTCGCAGCGCTTACCAGCCCCTTGGATTGACAAGAGCGATACAAAATAAGACACTTGAAATGGTAACGAGCTGCAGACCTGACGCTATCTGTAGGTACAGTGTAGATCTAAGTAATTGAAGACAGCAGTACCGAGGAGCTGTTCAAAACAAATTCAAAGCTTTAGGAAACCGTTGGATTGGGAGACGATGCCACTATGGAGGTGAAAACCATCAGGGAAACAAGAGAGGGTTGCAGGAGAGGTCCACTCCTGCCCCAGACTGCCCCGGGTGAGCTCTTCATGCTGGAATTGTTGTAGCTGTGCTTTTCCATGGGCTGCAGAGATGGGCAAGGTCACTGCTGCCCGTAAGTGCTGACATGGCTGAGCTTTTCCCCATGGGAATTGCTCCATGAGCAAAGAACAAGGGAGATGTTGAGAGAGGCAGGAGAGGAAGAGCTGGGAGCTGCTGGTTAGCAAGGACCAGGAGGCTTCAGTGCCAGGCTCACCCCGAGGAACGTGATAAAAGCAGAATAGGGACCAGGGGGCGATTTGTGAGGCTTGGCGCAAAAGGCGGGCCGAGGCGCTGTGACAGCGTGCCGTGAGGGTTTCCGTGCGCCGAGGCATGCGGCTGAGAAAGGGTCTTTTGCTTGTAAGGGAGCCAGGTGAAGGGGGTGTCTCGTGAACTCCATGGTTGTGCAAAGGAGAGAGAATGGAAAATCAGGAACGACAACTGCCCTTCCATTCCTCAACACGGCCAACACAACCCCATCTTCTCTGTGCCGGTACCAGGGGTGAGGAGTGAGACGAGTTGGTACAGACTCCAGAAAATAAGCTCCTCATCCATCACGCGTGTTGGAGATCTGAGGCAAAAATGCCTAGATTTTTAAAGATTTGAAGAAAGTAGCTATCCTTGTATTTCAAGATAGCCTCTGGGTTACAATGGAAGCAGCTGGGAGCCTGCCTGAGTTGTTGGCACAGCATTATGTTAAGGAATGAGAAAACAGCAATATCTGTCCCACTGCAGGCAGGGAGTGCCCCTATCCTGTGGTCCTTTACCCAGATCAATCAATCCGGTTTTACAGAACAGAGGAAAGTTACTTGCCTTGCACTAATTATTTGGATATGTTAATAAGTTCCCTGTCATGGCTAGATAATTGCAGGAAGCATCCAAGACTTTAAAAACTGCATCTATAAAACCAGATGCTTAGTTAATGAGGTCTTCAAGAAACCCAGCTAACAGTAATTAAATAGATAACAAGTTTAACATTTAAAAGCACCAATTACTAATTTCTTTCCTTAGCAAATTGTTACTAAATTAGAAATTGCCATTGCTTTGCTCTGTGGATATTTTTTAGCTCAAATTAAAAACTGGGGGGAGGGGGTGAAAAAAGCAGGTCACAAAGCCTTTATTTGTCTCAGTTTTCAGTGTGGAGGCAAAGCAGGGAAAAGGGGGAGGACAAGTCAACATCACTGAATTTGAAGTAGAGTGATGAGTACCTGGACACGGAGAGGAGTATGTGGAGAAGATCAAATTAAAAACTGCAGGAAAGTATTACAGTAGATTGGGTGGTGGTGACTCGAGGAGAGCAAAATCTAAGTGCTCCTTATGGGAATTACAAGTGACTGACACCGAATGCATCAACAGGCAAAGGTGGTGCCACAAGGAGAGAAGTCTGGGACTCCTCTGAGGCTGGAGCAGCAGGGAGGACTGTTCTCTGCAAGACACAGCAGGGCATTTGGTTGGTGTCAAGGTTTCAATCCCCTGCCCCGATATACGCATTTTCCACATCACCTCCAGCAACTCACAGACCGTCTCTGACTCAAAAGGGCAGCTGTGGAAAGGGGACATAGTCCCTTCCCAGCTCACAGGGTGGTACAGCATTTTTGGGACATCCACATACCTTGGCAAAGCAGCAGGGTGGGCATGGGAGAGCAGAACTATAAAAACGAAGATTTAAAATCTTAAAATCTTAAAATATATCAACATTGCAAGAATGAAGAACAGCATTAACACTGCTCCATATTTACAGATCAAAGCAAAATCCAGGAAACACTATTTTAAAGGTTTTTTCCCCATTTTTATGATGTAACGTAACATAAGGTAACGTAAGTTAATGTAAGGGAGACCAGTGACAAGTGGCTTTTCTGAGGGGTTGGTATTGGGATCAGTGCTGTTTAACATCTTTGTCAGTGACATGAACAGTGGGATGGAATGCACCCTCAGCAAGTTTGCCAATGACACCAAGCCGTGTGGTGCGGTCAACGTGCTGGAGGGATGGGATGCCATCCAGAGGGACCTGGAGAGGTGGGCCTGTGCGAGCCTCATGAAGTTCAACAAGGCCAAGAGCAAGGTCCTGCATGTGGGTTGGGGCAATCCCAAGCACAAATACAGGCTGGGAGGAGAATGGATTGAGAGCAGCCCTGAGGAGAAGGACTTGGGGGTGTTGGTTGATGAGAAGCTCAACATGAGCCAGCAAAGTGCGCTCGCAGCCCAGAAAGCCAATCGCATCCTGGGCTGCATCAAAAGAAGCTGACTTACAACAGCGTTTCCTAAATCAAATATGCACAAACACACACATAGTTATATAGGTTAACCCATGATCAAGCTTTTTCTCTTTTTGCAAATTGTAGTAAATTATTGGCACCAAGCCATCTTTGAATCTCGTGAAATCTAACTGTAGTGAATGTCTTGCTCTTCTCCTTTGTCAGCATTTGTCAGCAGACGAACTTTGAACCCTTCTTCCTTGTTGGCACCTATCTGCAGACGATCTTTGAACCACGTGAAATTGACCCTGAGAGGTGTCCCAGTTCAGGGGGAGATACTGAATCACAGCTTGCCGTGATCCCGGAGAGCCTAAAGGGTCTCGCTTCGGATCACTATTTATAGGATCATGAGACAATTGACTTGGTCAGTGTTTTTCCATTTTGGCCACAATTCTTGTCAGGTAATTCTGGCAGTTTCCAGATCGGGCTAAAATCCAGGCAGCAGGAGTTCCAGGTAGTGTTAGGGAGTGCCTGGTCGTCCCAGCTCACTGCACTTGTAACCAAGACAAGAACACGATGTTGGCTTACCCTGACATTGCGACATGGCTCAAGGGAGGCTGCACCACCACGGGGGGACAGAGTTGTTTCTATGAAAGCATCTTGGAGAACCAGAAAAGGCTGTACCTTGCTACTGCTAGTAATAACACATTTAGAAAAAAAATCTTTGGTGAAGGAGTCTGTCTGTAGTTGTCTTCCCCTGTGTCATCAGTGGAAGCTCCTGCTGTATAAGCGTGGGGGAGCGGGGCTGCAGGGCATTAACACCTTCAGCTGGCATCGCTAAATGCCCTGCACTGCAGCAAAGCAAGAGCTGAGCTGCCCTCCTCTGTCTCCTCTGGGGGCCATCCTGGCTACCAGGAGTACCCCGTGAGCTCAGGCATGCCACCCCGCCTACCCACGCTGCCGTTTGCCATGGGCACGTGGACTTGCTGCCGCAGGCTGTTCTTACAGAGGAGACCTTCCACGCCAGAGATGCAGCTGTGGCTCCTGCTGCTGCGGCCACTGGAGTAGATGCCAGAACCTGGCATCACGCCTGCCAGCACCCGTTGCTTTCTCTGCTCCTTACTCTAAACACAGTCTCCCCTACTACAAATCTGGACTGCTGGCACCATCATCAAGCTCTCTATATCTGTGCATGTTGCCCTGTCCCAGAAGCTACATGGCCACCACCAGCTGGTTGTCTAAAGGAAAAATTTGACCTCAGGCCCCAAAAAGTACAGGAGTCATTCTCCATACCACTTCAGTGACACTAAGTGTAGACAGCTACAGCTATTTGCTAGCACAGAGCAACATGGAACCACACAAGCTCTCACCAGTAGGTGAAAACAGCAGAAAATTTAACTGGAGGGAGCTTTAGCAGGTAGACAGAAAACCTGGCGCAGGAGAGCTTGTGGATAGGATACCACTGTTAAAGCGCTTATGCTTAAAGTACTGCCTGTGGTACTGTATCGATCAGTTTAAAGTGAGAATTGTCTGGTGTTGGTGATGCTCTGCAGCACAGCAGGTCCAGGTGCTAGCGCCCAGCCATAGTCACTATAACTCAGTTATACTTATCAGCTCCCCAAGTTCTTTGTGCCATGAATAATTCTTTAAAACTGCTGGGCTTCAGTTTCCCACGGTATTGTTTAGCCCATTCCTGGCTCCTTGCTCAAGCATGGGGTTAAACATGCTCATCACCTCAGAGCACAAGAGAGCTCAACAAGGTGAGAGAGCCCTCGCTCCAATCCCAAGGTTGGTGTGAAACAGCACCTGAACCACTTGCGTGTGTTTGAGTGGGCAGTAAAAGAATAGCGGAGATTTCTGTTCACTGGGGAGCGTCATTGTAGCTCCTGAGCCGAGCTCGCTGGCTGTAGCCACAACACTTCAGAGAGGCAGCACTGGAGGTACCTTCCACGTGCATGCATAGGCATTGTCAAGATGATGCGCACTGTGGCAGTTTCTGGCTACTCCATCTTCCCTCCCTGAAGCTTATAAATGATTTCCCTAGGCTGATCCCATGGTTCTGAGGTGGGGTGGGAGCCTTCAAGAAAATGGTGAAGAAAACCCCAGTCATTCAATAATGAATTAAGACCAAAATCAATTTATAATCGTTGAGATCATGAGTTAACACCTTGAATTATGAGTAATTTTCATAATGGAAAATACCTTACACTTCTTCTTTCTCAGCCTTTCCTTGGCCTTTTGCAAGCCCACACAGTCTGTGTGGCAGCTAATTACAATGGCACTTTGGGATGCAAAAAGTATAAAAGGGCTTTCTAAAAGCCAACTTCTGTCTTGCTCCCCAGTACCCTCATGCTACGTTGCAGCTCCTGTGCTCAGGACAGCACACAGAACCGTAGTGTGTCCTCAAAGTCAGTGCTTTAGGATAAGATCCGTTAATTGCTGAATTAAAACCTGAACTTCTTGTCTACACAGCACCCTCGAGATGCACATTCCTGGACTGCCACAGTAGGCACCAGCCACGTGTTGAGATTTCCCATGTGGGCTGAAGCTTTAGACAATTAAGTGCATGCTTTACACATCAAGGTCATATTTGATACATAGGCTCACTTAAGTGAGCTTTCTCAAAGGAGGGAGGAGAACCTTTTATTTTATTCTAATTTATCCCGGTTTTCTGCATCTCTATTATACTGACAATTTGCTACAATTTGCTATTTTTAAATTAATTTTCTATAGTCTTGGGTAGCTTCCTTGTCAGCTCGTTAGAGTCCTTTTATATTTTTCCCCTCTTTGCTCCCTAGGACTGGCAGGAGACCTCCAAAGGACATGAAGAGTTTCTCAGGGTCAGATCAACACAATTAGCCTGTTCTTCTAATGATAACTCTGGATGGTAAACTCTGGGCCCAGTCAGTAACAGTTCTCCCACATGCACCAAAATTTAAAGCATTTAATTTATCACTTGCACCTGGTCCCTTAAAAATGTGCATCCACCATATATTATTGAAAGTTAAACAACAAATTGCAGTGAGAGCACCCAACCTGGTCTACAGCCAAACTCTTTCTTCTGAAACACAAGGGCCTCCAGTGCCTTAAAGAAATTTGCTGCATATGGCATGAAGGGACAATTGCCTACGCCTGCATGCATATACACGCATGTTATTGAGGTACCGGAGCATCCCAGAATCGTTAGTACAGTTATGAGAGGCAAAGTGTATTCATTTCACAGAAAATCTGAGGTCACAGAGTTGTTACAGTAGAGCAAGAGATGGCTCCAATACCGTCCTTTATGCCAAATACCCCCTTTAGCCACCTATTATGGGTAATAACAAGAAATAACAAGAGGACGGGCACAGCAGCACAGAGCAGTCCCTTCTGGCAAGCTCGTCTGGCCCGGCCCAAAACCTGTGCCCGCACAGCTGTCCTTAGTTTGCTGTTCAAGTGAGGTAGATCAAACCCTGCGGAGATGAGCATCCCAGCCCTGACAGGCCCAAGGGGGGCATCCCAGGGCTGACCAGCTCTAGTTTCTGCTCTACAGCTCAGAAAAATGCTCCCTTTGACTTCATCAGGCCCAGGAGACACCTCAGGAGCATGTTAAGGACAGCAGCAGGACTGGACCCCGTATGGGAGAAACCAAACTTGGGCCACCAGTCTGCAGTGCTCAGAGGGAGACAGTCAGCAGCTGGAGGCTCATTTCCTCTTTCCCCCACTTCTTCTGGCAGGGGAGCATAACCCACCACTGCTCCCTCTGTCCATCCGTCTGTCCCACCTCCAGCACTGTGGGGTCAGAGCCCTGCAGAGTGGCAGCAAGATGTCCATCTAGTCGGTTGTTCAGCTAAAACCTCTCTCCCCATCACCAGTGAGTTGAACTTACCTTTTCATGGCTTTTTCTCACCTGTTTCCTCTTCCAGAGCGTGACTAATGCCCCGCAACCTGCTGCCTGCTGATGGACACCTCGGTCAGTGGGAATCAAGCAGAGGGTCCTCATCTGCCTTTTCAGCAGTTGAGCAGAAAAGCAAACCGAACCTCAAGAGCTTCCTGAGCTCCCGGTGGAGGTTAGTACCCTGCCAGCAAGGGCGGGTGGACCTGCGGAGGGTGGGTGTATGGACAGCCTAAACCCCACCTCAGCATGGACAGATGTGGCCCAGCACAGGGCAGGATGGGAGAGGGATGCAGATGGGGGACAACATGTCCTGCAGTGTGCACAGAGCAGCCGGGAGGAGAGGGCAGGCAGCCCCAGCCTGAGGGCTCGCGGTGAATCTGCACAGCCATGCCACCAAACCCAAAGAGCGGGGACCTGTTTGACACCTCCTGTTCCACAGCAGACAGTGAGCACGTACCCAGCTCCGTCCTGCCTCCTGAGGAGCAATCACCGACCCTTCCCGAGTCCCCTGCAGCGACGCTGCTGTGACTAAACCTCCAAATGACTCTGGAAGTAATATAAAGGGATGGAGTAAACCCTGACCACAGGTGGCAGATTTAAGTGCCGTAACAGTCATAGGGGTGTTGGGGGGACCTTTTGTCCTTTCACGGGCTGAAGATAGGAGGATAATATCTGAACAGCTGTACGATGAAAATCACCAAAGATGGGCAAAGCCAGGATTTCCTTGAGAAAAGAGGCATCAGACTTGCTCACGGGCTCTAAAACAAAGAGGGTGAGGGATGGCACCCCGAGCATAACTTGACACCACGAATCATCCCACCGACTGCCGTGTTTGCTTGCCTGCTTGCAAATCCCTCATCTCTGTGATGTTGAAATGTCTTGCACAGAAGTGAATTTAACCCAAAGCTCTTCTTTAAAACACAGTAATATTATACCCTGTCTACAGACGCAGAAGTACATCTACATACCCAGAAGCAAGGAGGCACAGAGGCACCATTGACTGCAGAAGATCACACAACTATTACCTTCACAAAACCACCAGAGCAGGGCACCACGTCTCTGTTTGGGAAGAGGCAGGAGGACACTGAAGAGCCTCCTGTGGCACCTGGGATGCTGTGTGGTGGCTCGCAGGGGCAGCTGTGCACCTCCGGCAACAGTGTTTGGCCGTGCACCAGCCCTGCTCTGCTCACCAGCCCCTGGGCACCTGGCGAAGGGTGAGAGGAGATTGTGGTCTGAGCGCTGGGTCAAGGTGAGGTGGAAGAGGGAGAAGAGTCAACAGAGACACGCAACACAGATTAAAAAAAGAAAAGGTGGAAAAATACAGGAGGAATAAAAGAAGGAAGAAAAGAAGTAGGAGGTGGAGGGGCAGAAGGAGCTCCATCCAAAACCTGACTGATGGCTCCAGGGTGTGGTGGCATGGGAGGGAGGAGCTGGTCCCGCAAAGCGAAAGCGGGAGACACTCTATTAGTCATCACTGGTAAACATCAAATAAGTATCTGCCACTTATAAATAAATAAATAAAAGTTTTAAGAAGCAGGTTTCTTTTATGAGGAAGCTTTAAAATCCTTGCTCCTCTGAAAGCTGCTGGCAGGTCCATGCTCCCACGCCAGGCTCAGCTCACCCCACAGACACACCTGCATACCTGCTCAGCGTTGTGGTGGGGAAGAGCCACCAACTTCTCAGGGGAAAACTCACCAGCTTCAGATGAAGTACCATGTTTTTGTGAGACTTTGGGAGGGAAGAGAGAAAGGATAGGTGGGGATGACCTGGGACAGGTGGGAATGACCTGGACATACCATTTTTATCATGGATGGAAAAACCCCACTGTCCTCACCTCGCTTAGGAAGAGTCACCCAGCGGGGCTGCTCAGAGGAGAGTGGTGGCAGTGGTGTCACCAAGCACTGAGCCTGGCCATGCTGCCTTCACTCTGCGGCCTGACCAAGGTATTTCCAGCCGAGGTGCAAGTGCAGCGCTGCCACGACAGCCCAGGGAAATGCAAACTCCCTCCACTGCTTCATTTTCCAAAGCCATTAGATACACCATGATAAAGGTAATTTTCTTTTGAACACTTGGAAACAAAGCTCCAGCTTTTTTTTTTTTTATTTTAAAACTGCTTTTCTCTTTTTTCCCTTTTTTTTTTTTTTTCCCTCCTCCATTGCATTTTTGTCTGGTTAACACTGTGGAGATTTTCTTTTTTTTTCAGATTTTCCAGTGCACCGTCCCCTTGTTTCAAAAGGTTATTCCCACCCACCTCCAACAACTCTGGGTTTCCAGGTTGGGGTTATCCACAACCCTCCATCTCAGGCAATGAGAAGCACCCCTCGCCTCAGGGCTGAGCAGCCCAGTGTTTGGGGGGGCTCCCTGGGGGTCTCCGAGAAGTGGGGAGCAGAGAGGGAGAAGCTCCCCAGGCTCTCCCTGGGGCACCAGGACCAAACCAGGGAATCCATTCGCCTGCTGGGAGCTTTGCAGGGGCTGGTTAGCTCAGGTCTGGCAACCATCAGAGCACGTTGCCATGGCAAAGGTTAAGCCAAACATTTCCTACCTAGCTAATAAATCAGCGGCTGCATTATTTCTTAGCTATTGCATCATTATTATCGCATGCCTGACTCTGCTCTGCAGGAACCCATATTTAACAGGCAATAAAACAGTCCCTGGGGAGCGCAGGGGTGAGTCAGCTCCACCCAGGCTCTCTCATGATACTCCCCAAAGGCAGGACCTGGGGGACAAGTCACCTCTCTCCTCCGGGGTCACCCCAAAATCACCATGTCCCTGGTCCCAAAGGGAAAGGCGGGAACAACCCACTCCTCAGCCCTATTTATCTGCCTGTAAGAAGCGGTGGTCTCACTGTCTGTCTTCACGTGAAATGCCAGGATTGCTGCAGAAAAAGCCTTTATGCTAAGAGTCGACACCAACCACCACCACCACCACCACAAGGCCTCCCAGCGAGCTAATAAGTACCCCACAAGCAGCTGGAGGGTGAGGGACAGGCTCTCTGCTGGGTGTCCTCCTGGGCACCTCCCAGGAAAGCTCCTCAGCTTGCCCCAGTGGAGGGAAACAAGCCTCTCAGAGATGCTTTGAGGATAAGGTCCCAAGCTATTTCTTAAGTTTCTGTGGTGGATTTACTTAAAGGCCTTCATATCTGTGCTGGCTATTTTGGCTGCTGAACTATCTCCTTGCTCAGAAGGTGCAGGAGCCCAAATTGTGCCAGCGGGGTAAAAAAAACCCCAAGTCTCGAGAATTATTCATTTCCAGGGAATAACATCGGTGACCTCTAAAAGTGGGCCTTGGATTATTTTGGCACGTTTGCTCATGCTGGCAAGGGCACCTGTTCTTTTGTAGTACTAATTTAGCAAAAAATTGTTTAAAAATTAAAGGCAAAATTTTCACCTTTACTAGCATTAGTAATGGGGTTTTTCTTGCACTCGGGCAGGTTTGCTGGATCAACGGCACAGCTTAAAAACCCCAGCGGCAGGAGCCCAGGCTGGTGATACCTTGGTGGGTTAGTGCCGTGCGTACCATCACCCCTCAGCACCTGGGACCCAGCCCTGAGGCGCTGAGGACTAGTGACGGGGAGTGTTCAATTCCTGCCCGGCTTCCCTGCAGTTAAGGTATTGCTAAAAGCAGGAGATTTAATTGCCTTTGTCTTTGCAGGCGCAGCTAACGAGCATCATGAATAATGCCATGGCTTTCCGGCCCTCCTGAAGCCATTCACCAGACCTGACTCATAATTCAGCTCCATTCAAAAAGCTGTCAGTGCTGTGTATTACCCTTCTGCTCAATTTTTACACGTGTTTGCTTATTACCCAAGCTAGTCTTTGGAATAAAAAGGGGACGAGGGGGTGTGGAGGTGGTGGCAGTTTTCATTATGACCTTAAAATTCCCCTTGGTTATGTGGCCTGCAACAATCTTCTGTTGTGTTTGAAACTAACCTTACCGACCAGAGGGAAACTGGGGGGGGGGGGGAAGAGATCCACCATGTTGCTATGCCAGGGCTAACCAGCCTGCTCTGTGGAGAGGACTCGGCTTTGGGCAGCCGCGGTCTGTGGCTGGGACAGGAACAAGAGGACTCCAGCTCCTTTCACCTGCAGCAGCGCTCCTGGGGCACCAACAGGATGAGCAGAGCTCAAAGGCAGAACATGGCCTTTCTGCAGCGGTTAAACTCCCTGTTCAAAAGCGGAGTTACATCCAAAATTACTCCCTGGAGTCACACCTACCGCCTACGTCTTTTCCTCCTTTCATTTCAGGGCTTTAAACTAGATATGAGGGGGGAGGGGGGGATAACTGAGCCTGTTAGGACTAAACTCAAGGGAAACATGCCAGGGCTTGAGGGATGGTGGACTAGCATGGACTCTACCAATTCATTTCAGAGAAGTGATAGACACCTAGAAATTACAGAAACACCTGAGAGGGGCCTGGTAGGAAATGGGGCCCACACTCACAAAAAGATGTTGAAACCATTAGCTCATCTGAAGTGCATCTATACCAATGCACGCAGTATGAACAACAAACAGGGGGAGCTTGAAGCCATGATGCACCAGAAAAACTATGACATAGTGGCTATCACGGAAACATGGTGGGATGCCTCACATGACTGGAGTGCCACAATTGAAGGCTACAAACTCTTCAGGAGGGATAGACAGGAAAGGAGAGGTGGTGGAGTGGCTGTGTATGTCAGAGAATGCCATGAGAGCTCAGAAATTAAGTATAGTGATAACAGGGCCGAGAGTGTTTGGATTAGGATAAGGGTAAGTAAAGGTGATATCGCTGTGGGAGTCTGCTATAGACCTCCCAACCAAAGCAGTGAGGTGGACGAAGCCTTCTATAAGCAACTGGGACAAATATCGCAGTCGTTTGCCATTGTACTTGTGGGGGACTTTAACCTCCCCGATATCTGCTGGGAATACAACACAGCAGACAGGGAACAATCCAGGAGGTTCCTGGAATGTGTGGAGAATAACTTCCTCATGCAGCTGATAAGTGAGCTGACCAGGGAAAGTGCCCTCCTAGACCTGCTCCTTGTGAACAGGGAAGAACTTGTGGGGGAAGTAAAGGTTGGAGGCAGTCTAGGGCACAGTGATCATGAGATGAGTTCTCGATCCTTGGAGAAACAAGGAGAAGGGTTACTAAAACTGCCACCTTAGACTTCCAGAGGGCAAATTTTAATCTGTTGAGAAGACTGCTAGACAGAATCCCTTGGGAGGATGCCCTTATGGATACAAGAGTCCAGGAAGGATGGACATACTTCAAGAAAGAAGTCTTAAAGGCACAGGAGCAGGCTGTTCCCACGTGCTGAAAAACAACTAGGCGGGGAAGGAGGCCAGCCTGGCTAAACAGGGATCTTTTGCTGGATCTCAAAAAAAAAAAGAGAGTCTATGACCTTTGGAAGAGGGGGCAAGTCTCTCATGAAGACTATAAAGATGTAGTGAAGCTATGCAAGGAGAAAATAAGGAGAGCCAAAGCGCAGCTAGAGCTCAACCTGGCTGCAGCTGTTAAGGATAATAAAAAATGTTTCTATAAATTCATTAATAACAAAAAGAGGATTAGGGGAAATCTCCCTCCTTTATTGGATGCAGAGGGAAACATAGTTACAAAGGATGAGGAAAAGGCTGAGGTGCTCAATGCCTACTTTGCGTAAGTCTTTAGCAGTGGAACTAGCTGTCCCCTGGACACCCAGCCTCAAAAGCTAGGAGACAGGGAAGGGAAGCAGAATGAGAGCATCATGATTAAAGAGGAAGAGATCAGTGACCTGCTATGCTGCTTGGATGCACACAAGTCTATGGGACCGGATGGGCTACACCCAAGAGTGCTGAAAGAGTTGGCAGACGTGCTCGCCAAACCGCTTTCCATCATTTACAGGAAATCATGGCTAACTGGGGAGGTCCCAATGGACTGGAGGGTGGCAAATGTAACGCCCATCTATAAGAAAGGCAGAAAGGAGGATCCAGGTAACTATAGACCTGTCAGTCTAACCTCCATACCAGGGAAGGTCATGGAGCAGGTCATCTTGAGTGCCATCAAAACCCACATAATGGGCAACCAGGGGATCAGGCCTAGTCAGCATGGGTTTATGGAAGGCAGGTCCTGCCAGATGAACCTGATCTCCTTCTATGACAAGATAACCAGAATATTGGATGAGAGAAAGGCTGTTGATGTTGTATACCTGGACTTTTGAAAAGCATTCAATACTGTCCCCCATACGATTCTTGTGGAAAAACTGGCTTCGCACGGCCTGGATGAGCATATGATCCACTGGATCAAGCACTGTCTGACTGAAAGGTCCCAGAGTGGTGCTCAATGGATTTAAATCCAGCTGGCGGCCGGTCACAAGTGGTGTGCCTCAGGGCTCAGTGTTGGGACCATTTCTGTTCAACGTCTTTATTGATGATCTCGATAAGGACACAGGGTGTATCATCAGCAAGTTCGCAGATGACACCAAGTTAAGCAGGAGCGTTGATTCCCAGGAGGATAGAGAAGCTCTACAGAGAGACTTAGATAGATTGGATCATTGGGCCAACATCAATGGTATGAGCTTCAACAAGGGCAAGTGCCAGGTTCTGCACTTGGGCCACAATAACCCCATGCAGCGCTACAGGCTTGGGGAAGTGTGGCTGGAAAGCTGCCTGGCAGAAAGAGACCTGGGGGTTCTAATTGACAAGCGGCTGAATATGAGCCGGCAGTGTGCCCAGGTGGCCAAGAAAGCCAACAGCATCCTGGCTTGTATTAGAAATAGTGTGGCCAGCAGAAGTAGGGAGGTGATTGTGCCCCTGTACTCAGCACTGGTGAGGCCACACCTCGAGTATTGTGTCCAGTTTTGGGCACCTCAATACAAGAGAGATATCGAGGTGCTGGAGCGAGTGCAGAGGAGGGCAACGAAGCTGGTGAAGGGCCTAGCAAATAAATCATGTGAAGAGCGGTTGAAGGAGCTGGGACTGTTTAGTTTGAGGAGGAGGAGACTGACAGGAGACCTCATCACTCTCTACAACTATTTGAAAGGACACTGTAGAGAGGTTGGTGCTGGTCTCTTCTCACAGGTAATTAATGACAGAACCAGAGGGAATGGCTTCAAGATCCAACAGGGTAGATTTAGACTGAACATTAGGAAAGAATTTTTCACAGAAAGAGTGGTCGGGCATTGGAATAGACTGCCCAGGGAGGTGGTTGAGTCCCCATCCCTGGATGTGTTTAAGAGATGTTTAGATGTGGTGTTGGGGGATATGGTGTAGGGGAGAACTTTGTAGAGTAGGGTAGATGGTTGGACTATATGATCCCAAGGGTCTCTTCCAACCTAGACAATTCTATGATTCTATGTTTCATTTTGTTCCCCCTCGCTGCCTGGTCCTGACACAGCTCCTGCGTCCTGCCAGCTTCGCTGCCTCCCCCATCTTCAGACCACTCGGGTGAGGAGCGCTGCGATGGCTCAGTCTCTGTGCCATGACAGCAGCATTCAAACCCGCAGAGGAGGCACCAAGAACAGCATTTGCCACCCAACTCTTGGCTCTCCGGGCCACTGGCTGGCTCGGGGAAAGACTTGACTGCCCCGGTGACCTCCTGCACATGCATGAGATGCTCCTTTTTTCAGGAGATACTCCTTTTTGGGGGACAGGTGAGAGCCGTGTGTTTTGCATCAGCCACACAGATTCCCCAAGGCTGGCATGCCCCCCCCCCCCCCCCCCAGTGGTATTGCTGGCATGGGGGAGTGGGGTGGGGCCAGGCAATGGAGAGAGCATGTGGCAGCCCCCACCGCGGCAGAGGGACCTGCTGGAGGTTCTGCTAGATTTCCCCAGGAGGTACCACTCTTCCAAACTCTTTTCTTACTTTGCACATGCTGCAGTTCTTCTAATCAAATTGCAAAGGATAATAATATGGAAGGGCCACTACTTATGACAGAAGGGAGCTCCAGCTGGTGTGGTGCCCCATCCTTGAGGACAACAGGGCTATGAAGAGGACAACAGCTTCAGCACTTCCCCCTAAAACATTCAAATCACAGTTTCAGCCCCTTCCTCTGGTTCCCTGTCTCCGTTCCCCAAAGCCACCAGGCGCCAGGGAAAATTGGGCCGTGCTCCCTTCCCCTCCGCACTCACTCCAGCCGTCAGCTGGAGGAGCCAGCCAGGCTGGCTTGACACATATCTCTTCCAAAGGCTGTGGTGACAGCCTGCTGCTGTACTTTAGGCACAGGCTGGAGCACGGGCCAGTAGAGAAGGGCACCGTCACCCAGCGATGACAGCAGTGCCTGCAGGGGCAGCACCGGCTTTGGAGAGGGAGCATTTCAGGAGGACCCCAGGGTTAGGAAGGTTGAAATTTTCTGGCTGGCTTAGACTGGCGATAGTGTCCACGATGAACACATAAAAAGGGACTTTCTAATATGTATGTATGAGAAGTATGAAAAAGAAGTATGAGCAGTATGAGAAACAGACAAGATGAACTGGAAGCTCTGGTCAGCTCCCAGAGCTACAATATCATTGGTATTATTGGGACCTGATGGAGTGAGTCCCATGATCGGACTGCTGGGATGGAGGGCTACAGGCTGTTCAGGAGGGATAGGCAGGGCAGGAGAGGAGGAGGTGTTGCACGATATATAAGGGAGAAGTTTGATTGTAGAGCCTTTACAGTTAGTGATGATGTGGTTGAGAGCCTCTGGGTGAGGATCAGGGGGATGGAAAACAAAGGAGATGTTGTGGGTGTCTACCACCGATTGTCCAGCCAGCATGTAAGCACTGGTGAGTTATTCTATAGGCAATTGGGGGAAATTTCTGGATTGGTAGCCCTTGTCTTTATGGGAGATTTCAACTTCCCAGACATCAACTGGGAATATCACACTGCTGAGATGAGCAGGTCTTGAAGTTTGTAGCAGGTAACTTCTTGTCAGAGGTACTTAGTGAGCCAGCTAGGAAAGATGTCCTCCTAGACTAGTTATTTGTGGATAGAGAAGGACTCGTGGGGTATGTGATGGTAGGTGGCTGCCTTGGCCACAGCGATCATGAAATGGTTGAGTTTAAAATTTTCAGTGTAATTAGAAAAAAGGACAGCAGAGTTCCTACCCTGGACTTCAGGAGAGCAAAATTTAAGCTATTCAGGGAGCTATTTAGCAGAGTACCCTCGGAAACTGCTTTTGAGGGCTTAGGAGTCCATGAGTGCTGGTCAGTCTTTAAGAACCACCTGTCAGAAGCACAGGAGCAGGCAATTCTGCTGTGTCATCAAACAAGCAGAGCAAAAGACCAGCTTGGCTGAACAGGGAATTCCTCGTGGAGCTGAAGAGGAAAAACAAATTGTATGATCTCTGGAAGCTAGGTCAGACTTTGCAGGAAGATCACAGAGCTGTGGTTCATATATGCAGGGAGAAAACAAGAAAGGCCAAAGCTCAATTAGAGTTGAGACTGGCCAGTGTCTCAGATAACAAGAAGGGCTTTTTAAAATATGTTAGTAGCAAGAGGATGTCTCAAGAAAACATTAGACCAATACTTGCAGACGATGGTCACCTGACTAATAGGGATGAAGAAAAAGTGGAGGTTTTTGCCGCAGTCTTTAATAATATTGATAGACCTCAGGCTGCCTGGTCCCCTGAGTTGGAGGACCACGAGTGCAGGAACAGTGACTTTCCATTTACGGACACTGCTGTAAGGGACCAGCTGTATCAGCTGAATGTTCACAAGTTCATGGGGCCTGATGGGATTCATCTGAGAGTACTGAAGGAGCTAGCGGACGTTATGGCAGGACTCCTCTCAATCATCTACCAAAGGTCTTGGGAGTCTGGGGAGGTCCCTGCTGACTGGAAGCTACCAAACGTCATTCCAATCTACAAAAAATGCATGAGGGAAGACCCAGGGAACTACGGACCTGTTAGTCTAACCTCAGTTCCTGGAAAAAAATATGGAGAAAACTATACTGGGTACTACTGAAAGGCATTTAAAGAATAACGTAATCATCAGGTATAGTGAACATGGGTTCACAAAGGGAAAGTCCTGTTTAACTGCTTTTGATATCTTTCTGTGATAAGGTCACCCGCCCAGTGGGTGAAGGCAAGGCAGTGGATGTAGTTTTTTCTGTAAGTAAGTAAGGCTTTTGATACTGTCCCTCACAGCATCCTTCTGGACAAGTTGTCCAACTGTGGCATGAGTGGGTTCATGGTGTGCTGGGTGAGTAACTGGCTGAAGGGCAGAGCTCAAAGGGTTGTAGTGAATGAGGCTCCATGGGGCTGGCAGTCACCATCAGCGTTCCTCAGGGTTCAATGTAGGGCCAGCTCTGTTCAATGTATTTATCAACGATGTGGATGCAGGATTTGAATGCACCATTAGCAAGTTTGCTGGTGATACCAAACTGGGAGGTGCTATTGACTCTCTTGAGGGACAAGATGCCTTGCAGAGGGATCTAGACAGATTGAAGCACTGAGCTACGATTAATGAGATGAAATACAACAATCCCAGATGCCAGACCCTGCACCTAGGATGGAGTAAGGCAGGCACAAGTATAGATTGGGAGAGGAGTGGCTGGAGAGCAGCCCTGCAGAAAAGGATCTGGGGGTGCTTGTGGGTAGCAGTATGCCCTGACAGCCAAGAGGGCAAACTGCATCCTGGGGTGCATCAAACCCAGCATGACCAGCTGGTCGAAAGAGGTGATTGATTGTCCCGCTGTACTCAGCACTGGTGCAGCCTCACCTGGAATACTGTGTGCAGTTCTGGGCCCACCAGTTAAGAAGGCTGTGAAGGTCCTTGAATGCATCCAGAGGAGGACAACAAAGCTGTTGAAAGGGTTGGAAGGCATGTGCTGTGAGTGGCTGAGGATTTTGGGCTTGTCTGGTTTGGAGAAAAGGAGGCCAAGGAGCCACCTCATTGCTCTCTACAGCTTCCTGAGAAGGGGAAAAGGAGGTGCTGAGCTCTTCTCCCTGGTATACAGTGACAGCATGTGCGGGAACAGTCCAAAGTTGCACCAGGGGAGGTTTAAACTGGACATTTGGAAGCATTTCTTTCCTGAGAGGGTGTTCAAACACTGGAACAGGCTTCCTAGAGAGATAGTCGATGCCCCAAGCCTGTCAGTGTTTAAGAAGCATTTGGACAACACTCTTAATAACATTAACATTAATAACTTTAACTTGGTCAGGCCTGAAGCGGTCAGGCAGTTGCACTAGATGATCCTTCTAGGTCCCTTCCAACTGAAATATTCTATTCTATTCTATTCTATTCTATTCTATTCTATTCTATTCTATTCTATTCTATTCTATTCTATTCTGTTCTGTTCTATTCTGTTCTATTCTATTCTGTTCTAATATTTTGTTCTCTCCCATGATGATGGATGTAGTCAGATCATTAGCAGGGAGACACTTTGATCATTCAAGAGCACACCTACACCCAGAAGTAGCATTCACAAGGTGTCTGGATTAGCCATGTAAACAAAATTGAATAAATCACGGCTCAAAGACAGGATCAGGAAGGCGTTTAGCTGTCGTCACATCTCTCCTCTTGGCCTGCCATTCAGGAGACCCAACCCAGCAGCAGTCGGCAGGCTAGTCCCCCTTTTGACGCTGGCCTGAGATTTACTGCCCATTCTTACCACATAATTTACAACCAGTGAAACTTCAGCAACTGCAAACAGAGGTTATTTAAATACCTCAAATCCCCAGAGGAATCCTCACCTTATTCCTCACAGTGAGGTTTTGAAATGCCCTGGGCACAAGCAAGATTAAATACTTTCCTTCTGCGTTTTAGGTGCTCATCACAATAATTATTTGAAATTACCCAGAGCCACAGGAACTGGGGGGGCAGTTGGCAGTTTATAGCAAGGCACTGCATTGGGGAAGGAGATTTCCTTGTGCGGGATTCCCAGGAGGAAGGCTCCCATCCATCCGGCGGCAGAGGCCACTGCCGCATGCTGCAGGTGACGGAGGTGGACAACAAGCAGAGGAGAGGTAACACACAGCAGGATGTGCACAAGGCTCAACCTCTGAGTAAATCACAGGAGGCATTTGCGAGGGTGGCAAATGCCAGCATGCGAATCCCACAGTTATCATCTTCAGTAAAGCTGAGCACTCCCACTAAACTGGGGGAAGAGAAACATCATCAAAGGAAACAAAAAAAATTTAGGAAAGGAAATGTATTTTATTGAAAAAAAAAATTACATTTCACTTATACACCATGAAAATACCGAGTTGTGTGTTATTTTCATAAGAGGTTAAGACTTTCACAAGAAAACCACATTCTTTATTACAGCGTTACTCTACAAGATGAGGCTCTGGCGGCATCTGCACTGGGCATTTTCACTAAATAGTAGAGCAGGACTAAATGTGCTTTGGGCAAAAACCCTAAATATTGGCCTCTTCCAGATGCTACTCCCCGTTGCAGACATGGCATTCATTTGGTCAATGTTGATTTCTGAATTAGAGACAAATCTCAAATTTTCTCTACTGACTTAGATCTTAGGCAAATTCACAGCTATCCCTCCCCTCCATTTTTAACAATCTTGACTTGTATTTCCCATTCAGCCAGGTAAAAGCATATTAAAACGGCATATAAGCTATCACCCTCCCATCTTCCAGAAAGAAAGCAATACTGAAAGGGATATATTGCACTAACAATCACTAACAGCAAATGACAAGATCACTGGATGGTGCGAAATTCTCCAGTGTTTCCTTCCATCATCAGATCTCCAAGCAAAAGCCCTACAGTTTTCTTCCCTAGCAAGTCCTGTATCAACGTATAGCGCATATTGGGCACATGACTCCACGTGCTGTCCCGAATGCAGGCCACGGGACAGGGGTGCCTGTCTGCGGGTGGTACCCCAATGCCATTTGTCACAGGCCTATGTATCACATAAGGCGTGCTACGCTCCAAGCCAGCTGTGCCAGGCTCTATCATGTTGCTTGGCAAGGCAGCTTCTGAAAAATCCTTTATGAACGAGAGACCTTTGGTGTGGTAAGATTTAAAAATCTGTGGGCAAAAATAAATACTAATGTCCCTTAAATTCCCAGGTAACTTCCCTTACTTATTTACTTACTTACATATGTGATTTCTTCCTTACTTAAAGGGGACAGGGAGGAAAAGAGCCAGACCTGGACAATTCTGACACCATGCAAACGCTGTGAAAGTGGAGTTGAAACTTTCTCCACCTGGATCTTCCTACTATGTTCCCTAGTTAGAAAACTGCTTTATTCTACGCTATTTTCTACTCCTCTAGGCACAAGCATCACATAGATCATTAAGAATAGTCACACAAAATCTTTTAGTACTATAATGTTTTTGCGATACAGGGCATAGGGCTGGATTGAGAACACCAAACTTGGATTACTAAATCTTCTTTCAAGTACTCAGCTGACAAAGACTTGTTTTCTTTACCACTATCAGCTTTGCAACTAGGTTCTGCTCACCCAGCATCTCACTGCCAGGAAAAGAGCCAACCCCATTCTCCCCTGTTTTGTCCAGCTGCATCTTCCCACCCTCTCCCAAGCAGCAGCACAAATGCTCATGTGTTCCCAAGATGAGAAGGCCAAGGGAACTAAAGGAGATGAAAACTTCAGGGGTTTTGGCTTGATAAATTCCCCATTGGTTTTAGCTCCTTCATTTCACCCACTATGGGGACAGGCAAGTACCAGGGCCAGCACAAGTGACGGAAGAGGAAGGTTTGGGCGCAGTTTTATGGTGTAGCTGAGCCGGACAAGTTACATCTATCATAGGAGCTGATAATTCTCTGCCTTGCTTTTCCGAAGAACAAGAACTTAGCCTAAATCATCTGAATAATTCTCTTCCATGGCCTACAGATGAAGTCTAGGGAAACTACATTGCTAAACCAGGTTCCTAACCAGGGAGGAGAATGAATACCTTGCCCCTTAGACGGCAGCCAGGAAAGCAGCGTGCTGTTCATCACACACTCTGAAGTGCCTACAGAGTTGTGCTAAACCAGAGCTTTGGTACAGCACTTGGAAATGAACAGCCCAACAACTTCACACAGCCCTCATCGCCCACTTGCTCAGAATAACTCCTCCGCATTTCCCCCACGGGAGGGTGCAGGCAAAACCACCGCGGGTATATTGCGCCCACAGATTCCCAGGGGAGGAAACGCCAGGCACAGCGAAGCATGCAAAACATAGCCGTTCCCTTCCACAGCCTCTCTCCTCAACAACGCATTATTAATCTCAGTGATAGTTATCTTGCTAACTCAGCAAAGCAGAAGTACTTTTTTTAACATATGCAGAACTCAGGAACTCTTAAGAGAAAAACTTCTCATAAACTCTCCTCTACTTTTTGCAGTAGTGATTTATTCAGAAGTGCGGTGAGGATGCTGCCACATTTCTTAATAGAGACATAATAAATGATGCTCAGTTTTTCCAGATTACCAACTGTTGTGGCAGGAGCAGCAGAGGGCATTCAACAGAGGGCCATACTCCACAAACATATTTATGTTGCAGACCCTTGCACTTTCTAGAGAGCCCCTAAATGACAACGAAAAAAATAAATATGTATGGACGGTTGTGCTTTAGCCCTGGTCTCCCATCCATAAGAAACAAAGACTCAACTAAGTACAGCAAGATGAAAAAATCACGCTCTGATTTTCAAGCCTGTTAACAGCTTGCCTTTTGGCTGAATGGGATTTTGTTGGTAGCTCAACTCTTCTGAAAGCTAATGTATTTATGAATTTAAATTCAGATCACCCTACTAAAATTCTTCACATTATTATAACTGACCAAAGTACAGGGGAAAAAAAAAAAAATCTTTACTTTCTCCCCATTAGCCTACTCATCTATATCTGTTGCAGGCATTCAGCACAAGCTATGACGTTAGCTCGGCCAGGTTCATAAAATGTGAACGGCTTAGTTTTATCCCAGTGTCTTGGCTTCTCCATTTATATGTTGCTGTTAAGCACTTGTAAGTTCCCCCAGTCTTATTTAATTAAATAAACAACTGCCTTGCCTATTTTTAACCTGCCCTAGATGTATTTGATATTTTACTCCAATGCAAAATTTAAATTTCAGGCTTATGCCACAACTTACCTAATTCTGTAACAGACAAGGTAGCAATATTTAGGGTTTTCTTTTTAAACAACGGTATCTACCATCCTATTGCGTCCCTCTACAATCAAGCGTACAAGCCTTACTGCAGAAAGAATACAACACGTAACCGCCACCCAGAAAAATACACAAACACTACAAAAGCCTACAATTTCATTAGAAATTAAATCATTTGCTATTACACAGAACTTCCCTGTTTTTCTGGCATAAAAGTCATTGAATTACTACACACGCCTCAAGGACAATCATTAAGATGTGTAAACATATAACAGGTCCACCTAGTCAGTACAAAGCACCACACAAACTTGAAGTACATAGAAAGTTTGCTCATAAATATTTCTTTGTTTAACAATTCAGCACTAAAAAAATATTACTTAAAAAGGCATCTTTTATTAAGTTATTCAGTTTGTCCAGGGCTGGTGGGGTTGTACTATCCCTACTATATTACAGCCACCTGACTCTCTTTCCAAACCGTTTGACTTTTCTGGAAGAAAAGGCTATGTGTGGCTGGAACCCAAAGCTTCAGCACAATCTATAAAAATAGAATTCTTTAAGACCTTCTGCTCACATCCTGAAGGCCTACACAGCCAGCCCCCAAATTCTGTTTCCCACCCCCGCCACATTGCAAATAAAGCTTCAACATACATACACACACGCACAGAGAGTACACATATTACACTCTTCTACACACAGATTTTTTTCTAAATAGCAATGCAACCACAAGGGCTATAGGGTAAGGAGTACATGGGATTTCAGTGGTAACATATGGCACAGCCTTCTCATATTGCTGGTTTTCTCTGTCTGAATCATGTGCTGCCTTATTCACTGCCCTGCAAATTGTAGATTTATTATTATTATTTGCACTGTGGAGGCACTACATCAGGAATGCGTGCTTATTGAGGAGCATACTCAGGAGCACCCCATTTGTCTTGAGGACCATTGCTGCTGAAGTAGTAAAAGCACCAAACTGGTGGCTGGTGGTGCTGGGGCTGTCACCTGGTGAAGCAGGCGGGAGCTTTCCCAGGCTGTGGAAAGCAAAAGCACATTCTTCCCTTCTGGAAAATGTGATAACGAGCTTGGGCTCTCCTGATAAAGTGTGCTGACAATAGCAGCTCACTTGCATTCTGCATTCAACGCTCTTCATCGGGCACTTAGGGTGCACTCCTCCAGTTTCTGATTGAACCTCATGGATTTATCTTAAATCTGCTCCTGCATGCATGTACAAACTCGCTGTTTTACACATTTATTTAAAAGAGAAGAGCTATTTTCAGGGCTGTGATTGAACATCTCAAAGCTTAGTTTCCATGGTTGATGTGTCTTTAATGGACGTGGTTTAGAAAACTGTTCAGCAGTAGGCTCTCACCAGAAGTAAATGCCTTTCATGAAGAACCGCTCTCTGAATAATCTTATCCTGGGATTCTAATAGGAATTGAATGACTAGTCAATGAGCCAATAAGGCTGCAATGGGCTGTAAAAGAAGGGGTTGTGTTTCCATTTATGAAGAAATATTTTGGTTTCAGAGTGACCAAAATTTGTAACATGTCTCTGCTTCTAAAAGTATCCTTTAAATGGGCAAGGACCTTTATTCAGGAGAGGTGGCTTTCTGTAGTCTAAATATAAGCCAAACTTCTCCAGTGGGCATAAGCATAGTGACTTAGCATCTTCCCCAATAACCAGTGCACTCATGAAACTGGATACCTGCTCTCTTCCTCTTGCAACACACTGCCATAGCAGAGATGCTGTAGAGTGCTCACAGAAGTACTTGTTCTGACATGCAGGAACAATTGTTTCTTACTGGATAGTCTTGTATGCTCTAACTTATGCAGTAAGGTAAAAACTACTCTGTGAAGGGGAGCGCAGCTAAACGCTGCACAAGAAATAGACCTCAAAGTGAGCTGCGGTTCTTATTCCAAGCCCCTCTTC
Source organism: Vanellus vanellus (assembly GCF_965231255.1). NCBI lineage: Eukaryota > Metazoa > Chordata > Aves > Charadriiformes > Charadriidae > Vanellus > Vanellus vanellus. The sequence continues at coordinate 123,969,920 of NC_138905.1, read as the reverse complement.
TCACCTTGTATGCAGGAATAAAGAGCACAACGCAGAGGCCCTGCACATGCAAGGAAGAGGCATACAAGAGCACTGGTGCAGAATGTCAGCAGTTGTCTTCCCATGAAACTTGAAAAAAAAAAAAAAATTAAGACAACAAGGATGTTACTTCTACATGCCTACTCTCTTACAATGAGATGATTACAGTCCACAAATGTGTGCTCTTCCATTAACTACCCTTTCTCTCTACTAGGATATAACTAAGGAAACCTTTAATTACATCCACCTTATTCAGCAAGACTATCAAACTGTTCTTGTTCTGTTTAATTCTGAAATGATTAACGTATTCAAAAATAGGATCTAACAATTTGTGTGTGCACGGTATATTAAATGTAGATACTTTTATTACAATCTTCCTTGCCATATATTTTAAATTAAAATAAATCAATACAATCACCGTAACAGTCTCAGACAACAAATTAACACCATCCAATCAATACACAGTTAAGATACCCAAAATGGCAGTATGAGTAGCTGGAAACCTTGGTCCTCCGGTTATTTTGTATAACACATTGATTATAGATTTCTCCCACTTATGATAAAAATCAGCAAACAAACAAACATTAATGTTAACAATTTATACTGCAGATTTCTTAAATGTTTTATATAGAGTATGAATAGCATTGACTTTAGCACAATGTCTTTATGCCCGTCTCCCAAAGAGGTACATGGGAATTTTAAGCACGTAGAGACTAATCTGGGCCCAGAATAGAGTAGATCGTCTGTAAACAACTTCTCATCTCTCCTGCATGATGGCTCCACGAATCAGTGCACTTGCAGTAATCAAAATGGCTGACCACATACACTGCCAAGTTCATTCCAGAAAAAAGGGATCTAACACAAATTACTTCCATTAAGCAAAAAGAAAGACTGGTGGAGAAGTCAACTGGACACAAACACAATGCATTCACTACTCCCATGCATACATATACTTCAGCATTAGAAGCATCCTTTGCTGCTGACTTCACACGTACACATGGGTGTACGCAGGGCACTGAAGCTGGCAGTCCCTAACTGGTGGATGCTGGAATGGGTTACAGACACCTTTCATGCTGTCATAACAGTCATGGAAGATTATCCATTAGTTATTGACTCCACTCTCTGTGCTAAAGTGCTTGTTCTTCTGTAATCAACTGGGACCTAAACTAGTTTAGACTATTTTTCTTTACCTAAGGATCTGCAAGTGGATGAGAGAACCCTGGTAAGTCTCCTCCAAGCCCTTAAATAAATAGTGGGCAGCTGTCCAATACTGAGACACTTTCCAGCTGCAACAAAAAGACTCTGAAATACAGATATTATAAGCAGGAAGAGAGGAGGGAATAAAAGATTGGACAGGACTGTGATGAGTCTTTGAATTTTGTTCTGCAAACACTATGAAAAAGCACTGTGTAACTCTGAACACATAAAAATGCACCCAAGTATGTATACCTTGACATTTAAAAACAGCCGTTAGCCTGTTGTGACTACAAAACCTTAGCTACAGAACATATTTACAGATAATTTCTCACGTTTGTTCCTGGCAAGGGATGTTAAGCCCAATTCTTCACTGAAGACATAAGCCTGACCTAATTTAGATCAGGTCAGTGGGAGTTTAAAACAGGTACCACATGAGCAACTCCCAGGGACTTAAGCAGAAGCAGGTAGCAGCCCATTGCTACAGAATCCAGCTACTGCAAAATGTGAACTTTTACAAATTCAGCACATTAGTATCTTTTTTTGTTTGTTTGTTTGTTTGTTTTTTAACACGGATATGTCACAGATTCTAAGGAAGGCCTAAATTACTGAACTGATCCATTCTTTGAAGCAGTGGGGGGGGGGGAAGAGCGGGGGGAATCACACCTGACAGGTATAAGCTGCTCCAACAAACCTATCACTTTCTTTTTTATGGCAAGATCACAGTTCATTGCCATTTACAGATAAAACCTTGATTGCAAGGTAGCTTTAAGTTTCCTAAATTCCAAGCTTCTTTATTTCAGAGAAAACCAGCCCTTGCCTTTCTCTCAATTACCTTGTGAAAGTCTTTTTTTTTTTAAGTGGCAAAAAAAATTGTGCTGTCTCACACTTACTGAAAGGGCTTTTCTGTAGTACATGCTTACAACAGGTAGTGTTTCTTTGACAACAAATTTTGACAATGCATACTTATTGCTGCTTTAAAAAAAAAAATAAAAGGCCAAATTTGAGCTTTTCTTTCCTGTTCATGCCCTGATGTGAAGAACTGAAAAACCTCAATTTTGCACTGCACTAGTACAGGGATGACCACCATATGGCTCTCAATCTGGCCCCCTGTGGCTCCCAAGCCAGGCTGTGAGGCCATGTTATGTGACTGGCAATGAAGCCACTGCTGGTGCAGGGTGCTGGGCAATCCACGGCCCTGGCTGTAGGAGACAGTGCACCAGGAGCCACTTCGAGAGCCAACTGTGCTGGTGCCGAGAGACCGTAGAAATCAAGTGTCATTTACTGCACGTGAACTGCTCCTGGGATTCATCTAATTCTTGGCAATCTGAAGGACACAGTAGAGGTCTCAAAGCTTGGCCATCTGATGATTTTTATATGTGACCCACAGGGAGCTGCAAAACTGGATACAGCTGAGTGAGGGTGTCAGGCATAATGCTGCAGTCAACCATGATATGTACAGGCAGGGAAGTTCAGTGTGTTGATCCCTTCCTCCCAAGAGGATGGTAGGGAATATATGCTTCCATGTCAAACAGTCTAGTTTTAAAAGATAAATAAACTCATAGTAATGTTGGGAATATGGTGTGCAAGACTTCTTTAACCAATGCTAGAAACAGTTAAAATCCTTTTGTGTTCAACTGTTGAAATGCATCACCAGCTACAGTATTTAAATATCTTTGCTGAAAGTAACTATCTCAAAGAAGACAATTGTATTCCTGGCACAACTGTCCAAGCAAAAAGCAGCTCATCTAAGAAGGGGGAAAATGATGGATACTGAGCTATTTCATAGCTTATATGGAAGTTCGTGTCTCAGGAAGAAAAAAAAAAAAAGTATTTGCACCAATTTAAAAATACAGCACTGCAAAGAAAGGCAACTTCTTGTACTTCACAGAATGGTTGAGGCTGGAAGGCACCTCTGTAGTGCATCTAGTCCAACCCCACTGCGCAAGCAGGGTCAAGTACAGCAGGTTGCCCAGGGCCATGTTCAGTCAGGTTTTAAGTATCTCCGAGGATGGAGACTCCACAATCTCTCTGAGCAACCTGTGCCAGTGTTTGATCACCCTCACAGTGAATTACATTTTTTTTAATGTTTAAATGGAATTTCCTGTATTTTGATTTATGCTCATTGCCTTTTATCCCTTCACTGGGCACCACAGAGATAAGCCTGGCTTCTTCTTCTTCACCGCTTCCCATCAGATATTTATAGACACTGTTAAGATAGTTCATGTCTTTTTACATGTTGGATATCAGCCATGAGCTCATCTCTGTTACTGACTGCTAATTTGAGCAACTGTTCACATCACCAAAACTATTATTGCTAGCAAGTTATTCCATGGCAGTGGTTACTAAAAAATGTGGCAGAAGAGTCATATTTTCTAGGTCATTTCTGTTTTTTTTTTCCCCCCCTTAAAATTCTCAGGTCATTTTTTTTTTTTTCATTTTTAATGCCAAATGCATGAGAGGAAATAAAATTATTATTAGTTATTGAGAGTGAAAGCCTGAAGTTTGCCTCTTACATTTACTGCAAAACGTGCTCATCTCTTAAATTTCATTTGCTTCACAGATACTGAAAATGAGGGACTTAAGTGTATTATGAAATCTTACGCTATGAAAAAAATCTATTCAGCTAAAAATTTGCTTTAAGGATAAATTACTCTTCTACTTGGTGAAACTAGCTAACTTTTACAATAGCAGAAAATTCACAAAAATGGTGGGATAAGTAAAAACTTCAGTGGCTAAAGCAATCTCCCAAATGAGCTCTTCTGGGGACTCCCAAGCTATGCAAGTGACACTATCCATTAGGCAGCTGTGACAAGGAAGATACAGGAAAGGTATCTGGGAGATACCCAAGAGTGAGTTTCCTGAGCATACTCAGGTAATCAAGAAAAACTCAGCCCTTTCCCCTAAAGCAAATTTGTTTCATGTGACTGCAACTAGAAATGCAGTTTTAAGCTCCCTGTGCAGTCTGAGATGAACAAAGCTCATCACCTGAATTTGGATTTAACAACACAATATACCTCATCTCAGCAAGAAGCTCAGTCCCACATAGAAATCATAAAGTAGTACAAATTGTCAGTACCTGTCAGCATATCTGCCCTACTGGTATAATATGTGGCTGTGATGTAAATGATGCTGAAACTAAGAATCCCATTTTGAAGCCTTATGAAGCAGAACTTTGAAATAAAGATGCATTAATAACAATGCATTTCCGTCATCTCTAATCAACATAGGCTGCAGACTTACATTATGAACAAATTAATTTTGTATGTTTCACTGCATTTCGTAAACATATGTAACTTACTAAACCAAAAATATTATTTTGACCGCATTGTGTCATTGATAAGCCTGCCAACAGTGCTCACTATTGGTAAGTGGAAGTGCCCTATGTAGTTTGTAAATACATCTACCCATGAAGAACAAACTAGCCAGCTTCCAGGGTAAGAGCTGCTTTCTCTTTTGTCCTTACAGAACGTTTGTCCTTAGTTAAAAACTAAACAAAGAATCAAACCTGGCCTTGGAGGTAGAACTACAAACTTCTAATCAGTGCTATTGAATAAAGATACTATCTTATTAATGAAGATGCTTCTGGAGCAGCTTTGGGGAAAATATCATGTGGGCGTCCACAGACATTAGAAATAAGCAGCCAATACCTGCAAAAGCTGAAACTGTGCAGCTGTTCATAGACAAGAAACAGGAGCAGTTATCAGTAACATGATTGACACCTCAAGGTCACTTCAGAGTACTTAAATGCCAAACATCTTCAAAGTACTCCTACACACAACCAGCACTTTGTGTGTAGTTTTAACCCTGCTTAGTTTCATAGCAGCTGAGATACTGAATACCAGAGTAGGTAACCAGATATCTCCAGGAAAAGGGAGCACAGAGACAGCTCCATTGGCACGAGATGCCATCTTGAAACATATTTTCCAGTCAGTCAAGCATTCCATCAGCAAATTCACATCTAAAGTCTTTGGCAAGGCAGGAACATTGTACTCTCTTGCCCTGGGTAATTACACAGACGAAGTGAATTTGACAGCCATTTTGATACCTGGTAATATGCTTCAATGCACACTAACCGTTTCATTTTTAAAACTGAGCAAGGCCAGCCCATATGTTTGAGAGTGGATATCTGCCTATGCTGGGCACTATTTCATGAAGTCAGGTTTCTGTCACAGATCTAAGGCAAATATTACAATTTACAGGAAAGAAATGAGGACATCAATACATTGTGCGTTATTGGAGACATACAGCCTTTATAACACGGTGGCTTTCACTATGATCTCTGGGTTTTCTATGTCCTTTTTGCTTTGGACCATTCTTAGTTCCAGCTGGGCTGAGTTTGGTTTGTTTCCTTCTCCAGCTTGTGCTAAAAAGATGACATCAGAATGTCATTAAAAACAGCAGCATAAAAAGAAACAACTTATATTGTTCTGTTATCACACTATTTTTCCTACCCCACTCCCCTCCCCAATATCTCTTACTACTCCCTGCTAAAGGCTTCCAAGGTGGAAGATACAGGTCAGTACTGTGATTTCTTATCATCCCTGTTCTGCACCTCTCTCCAGGAAAGAAACACAGCTCTGCTGTTATTAGAAAGTGACACAGACATGCTCTGAGAACCCACAGATCCCATCTGGATCTCCTTAATAACTGAAAGACATGGGAACTCCAAGAGGAGAGAAGCTGAAAAAAAACTGCGCCTCACATGGCCAACAGAGCAGACAGTTTATTATTAGTTGATTAACCCCTCTCAATACTGCACACATGCACTCAAAGGGAAAGTGAGTGAGCTATACTTAAAACAGAAGCTCTCTTGCATGTCAAACTCAGCATTTCCTCAAGTTCCTCCACAGTCAAGGGCAGTCAGCATGACTGTAGTCCCACTACAAGCTAAACAGTGACATCTTCAGTCGGCTGTTGTCAAAAATAGGCTTGGAGGACACAGCAAGGAACACACACTGACAAGACCAGCAAGCTCTCATTCTGTAAATTCTGGCTGCTTCTGCACGGAGGGCTGCCTTTCATCAGGAAACCCAGAAAGCTCTTTGAATGTTTCTTCTGACGCAAATCCAGACAGAACAAGGGAACAAGGCAATAATTAATTACCTTTTGCACTCTTAATGGTCCTTTGCAGAACATGTTGCATGGCTGACACAGTCTTTTCACATGCCACCTGCATTAACATAATATATTCAGGTTTTAGCAAAATTTCAGCTGCTTAGTTTAATATTATTATTTCAAAAACATTGCTATTAAGAGGCAAACATGACTGACAAGACACAAACAGGATGAAAACTATGCAATGCAGAGTTTGGGGAAAAAAATTTAGACTCTTAACTCTCCCAGAATAGGTATTAGAAACACCCATACACCCATATTGAGGACTCTATGTGTTAAGGGAAAGAAACAGAAAAATAGATCTGATGAATGATTTTCAGTGCTTATTATGAAGTGAGGGTAAAAAAAATATAATTGCAAACACGCATGCAGTCTCTCTCTTTCTCTATGGAGAGAAGAACATCTTACTTGCCAAAATTACAAAATCCATGTAACTAAAATGTGATTGTCCAAAGTTGTACAAGCTAAAATGTTTTGGAAAAAGGGAAATTAAGCTTTTTTTCCTCTGAGGTGAGGAAAAAAAAGCCAAAACAGAAGAGAGTCTTTAAATAATGTCATAGATCAGAAGTAATTAAAAAAAAAAAAAAAGAAACATAGTATGAACTTGCAGAGAGACTAATAACTCCTCCCACACCTTCAAATTGTTTGGATGCTTATGTGTCCATGCCAAAAGCATAGCAGCAAACAAGTCTCCTGTTCCAACAAAGACAGCATCCACTTTAGGAGACTCCACTCGAATTCTTTGCGTCATCTTGGTTCCATCTGCTTTAGCTACAACACAGACAGAGAGTTAAGTAACAGTCCCACCAATTAATACAATAGCATTTACTATAATTTAAAAGTGATCACCAGATCTGAATTCTTATTTGTTTGGAACACAGAGATGCTAAGGAGTATTGTAAACTTTGTACCAGCTCTTTTAAAAGGTGCGACCTTTCAAAACTTTGCCAAGTTGGGATAGCATTTACAACTTATATACTGTACATACTTCACTTAAGAAGGAGCAGGTAGCTAGCACCTTCATTTTCATGAAGTATTGAGAGCCACCTATTTTCATTTAGAGAGCAGCAGCAGCTTGCTCAGGAAACCACATATTTATGGAGACTGACGAATCCCAAACCATAATTCAGAGTATCTCTGGGTTGCATGGAGGCAGAAGATCAGCAGAGAATATCTGATCCATCTGCCGTATTGTAAACACCATTGGAACGACCAGACTTATTCCAGACCTGGCATGTACTGAGTGCTAAGACCCACTGACTGATTCTTAGTGGAATCTGTTTTAAATATCAAGACTTTTTTGATCTCTCAGCAGTCCAGAATGTGATGCCCACATTTACATCCCTTAGATGAACAATGAAACAGGATCATATACTATCCCACATAACTATGCCCTTCTCAGGTAAAAACAGCCTGCAACAGTCCAAACACACAGTGAATCTTGGTGACCATATAAAAGGGGATATGAAGAAGCACAAGGTCATTATACAACCTATCAGGGGAGGAACAATCTGCTAACAGGACAGTATAACTTTTCATAAAAGCATTCAAAACATTCAAAGTTCCTGTTTTATACCACTACTTGTCAGGGCCACTACTAGGGTCTTTAACAGCCGTGATCAACCTCACCTGGGACATCCTCCTCCCATGCAACCTTTGCCCGCTTGCCCAGGAGCTGCATGGAAGCTCAGGCGTGGGCGCAAGCATCCTTGCCTGACCTATGTTGTAGGTGTACCTGTGTACGGCCCTGCTGTCCTAACTTACTGATTGGATTTTCCAGATTAATCTCCAACCTGGCTTGTCTAACCTTTCTCTGATGATCACGGAATCACGGAGTTTCAGAGTTGGAAGGGACCTCTAGAGATCATCTAGTCCAACTCCCCTGCTAAAGCAGGATTGCCTAGAGCACATTACTCAGGACTGCATCCAGGCGGGTCACTGGACTGTCAATGGTACCTGCCTGCCATCCCCACCTCTGTTCTGCTCACCTTATTCAGATACTGTGGGCCTGTGCCCTGTTGGTGAGGGCAATGCTCTGCCTGTGCTATGATCACGCTCAGCTCCCAGCACGTCTTCCCTCATGGAGCAGCTCCATTCTTACCATTCTCTGATATTACTGTAGGAGAAGAAGTTCACTTAGGAATCTAAGCCCCTTCCATGCACTACAGATGGGTCTGATGAAACTACTACTTAGAAAGTAACTGAAAGCACAGAACAGGTTAAAAGAAAGCACAGTTAAACAAAATTCATTACTTACTTTTTCTGTGGCTTCCCAGAGCAATTAGGTAGTCATTTCCTAGAGGTGCCTGTAGATCTGAGCTTGTGATCACCACAGTCTCTGGTCCCATGGCATGGAGCATATCCATTACCTTTCCATGGGCAAAAAGGCAGGAATCAAAGACTGCAATGTGTGTTGATTAAACTTCGCGTCATTCACAGTACTGAGGATTTTTGACAAGCACTTTACTTGGCATCTTTTGTAAAGAGAAAAAACAGTTTCTACTTAAAGAATTCACTTGAGTTAGGGGAATTAATTTGAAATAGGGGAATTAAAACATCTGTATTTAAACGTACACACTTGTTAAAATATACAAGCATCTCTGTAGTATCTTTGGATGCTCCTCTGAAAAGAATATCCTGTTTCAGCTGTGATCAGAATTGCTTTTTGCATCATGTTTTCAGAACGTATTATCAAAAGAATAAGAGAACAAATACAGAGACACGTGTGCCTAACCTGGCATCTTGAAACACTTGCTAGAAAGCCAATAACTCCATGAGCCAGCAATGTGCCCTGGTGGCCAAGAAGGCCAATGGCATCCTGGGGTGCATCAAGAAGAGTGTGGCCAGCAGGTCAAGGGAGGTCATCCTCCCCCTTTACCCTGCCCTGGTGAGGCCGCATCTGGAGTACTGTGTCCAGTTCTGGGCACCCCAGTTCAAGAAAGACAGGGATCTGCTGGAGAGGGTCCAGCAAAGGGCTACATAGATAATTAGGGGATTGGAACATCTCTCCTATGAGGAAAGGCTGAGGGACTTGGGTCTTTTTAGTCTAAAGAAAAGAAGACTGAGGGGGGATCTTATTAATGCTTATAAGTACTCAAAGGGAGAGTGCCAGGGGGATGGGAACAGTCTTTTTTTCAGTGGTACCCAGTGATAGGACAAGAGGTAATGGGCACAAACTTGAACATAGGAAGTTCCATCTTAACATGAGGAGGAACTTCTTTCCTTTGAGGGTGGCAGAGCACTGGAACGGGCTGCCCAGAGAGGTTATGGAGTCTCCCACACTGGAGACATTCAAAACCCACCTGGATGCTGTCCTGTGCAACCTGCTGTAGGTGACCCCGCTCTGGCAGGGGGTTTGGACTAGATGATCTCCAGAGGTCCCTTCCAACCCTGACCATTCTGTGAACTCCAGGTCATGAAGTCTTATTTAGCTACTACTTTAAGACTTAGCAAAAATGAAGAGTTAAAGAGCTAAATCAGAGGCACAAGTGTGTCCGTCTCAATCTTTTTTCTCATTCTGTTTCAAACCCCAAATTACACCTGCAAATTATGTACCTTTGCAGGTGTATTTCTATTCCGTGTTCCTCACTTAAACTCATTAATACTCTACTTCCGACATCACAACTAGTTGCTACAGAAGTGATTTTGATTTCACAGAAGAAAGAATGACTTCAGTAATGAGTTTAGCATAAAACACACATAAAATATTAATGCTCCCACAAGAGTTTAACTAAAAATCCTCTCAGGCTAGCTATGACTCATAAGCAGCTGAATGATAAGGACTTATTTCTGCTATTTTTTAATTCTCTATTGCTTTTCTTTCTTGTCTAAGCCTCCAAGTTTCTTCAACCATCAGAACTCTTTGCACAGACATCAGTTGGGTTTTAAAGAAACAGTAAATCCACCAGCATATACTGACATAACCAACCAGTGAAGGAACATTAAACTCAATTTCATTTCTCACAGTTCACCAAGTACTTAATCAACAGTATTTCTAGTTGTAGGACTTAGCCCCTTCTACGTTAATATGACATCATATTTAACTTTTTGTTAGAAGACTATACTGTTGTCACTAGTCTTGTCAAAGAAATTAATGAAAGCATGTCACCATGGAAATTGATGACAGAATTCCTACCACCTCCCCAAAGGGGACAAATTCCAGCATAGATTATTACTCAGAAGGATAGACCTACATATGACAGGTAGCTGGGGAGACAGATTAAAGCATAATATCCTGCAAGCAACTATTTTAAAAGTGTTTCCATTCCTAAGTATAATTCCATCTCTTTAGATGAGATTTTTTTAAAACCCATCACAAATAAGAGCTATCACATGAATCAGACAGACTGTCAGAAAACTAACTTGTAAAATTGTTTAGCATATGCAACGTGTTTGCATCTGAAATACGTAAACTTAAAACTAATGGCTGCTCAGTTAACACTGTTGTTCTCAAGACTGTGATTCCACCAGTGAGGATGAGAATAGAAGAACCAAGTTGCAATTAGCAGCTAGTGGCAGGAAGCACAGTTCATCACCCTCGCCCAGCACAGTGGGGTAATGTAAAACTGGAAGGGGAGGAATTTAAAAGAGCTGAGATCTTTAGAGCTGCTTCCTGCCATGTAGAGATGGTAATCAACCCATGTTGCACGAGGTTGCTTGAGGAAAAAAAAAAAACAAACATTCGCACTGACAGACCCCAGCTACTCTCCAGGGTGCCACTGCAGCTCCTGTTTGTTTAAAGATTTCGTGTTCCATTGAAGTCCAAACCAAATTGGAAGAAATAACATCAGTCCATTATGAAAGCACTTGACTAGTCAACAAAACAAACAGTTCAGCCCTTCTCAAGACACCAATAAAACCATATTCCTATTTTGTCATTCATCACCAAGCCCTGCAGCTTTTCCTTTTCTTCAGTTTGTGTAAAAGGGTAGATTCTTACACCTCACTGCTGTATATCTGTGCTCCATCTAACATCTCTGTGTGGCGATGACAGCAGCTGTCAATGCCGTGGATTTGTGTGTCTTTCACCAGGAAGTACCTGAAGGCCATCACTCCCAGTCTGCCTTCTCAGCTATGCAATCTACCCTTTTGCAACCCAGGTCTCATCCCCTTTGTGTCAATTTAAGGAAGAGAAACAGAGCAACAGCAAACACTGTCAGGAAGAGATTCACCATGTATTCAATCAATCCTTGTTCGAGTTTGCTAGTAAGCTTTTACTTGCAACGGTCTCTATGGGAGAATAAGGAACAGCTGTCCCAACGCTTAGCATTGCTGCTGCACGACTCACATATGGACAGCAGAGGGAGCGACTCGTGCAGGTTTCCAATGCCCAGGTTCACCCGGGATTTTCACCCCAACCAGTGCATTTCCACAGCGCTGACAGCGTGTGGTTACTTGCCATGTGTTCTGCTGCTACCCTTCTTACACTGCAGGAAAAGAAGCTCACAGAGTTCTACTGTAATGCCTTTATCTGCAGTTCTTTCAGGAAGTTTCATCAGAAGTCTGACACTAGAGCACAAACTGTTTTGCGCCTGGAGTGCACAAGCTTTAATGATAAATGGAGAGAAAGGATAGAGGCCAAAGTGACTTCAAGGTTAAAGACAAATGGCAAACTGCAGCATTGCTGGGAGGAACACAGAAAGAGGATCATACACATCCTACCCCTTGCCTACTTACCTCTAAAGCTTCTTTTTCTGTGTGAATCTTTCTGCCCGTGAGTAACCTGAGAATGAAACAGAAATCTTAAAAGAGCAGAACTTCTCCAGTCAATGACTACTTTGTTTACCCTCTGAAAGAAGGAAAGCTTGGACTGCACCATACAGGCCTCAATGGTTTGTAGCTACATGCTCTGTCGTACCAGACTGCTGTCTTTACAAGTTATCTGCACACATACAAAGTTCTTCTGATGCAGACACACATCAGTCCTAACCTGCCTTCTATAGAGATCCCTATATCATAAAATTCCCTCAGAAGTGTCTTCTCTCCATCTCACATGTAGCTGCTTCCTCCCCTTAGGGGGACAGCCTGTGATGTATCACAACAGATCATCTCCTGACCAAAGAGTCACAGCTACGTAGACAGGATGGGCAGGAGGCATTTAAATTCTTAACTCCTATGAGATGTTGGCATGGTGGTATTTCTGAATCTAATTTTGGGGGTTTGAGTCAAACTATTTCAGTTTTGATATTCTGACATATAATAAAAATCTTTCTAGGAATGGGTAAGGACAGGGAAGGAAGAGTAGTTTTTCAACCTGTCCTAGATACAGGCCTCTGGAGACAACAGTAAGTAATAATGAACATGAGAGACCAGAGAAAACAAGAGAATTCCTTTCCTCACGTGACTCCCAGATTTTTTATTAGTTTCAATACGGAACAGTTGGAGGTTTGCTGAAAACCACCACTTGAAAGTAACAGCTAAAAAATGAAACCCAACACATATATACATAGGGCACTGTATTGAGACAAACAAAAGAATGGGTATCAGTCTCCCCTGCTTTTATCCCCACTCTTATTTGGCTATAAAAGGCAATAAGTACTTACTCAGCTTCAAACTGGTTAGGAGTAATTATATCAGCAACAGGTACAACTTTGTCCCTGTAGACTGGGAGGAGATCCTTGGGCACATACTAGGGGAGAAGAAACGGTACCAAATGTTGTCAGCAGCATCTGAGATGTGGGACTACAACTCTCCTTCCCTCAACTACCATTCATGCTGTCACTGAGTAACCTGACAGCTCCCTGTGTACAGCAGTAACTAAAGCGGCAGTGCATCCTTCAGCTGGTGACAGTACAACCAACAGCCCTTCTGTCACTGGAGGTGATGGAAGCACTGCTAAGCAGACAGGCCTAAACTGGCAGTATTAAAAGGAAGCAGTGCCTGGATGAAGAACTTTCAGGTGACACAGCAGCATGAGGAAATATAGTGTCCCAACACAGGGAACATGTCCTTACCTCCAAAAGAAACCACTTTATTGTTGCACCAATAGTACAGAGGCCCTTCACTACAGCAGTGTGTGCCCACATTCATTGTGTTACATCATGGGGCTTAGGAACAAGTGATGTCCATGCTATGTGTTATTTTGCCTCCTTCTATCAGTGCAGTATTTCTAGGGTGTGCTGTACATCAATACGTGTGAATGGAAATCAGATTTGTAATTTGTTTGGTGCAACTTAATCTACAAAGCAGTTCCAATACAGACATTAGAAACACTTTGCTTGTGTTGCACCCAAGTCTAACAGAAGGCTAGCATACTTCACTGCCTGCAGAATCAGCTCTTCAAGTAACGAGGGCCAATGCTCCCCTTTCTGCTTGTCTGTTCCATCTCTATCCCATCTTCATTAGCTAAATACAGCCCATCAGCAAAGGAAGACTGGTTGTCTAAGCAGGTGACATACACTAAGACATAACAGGAGCCCACCAGCCTGTATGCTCTTCAGACTCAAAGCTGAAAAGCATCAGCTGTTTTGGCACACACTCGGCTAGGAGTACAGGGGTCACCACACCTTCCTGAGTCCTGCTGTAAATCAATTTAACAAAGCCTTTTATTAAAGTTCATTGTTTACTAGTAGCTGATATTTTCCAGCAGAACCACATTTGCTAAATCAGGATTAATACCCCGTGAGTGTATGCATGTGCCCACGTGCTACTGTCTCCCATTCCAATTGTATCAGCAACAGGAACAAGCCCACCACAGTGCTGACCACTAGGTACTACCAGAAAACCCGTCATACTGATAACTGAGCTCACTCATGCAGCCATGGTGAAGTGATGATGTCACAGGGACTCTGCCTTGACACAGATACGCCAAGACTAGGTTGCGTCTAAACCAGGGCATTTTAAATAACGATTTTATTACTTTTTATAGCAGGAATGAGTTGGTAGGTTGCATGTTAAATACTCTCCTCTTCTTTCATCTACCTTATCACCCAAAAGGCATAGGCAGGCCCATGGTTATGACTTCTCCCAAGAGCTAAAGCTTTGCAAGGTGACTCTATAGCTGTTAGATCTCTGCCTTGTTAGAAAAAGCCAAGGGCAATAAATATTGCAATAGACGTAAAATGAAAGAATAGAACACAAAAGCAATGGCAAATTTATTACTAAGTGCTACTTCATGTGATGTTTTATGAGCAGGTAAACTGTAAAAAGGTACAAGGACAAAGAGGAATTCATAGTGTATGACTAGCTAAGGCAGAAGAAAACATAAAGTATCATTATTGCTGATGTCTTCCCACATTGCATTTTTACTGAAATTATTTGCTAGTTTTGATCAAAAACAAATGGTTCTTTGTTAGTATGCAGTCTGGTATTGGCACAAAGAACCTTTCTGTCACTGATCACAACCCAATGCCTAACAGCTGTTGGATCTCACACAAAATAAGTCATCTTCATTTAGGTTCAAGTGGTATGTCAATTCACACAATCACTGACAAAGCCAGCCAGGCTACCAGCCAAAACAGAGCTCCTGACAGAACATGTCTCTCCAGTGAGATGAGGAGCAGGAGCAGGGTGATATTTTCCTGTGGACAGGGTATGTATTCCACCTGTTGTCTCCGCAAGGGTTTCGAAATAATCCCAGGGCTATGCATCCCTCATTCTTCCCAGACACTAAACTCATACAAATACAGGAAAATTAAGTACAAACTTACTTGATGCTGGGATCCAAAGGCACACTTAGGTAAAGTAGCTTAGTTTTGGTGTTAAAAATTAATGATTTTTTATACGTCTTTATATAGCAAATATTCACTATACAGAGAATCCAAACAGATAAGTACTAACCATAGAGCCTTCTCCATTCCATTTGTCACCCATCACTGGATCACATACTGTAACAGAATAAATCTAGCTTTAGAAATGGGGTACAGTCATAGAGACCCTGGTGGGAGGGAAAAGTTTTAGGTAACAGTAGTGGCTATGTAACAGCACTGAGCACCTGATAGCTTATATACTCTCACAGTCCTTGCAGCACACTCAACCCGAAATTTGTAACTGGTTGCTGCAAATTCTGAAAGGGCAGGCCACGTGTCTCAAACAAAAGGTTGAAGTGACATTCTCCTGCCTGCTTCCACGTTGTTATATTTGAAGGTGATGAGGATGAGAGGGTCTGACTGCTGGGAGTAAAGGAGCTTTTGTTACTGAAAACGCAGACAGCCCTCCCCTTCACTCCCCAGCCCAAAACTCTGGAACAGGGGTACAGTGGGGAAGAAACATGGGAGAAGCTAGTAACTGTGAAGAGAGTCCTACTTTTACATTAGCATAAAAAGATACATGCCAAACATACATACCAAAATGCTGTGTATATACACTAAAAAAATATGGGTATTACAATGAAACAAGAAGAAAATTCATGCCAAAGTACATAAACTCAGATTTGGTGTAATATTATTAACATGCATTTGGCACAGATTCTGAGTCATCAGCAGTATTAACAACATATTCAAAGTGACCTCAGTTTCAAAGTGAGGATGGAAACAGTCTAGCTTTGTACCTTAAAAAGAACATTGTTCATTGTATTACAAGAGCTTTTATCAAGATAAAAAACAAATACAAATCCAAAGGTATCAAATCAATGTCCAAACAGTTTTTAAGGAAGTTTCTATGAGTAAAAAGAGGGTAATTTGTTTTAGATTTCAAAAGCATTTTCCTTACTTTATAATCTATTTATTAAACAGAAAGGATCTTAGAAGCCTAGCTGTGTTCTCACCATCTGACCACTTCCTTCCTGTTCTATACAGCTAGATGTTTCTTTCTGCTCATACTACAAGAGTATTCAGCTTTCACTTACTAGTACAAGGCTCTGGAGAACCTGACAATGCAACAGTCTTAATAGAGGCTAAAAAGCAACAAAACCCAAGCTCATAAGATATCTCTGCTAAGTTTTTCTAAATGAGAAACGTGCTTTGTTAATTTTGTCAGATATCACACTCTGCAGTATTACATGTTGCAAATCCTGCAAACCATGATAGATGTTTCCTGACCACAGTTTAATGAACCTGAAGACGACAGGCTCAACCCATCATTCACAGCTTTTTATCCCACTAAATCCCCACTGACTTTGCCCTGTCACTCAAAACATTTTGCTCAATTCAAGCCTACGCTGGTTATGTTCAAAAGTCCTGAAACAGTCAGAGAGTCAGGAAGGCAAGCGGAGAATCTTTTCTCACAGGTTTAAGCCTGATGTGACACGTTAATGACAGCAGTTTCTAGAGTCTGTTGCTCTTCAAGTGCTCCTAGGTAATCTTAGAAGAGGGGTACCAGAGTTAAAAAAGCCTTGGAGCTTAAGCTAAGTTATGAAGCTTATGAGGCACAGTAAGACACTTCTTCTGGGATGTACCATGAAACCATGGCAAGGCAACACAGGAGAGTCTATCCTGGTTTTGATTGACTCAGAAACCAAGGAGAGGCTTCAGCTATCAGCACTTACAGCCTGTGCCTCTGAACCACAAACAGCAGCAGCCAGCTGGGATTTTACAAGCCTTTCTTTGATACAGACAATCAGTCCTCAAGGCGCATTCTCCTTTGGAGCGCATAATGCAAGAAACATACTGAAAGGCATAAAATCAGAAAGATAAAAAACCAGCTCCCTCAACACTTAAGCAATGCTGAAATAAAACTTCACTGGAGCCTCAGCTGGTCCCAGCCAGATCAGAGCACAAGACGGTTGTGAAATTGCTGGGTAACATCAGAACAGCGTTTTCATCCTAGAATATGAAATGATGGGCATATACAATGATGAAACAGAAAGGACTGTGATACGCATCCTTACCATATACTAGGTTAGAATTCTGTTGTTTCAACTCCTGGACAATATCCACCACCATTGCAAGAAATGATGTGTCTCTTGTGTACCCTTTGGAAAAAAAAAAAAAAAAACCAAAAAAAAACGCTTTTGAAGTTTATTTTCATGAAGGCTTTTTTTTTATTATTTTGGATAGGAATGTTGCATACTTCTCATTCTTTGGAACAATGCATTTTTAGAACAAAGGTGTTTTATTATTTCATTCAGGAATAACAAGTAGAAGACAAATTCAGACAGTGCTTGCACAACTACGAATACAACCCTAAAAATCCATTTACTAAGTATGCTATACATGAAAGTTTCATAGAACTTCAAAATGCTTGAACATATATACAAAAAAGTCAGGCTGAAAGAAAAAAAACTTTCCTTTTCTTCAAAAAGGCAGTCTGAATCAATACTATTTATCATGTAGTAAATAAGAAATATTTTAAATTACTTTTCTCGTACTCTGGTTTGAAGCAGGTTTTTTTATTATTATTATTATTATTAATGTTGGTGCTGATACAGTCCAACACATTAATGCAATGGCAAATTAATCTTGCATATTTTAGAGCAACAGCCAATATACCAATCAAATTTCTGGTTTTAGGCTTAGCAGTGAAATAAGATGAAAATAAGTTTTATTATATCTCAAGACCCTAAATCACAATGCTAGCACCACAATATTCTTATTTAATCATTAATTTCTTTATTTTATAGATGTTTCTTTATATATATTTATTTTATGTATTTCCTTTATTTACAACATTTATTAATTAATAATTTGTTTTTCATTTATTTTAGTTCATTTAAAAGCATATTTTTGGCAAGGTAGCTTCTTCAAACCTTCACCATGCAAATGTCCACTCTACCGAATATTTTAAAATACATTTTGGAGATTTTTTATTTCTTTTTTAACCCGCAAAATGGATCAATTCTTAGATGTTGTAGAGATATGGAAAAAGCTTCCAAGATTTCTTTTGCCAAAATACTTTATGTCTATGAAATGCAGATGATCAGTCAAAAAAGCTTAGCAAAGATTTTTGTCAAAAATGACCTGTGATGGTAGACTGGTTGAAAAAAAATAGAGTATGGTTAATGTTATTGACAGAGGTGCTTAAAAAAAATTACACTGAATTGGAGTTCCTCTCTTACCTTGAGTGTTTTACTGTAAATGAAACAAATATACAAAGATCTACAAGTAATTAAGTCACAAGTGTTAACAAAGTGTTATTTTGTATAATCAGCCTAAAGGTAACCATTTCTATCTCTGCCAGGATACCTACAGTCATCAGACATACAATTACAGTTAAATCCCATCTGCTGACAAATTAATTTGTTTTCAGTTTTTGAATAATCATACCCCGGTTGTTGGAGGTACAAAGTACAGTTATGTACTATAGTGAATGGCTGCTCCTGTTTGAAGAGAAAAATCTGCCCTGAAAATACCTGAATTTTAAGTTCGGCCACAGTGCAACTGAACAGTAACACACAGAGCGTTATTAGATCTTAGGAAATTAGTGCCATTTCAACCCATGCCTTCTTTTCATTCATACACTGAACCAGATTTTTAAACAAACACAACAACACACTGACCCACTACCCAGAAATCCTATTTTAAAAGGCATGTTAATAAATATTCCTTTTTTTTCCCCTCCAAAATTTCTTTATGCTGAAGATTTCCATTTTCCTTTCTACCATTTTTAATCTCTTACATCCATTTTGCCAGTACAAGACAGTGACAGGAAAGGAGTTGGGGTCTCTTCCAAGAGTTGAAAGTAAAATAAAAAAGGAACATTTCAGCTAAAAGAATACTCACACATTATTTACAAATTTTGCATACTAACTTCTCCTGAAAAGTCCTATAATACAGTGTGCTTTTCCTGGAAATGTCCTCTGTGTGAGTTCTTTCAAGGAAGGAAAGCGTGTTTGTCTATTTCTCAATCACAAAGAACCCATTTATACTGAAATTAATTTCTTAACTTTAGTTCAGTCTAATTTCTATTTAGTTTCCTTTACTTTGGAGATATTCCCTGAAAAAGAACTGACAATAAATCTACAGACGTGCCACACCCTTCAAGCCAGAATGGGGTTATAATCCACACATAAAGTCTCCAGTTTTCTCTTTGTATAAAGCACTTTCCTACATGTGGAAGCCATGAACTCAAACAAATCTGGTGATATATTTCTGTTTACCTTTAAGAAGTCACTGTTCACTGCTATAAAAAATTGATACTGTAATCTAAACCAGATGCAGAGCTCTTACTGACATGAAACCCAATCTGTTATCTACATTTGAGAAGCAGGAATTGGATGAGAAGCAGTTTTTAATAAAAACTGCACATAGAATTTCTTATTTCTATAAAGCATTCTACAAGTAGTTCTCTTTGCCTATATTTATAAACACTTTGCACCTAGTGGCAAGCAAAGGAAAATACTGCACAGTCACTACATCCTGCAGAACGGCATCCACTCAGGAGGACCTACACATAGTAACAAGAACAAAAAAATCAAGAGATATGAGAGTCAAAACCAAAATCCAACCCTGCTTATACTTTGCTCTGTATCCAAAGCACTACCCCTTAAAGATCAAGTAGATAAACAAGGGCAGACAACTCTGCATAAAATCATGCTACTGTACTGCAGAGTACTAGTACTGCAAATTTAGTAGAAAGGGTTAAACCCAAGTCTTCATAGTAAATTTTTAAATGATACTCTGACGCTTCTCATCCTTTTTTCAGTAGAGGCACTCCCAAAACATTAATTCAGCCTGTACATGATAGGCCTGTATAAGTCTGTAAACTATACAAGAGGATCATTTTACCCACCCAATCACAACCTTCAGGCTGGAGAACACTGGCTGTTTCAAACTAAACAGCGTGAGCAGTTGAGACTATAATATACAGATGAAATCGCAGGAGGAGTCAAAGGAAGGAAAATTTAATAGCTTGGTTTGGAATAAGGAGGGATATGGCTTATATACTTTTACTTTTGCTTACATCTCATGGGAACTACAAGGAGCAAGCTCTTCTTACCTGTGAGTACATAATCATACCGGTTGACCTTGTTCAGCTTAAGTCCTTCATACAGTTCATGAAGTTCATCTGAATTTAACACCTGACCCTTCCAGTGAGCATAACCTGCAAAGTAAATGCCAGATAATTTTTCATGAGCTAGATTTTCTATTTAGGATCACACATACACTCGCAGGGACCGTAGCAGATATAAGCACCAGAAAGTACTTCCACCATCTCTTCTGTGAAACACTGTTCCCAAATAAAAGCTGCTGTCAGCAGAACAGTTAACGTGCTCAACTTCTTAGCACTGCTGTTTCCCAAAGGAACTGGAGTGACTACACTGCAGTTTGAGACTGTCCATTTATCAGCAAATCGAGCAGAGCACACACAAGGTCCTGCAAGTTTTCCCATGGAGCCTATACAACTATCCTGTGTGGAGGGGGACAAACGTATGTTTCTAGACTTCACTGGTGAAGGTTGTCAGTGTAATTTATTTCTCTTATTTTATACTAAAAAAAAAAAAAAAAAAGAAAAATATTGACAGCTAGATGACAAGCTTAAACAGGCCGGATGGATCTGTCTGGACGCAGGCATGCAGCATTGCTGCACCCATCAGATATGGCAGTCACTGGGACCTGCATGTAATGAATAGAGTGCCCACAGCAGGACGTTGCCATGAATACTCTTTAAACATACAGTCATCTGACAGATTTTCTTCCAAAAATAGCACAGTTTTAATGCTAAGGATCCTGGAAGACGCAAGTTATTATTGGAAAGACACTATATACAGACAAATAATATCCATACACTCTTACCTTTGAATGATCTCTAAGAATTACAAGCCAATATTCTTGGCTGAGAAGCGGATGGAAGGTGAACTGATTTCAGCAAACAATGGACCAAGCTCCATAAACAGTTGTTGAAAAAATTTAAGTGCATCTTGTACCTTGTTATCAAAGCCTGCCCATCTAGACGACAGCCATCACTCCCTTCTATATAAGAATGGGCCTTCCGCCAGGATAGCAGGTGAAGCACCCACAATTTAACTCTTCCAACTTCCATAAATTCAGAGTTTGTTAAAAAGCTTATCTTTTTATTGACTGGAATTAGGAAAAGCGAGATGTTAAATGAGGTACCTTCTTCCACACCACCCCCGTGTGAGGACAATGGTAGTTTGTTTATTTTAACTTCTGTTCTTGGAGTCAGAAAATTCTGTGATAAAAACTGTTGGCTCTGATTACCACTCTAAACTGTGTTATTAGAGTAACTGCCAAAAGGTGCCTAGAGCCTAGGATAAGCACATTTTTCAGTTTTCCTTCTTATGAATGCAAATACACCCACAGTAGGGTGAGCAGATGGATCATTTTGTTCTCCTCAGCTCACGAAGGCCTAGCCTCTAAAACACGACTCGCTGCCAGCTGGCTGGGGGACTGACTCACATCAGCCACTACAATTCTCTCCCTAGCAAATGCTTTTTAAAAAAGTCTCTGTGAAGAAACGGACAAAGTGAGGGATTTCTGTATCTTAGGGTTGTAGTTCCATTGCAGAACATAGTGATACTCAAAACGGCAATGCCTAACACCTGGGCACACGTGTAGCCCCAAGTATATGAGTCCTTTTTATTCCACTGTGCCCATCAATGAAACTGAGTGGAGTTTTCATCCAGAATCAAGGTCAGCTGGCAAAAGAGCAGTCATTCATCTTACACATGGCCATAAAAAATAACTATGAGAGATTGTCCAGACAATCTAGATACTCTCGGGAGCCATTCCTACAGAGGGATCCTGTACACTCACTATTTAAATAAAAGTTAACCTTCCTATGTGAAGCTGTCTTAAACAGCCAACACACAGGGTCTGCGTCACACTGAGCTTCCAATGAGGGAGGGAAATAAATATGGAAACAAACTGTTTGGTAGCAGCCCAGCTTAGCTCAGGAATTGGTAAATTACTTACATGGGGCAGGGATATTATCCAAACTCTGTAGCAATGACGTCTAAGGGTATTTAGAGGATCCTTTTTACCACCTGCTAACACACGTAACAGAACCTAAAGTCTAATCACACAATAGCTGGAGAAAAAAAAAAGCCCTAGGGAAGCTCTCGGGGAACTTCCAGCTATTCAGACTGAAGAAAAGGGGCAATGCCTTCACTGGATCTGCAGAGTACCATGATTTGACTAGGAGTTGAATTATGTTTGAGTAAGAAGAAACAAACAAAATCAAAACTGGCAGCAAGATGGAAAGCACCCTAAGCCCTTTACCCAGGGTAACTTAATGTAAGCTGATGAACACGGGGCAAATTCCACAACCCTGCACTTAACCCTGCTCTCCTGGTGGAATACGCAACCAAAAAGTAGCTTCTGTAGAGGGACAGAATAAAAAGCCAGCTACTCATGTTCAAAAAGGGTTTCACTAACTGAAGGATGGATACCTTGGGGTCCTCTTGAAAGAGGAAAGGCAAAAAATCAAGATAGATACTGTGTGGTCAAAAAAACACTGCATAGCCATGAACCCAAGGCTAAGTTAGCAGGGAATGCCAACAGCAAGCTTAAACATGTGAGGTGCAACTGCCTTTAGGGAAAAGCATGAGTGGTTGAAGTTAAGGATGATAATGAGGAATAGCTGTCTTCCTCAGCTAGACATAAGAACTTGGCTGGCAATGCGCACATTTGAAGGCCCAGAGCTGCCTTGCAACGCCTAAAAGAAAGTCAGCTTCCTAGAAATGTTATCCCTATACCTACACCACTAAATACGAATACCTGAAAAACAGTGAGAGAAAACTTAAAATCTTCTGTTTAACTGTCCACTTAGTATAACTCTTACTCTGCAGTAATATTTCCACTGTGCCACTCTACAACACATAAGTTCAAAGTCTCACAGTACCTGGCTATTTGCACACATTATACAAGAACCACAGCCAAGGAAACTAAAGAATGAGTTTCAAGTTTGTACTTGGCAAAGCAACTACATCTCATTTGGAGACTACAAAGCTGGTTAGGCATAGCAGCTGGATCAAATTATTACTCTTATCTTCAATATTAAGGTGAGATCTTGGCTTGTATTTGCTACAGAGGAAGAAAGCTGAGTCGTCTTTGTTTTGGTTATAAAACCACCAAATAATTCCCCTCAGTGCTTGACTGAGAGGGCAGAGAGACCACTGCAAATCATGATACACAGCTCTCCAAACTGCACTTGGCTCAGACTGACTGCATTAGTCTCCCAGATTTGTAATAGTTTTAAACACATAGATGAACATAAATATTTAAACATTTTATACCCTTTCTGCTTATCTGTGCTATGGCCTTTTATTGCAATTAAATGTTATATATTTACTTTTAAGGAGATAAGGGAATGAAAAACAGGTAAGATATGATGCCTCTTGTCACTTATCCCTCTAAAACGATAAACGTATTTATTAGCCTCCAAGGAAATGTCTCAGTTCATCTGTATGAAAAAGAAAAAAAAAAAAACAAAAAAACCACAACCAAGAGAGGCAGATAATACCGCACCAAAGATGAATTTACATACTTTTCTTTCTCGCCTTCCTCCACTGGTACATTTTTTTTTTCTCCTTTGGAATGCATTTATAAGCCTCTTAATTACTTTCAAAAACAAGGAAGAAAGAAAAGAACAAAAATCCCAGGCATACCAGAAGGGAAAAAGCAAAACAAAACCCAAAACAAAAAACAAACTACCATTTAAGTATAGCAAGGCATCTACGATTTCTTTGTTTTCTAAGCCAGAACATTCTGTTCTGAGGCTTGAGTTCCTCCTGTGGTGCTCCCTGCAAAACTATTCCAAGTGGCTTCAGTAACCAAGTATTTTACATGGGAAAAAGGAAGAAAGATCCAGTGTTCCAGGCACATGATGGGCAGGCAATCTGGTCCCAGCTGTGCCACAAAATTCACATGCAAACTCTGGCAGACAACCTGGCCTAAACACATGACTTCATCTTCAGCTACCAGGGGGCCTTCAACAAAACTAGAAATACAGTACTGAATTCTCCATTGGACTTTTTACAGCTGGTCAGTGTGGGAGTAAAATACTACCGGTGTTAGGCACGAGTGGAGATCTTTTCTTTTTGTCCCACACTGCACAGTTGTGAATGAGTGCATATGGGTGGTAGACTGTGAAGAATCGCATCAACGAGACATAATTATAATTTCTCATGCATTAGACCTACCAGCCAACCCAACCACCCACTACACACCCACTAAGTGGAAGTCCAAAAGTGCTTTGCTTAAAAATAAAAAGGAAGAGAAAAAAAACGCAGGCTATTTGTTCCAGAACAGTTTCAAAGGTAGGATTTGGCTGGCAAAGTAAGTACATTATATGCTTACCATTGACCTACCAATTAAAAACAAAAATGAAAATCACTGAAGAATTAAAAATGCACCCCGCAAAAAATCGATACAATAAAGAAAAAATCTACATTTTCATTTTTTGCACATCAGACAATGAGATGCTTCTGCAAACAATACAGTAAAATAGAATAAAAAGCACAGAATCTTTGTAGGTTGCATGACAGCTTCTTTTATTTGTACATGAAGCATTATGCCATTCAAGGGTGAGTCACTCTAATCATAAAAGTTCTTCACTAAGCAACACGACAAACTGTTCTCCCAGGGGGACTGATTTTTTCTGAATTTCAGGATTATCAGAGCCTAAAGAAAGCTGAATTTTCTGAGCAGGAGTCAGCAGAAATAGGCCCACGGTATCTTACTAATTTAAAAACAGGGGGAAAAAAAGCAATAATGATTCCCCAATGAAAGCCTGTTAGTCATAAATTCTCTCTGCGTTTTATCTTTTGCTGATAAGACCAGGTTTAAAGACAAGGATAAGGAAAGAAAGCAAGCCATGTCCGAAATCTCACACACTTTGCTACCTGTGCCCCCTCTAGTATGTCACATTCTTTTAGAAACTGGAGTTTACAGATTTTGAAGCAAAAATTTGCCCTTCAGCTTTAGTGATGATCACAGAAAGGGTTCTCATAAGAACCTCATAAGGAAAATCAAGTTATCTTCACCATTTCATGCAGCACGATTGCTGTGTGTTGCCGCACTGCTCCAGATGCAAGCCACAGCCCAGCACGGCAGTTTCTGTTCATTAATTATTGCAGTGGCATAGACAGCACGTACATTAATTTGCAGGTACTAATGCAAGTTTGTGTACAGGTATGCGTAAGTGTTCAAAGTGGGAAAGTCTTTGTATGAGGACACCGGATGTTCCTATGTGCCTTTCTCAAAGAGGAGGGTGCAAAGCCACTGGGCTTAAATCTATCCTTCAATTTAAGAACGGGTAGAAAGGATTTAATGGATAAACTGCAGTGTTAGAAAACTAGACCTGTCATAAAAGGGAATACATGCCCTTCCTTTCTTTTCCATTCCTTCCTCTTTCAGCCAAATGACTGGTACTTCTAAATATAATCTCCTTTTACTCACATTTGGTAAGTGCCAAACACTTCCCATATTCCCATTTTTTTCTGAAAGCTCTGCTTCCCAAAGTCATGAGGTTGTGCAAATCTTTGAGTTTTTTTAACACATTTACTAAGACAATCAAGATTACAGAAGAAAAAACATGTAACTCCTAAATATCAGGAGATAAAGTTCCATATAATTTAAATATTTTAAAGACTCATGATCTTTGAGACGTTTATGGGTGGTATGTTCCCTTAGGTTTTCTTAGAGGAAAAAAAAGTAGTCAGTAATTTGTTGTTCCCTGTACTATCTTCATTGTCTGCTAAACTTCAAATGAAGTGCTGGTAACTTTTCTTCAGCTGTGATCGAAAAAACAAATCTTCCTTCTTTCCTGTTTTAAGAACCTGATCATCCTGTTGGTAATTTCCCTACCTTCAGACACATTCAGTTTATCATCCAATAAAACCTCTATTAAGCTCTTTTAATGCCCTATAAAGCTGATTTAATCTTGAAACTGAAAGCCAACAAACGACGGGTGCTCATCCATTTTGAGCGCTCAGTTATTTCACGTGAAGAAATTTATTCATTTCTAGAAGATTACAACAGTTTTACCCATCTATCAAAAACTAAACAACAAAAAATGCCAACCTCCAAAACAAAAATACATTAAAGAAACATAAGTCACATTTAAGTATTTCTTAAAAACATGAGAGAACCTTTGTACTGTGCCAAAGGGTACAAGCAAAATAAGCAGCTTTTTGCCTGAGGCAGGAAAGACCCCCACCCCTTGTTTAATCATTACCTTTCTCGTGCCTTTCCACAACAAGCAAAGATGGCTTTCTAGCTACCTTTGAAACATTCATTTCTTCTTCCGACAGTGACACTAAATTCCTTCCATGATAGGAACATCTTATAACTTTTTGAAAGCTGCATGGAGCTCAACATAGTAAGAGAGATCAGAGGCTTCCTGGTCTGCTCTCTGTTCTGATAATTAGCAGTTTATTAATAGAGCTGTACCTGTGAGATACTAGGAAGGTATCTCAACTTTTGTCCTTTTTTTTTTTCTTTATCAGAAACAATTTTTGCTCTTTTTGAAGATGTTGAAGTCAGAATTTATTGCTGGATTATTTTAAGACACCCTTAGAATTTCTTTATCTAGAGTAGATCTCCCCTCAAACAACCTGCCACCACCATGACAGTAGACGTTCTCTACTGATTCAAAAAATAGGAAGTTACTTGGAGCTTTTTTATGGGTGAAAGGTATTGCTAAAATAAACATAAATTTCATCTTTCTTTTGAAAAATAAAATCCTCTAACACTGTGAGTGTTAGGAAGTGTGAAAGAATTATGTGAGGGCATCTTGTTCAGGTTTAGAAGCCAAGTAAAAATACACCCAAATGTATTAACACCCCATCCCCTTCCTCCCTCCAGAATGTAATTTTAGGATACTTGCTAGACATCTGGGTGGGCACATAAAGAGAGGTAACATTGCATCTAGCTCAGTATTATTCTGATGTTTGGGTTGGGAATATGATTATGAGTATCATAGGGCCATAACACATGGAAAACAGTACAGAAGAGTCCTCTGTTCACAGGCCTGCCTGTGTAGATGGCTGTATTTGTGTTATTTCACTGTCTGAGTTAATTAGATCACTGCCTAACAAAAGAAATTCACACTCTGAAGTAGCAGAACAGGATATTACCACATCATATCGTGCCCTAATCCCAAATCCAGACTTCTGTGAGACTTGAATCAATACATGAGAATTACAATATCCTGAAAATGTGAGTGAAAACGTAAGACCAATGTCGTTTCCACTGTCATGTGATAAGGTGAGCCACACGCTGAGTAGAGCTCAGTGACTGTGGAGCAGTATCTGAAGAGACATGTAAAATTTTACCTGTGTGGTTTGAAAACTGGACAGAGTTCACCGTATCAACTTCAAATCCCAAAACCTGTAACAGAACACAGGAATATTTCTTTTACTAACACAGCTTTGTTAATACATTGTCAGTATCACAAAACACAAGAAAGGATTCTTGTTTCCCAGTGCATATCTAAAAATCTTGAGCACTGTTTTAAAGTGAAAGCTGAGTCAACATACATGCAACATAAACAAACAACGCAGTACTTTCATGGAACAAAAGTGACACTGGCCACAGCACCAGAAAAACAGAGCTCTGGATCCTCAGGCTAGAGTTCATCTGGGGATAAGGATGGAGAGGCTGGTCCGGCATCAATAACTGAAGCCCTGAAGAAAGCCTTGGCTAGTCTTTCTTGGCAAGAAAAGCAGTCTAAATTTCAAGGTACTAAATTAATGCAAAATATGGAGGGAGGATGCTGCTTGTATTCCAAAAAGCCAATCTTTCTAAAACGAGGACAGAAGAATCTTAAAAGGGATCAACGTTACGAGACATACTTGGATGTCACAAGCAGCTTATTTACAACTAAAAGACAAAAGAAATCACAGAGAATTAATTTGGGGCATGATTAGGCAATCAAAGGGTGAGAGCTCTTAAAAACACAAAGCTAAAAAAGCCTAAAGCATGCTCCAAAAGCTACCTGCTACGTTGCATTACCAGCAACCCAAATATTGAAATAGCCAAGAATTTGCTAGTGCAATCAACAAACAAGGTCTTGTTGCCCAAAAAGATATATATATGGAAATAAGAGCATCAAATCAGGAGAAAACTAATGAGAAATTTTAACCTGACAGTACCTGCTTAATACAAACAGGCATTGCTGTTCAAGCCAGTTTTAGACAGTTTTATCTACCACGAAAGAAATTCTAAGGCAAGAATGACATAACAGTCTGACATTTAATATTTGTTTCCACATCCTACTTGCTCTGAGTAAGAATTCTCCTCAAAAGATGAGCTGCTATATATGGCTCAGTGAGTCATACCGGGAGATAATAGTAATGATGCATCGCTGTTTATGATCCACTTTCAGGCAATTTGCTGGGTAAAGGGGAGTGAAAAAACAAAGCTTTTGCCAGTCACGTTTTTCATCAAGATGCATGCCTCTCCCTTTTTATCACGAAGGCAACCCCTTCACATACATTAAAAATCTTTGGTGTATGGTGCCAGACATTAGGTTTTCCCTGTGCATGTACTTTCTCTCGCACATGAAAGCCGTTAAGTGATAAGCCCCTTATTTCAAACCCTGGGCTGCTACAAGATGGAGGTACGTGCTGCGATGGGTAGTTCCTTCTGCCTGCAGGCACTGTCCTTCTGTCATTTTACAGCTCAGAGTCCACAAAGGTCTTCACAGGACAAGTCTCTTCTTTCAATATATAATAAAGGTTTCTGTTCATTCCTAACCAGGAAGCAAAGTAATCTTACATGTTAATGACAGACAGACTGGTGAGCTGTCTCAGCCTGATCAAGTTAGAATTAACTTCAGCTTCTACTCTTACCCCAGTTTCTTGATTCACCTTGCTGCATTTTATTTTGAAGACCCAGGAATTAAAGGGGTGAGAACATGGCAATACTGTTACGACCTTAACCTTGATGTTTGCACATACTCATCAAAGAAATAAATGCAAATACTGCCTCTAACCAGACTGTCATCCCATATTCAATTCCTCTCCCTGTAATGAACAGACCTAAGAAGTTCTTATTTTCTTCAAACATCTTGGCAACAATTGTGAATGAATCCATTTCTGTGCAATATTTACATCACATCTCTAGAACTATTCAACACCTGACACTACAGAACACACTTACTATGATTTACTAACTAATCAGGTTTACACTTATTGCTTTAGTGAAGAAGAGCATGCACAACTGCTTGTAGGGAGGGCTGTTTTATAACACAGATAAGCACTGTACCAGCTGATGGTCACCAGAAAGAGCAGCTCTTCTTTACTGTCTCCAACAGCACTAGCGATCATTTGATTTCTCAACAAGCTTTTCTGTAGGATTAGGGGTTTTTAGTTTGTTTTGGCCAGTTAATCTGCTTCAACCAGCAGAAGGGAAAATACAAGGGAGGCCACCTCTCTTGATGACAACTCGGTGTCAGGTTAGCTTAGCTGGACATTTGGAGAAGGGTTAAATAGTGCTTTTGAATAGCTGAGGACAAGTCACAGACAGCTCAAACGCAGCAAGGAAGCTTGATATTCTCACTTTTCTCATCAGTGCAAGACAGGCTAAAAAGCCTTGAAAGGTCTCCTTAACAATCACTTAATGGTGTTACCTACTCTGTCACAGTTACTAATTTGCCCTAAAGTTTTGTTTTGAATAAACATACATGACTGTAATCCAACACACCCAATTACACAATTCTCTAGTTCTGATTCAACCCTCAAAATAAGCCATGGTTCCCCTACTCCAAGGAATTTCCTTTTACAAAGATCCT
This sequence comes from Vanellus vanellus, assembly GCF_965231255.1. Taxonomy (NCBI): domain Eukaryota; kingdom Metazoa; phylum Chordata; class Aves; order Charadriiformes; family Charadriidae; genus Vanellus; species Vanellus vanellus. The sequence continues at coordinate 123,940,019 of NC_138905.1, read as the reverse complement.
TATCAAAACAGAGAGCAATTAAAAGACATTAAATGTCATTTAAAAAACAAAGTATAATTAGAAAACATAATTAGCACTACCTTTGAAATGCGAACTACAGATGTTGAGGTCTAGGCTTAGTATAAAGTATTAAAATAATCAAAAAGAATGTTGAAGTCAAGTTCAGCCAGTATGTGTTCTACCCAAACAAAAGGTTAAATAAATCTTAAGTGAAAGTTAACTACCTAATTAGAAATACACCGTTTTCATATGTACAGACCTAGAAAACTGAGATCAGAGCAAACATACTGAATCAGACAAATTATACAAAATAAAGTCTCTCTCTCATATTTGTATACAAAAGTACCAAATATCATCCAAAATTATGCAATTAGCTGGATATCAACAATTTTTTCAATGTTATAAGCCAGTAAGAAACAACCTTCCCTTTGGAAAATGACTAGAAAGTTCAAATTCAACACAGGACTAAACTAAATTATTCATATCAAATTTCTTGCTTGTTAATATGAAACATATTTAAATTACTTATTTTAATTCATCGATTTAAAATAAATCTGCTCCAGTTATTGACGTTTTTCTACATACATAAACAAACCTCCTCATGTTTCTGAAATAAATGCATATATATACGCACCAGTTCAATTGTCACCTCAACACCTTTCCTTATTTCATAAGCAATCAAAATGTTGTAATTCAGCAAAGACTGCATGTGAAACAGTAAATAAAGTGAGACCTATACAGTAGTTTTGTGGCATTCAGTCAACAGAAAACAAATTCAAGCTGGTAATGGCTTATCATAGTTCACTGAAGTTAACAGTTGTCTCTATGCTTTGCCCAAAAAATACAGCAGAAGCCACAGGTAGCACTTTGCCGGGTCCATCCGTGTGACAAATGCCTTTATGGAGATACTGACAGCTATACTCCCTTTGCACCACTTTCCCTTTGCTTCCTGAATATCTTTGCATATTGGTCTGCTATGTTTGCAAAATAACCCAACTCTGGATGTTAAAACTGTCATTTTTCTGTGTGTGGATGCACGTACGTCTTCCTTGCACCTCTGTGTAAATACAGTGAAGGAAGTCACTCCATTTGGATTTTGCCTATGTCAGAACTAATGCCTTCAGATCCTATTTGATTAGTGTGAAGATTAAGCTTACTAAGAAATGCACAATAATGCTCTATTTATTGCTTCTCCATACCAGCTTGTATATAGCTTATTCCTGGTGTTACTTTCCCTGCCCTCTATAGAAAGGGTCCTGTGGTGACAGTCCTGCCTCTGGTTTTGGAAATGCAGGTTGCAGCAGATACTCTGCATGTGTCCAGTGCTCCAACTGCCAGAGACCACACAACTCCTACATTACCATTATCCCCTGTTTTGGATGATCTGGTCTCTTATAGGCCCTCCAGTAGAGAGCAATTCCTGGTTTCCATGCTCTCCCTCTGCTGTCATGCTACATTTGCCCACAGAACTGCAAATCTTTGACAAATCTAAACCCATAGCCAGTTTGGGTAAGGATGCTAAGCACTCTTCAAAGGAAAAAGATAACTGAGCTCATCCTAAATCTCTGGGTTTCCAGTTTAAGCACACGTCAAACAATGTTCTTCTTAAGAGCCAAACCGAGGTTGCCTATATCACATTACATTGTGACATTTACTGTGACTGAAGTCTCAGAGGAAAATGGGTAATTCCAACATATTTTTTTAGTATCTTCAAGCAAAGGAGGAAGAACTGTTACATTTCTAAAAATAAATCATAAAACATCAAAACTGGAGGAGTTTCATATTTGGAAGGCGTGGCTGGCAGGTCTGAATGACACATTTCAGAAAAACATTTGGAAGATTAAATCAAAATACACACACTGGAGCAGAACACGTTTGAAGAAACAGCTAGCATGAAACACATACGCCAACATTATGCATGAGATCAAACTGGGCTTAGTTCTTCCTCACAAATAACTGAAGGAAAGGGAGAAACGTCATATAGTTCTTCCCACAGTGCAGAAAGCGCTGTCCCAGCCTGGCAAAGAGAAGGTGCATCACCCGTGCAGGCACCTAGTCTACATAACTATTAAAATGCACATCTTCAAACTAGCAGGTGCTCAAGGGAAAAATCAACACAAAAGAAAGGATGAGACTTCAAAATACATGGGCAACCTCTAAAGGTGCTGGGTCTTTTTGGAAAACTGGACCAACAGTCTAGTTCTCGTAAAAGCACAGAAGTAATTTAAACTTATATCCAGTCACCAAACCTCAAATACGAAACAAAAAAAATGGATCTCCTTCAGGATTCAAATTTTACAAATTATACCAATTGCTCTACTAGTAGAACAACCTAAAGGCCTAGACAGACAGAAAATGTTTTGGGTTACATCAGTTGTGTATAGCACTAGATCTCAGTTCTGGTTCTCCTCTCAAAAATGCAACTTTTTGAACTTTGACAGTGTTAACATGAATTAAGAGCTTTGTTTAAAATTTACAGTCTCTCTTCCTCTCCCTTCCAGAAAACATTTTAATCATACATATACTGAAACATGCTACTTTTTCACCACAAAGAACAAGTACCTAAGGCTGTTAGAAATGAAAGATTACAAATATACATTTCCTTCAAGAGGACAGCCTAAGTTATGCCTGTTATGTAAGGCGGGGGGGGGGGGGGGGAGGTGGTTGTAAAACAACAAGATAAATAAAACTATTCCACATTATGGAAAATTGTGAGTGTAGCAACAGAGAAATTCACAGCAAGATTTTGAAGCAAATGCCACATCTTAAATTCAGTTTTAATGACTGATAAGCTTCATGTTTATATTTGTGTAATCAACTTTATGTACCAATGATCTGGAGACAAAAGTACTAATTTTTACCTCCAAATCCTATTTGGTGTCTGACTGTTAACACCACTCGAGATGGAAAACTAACTTAGCTCTGCCTCAGCATAAATATTAACATAAATTCTCATTTAATAATTTTATTCACTCTGATAAATGCTTAGAGAAATGTGAAAAGCTGTTACTGAACTGCTTCTGTTTAAAATTTGTATTGCAGTTTTACTATGCTTCTTCAGGGGAAAAAAATAAAATTTCAAAAGTATCACACACTTTCGAGTACTCAAGAAGTTCTTCTTTTTTCTTGCTTGTATCCAGTTTGGAATAAAAAGAAGGGGTTTTTTTTGGTTTTTTGTTTGTTTGTTTTTTTAAAAAGGTAAATATCTTAAATCTCCAAAGTGTGCAAGAGAAACTGCCACCTGAATTACACAAACTTCTGAACAGAACTACGTTTTATTGCTTTCCTGGGTACTAAACATTTGAAACAAAGAAGACAAACATTTTCCAATGCATTATATGTACATATTTAGAGAAAAAGAGGTTTAGAGGGGGCTGAGAGAGATGCTGTGGAATTGCTGTCCTTGGAGGTTTTCAAGACCCAAGAGGACAAAGCCTTAAGCAACCTGGTCTGAACTTAGTGCTGTCTCAGCTTTGAGCAGGAGGCTGTACTGAGGACCTCCCAAGGCCACTTCCAGCCTGGGTCACTCTGTCTACACACAAAAAGCTTGGCTTTACCCATTGTAGAAGTCCCTGTGTAAAATTACACAAAATATTATCCCCTGCTACCCATCCTAAGGTTCCAGTTATAAATATTAAAAACAGCAGCATGGTATGTTTACACTATTAATCATGCCAGCTTTGTCAGTAAAGATAATACATCCTTCACTGTTAAATGATAAGTGAACCAATTTAGCTGGAATGTTTGAGTTTGTACTTAATTTAGACAACCTTAGAGAACAATGACCTAGTTCTACAAGAATGAAATTCAATTAAAAATATCTTTCTATTCTGCAACATGGTCAGTACATATTTCCCTCATTGGGCACTGTGTTTATGTCTCTGGTGGCATTTCATTTTTAAGGTTTGAAACTAAAACCACAAAGCAGTTCTGCAGCTTAAGTTAGAGGAAAAATCTGGAACGACCACTGAAAGGCAGAGTAAGGGAAAAAAAAAAGGTAGTGTGAGGAAGAAAATAAAGAGATTGTATAAAAAACAGACTTTGTAATCTGCATATATGTTTATTCCATAGTATTTATGTCCCCTGATACATGTTCACAGGTTGCTATCTGTATTTCATGAAACAAAGCCGAGACCTCCATCCAAACTCTCCAGTTCCTTCAAAGTTCTTAAATTTGGAAAATGTTAGCTTTACCATACCAGAACACACCAAAACCAAATTTCCCAAGTGAGCCCACAAACCAAACTGTTTGTAAACCACAAATCCAGGGAAAATATCAGAGGTTGAAGTTGCAAATCAAGCTCAGCCAATCATTCATACAAATCATGTTATTGTAAACACAAGGTACCTGATTTTTTATATGCATAATTAGAGCTTCACTGTCAGGTCCGAGCTACAAATGTGCCACAGGTGAAAATCTCACTATATAATTTGTTTGTTCTGATCTCTAAAAGCTAAGTTTATCTCTAAGGGAAACAAAGTTTCTTGACAAGAAAAGGGCACTGGCTAAGAAGAAAGAAGGAACCAGATTCTGCTAACCAGGAGAAGAGAGTATTTGAGAGTCCACTTCTGAAAGCAGGATTTCACTTTTATGCATCTAGCTCTCCCCCAAATAAATGCAGCATTGTATTATAACACTTAACTTCCTTGCACTTCCAACTCTTCTGCTCTGTAGCAAGATACTCACTTTCTAAACAAAGTTTATGGAAAAGGGATGACTCAGTTTCAAATTAATATTCAAATGATGAACCATCCAAGCCATGTATGTCCTGTCCTCCAGACTGATGAATTAGAGCAACATAGCAGTAAATATTAAGAATAGTGAGAAGAAGGCTAACACAACTAGACAAGTGAACCGAAACCATCCAGGCAGAGCCTAAAAAGGCAGTATGGTGAATTAGGCGCAGGATTCCAAATCAAGGATTCAGGTATGTAAACTCAGCTGTGCTATTGATTCTTTTTCCTTTAGTAGGCAAGATCAACACACAGGTATATTTTCAAAAACAATCACTGATTTCAGCTGCTTTCCTACTTAATGACTAAATTGTGTTGCCTAGGAATGATTCACAGTGTCATGAAACCCAGGCAGATCTCACTGCTTTCACTTAGAAGTCATTATTGCAAGCTGGCTCAGACTCTGACCTACGCTCCACCAAAATCTCTTTCCTGAGTTTAGAGCAATTGTCTCTGCAGAGAAAACATGTCCTTGTGGAGAGCCTGAGAACCAAGGAACCATGACAGATATTAGGATGTTGCTTAAAATCAGGTCTAAAACAGCATATTACCCTCATACCTTTTAATGTATGCACTCATCCTCCTGGTAAAAACAAGCAGTTAGTGCTACTGAAGGATTTCTCAGCTAGCTTCACTCTCAAACAAGATACGTAGTTCTAAAACACAAGATCATCATAGTCTGACCTCCAGATCATTTTGTATTTCCAAACCCTTTCCAACCATTGTGCTGCCATTTAAAGAAGTAGAAGGCAGGCATCTGGAGAACATGGTCTATCATCCTGCTATCTTAAACATAGCAGTACTACAGATTTCAGTGACATAAGTTGTAAAAAATAAATGCTGTTTTCATTACTGCACATCTGCCTCCTTAATGCATTAAAAATACAAGTCTTCATAGAGCCGTGTGAACTGGACAAGTGTTATGCTCATGTGAAACCATATTATCAGTAAACAGTGACAAAGACAGGACACCATTACTCTGCAAAGCATTGCACTTAAACTAGTATCACTTGAACTCAGATGTAAAAGCCAATGTCCTGTTGCTCACACACACCATAAGAATACAGCTAGGAACAAGACACTGGTCCTTCCCCAGCTGCCAAAGAACAGCTTAAGGAATTTATGATGTGCAGAGTCAATTATACTGCATTATATGTACTCTGTGTGCTGCCATGATCTGTACAGTACTGTGTAATATGTGTGGTCTTGTACTTTGTTTTTCAGAACACAGACCATGCCACCTGCTGCTGCAACAACTACAACACACTCAAAATACCTCTGTTTTTCTCAACAAATTAATGGGTTTTTATGGAAGCCTTCCAATATATTCAAAACAAAATGCAGTGTTTAATTTTCAAGTTAATGGAAGCACATGACAAGCCTAGGGGATCTACAGAAAGGAAAGAAAAAGTCTAAGTTTCAAGAGCCAGTCAAGCTTTCCAAGTAATAGGGAAGTGCTTTGATTTATTACTTTTAAAGCATGCAGTAGCATTTTAAAAACAGAGGTGAACATTTAAGAGCAAATCCTGTATCTCCAGTATATACACAAAAAATACAAATAAATACAATTTTTTATTAAGCTTATGAACATATGAAGTTTATCCCTCCACAAACATCTTAACTGTGACTATGAATTCTAATTTAACATACTTAATAGTTGCCTAATTACGGCCTCCTCTGCCTCCACAAACACCATTAACATAAGGAAATTCAAGAAGGTGAGTTGGCGTAAGGCACTTGAATAAATGGATCTAGGCCAAAAAAAGAAGCTAAAAGCAGACAGGTATACTAACAGAGTGTATCCAGTGCCCCACGCAAGGGGAAAGCATCTCAAAAGTATTAACCATAGCCCACCAGAGCCACGATGTTTGTACTGAAAGCAAAATGGTTGCCCTGCTCAGGACTGCACAAGGCACACTGATTAACTTCAGAGGGCCTTTATGTGAGAATACATGACAGCAACGCAAAGCCAAAGGCTTGAAGAGCCCCACTATATGATCGTATTTTCCTCCAGAAGCCCTCCCTCCTCATCCAAATTTAGATCACAGCTAGCTTTATTGCTGTTAACAGGACATATATGTGGTAGGTCCTACATGAACAGGAAAATTGCTCTTGTAGCACTGACAATGACAGACATCAGTCATAGGACAAAGTTTTATAGCGTAAAGATATAAGCAACGGGGGTTACAGAGACTTAAAAAGACACAATTTATGAAAAATTTTCAAGAAATCTTGTGGTAAGTCCCCAAACTGCTGACTTTTAACAGAACATGTGCATAATCCAAACTGAATTAGCCAGTAATACCTGTATTTGTCTACAATTATCACCATATCACATAAACCAAAACCATTCCATCCCTTCCAGGGTTTTTTTTTTTTTAATATATTAAAAATGAGCATAATTGAAAGTCATTAACAGAATTAACTTTAATGCCACAGTTAAAATTACACTGTCAAACAAGGTATTTTGAGTTTTGGGGGTTTGGGGTTTTTTTTGCTAAGCAATGGCATCACTACTATCCAAAAAGAAAGTCTCTGTATCAGACCATGAAACACTCTATGTACCCAATGCATTACAATTGGTCTGCTTGTACGTGCTGATGTTTATGTACGACAGTTTGGGATTTTACCTTACCCAGACATCACTCTAGTTCCAGTGAACATCATTGCTCCACTGTATTCCTCTGGACACAGAACAGAAACATATTTTAAAAGGCTGAATTTTTGTAATCAAACTAATTTAGAGGGGGAGAAAGAGAAAGCATTTTGCAGTTGCAGCTTGCGCCTCTCACCATGTGACAGCTCTGTCACTTAACTGCATCTCCTCCTATTTGATACGGAATCAAAAAATATACCTTGTACTGGGCGTAGAAAATTAGAACACAAATTCAGTTTGAGAAAAGGGACTTTGGAAAAAGAAAAGGCATGTCCTGGCAATTAGTGAAGCAGGCATAATTGCTGGCGTGGGTTGATAAACCGAACTGAAGCTGCTATTGACTAACCCTATCTCTTTTTTTCTCTTTCTTTTAATAAACCGTACCAAGTAGATAATGAGAACACTGTACATATAGCTGCATTTTAGTGCAGCATTTGACAAAGCACTGCAAAGAAAAATCATTAAGATACTGGAGATATTGTGCCAGGGTAGAAATACAAAGACAAATAAAGTAGCTTAGGAACAGGGATGCTGGAGGTATTGTTGGTGATTCATTAATCTGGAGTCAGGTGCCAAATAGGCCACTTCAAATTCAGAGGTTAGAATTATACAATTACAAAACAGACCGTAAAAAAAATACAGCAGATGACCTTGAGATAAAAAAAAAAGTTATTTCACCAGTGCCAAAGACAGACACAGGAAAGGTTGTAACAGATACAAAAGAATAGTATTTGGATAGTACCTGATACTTTTTAAAAATGAGAGAACTTTATACTCTTTAAAAAAACTACGAAATACACTATATGAAGACTATACAAACAATACACACATACACAAAAAGATAAATCAAAAACATACAAACAAACTACCTGGTTAGAACAGTTCAACCTCACACTGGAGAAAAAAAAAAAAAAAAAAAAAAAGAAAACCCATCAAAAAACCCACCCTGACAAACCACAAACCGCCATGTCTTTCCCTACCTGAACGTAGCTTTCAACTCAACTTGTACTCTCAAGTCAGACTCCACACATCTCTTAAACTGTTTTCTTTCCTTCCCAACTTAGCTTTCCAGTTAGAAAAGAACATACATGAGAAGAAGCTAGGCGTGGAGGAGTCTGGGATATTCTGTATGTGCTGTAGCCACATTTATTTGATGCTTCATGGATGCTCTATGGCCACAAGTTCTCAGACCCAACAACAACTAGCCCCACATCAGCAAAAACAATACAAGATGATCACCTCAGGTAGCCTAATGCCTGTTTCTTGAGTGACACTCCATTTTCACCTCTGATCAACTGCATACTCATTTTCAGGATTTACAAGCCGATTTCAGCACTGGACACCACAGAGGACATACTAAAGACTGGAGCAGAAACCAAATGCCTCTCTCTTCTGCAAGAACAGATAGCAATTTTTGTCAAAGTGCTCTGGCAAAATTGGTACTTTGTGAGAATTTGCAGATGGGCTGATCTAGATGTAACATCATGACCATCTGAACAGAAAAGACTAGAACAGCTTGAGACTGCAGTTAATTTGTTCTCAAATAGTTTATTTCTTGATTTTCTGAAAAGGCTTGCAATAGAAGTACACATCTGAAACGCAGTTAGGCCAATTTCAAAATTGGAATAAAAGTGCCTTAAAGACACTCCCCCTTGGAGCCACAGAGACACAGAAATGCTTCAGAGCAAGTACCACCAGGTCACCCAGTTTTACCTACCACCCTGACAGACTGACTGGTATGCACTGCTAACTATTCAATGCAAGATACTAAGATGACATAAAATACACGCCTTTATCAAAATTCCCTCTAAGGTGTTTTGTTTAGCACTAAGAAATTCCTTGTTATAGATTCATATAATGGTTTAGGTTGGAAGGGACATTGAAGATCATCTAGTTCCAACCCCTCTGCCATAGGCAGGGACACCTCCCACTAGACCAGGTTGCTCAAAGCCCCATCAAACCTGGCCTTGAAAACTTCCAGGGATGGGGCATCCACAACTTCTCTGGGCAACCTGTTCCAGAGCCTTACAACCCACACAGTGAAAAATTTCTTCCAAACATCCAATCTAAATTGACCCTCTTCCAGTTTGAAACCATTACCCTTCATCCTGTCACTACATGCCCTTGTAAAAGGTCCCTCTCCAGCTTTCTTGTATGCCCCCCTTCAGATATTGGAAGGCTGCTGTAAGGTCTTCCCGGAGCCTTCTCTTCTCCAGGCTAAACAAGCCCAACTCTTTCAGCCTGTCTTCACAGGAGAGGTACTCCAGCCCTCTGATCATTTTCGTGGCCCTCCTCTGGACCCTCTCCAACAGGTACACATCCTTCTTATGTTGGGGGCCCCAAAGCTGGATGCAGTACTTCATATGGGGTCTCATGAGAGTGCAGTAGAGGGGCAGAATCCCCTCCCTTGACCTGCTGGCCATACTTCTTTTGATGCAGCCCAGGATGCAGTCGGCCTTCTGAGCTGTGAGCACACATAGCCAGCTCACGTTGAGCTTCTCATCAACCAGGCTACATTATTGTTCTACATCATCGGCATTTTTTCATAGGCTACTCAAACAAACAGCCTCTTATGTCTGCAAGACGCAGATGCTCATCAATATTACTCCATGTGTTACACCAGTTCAGTTCCAGATCAACCTGATTAGAATCAAAAGATTTGTGGTACAGCTGCTCTATTAACCTTCCTATGGGCAGGAGGTCATTCCCTCCATCTGAGGTGGGAATCAAGTGACAGATCTGCAAGACACTGATTTATAAGGGCTAAGGTAATGAAGGACAAGCAAACAACAGCTTCCGTTTCCCCTTTCATTCCTCCCACTAAAGTACAAACACAAGAAAAAAATAAAAATGAGGTGGTGCTGTGGGTGTCTGTCTGCCTTCCACCCAAGAAATACAATTTCCCCCCTACCCTGAGACTTTGTTTACCAATAAGTAAGAGTGACTTCAGATACTAATTTCAGATGGAGGAGTTACAGTTCACATATTCTTTTGAAGAGTTATAAAATCTGCAGGTTCACTGCAAATCTCCAATCTATCTTCTTCATGCTGCTTCCTTCTACACTTAGATGTAATTTGACAAAAACACTATACTTGTCACTGCAAACTCCTGCCAACTGGAATCATGTGCAGTGCTACACAAGTAAGTTTACAGACACTGATTAGGAGAGGCAGACACACACAGCAGCAATCGGTCCAATAGGCATGGACTTAATCTCATGTTTATTTTAGTGAATGAAATGGGTGAGGGGGGAAATCCCACAACACACTCTTTTCCTTTCATTTTTATTTTATTTTGAATCCTGTTGTTAATATTTTGGATAGCTAGCTCTCTAACCTCCAGCCTATTAGCAAGGTGTAGCACCACATTATGTACATCTGGTGGTTAGATAGAGTTATCCTACATGAAGGAGATTTGTTTTATCCAACGCAGATGCTTCATTTGGCCTTCTTAGGTAGACAACGAATGGATCCCACTCTCCTACCAAGGCTTTAGATGTTGAATTGCAAGATAACAGATGCTTGTAAAACCAGAACAGGAAATAACTCCCTGAAAGAGGCACCACCTTGTGTGAAGATCACAACAAGGCCCCAGCAGGGAAAGAATGAAGCTTCTAGAGAACAGTTAAATGTCTCACCAATTCCTTCAGAGCAAGGAAATGTCTTAGATAAGAGCACACTTCGAGAAATGTTTCCTTCAGTGGATGCCAGGTACAGGAGCCTGAGGCTTGCTCCTGCTCTGGCACCTCAGTTGCACCAAAAGAGCTGTCTGCAGGGCTGTGTAGGGAACTAGATCAGGAAACTGACTCACAAGATAATCAAACATTTTCTTCTTTTCCCTCTTTGTCAACTTATTTATAACCTGGATGGCTTCAGAGCAATTTACCACATGGCCTCACAAAATGACCTTCCTCGAAGAGTTGAAGTGGACAGCAAAATAGTGCAGGTGGAAAAATTGTGCTCTAGGCAATCCTGCTTTAGCAGGGGAGTTGGACTAGATGATCTCTAGAGGTCCCTTCCAACTCTGATGATTCTGTGATTCTGTGAAGAACCAGCTGGTGGTGGTAAGGTCAGAACAAGTTTCTCAAGCTGGCTTTGCTACTGAAACTATACCCTAGAGGATAGGTGACAATTTAAAAATATCTCAAATTTAAACACTAAGTTGCCATACATTTGTTTGGTTGTTGTGTGAATGAGCAGAGGCACAATGTTACTTCCACTAACTACAGTGAGAACAGAAACAACCATCCCCAATATAAAGCTACCATCAATATTTGACTACAAAAGGAATGAGCTGTGACACAGGCTGTTAGCTTGTGCGGGTCCACAAACAGCAACAACAAATAATTAACGTGATGCAGGAAATACTATCCCTGCTGGCCACAGTTTTAACCATTTTTTAAACCTTTTTTTCCTATTTCTGTTAGCTACTCAGAGTGTCTGATAGTTTCCACAGGTAACTAGGTGCCCACCCCTACGAGCCAGTGGCTGTATTCTGTGAGAAAAGCGAGAGTAACCACAGTGAAGAGCTGGATAGATAGAAAAAGAGTTTTTCTTCAGCCTAAACTTCTTCAGTGTTACTCATCACCCAAAACAAATGCTATAAATACATGAAGATACACAGATTCATAAAAAATACATATTTTATTAGATTTAGGCCAAAAATTACTAAATACATCACCATAAACTCCAGTGTATAGTTCTGCAAAAATAATATCAAATTTTGAGAATTTAGCCAACATTTTCTGTTATAACTTATTTTCTTTTTCTTTCTTCTTCCAGAATATGGGGACAGAATTACCTCGTACAGGAGCTGTGAACAAACACAGTGAAATTCAGGAAGAAAACAAATAATTTAGTGTTAAAAATAAATAAACAATAAAGTAGAGAACTATTAAAGGGAGTATGAAAGAAAAGATACTTGGCTTTATTAGCCAGCAATCTGCCAAGCTAAGTAAGAGAAAAAAGCTTGCCTTGTTCCAATATTGTGATATGCTATTCTTGAAGATTCTCCCCTTCAACTTATTAATGTCATTGATAGCTGTGTCATCCTTGCTTGAGATTTCCACACAGCTCCTCTACTGAGAAGTAAAACATGACTGGACCCCACAGTGGGGAAAAGGGAAGCAGTTGTGAGAAGACTGGAAAAGGTTTTGCTGGTCAGAAAAACCATTTACTTCTGTTTTTGGGAATAACTGCATCTACAGATCAGAAAGTAACTCTCCAGCTTTCACTTTGCCACAGGGGAGAGACTTACTATTTTCCAGTATGTGCTCTAGCACCTCCTCAATCCCACACATCCCTCTGACAAGAGGTGCTTTGCATTCCCAAGACAGCAAAGTTAAATCACCATGGAAGGATTTCTACTCAGCCCAAACTAGTCCATATGCTTAAAATTTACAGAGGATGACAGAAGGTGAAGTGAGGTTTGGGGGGGGGGGGGGGGGATGGTTGGTTGTTTTCTTTTTTTTTTTTTTTTTTAAAAAAAAAAAAAAAGTTTTGGTATTGCAGTTCTCTCTCCTGGTCTGTGGATAATTATTCCAGATGTTAAGGGAACTGGAGCTCAGAGGTGTCACAGATGAATTAGCATCAACAAATGAGAGTCCTGAACAAAGGCCTGAAAAAAATCAGGTAGCTCAGCATAGCCAAATTTCAGTTCAGTAATACTTTTTGCTATGACAAGCTACCCCACTGCTGCCAAGCCACAAGATGAACTAGCCTGGCTTCTGTTGGGGCACGTATTATCAATCAACATGGATCAGCTTGGCATGTTTCAAATTTTACTGTCATCAATTATTTTTTTCCCCCTCTGTAGATTACTATACAGCTGCATACTCTATCATACACAGTAATTTCAGAAGAATGGACATTTTATGTACCAGGACTAATGTCCGACTGCTCACATTAACCTTGCTTCATCAACTCAAGCCTGTTTTCCACACAACACAAGCAACTGAAGTGGAACTTCCACTTGCATCTTCTCAGCCTAAATAGGCTAAAAATACCTGCCTGGCATGTGTTCAGTCAGCCATGGATAATGTTGTATCCCATACCTAAAATGGGTAAGTACGCTCTTCAAGGAAAGGTGACCATCATTTTTAGATATAAATAGAGAAAATGCAAAGTAAGAGACAAAAGTAAGACACAACACTCTACTAAAAGGCAGATTTTAGAGAAGTATCAGTAGCTTTGTATGTCACCAGTTTTTCCTCAAGTGCATGTCTGTACCTCATACATACAATTAAAGATTCATTTTAATATTTCAAGTTATACTTTTAATACATTTCAGTACATTTTTATATATATGAAATTAACTTGAAGCTCTTTTTTTTCCAGAAATCATTATTGACTTTGTTATCTGTCCTTTGTTTATATAGAAAGAAAATACTGTCTCAACTGTTTCATTTGGAGCAGAAATAAAACATAACAACTGCAAGAACTCAAAAAATAAATTAAAAAAAACCCTTAAGAATTAAAGATAGAACATAAGGCCATTTCCTAATAAAAAAAAGCCTTAAGCAAGTAAACGCTTGCTACTGAGCCTCTTGAGTAGCTGATATTCTCCACACAAACAGTGCAAATCCACCTTTAGGCAAAGTTTTCCATTCCTTTAATAAGATTTGCAATCTGTTGACAACTTTTTTTTTTTTTTTCCCCAAAGAAAATGGGTGGATCAGGGTAAGGCAGTTTTGCTTGTTCTACAGTCAAATATTCGCACATACTTGAAGACATCAAATGGGATCCTCCTTAATCTTTCCACTTTGCTGTGTTGTGTTAAATCAAAAGATTACATTTATGTCAAAAAAAGTGTGCTACTATTTCTTCACTACAGCACACACTCCAGTGTAACTATGATGTGAAATATCGGCCTATGCATCTGCATAGTTCCAATTTTCATAATGTACTATGAAAACATTAGCAAATTATAATGATAAATGTTTACAGTGAATAATGATCATCATCTTTCTAAAAAGTTTAAAATGTCAACTGGCTCCATACACACACTGCAAAATAAATTTTAATGCATCTTACAATGCTTTTTTCAGCTTTTCAACTGTCATATACAACCAACCTGTGGGAACATTTCTCAGCACTTCTGTATTTTCATGACTATTTTTTGTAATTTCATTACAAAAGCTTATTTAACAACTTGTTATAATTAAAGTGACTTGTAGGAACAGCTATGGATAGTACTGTCACACACTTAGACTCGACCTCAGATGATGATGGTTCAGCCAGCCCCGCTCCCTGTTTACTAGAGACTCTGCCCAGTCCTGTGATTTAGAGTCCATAGCACATCAGCAGTCCTAGCTGCACCTCTCTTAGGCAGATTGAAATTAATTTTTCAAATTGAGTATTTTGCATTAGTAGTTGAAAAGATTTCTGTAAAAAGTTTGTAAAGAAATTTGGGATCTCTTAGTTTACAGCGCTACACAAACATAAACTACTATTGTTAAGTAAAAGTGAGATTCCAGTATTTTTCCCAGTTCTTTACCTCAGTTTAATCTGTCTTCAAGCAATGTTAAGAACTCAGTGACACACTTTTTTTTTCTTTTGAGGAATATTCCACTTTCTTGTCCTCTCTCTCTCTCAGTCCTTTCCTGCTCGCCTTCCAGCTTACCATACAGGTCAAAGGTCCATCTCCTACAATCTTCTCAGAAGTTCAAAGTTCTCACAACACATCCTAGAGAGCCAAAGCTATCCTTTCTTCATAGGTGGGTTAATCTGGACAAGCACTTCTGGAAAGTTTTGGTACAGCTTTTCCCTAGAAACCCAGATTGCCAGGTGGGGAACCACCTTATTGTAATCCAGAAGGTCCTGAGTCTTTTTCAGGGCCTCACCTTGCACAAGGTATCCATCAGACTTTTGCAACTACATATACTGACATCCACATAATAAGAAAGTGCTGTTTAAATAGCTATGAATAAGCCTTCCAAGAGGGGTTGCGAGTTGTTTTTGTTTGGTTTTTGTTGTTGTTGTTTGTTTGTTTTTTTAAATAACTTGTTTACATTTCTTACAAGAACAAAAACAGGGGCAAGGAAAAAAAACCACACTTCTGCAAGCTTCATTTGAAGTAAGAACCTAGAGCCACAATTCTTGTTTCATATACGTAATTTAGAACAATCTTTGGATGCTACAGAGAGCAAATACATTCTTTTATCTTTGTATTTATTTTTTGTTTAAGGGTTAGGCTTTTTCAGCCTTTGACCTGTAACAAAAATAAGGGTTAGCCAGTAGGAACATCTCTCACTGTGATTCTGTAAAGACTTTTGATTGATTCATCCTTCTTCTGACTCGTGTAATGAACACAGTAGAAGTAGGTTTTGCAAAACAGAGCATGCAGTCACTTTAAATAAAAGATGCTCTTTATGTATCTTTCTGTACAATACTTAATCCATTTGACTACATCGTTCAACAAAAGAAAGAAAAAAAAAAAGCCTTAAACTTTTTTTTTTGCTAGGGCAGCAGATAATCATTAAAGATAGGTTGATACTGGGTTTGGTCTCAGCATATCAAAACAAATGATATTCTTGGCTGAACAATGCAGTTCAAGATTATTCTTAAACATCAAAGAAATTACTGTCTCTGCTGACCAAAGTTGTTTTCCCATCTTTTTTACAATTAAGAAGGAGCTAAAAACATAGACTTACTGTTTCTTTGGCAGAAGAGAATTGCTGAGGAATAGTCTAAGAATAAGAATCATCTGCCATTTTTTAATACCTGAACAGACAACTATTTCCATTCAGCAAAAAAAAAAAAAAAAATAAAAAATCATTCCAACAGATTTCAAAAGGCCATCTTATCCTGTATTGTAGAAGCTGTTTGATTCATTCTCCAGACCCAAATAATTAATGGTATTTGTCCATACTTTTAGCTCCATCTCCAAGGTAAGCAGATATAAAAGGAAGTCAAGAATTAAATACTCAAACCCGAGAGATTTTCTTAAATTCTGTCAGTGTTAGGGCAGACAAAGAAAAAAAAACAAAAACAAACAAACGAACAACACACCATAATCACGTTCCATTAGCATTATCAAACAAGGTAAGAACAGAAAGTACACAACTCTGGATCTCATTGTTACCTATACATAAACAAAGATCAACAGTCTCTGGCTTGGAGACAAGAGTATAACCTAGTCTAGGGGCAACCAAATGCTAACGTCCAGTGCCCAGGTGACATTGGCTGGGATTTTCTCCTGTCCCTTCCTTGTACTTTTAAACCTCTTTCTTGGAAATTCATAGACAAACAACTGAACAGACAAACCAAAATACTCATTCACAAGAGCTGGTATTATGATAGGTATCGCAGGTGTATCTTAAATCTATCCGCCTATCAAAGTTTTCCTGATGGTCAGAATTAAGTACTTCTGCAGAACAGAAATGAGCTTATGCTTGTGTATTCACTCTGTGGTTTGAGAAGGACTGTAACTCTCTGCTTGCCAGTACTGCACCCTTTACTTATCGCCACATTCTACCTACCTAGAAGGTGGGGCAGGAAAGGTAAGTTAAAGTGATATTTAAAATTAACAAGTAAGAGATCCCTCTAAGGAAGAGGACGTATATGATAAAAGTAATGTTGAATGGCATGGTGAAAACATACATTTTTATCTTATATCACAAGAACTATGACAACTGAGTCAAGTAGGAGAAACATTCTTTGGTGTTTTAAAACAATTTATCTGACTGACAGTGGCAACTCCCTAAGTTAACGTACATCCTACCACTCTTCCTCTCTTAAATGCTGGACAATCCTAAACCATTTGCTGATACCAAAAGCTGCTCAGGTTACACAATTGTGAAATAACTTATGACTGTTTTAAAAATAATTTAAAACCACCTTCAGAACTTTTGAAAAGATAGTAAAACCATGTAAGTAAAAACTTTAAACTCTCGACAAGGCAGAATTCAAAGTACAGCTGAGGACAGTTCACTTCCTGGCATTTTGCTACCTGGAAAATCCAGGTGTGCATCTCCTCTAAGACCTATTAGTTAATCTAGAAGCTCAAACTACTTAAACAAATGTATTTTAGGCTGCCCAGGGAGGTGGTGGAGTCGCCATCCCTGGAGGTGTTTAAAAAAAGGGTAGATGTGGTACTTGGGGACATGGTTTAGAAGTGGTTTTGTTAAGGTAATGGTTGGACCTGATGATCTTAAAGGTCCCTTCCAACCTCAGCAATTCTATGATTCTATGAAAGGGTTCTAACATTTCTCACTCAGCTACATTACTTACACTATTATAACTGCTGTAATATATGGTTTAACTCTCTTTTGCTGTGTTTGCTATATAGCAAACATTTACCACATACTTCACAGAGAAAGTGCTTCCACACACCTACTTTTAAAATACTTTTTAAATACTTTAGCTTTTAGTGTAATGGAAGCCTGACACAGCAAAACCAACTGGTTAAAAAAAAAAAAAAAAAAAACACACTAAAGAGTTCTCTGCTGTGCACAGTGCTATGCTGGCTACCTCAAATAATAATAATGTCACAGACATACACCAAAGATCATTCAAACATGACTGATGTTTTTGCAGAAGTCTGCAAACAGCAGGTGAAACCATGTCTGGTTTTCTATTTGGATGCTGCTGTCCAAATGCAGATTCCTGAACTGTTCTGTCAGGATTTCAGCCCATCGGACCTTACATGTGCACACACATACACACACACACGTATCTATATACATCTTGCCTTGCAAACTCAATACCGATAAGCTCAGAAGGAAGCCTCATTTAACTGTTATTGGTTCAGAAGACCAAAGTAAAAAAGAGAATAGGAAATAACATAAGCATGCCAGATTTGCACCCACCCTCAAGACTAGCATCAGGTTCCATTTTCACTTATACAAAAAAAATAAAAAAATGAAGAAACTCGGGTTTGTAATTCCTTTCCTTGTTTCAAGAAAACATTAAAAAGGAAAGTTTCACTTGGTGGCACTCACTACGTCTGATGTTCTAGCAAAACCAGGGTTGAAATAACTTTTTAGCAAGCACAGCTTCATTCAGGGTTGCCTACATTGGATTCAAGTGCAGCCTGTAGTGATAGGAATTCAGTTATTCCCCAACTATCTTTCCCCCCCCACCCCAGCAACTTCTTTTTATGCTATACACTGAGCAACATGACACAGTGCGAGTGCGACAGCCTCCTAAACAGAGCCCAGCTAAAACATCAGTAGGACTTTTTAACTACAATAGTATTTTATCGTGTCATAGTCAAGGAACTAAAGACATTTCACAGTAACCAATCTGCCAAGTCATACGAGACACCCATACAGAGGCTCATATGCCACAGAAAGGTTGAGTTACAGAAGAGTAAAGAGAACCTCCGACACAGAATTAAAATGAAGACAACAGTTCAAGAGACCAGAGATTTCTGGAACAAGTACTACTGCATGCCCTTCTGCTACCACAAAAATAGCTGGCGGGGGGAAGGAGGCGGGGCGGGGGCACAATTTAGAGATCATTCTGTTAGGAAAGGAGGAACAGTTGGCCTGCAGATCATGACAGCTTTTCAGGCACTGGTCTCCACATACAAAATCCATGCATTGTGGAAAAAATCTGTGTAAGTACATCACCCTTCACCACATATTAATTTTTAAGAGAGACTTAGTTACATTATAACTGGATGGTGATAAGGGGGTGTGATGTTAGCTTATTGCAGGCCTGGTCTCAAGTGCATCATTTATCAGAGTACACCATCTCTCATGTCTAGTCAAGCGAGATTACACCATCGTTTGTTAAGCATGTACCGAGATAACCAATCTCACAACACACTGTGCTCTGGCAATGGGATTCTTAGACAGCAAGCTTCGTACAGCCACACATGTGTCAAGGAACAAAGACTTCTTGTCTTGGCCACAAATTAGCCCTTTATGATACAGGCACCTCACAAGAGAGAACAGCGAGACGTATAAAGGCTCACCCAAAGCACACCGATGTTTTCCCCCCATCAGCTAGACCTTAGCAAGCAACTCTGGAGTCAGCACATGACAGGCATGAAGGCCAAGATCCAATTATACCCTCAAGCCCCGGGCCATGTAAGCTAGTTTCTCTGGCCCAGCCTTGTACAGTCATTAAGTGGTCCTTATACTCTACTACCTCCTCCCTACACCCTCAGAAACCGAGGGTTGGGGAGGGGGGTTTCCCCAGCTCCACCACCCACGAGCACTAGCAGGGCTTCCCTTCGCACCAGCACAAGGCCACCGCTCCGCCAAGCCACTCGCCCAGCTGCCCGTCCTCAGCGCGGGACACCCAAACCCCCGCCCGCACCCGTTAACGGCAGCGCCGACAGCCCGAGGCAGGAGCCGGGGCACGCGCCACGCCGACGAGCACGGGCGCCCGCAGAGCAGGGCGGCGCGCAGCCCGGCAAAGCCGCCCCCCCCCATTAAGCCCGCTCGCCGTACCACAGCCTCAAGCCAACTGGGAGAAGACATGATGTTTAGCGGGAGCGCCGGGCCGTGCGTGCGCGGAGGCGGCGGAAGGCGCAGCCGCACCGGCCCCAGCTCGCCGGGGTGCGCGGAGCCCCGGGACGGTCACCGCCGCCGGCTGCCCCCGCTCTGGCACCTGAGAGGGCGCCTGGGCGGGCTGCTCTCGGCCGTCCCCTGACCTTACCCCGCCTGGCAGGAGGCGCCCGCCGGGCAGCCCCGCCGTCACACCACCTGCCCGGCTCCCCTCGCCGCCCCGCAGAGGAGGCACAACAGCAGGGCGGGCGAGCAGCGGAGGGGCCGCCCGCGCCCACTCACCTGTAGGGGGAAGGTGGCCGCCTTGTTGCCCACGTAGCCGCGGACGACGTGGCTCTGGATGGATAGCACCCGACACTCGCGCTCCGGCTCCATGGCCGTTCCGCTCCGCCCGCGCCGGGCCGAGGTGGCGGCGCCGGCAGTAGGAGCTTGTGAGGAAAGGGGGGAGGGAAGGGGCGGGGCGGAGCGCGGCAGGCGTCACGCGCTCACCCTCCCCTCCTGTCACACACACACACACACACACACCGCCTCCCGGCGCGCGGGGAGGCGGGGAGCGCGCGGTCCCGCGGCCGCGCTGAGGCCGTGGGGGTGGAGGCCCTAATGGCCGCCTCCGCTGTCACTGCCCCGGGGGAGGCAGCAGCGGCAGCCACCGCGGCGGGGGGGGGTCGTGGCGCCCACCGGCGGCACCTAACGCCACTCCCCTCCCTTTCCCTTCCTCCGGTGCTCTCACTGGAAGTCCCGCCGCGGCTTCCCCCCCCGTGCTGTCACGCGCCTCAACGGCCGCCCCTGCCGCGGGCGCCGTTGCCGCCACAGGCGCCATCCCGCAGGGAGAAGCGGGCCCAGCGCCTGCAGGGCTAAGCCCTCCTGCCCCCGGGTCGCCGCCTCAGCCTCCTCCGGCGAGCAGGGTGCCGCGTCCCCTCGCTGATCGTTCGCAGCGGGAAGGCTGTTGTGTCGTGAGTGTACCGTCTCGGCCCCCGCCCCCGCCCCCCCCCCCGGTACTGGTGCCCCCGGCCGGCCCTGCGCTGAGGCGCTGCCAGACACCCACAGAGGCACTGCTCCGGTGTCGCCCACCCCTCCCCAGCACAGGGCCCCTGGTACCGCGGGTACCGCAGCCGCCTTGTACGTGCTGGTGGTCCCCGGGCCAGGCCCCACGCCCCTTCCAAGCACCACGTAGCCACGGCTCACTGTAAGGGTGTGCTTCCCCTCCCCTTTTTGCCCCCGGCGCCAACCTGACCTTTATCTCCCATAACCTTGCTCAAGCAAGAACCACTCATGGTGGTCACAGTGGTCACGATGAGTGCATCTTGTTGTGGTGGCTCTGTCCATCTCAACGTGGGTGGTTTCAGGGAGACAGATAACACATTAGCCAAGGGCTAACTTGAGCAATGCTGGTACTGTGGCCCATATGCAAATATGACTGTAGGTCAATCATCTTACTCTATAAATAGTGGACAGCCCAGTGCCCATGGAGCTCTCCTGCATGGCAGCAAGCTGCATGCCAGGATCTCCCCTTGAGCAGGGACACCTCTCAAGGTTACTTCTCAAGATTCAGAGATTCCTTGCCACAACAGATCCTTGGTAAGTGACTAATAGCGTGCTAAACTTTGAAATCTCAGTTAAGCGATATAAAGGATTGATTGCGCATATATAATCTGTTAGACATATTTAGACCATTGACCAAGTCTGGGACTAGGATTGGATCTGCCTAGACTCCTCTCTGAGAAGGAGTTTAGAAATCAAGGGGGTCCTTTCTGAATTTTGACTCAACAGGAGGATCTCCCTGACAGTTCTGTCTGACCCTGTCCTTTGTGCAGGAAATAGCCAAATGTGCCTTGCTGTCAAATCTTGTTAAAACACTGTAACATTTACCGTCAAACTTTGTTAAATCCCTGTTTTATATCAATAAATGTATTGCTGCTCCTCTTTACGATTGAAGTGCATCACTCCATCTGCAACACCCACACACATGGACCCCCCTCGGCCCACTCTCACATGTCACACCATCTGCCACCGTTGCCTTTCTCCTGCCCTCACTGGAAAACACCATAGCACCTGACACCTCAAAGCACACTTCCAGCGCCCATAGGTATGTCCAAATGTTGGCCAATACACACAGCATCAGCCACCCAACCCTCCCATGCCACCTATCCTGTGTGATAACCACCATTTGCCATCCATGCTCCCCCACACCACAGTGCCACCATACCTGCCCCTCTGTGTACTGGAAAGCCAAGAGTAGTGCACACATCCTGACAGTGCTACAGCTTCCCCCCATCAGGTGTCCAGAAAGCCCTGTGGAGCCATGGACGCCACAGGCAGCCCCATGCAATGTCCTGTGGTGGCACACTGGCCCAAGCTGCAGGCGCCCTGACAGAGCACCGCCCTCGCAGTCAGGTTTTGAAGTGAATACAATTGTATGTTATTGACACACAAAAAAAACCCTTCAGAGGGCTGCCAAAGAATAAAAGAAGATGTGTTGGCTGGCAAGTGCTACGATACATCAAAACTCTGCGGAGATATGACTTCATAACGTGTTTGGGAATTTCATCTTCCTCTGGCCATTTGTCATTATTGACCATCACAGGTTCAGTCAAAGATTCCTTCAAAACAAGAAATCATGCCCAATGCCTCTTGTTCTTTTTAGTGGATAGCTTTAAATTGACTCTAGAAATAGCGTGATTATTTCTCAGCAATGTGAAAGCGTATTTTCCTCATCATAAGTAATCTGTTGGAAAATGAGGGAACATACTGTTCTCTTTTCTGTCATCACCCCAGTCACAAAACTTAGGGCTTGTTCTAGGCTGGCCTTACTACTAACAGTTTTTCCATCACCCATAAAGGTAGGTATTTTTTTGAATTGTAGAAATTGGTGCATCTCCTTGAAGTACAGCCAGGGTCAGAACAATGAATGTTCTGCACTATGTATGTTGGGAATGATCTCCACCATGTATGCTCCAGATCCAGCAGTCTGGGAAAACATTACAAAAGAGCATTTAACACAAGGAGGTTATCTCAAGGGGACACAGGTCTGGATGGCAGGATAAGCCAGAAGAATTAGAGCAGAGGCGTATATTGGGATATGATCTTCCTCAGTTTCTGGTCACCTGTCTCCATTCTCCAGCTGCAGGCTCCTTGCCTGCTCTACTCCACTGAGTCACTTGCCACATCCCTCAACCTGCAGGGTTCCAAGTCCTAATTTTCCTCCTTTCACAATCTTAGAATTCTTAGAGCCAAAGCTGCTTGCCACGTCTGTTACCTGTTTCATATTCCTCACGTCTCTAACTTTTTGTGCCAGTCTTCCCTCTTATTTTTCCTCTGACTTGAGCTATTCTGTTTCTCTCCCCAATAACTCCACCATCTATCCCCAGCAACTCCGCCACCTGTTCTTTCTTTCCATATTTCTCAAGTCCATGTCCTTGACTGTCCAGTCTCAGTTTCCAATCATTGCTCTTAACATAGTGTCATTTGTCTCACCTTCCTCTCCCGCTTCAAATTCCTTGACCCATTCCCACTTACCACTCTTCCCACCAATACATCTTGCTCTCGTCCAAATCAATCAACCTGATTGAGGTCGACGTTTTCTGAATGCACGAGGGAGGACAAGACAAGGCTCCCTGCTTCCATTTGCAGTGCTGAGAACAGGCAGGATACAGTCCAGACTGGCATCTGCAGGTCAAATCTAAAGAAGACAAAACTTTGAAGAATGTAAAGAACTAACAAATCTTAATAGAGCATAGACAATTACATTTTTTTTTCTTTTCCTCACAAAGGCTAACAGAAACGGGTTGCATTTGGGGCTGCTTTTTGTATAAAGAAAAACGTATGCATGCAGCAAGCCATACGTCACATCCATATGCCGCTCCTGTGATGCACATCCAAAGGACACAGCCTGTTGTGTAATATGTACCAGTACCAGATACACACTGCAAGCAGTTAACATGAAACCTGCTTACAACTTGTTCATTCAGCCTAAAGTCCTACCACTGTTTTTCATTTAATAGCAATTGCTGCCTGTGTCCTGTGCATTTCAAGGGAGTGGCTACTGCATATTATTTGGGAGAGAAGGCATCTGTGCCTCCATTTTGCTGCTCTTAAAGCCTCCACAAACATGATGCAACAAATGCTGAAATGCTATTATCCCGTGCTTTTCCGTACCTCTTGACATGCTGAAGAATAAAGTTTCTTTGGCCTTCCTGTAGCTTGGAGGGCAATTGTTGGAATACAGATGTTGTCCTTTTTTCCTGCTTTTCCTCCCTTCCCCAGCAATAGGGCTTAATGCTCCACTTTGACCTTGTAAGCATATAATATGTACATACTGCGATATGTTCCTTTTGGGGATGACTCAAGAAGATCTGTTTTGTGGGTTTCACAGCATTGTCAGGTGAAGCTGGGCCTCAATTAAGATAGTTGTGCAATGACATTAATGGTTTGTCTCTGTAGTGCCTATGCCAACTGTCTCTTTCCCTTCCTGATAATAATATACTGTCCAAAGAAGATGCCAGGAAGTGCTCTGGAAGTCTCACATTGCAGAGCACAGCTGATACCAGACTGCTTGTACACCTAAGTGAGAAAACTACAACATGGGTAGCAATCATAGAATCGAACAGACCTTTAAGATCATCAAGTCCAGTCGTTAACCCAACACTGCTAAGTCCAGCACGAAACCATGTCCCTCCCTAAGCACCACATCTATACCTCTTTTAAATACTTTCAGGGATGGTGACTCCACCACTTCCCTGGGCAGCCTGTTCCAGTGCTTGACAACCCTTTTGGTGAAGAAATTTTTCCTAATATCCAATCTAAATCTCCCCTGGTGCAACTTGAGGCCATTTCCTCTTGTCCTGTCACTTGTTACTTGGGAGAAGACACTGCCCCCCACCTTGCTACAACCTCCTTTTGGGTAGTTGTAGATAATGACAAGGTCTTTGAGAGCAATAATGCTGAGGCCCTTTGTAGGAAGGCAGGGAGTGTGCAAATGGAGAGCTCTGCCTTCCTCTGCAGCTGCCATCAGTGAGAGTATTTGTTATAAGGGAACACATGCTGTTTCTCCAACCCAGTGGAGAAACCCATTCTATGCGGGATTGCTACCTTCTTCCTAATGTTCTGAAAGGTCCAACAAAGGCAAGTACGCCTAGCAATCCTTACGCTTACCCCAGAGGAACATCTGATGTCTCCCTTTATACTCTAAGCTGTGACATTTGAAGTCTTTTTCATGGATTAAGGTATAGAATGTCCATACAAAACCAAAAGTAAGCAAGGGGGTGACTCAACACTATCAAGCCCCACCATTTTTCAAAAATGGGGGAACCTATATGTCTATATGCTAAAGAAGTTGCCACAAGCAAAATAAAGACCATAAAACAATTCTTGTTCCCTTCCAGAAAGCAGCTCATCTAAATGTGAGCACCCAGTTTCTGAGCAATGTTTTTTAACAAGCTTTGCCCTATTTATTCTTTAAGAAGTCAGGCCCCTCCCTCATAAAAATGAGTGTGTGTCTCAGAAAAAAAGTGAAGCTAGACTTCAACTCCATAATCATCATGCATTCTACTATGCTGTCCTTCTCTGGGCTGTTCTGTTTGAAAAAAAAAAAAAAAATTAACTCCCAGGTACTCCCCCAAATCTGGGGGTCAGGAGGACTATTGAAAGAGCAAATAACCATTCAATATGTCACAAAGGGCTTCATTAGGAAAAAAAGAAAAAGGCAGACCTGGTTAGATCAAATGTAGGCAATAGAGAAGCTGTCCTGGGATTCCTACTGCAGCTGCTTCTGTAGTACTACTGGGATGATACCTTCTCAAGCTCCTGACCTTGTAATTGGATGGTGCGTGCAGTTTTATGGTTTATTTCTTAAGGTAACCTGACCTCTTAAACCAGTTCTCCTCAGTCAGAGCAGAATATTTTCTGAAAATCATGAATTTTGAATAGAAGATTATCATAATCCACTCCTGGAAGTGTTCAAGGCCAGGTTGGATGAGGCTTTCAGCAGCCTGGTCTAGTAGAAGGTGTCCCTGCCCTTGGCAGCAGGGTTGGAACTAGATGATCTTTAAGGTCCCTTCCAACCCAAACCATTCTATGATTCTATAATTTGATCAAGAGAGAGGATAGTCAGAAAGACCACAGTTTATTAACAACTGACAATGTTTCTTCCACAAATGTTCCTTGTTCCTCCTTTGCTCACTCCTTCTACAACTCCCTTAAATCCTTCTCGCATCTCCCCCATTTGTCTGCTCAGCCTGTCAGTGCACCAAAAAGCAATATACCTTGTGGCAGACCTGGGGCAATAATGCACATGACAGTCAGCCAGCCAGCAATCTTTACCTACTTTCTTTGCTCCTGGACAGACAGGACAAACATCTTTACAGGCCATTTGTTGCACAGGCTGTTGCCTTCCTAGGTCTGTGTTGTTACCCTTTGGAATTCCATCTCCCTATGCATGAAGAAATCATAAGATTACAGTGAATAACAAGCTTAACATGGGTCAACAATGTCACAATACTGCAATAAAGGTAATCAATCACCTTTTGGACTGCACAAACAACAATATAGCCGGCAAGACATATGAAGTAATCCTTGCACCACATTCAGCTCTGGTAGGGTCTCTGGTGGAGTTCTGCCAAGTTTTTGGAACATTTCATGAAAAAACAATGCGAAATGTCATAAGAAGGATGCAAGGCTTAGGACACACAACCTAGAAGGAAATGGTTTCTTTAGCTTAATGAAAGCTCAATTCGAGTAACAGTCTACAAATACATAGAACAGTTCTATGAAGGAGCAGAAGGGAATAAACTGATGTCCATAATGGAGGGCTTACCTCCATTAGGCAAAGGATTATGAAAAGCACAGGAAGAGATTGTTTTGGAAGACTGATCAGTTTTTATCTTCAGTTAGTTTGTTTTTCATAACTAGTGGAAGAAATATTTTTATAAATATTGATCGCTATATTTAAGTTTGTCTTGGAACGAGGGACAGACTGCACTAACCACCAAGGTCTCTTGATGTCCAGATTTTCTACATGAGCACAACAGAAAAGATACGAGGCTGCCAAGAATACGACACAGTCAGCTTGATAAAAGATGCATAGAGGATCTTAAATCAGATTCTATAAATTGTATATGGATTCTCTAAATCATCATAGGCATCACAGAAAATAAAAGTTCAAGGTTATGTAAAAGTTGTGTCAATAGCCTTTCCTTTTCTCAACAAGTCTTCAAGACAGCAGAATTGGACCATTAGAGAGGAATAATTGTGCACTCCCCAATCAGAAGACCATCTGTATTTACGATACTGATTTTTGCTGGTCAGTTGAATGTTGGCTAAGACAGACTGTAAAGTACCGATTTATTATTGTAATAGTAATAATAAAGTATGAGCAGCATTTGATGAAGGAGGGGTGTGTTGTTCCTGTTTCAGACCAAATTTTCACTTGGCCTATATTAAAATGATTAATTTTGTCAGGAATTGTCAATAATGGCAGAGAAGGAGCCATTTTCTCAGCAAAGAAAAGCAGATTATTGAAAACTGATCTTGCCATCAAAGCTCTTCTGCATGGCAGAATTATAACGGCCATTCTAAACCCTTTGACAGGCAGGTGAGGCTGCTGTCTCTAGTATGAAAAGAGCACCCATCAGTGCTGTTTCTCCAAAACCTAGCATGAAATAGAACTGCAAACTAGCAAGGTTGACACGCTCTCAACTTTGGTGAAAAAACAGCCTGCAGAAAAATTGTTGGACTTAAATTTATATTGACTCCACTAGCAATTATAATGCTGAGAACGGTAGTCGTAGATGCATTGGAAGAAACAGTCCTCATAACAGTCCTCATAATGAACATGGTACATGTAGTTCTGTACTCCAGATCCAATCATGCATACTGCTGGGTACTCCCTTCTCTTACAGCCTTTGAAACTTGCAGAACAAGGGCCTGTACGATCTTTCCCACATCCCAAAGCAGCCTGGCATTATAGCCATTTAGAAAAAAAAGAAGTCTTTTCATATATTAAGAGATAACACGATCAGAAGAGTAACAGTGGGCTATCCATTCCCTTACACCTCTGACTAAAACTTGTTCTCTATCACTGACTTGCCAAAACTCCATATATTCTGTGCATTTTTGCAAAATGGGGCCTCAGGGAGGAGATCATGCAACGTGTCAGCCTCCAAGTGTCAGGCCCAGTCTTGCAATCCTCATGTCAATTGTTTTATTGCAGTAAATGGAACTGCTCCTGTGAAAAACACGCAAGGGGCCGGGAGTCAAGCTGAGAAACAGGCCAGTGATAACAAAGTTGTTTTAAAATGCCGTATCACTGTCACAGGTTATCATAGTTGAACAGCACAGTATAGCATGGCATTCTTGATCCTCATCTCCTTCAGAAACCTAAAACCCCTCCTCTTTTTAAAACAATGCAAGACCCCTCTACTGTGAAATTCTAAGCAGAAACACCCCTTATATTAGTACAATTCTCATTAACTGTACACAAATATTTTGGTTGGTGCTGATGCCTGCATGTTTTGGTTCCAGTGTCCATTTAACAAAATGGTTGAAGTTGATGGAAAGGAAGCAGAAGGCCTCCCTTGGTTGTCTAAGGGAGCTACAGTGCATAGATAGGATCAGCTTGCAGTTTTGTCCCGAATGCTCATGCTGATGCCCTCAGGATCCAGTCCTAGCTATTGTCTATTACCTAATATTGGGAAAAACTAACTCATCATTATCAGGAGTTTAACCCCAGTTACCCCTTTTTGTCCTTGAATAACCATTCACCAGCATTAAAGGGGTAGCAGAGTAAGCGCACATGCCTCTGCCAACCAATGTATTTCTAGCAGCAGACCAAAACCCTGCCCCGGCAAGCAAAGAGGCAGGAGATGCAAGCAGTTTGGTGTGATACAGCACAACGTGGCACGTGGTCATGATAACAGCTTTAGAGAAATGCACACAAATGTTTTTATTTTGCTTTTGTTTCATTTTGAAGGCATCTGGGGGAGAAAGAGGCAAGAAATCAGTGTTATTTCATTGCTTTTAATATTTTGATTTTGTAGACACTTCTGCACCTAGTTTTTAATATTTAACCTTGAAAATTGTTTGATACAGATTTCAGATCTGAAATGCCACACTATGTATATTTGTTTTATAAGACGTGGTAACAGCTGGAAAAGAACAAGGCCTTTCCTGGCAGTAGGAATAAACCCCTCGGTCATGAACTGCATCTCTCAGCAGTCTGTCCTGTGCGTGTCTTGCATCACATGCTGTCGTCTTGCAGTCATGAGTCACTTGCTTCAGCTCCCACTGCTCGGGGAAATCAGCTTGGCAAAGCTACCTCGCTACACAGCTTATTCCCTGGGGAAATGTGCACACAAAGCAGTGGGAAGTCGGGCCACTGCTGCGCTCAAAACAGAACGGATTTGCATTTGAGCTCAAGCTGTAGGGAGTACACACTAAATTGACTAATACCACATCTATTTCTAGTCCTGTTACCTGGGTAATGGTAATTTCATTTTGTTATTTTCCTTCAGTGGTTACAAAAAGATTTTCTACTTTAAATTAACCTTTAAAAATCTGAATGAAGTTCAGTAAGTTCACAAACTCTGTATTTCCATTTAGTGTCATTTCACTAATTACCAAAATAGAGGACAGATTTCAGGAGTCTGAGAGATGTTAGTTCTGTTCCAGGCTGGAAATTCCTTTCTAATTTGCTCTTGAGTTTGCCTGTGCTGTTACGGAACAATTTTCTGCACTATTGTAGCTTTGACCATGGTGAATAGCAGCAACAGCTAACCTAGGTAGTTCTGAAGGTCTCCTGGTTTTTCTTCTTAGTACAAAGCGATAGGATGAGGGGGAACAGCTTCAAACTGGAAGAGGTTAGATTAAGAATAGATATTAGGAAGACATTTTTTCACTCTGAGGGCGGTGAGGCACTGGAATAAACTGCCCAGAGAAATTGTGGATGCCCCATCCCTGGAGGTGTTCAAGGCCAGGCTGGATGGGGCTTTGCGCAACCTGGTCTAGTGAGAGGTGTCCCTGCCTATGGGCAGCGGGGTTGGAACGAGATGATCTTTAAGGTCCCTTCCAACCTAAACCATTCTATGACTTGATGAAAAACATAATGGCAGAGCAAAATTAGAAGACATTAGTGGGACCACGATTTCATACCAAACTTTCATCAGGAGTTTCAGAATAAGCCTAGGTTTGCTAGATATAGCATTTACTAGTAAAGTAAAAAAAAAAAAAAAAAAAAAAAAAAAGAGAGAAGCCTAAGCCCCTCATACACTCCTCCAGAACTGTAATTCACATGACTAGCCAAAGTTACAAAAATTAAGAGTAAATTAATCATTAGCTTCCATGCTTGGAACATGAATAATGAACAATTCTTTTCTGGAACCCAGCTTAAGACCCTCTCAGTGAACAGCAGCAATCCAAAGGCAGTCCCCCAAAACTCTATCAAAAGTAAAAGGGATAAAATGAGAGCGTAAGACTACGGACCATTAGCATAACATGAGCAGCGCAATTATGTGCAAACCACAGAATCCGGACTTGGGCTTCTGGAAAGGGACGGTCAGAAAACAATGTTGTTTTGGACTCCTTTCAGTCTCTCACCTAAGAGAAAGCAAGATGCTTCATACAAGTTTATTTCTTATGAGGACCTTTCATCTTCCCAGACTTGGTACCCTGGGACTAAAGGAAAGAAAACTTTTTGCATAAATTACTAAAACCACATAGTGAAAAACAGCCAGCAAGATACCGGTAGGTTTGATAGCAAAGATATTTCTCCAGGGCACCTAACAACCTCTATATTTAAATAAGCTAAACTGATACAGAAAAGATATGAAGATTGCATGAGATAAATGGACAAGAACTAAAAGCTGCCATCTGGCCCTGGCAGATACATGAGCCGCCTATCATTATCAGCAGCAATGGTTGGCTCCTCAGCCAATTAACATCGTTCTCCATGGCTGCTTAGAAATAATCACCAAAAATGTCTGTATGATGTGGAAGCCCTAAAAATGCCGAGGGTAAACTGCAAATTCCGGTGCCTGGCATTACAATACAATATAATACTTCCTATTCTCGGAAAATAACTGTGTTGGAGTTCAGGCCCTCAGTGGCCAATTTTGCAGCCCGTGAACATCAAACAGCAATTTCTTCCCCTCTTGCTGTAAAGGGCTCCTGAATGGATTTCTAAGAAAGAAACAGTGGGCACCCTCTCTGCTCTGTCAGTCTATTTGAAGGCAGTGCAGATCTCGTGACTGATTCCCGTTCTTCCTTTCAAAGGGATTAATGACGGGGAAAGACTTGAGGGCTTTCTTTTCAGAAACGAAATTACTCCATGGCAATACTCTGCAGAGACAAGTACATGTTATTGGATTATACAAATGTTTACAGTTTCAGCCTTCGTTTTATGGCAGATGTCTCCCAGATGTTTACCATAGTGGCAAAGCCTATGAAAATGTGGCTCAAGACTGGAATGAGATCTGCTGCCTAAAAAATTAAGATCGTGGAATTCACTTCCCTGGAGAGCCTTGGCACTTCCACTTTTTTTATAAATCTGTGTCAAAGAGCTAGGATTTAATCAGGGATTCTCACTACATACCCACTAGTTTGAAAAGAGCAGAATTTCCTCGCCAAGCACTATTTTACTATTGTATCTCCCTCTGAGCAGTATCACAGAGAATGATGCAGACTGGAGCCTGACCAAGCCTTGATTAAACTAAAGCTTTCAATGGCAGAAAAATTCTAAGAAATTGTGAGCCCAGAAATCTTGCTGGACTTTGGGGAGAAGTCTGGCTTTTCTGTTATTAAGAAGGTCTTGAACTCCAGTTTCTGTCTTTTTCCCTTCTGTTTTAATTCTATGTCTTTCTGACCTTGTATGCATATTTTTTGTGCTGAGTCTTACATTCACCATCGTGTTAGTCCTGTTAGTCTTCAGGGAAGGTGGACCACAGAAACAGTGACAGCAGCTTTTCAGCAACAAACATTGCAGGAATGCAAACAACAGACAGTTTCCAAGACTGCAGAACTTGTACACAGAGTCAAAACCACACAGTGTGCAGAATTCAAACCTTCCACGGCTTTACTTTGATTATGCAAGGCAAACATCTGAAAGAGAAATGTAAATAAGAAAGGGTTTAGCCTAGGAACTGTGTAATTGCACTGGGTTACATGTTCTATGTGGAGCATTGTAAAATCCTTGTGCTGAAGCTACTGGAGTGTTTGTGGGTTTTTGTTTTTTGTTTTTTTTTTTTTTTTTAAACAAGTCTAAAATTGGCTACTATCTGCTGGTGTCAAATCCAAAATGTGATATTTCAAAAGAATGGCATACAAATCCTGAAGGAATGATGTTACTAAAAAGTGTTCTTCTCTGTTTAGCTCTCCAAAAGGACTCAGCACACAACTGATTGTAGGAAGGATTTTAAGACTATGCCTTAAAGCTCTTCTCCAAGAAGAAATGTCCAAAAGACTTCTTATGTAGGAAAGAATCTAACAAATGCCTCCTTTAACATTTGCATATTTTTTCTCACCCCACCCACCCCCCCCCCCCCCGGGATAAAAGAGAAAAAAATTCTTTCAACTCCTCTTACCCAAGTTACATTTTGTATCATCTGGGATGCAGCCATTACAGATGCCTGACTGCAGCACAGTGGTCAAATATGCTGAATTTATTTTAGAGATAACAGAATTATCATGCTAATAATTGTATCTGTCCAAAATATCATGACAACTGTTGCAGTGTTATGTTGAAGTAACAAAATCCACATGCTTTTTTTTTTTTTCTTAATAGAAGCTTCTCCCCAGGAAGGGTTGTTCATATTGTTCAACTTCTAGTTCTGCGACAGACTACATTAATTTTGAAAGAAGCACTATTCTCCTTGATTTGCATGGTGGGAATAAAATGTAAAATATGTTTGTGTTACCGTGCAGACTGTTGTGCAGACAGACATTTTCTGCCTTCTTGGAAACGCCAGCCAGTATGGGTCACTGAAATGCCACTCCAGGTCCAACCTGCTTGCATGGATCCCATGAGGAACAATGAGGGGCACTGAATCCTACCACGACCGACTGGAGTGTGTTCAGGGCAGGCACCACAAGTTTTGCTGTACAGCGCTCCACCAGAGTGACCGAGACCCTACACAGCACAAAGGTGGCATAAGGTACTGCAGTAAGTCATATCTTGGCCCTGTGGCTAAACTACAAATGGGGATTTCCATCTGACACCTTGTATAATAAAAACACATGCAGCACTTAATTTAATTTAGTATGCTATCCCTACGGTCTTCAACACTGTCAACACATACTGCCATCTAGAAACTTAGATGTGTGAATTATTTTAAACATATAACAAGAATGTAACTTTTACAAGACTTTGTTCTGAAGGAAATCTGTTTTCATTTCACCTGAGGATTTGTTTTAATTTTACTAGTGCCACTGCTGTGGATAGGTCACTTTCCTTTGTCTGAATAAAGTTTTTTGCATTCCTGAAAATTCTTTGCCTATCAAGAGAACATGATTAATTTTTTAATTGATCCTGTGCCTGTCAGTACCCAAGATGGAGATGCAGTACTCCATGTGGGATTTCTGCACGTACGTAACTCTATGTGGTGAGCTGCTGCTAACAAATAAGCAAACAGCTTTCAGACTGTCCACCTCTTACCTACTACCTACTGTGGCATTTGCACAATTATATCTTTGAAGTACGCATCTCACTGCATTATCACCTCAATTAACAATTTTAATTGTCGAGGAATGATAGCATGTGATCTACTTGTTTCTCCTGAGCGATCTTTCAGCTGCTGGTATCTACTTTATGGCCCAATTACAAAGGTCAGAAGCACAAGCTGCATGAACAGGTGCGTCCCATCACAACTCTACCGACTTTTGACATGCATCCCAGTCTTCATCAGGTTTGGCTATTTATACAATTAAAATAAAATAAAATAAAATAAAATAAAATAAAATAAAATAAAATAAAATAAAATAAAATAAAATAAAATAAAATGAGAGAGAGAGAGCACATGCACGTATGCAAGCACTTTGTACTTTCAAGTGGCCCCCCGGACGCTACCCTCCCATCTCCCACCCCCTAAATTTACAGATTTCCCCAAAATACAATGTCCACAAAAAAAGATGGTTTATTGGGCTAGACTAAATGATGTAATGCTTAGACACTGTATTTGTATTAACAATGCTGTTGCAGAGGTACATAAAATGACAGACGGATTTTTATTTTCTACCTGTGATTAAGTCTAAGCACAGGAAATAAATGACAAAAAAGGCATTTGATGCTTTCCAAGTCACATAGCTTTGATAGGCTATAAAAAATCTCGTATACCACATAATTTAAATATAATTTCAACTTTTTACCTTGCTGAATTAATTTTGTGCTTTTGAGTTCTCTTGAAGCTATAAAGAATTATAAACTATTAGAGCTTGAGAAGTACAAAGTTGATCAGATTCATAACAAAAATGTAGAGACAATCATTACAAAATACTGTCTTTTAAAAGGTATGCCACATTAACTTACTTTGACTCACAGCATGACTGGCAGCTGCAGAGCTCGAATAACACTGTGAAAAAACCTATGGAGCGATATCAAACAGGTTGGATCATTTTTTCTTTTCTCTGTTCCTATTGATACATCTCTCCGTACAGTACCACTGTATCTGTGCAGTGGATAGCCCAGATGTCACATTTATCTCTCATTTTTTTTGTGTTCAACATTTATTGGAATTGTCACTATCCAAACATTTCGGGTAATGTATTCAATTTAACCCAACAATGCCAATTAAACTGCATTGACAGTGTTTGGCTTTTGTTTGTAAAGTTGTCCTGAATGAAATTCCAGACACCACTGAAGACAATACACATGACATACATACATTTACAAAACATTCCACCAGTTTCATGGCACAGACGGATTATGCATGAATCCCAACAAGCAATCACACCACTAAAATTTTTTGATAAAAAAAATGGCTGCCATTTGTGCCCTCTCCATTTAGCGCTGTGGACAACAAAATATTTGGACAAGCAACAGGTTCAATGGATCCACAGCCAATAGAAAAAGATTTAAATACAACCATTTAAATACATTTCTATAACAGGTTATATGTATTAAAAACAAAACCAAACAAAGCCAAACCTCAATGCATTCCGATCCTCTATTTTTCTGTGCACACCAGATCCACCTACTGATTGTTTGCATCTATATCCTTGGAGGAATATGGCATCTTCAACTTAATGCATTAACAACCATGCACATACAAATGCTTTGATGCGTATTCCACAAGAACTTCTTACCCACAGTACAAGATAAACAGTACAACATATTGAACAGCCTTTGTTAAATCCTAATTACCATTGTCTTGTCAAAAAAATGCATTATGCTAATATACAATGAGATTTTTTATAAAAAAAAAATAAATGAACAATTGCTCAAACAGCAAGTATCAGATGTATTCTCCAGAGTTCTTTACTGATCAAATGAATACAAATTAAAACAAAACCAAATAAAATTCAGTCCTTTATTTTAAATGAGAACAGATGAGCAAAATGACCTTCTGGCAGTACCACAAACCATGGACTGTCACAAACTCAGTGCAAGAACTGGCACGGATAAGAACTGAGCAACTGAGAGCAACCAGCAATCTACAAGTACACCAGTATTTTGAAGAAATTCCAGATGAGTCATGAAAGAGCAGTTTCACTCCGGTTGCTTACAGGGAGCGATCTGGCAGAGGTCAGCATCAAAGACTGGTAAAAAGTAGTACTGAAGTATGCAAATACATTTTGTCACAAAATTTAATTTTGCTGGCTGAAGTAGCCAACTGTTCACCAGTTATCATAAGACAAGGTAAGGAAGCAGACCTACCTTCTCTATTATGGGATCACAGAAGTAACCGGTGGGAAGCTTCATGAGTAGCTTTGCTTTGGCACCAGGTTGTGCTTTGAAGCTGAGCTCTAATGTAGAGTTCTGCTGCAAAGGCTCTGCCTTATTCACATAAGCAAAAACTCTCAAAGAAAGATTTAACATCTTCCAACCGTATAAAAAATGTTTTTATTTTCATTTGCTCTCCCCTTCCTCACAGTTCCCCCTCAGAATACATTAATGGTCTCTCACAGAAGTACACCGCATTCTTTACTAAAGAAGCAAAGAAGAAACAAAACATGCACAGTAGCAACAAAATATCCAAGTAAAAACTTAACGCAAGGAAATGCTGCAGAAAGAATTCTTCTGGTTCTACATCAAAACCAAAACCAAGCTGTCTGGGCTGTAAAGTTTTACCCTGTCTTGAGAGGCACCAAAGCTTTTAGAGAGAGACGTGTGTCCTAACCAAAGATGCACTACACCGACTGAGCTCTCTTCAGGACAATCAGAGGTTCATTCACTGAATGATATCTGAGTTCTCGTAAAATGTGGTGACACCAGCTGCTAAAGTAGAAAACGAGGCGTCTTGTCAGACCTTCAGGAAAGACAGCAGCGGGGGTGGGGGGAAGACATGCAAATATCAAAGATTTCTCCTGTGCAAGAGCATTATTTCACTTACAGTAAATAGAAGAAGCCAGCTTACGACATGACAAGCGTAAGCCAGCTTTGGCACTTGTGTTACTGAAAATAATGTGGTGACTGTTCCCAACTCAGCAGGCAACCAGCTGTGAAGGTTTATTTGCAACAGTGACCACTTGAGCAGCTAGGCATTTCTTATCCCAGGGAAAGCTTGCTTACCCAAGTCCAGCTGTTATTAAACAGGGACACGAGGTAATCATTATTTCCAGAAGAAGGATTAACAGGATGCCAAGGGTGACACATGAAAAATGACGGGGTAAAATTTTAAAATACACTAACAACTAGGAGGTTTAAAATCTACATTGTGTTTTTCCATTTTAAGCCCTGTCCAATGAAAAACAGTTTAATAACATGAAGTGCAAGTTCTCTTTAACTGGCTCAAAAAAAAAATAAATCACCGGAACAATCAAACCCTGAACATTCCTTAATTAAATGAACAAGTCTCTCTGGAATGACATGGGCGGAGACCATACTTTTTGTAGACCAAACCTGAGCAGAGATCAGATTTTGTTTCTTTTCTGTAAATATACAAAACAGGTATTTCAAGATACAGCTGAAGTGGTGTCAAAATTGCAATGACCCAGGTCACAACCAGAATTTTGTATATACAATTCGTATTAACTTAAAAAAATAATGAAGTTCAAAATACCTCCAGAGAACATTCTAGGTTAGCAAAATGTCCTGTACAAAAGTAGGCCACATCTGTTGGTTTAAAAGAAGTCCATAGCAGTTGGTCTCTTCTTAGCTGATATAGTAGATGGTTTCTTCATTTGAGGCTCTCCTGCTGGGGTACCTGTGGGTGACTTTAGCACCCCATGACGGGGTTTCTGTGCAGGATTAAAAGCCACACGGGAAGGTCCTTCTGGGCTCACTAATATACTTTTGTCAGTCTTCTT
This sequence comes from Vanellus vanellus, assembly GCF_965231255.1. Classification (NCBI taxonomy): domain Eukaryota; kingdom Metazoa; phylum Chordata; class Aves; order Charadriiformes; family Charadriidae; genus Vanellus; species Vanellus vanellus. The sequence goes on along the minus strand of NC_138905.1, from coordinate 123,902,723 downwards.
AAACTCTGTTGAAAACCAAGCAAACAAGTTAAAAGAAATATAACTGCTGGAATAACTGGGCTTCTCAATCAATTGTGGAATTGCCCAACCCCGCAAGTCTGCCCTAGATCTCTAAGTCCATCACTAAGGATCAGAAGCCTAAGACTGCAGAAAAAAAGGAGAGATGGTGGAAAAGCACATCCCTTAGCAGAGTCACTTTGAGAATGGGTTCTGTTGCACAGAGGGGCTGTGAACCATTCCTCATGTTTTAACAGGCAACCAGAGACTCTGGGCTTACTTCTCAGAAACAAATATTCCAGCTATCCTGAAGATCACCACACTTTAGTTTAAAAGATGACGATGGGTAAGAAGTGGGTCTACTCTGACTGTTAAAACAGCATTGCTCTAGAGACTATTTGTTATCCCTTCTGCTGGCGGGTAGGCATTTTTTTCTCTTTGTGCAGCTGTGCTACGTTAAGATAAAGATACATAACTAAACCCACTATTGTCCATTTGAACTTGGCCTATAGCACGCCTCAGAGAGTTAAAAAAAAAAAAAGGCAAAAATGAATACATGGAATAAACTTTTATGCTATGGAGTGAGACATTTATTTAACAGGGAAAACACTGTCTGCTTACAAGTGGGATCCAGAAAAGAACTGACGTTTATCTACTCATTACCATTAATAAACCACAGGCAGCCAAGCTGAAACTGAAACTTTGCTATTAAACAGCCTGAACTCATCAGCACCTTTGTCCTGGGAAACAAAAGTGAGCAATGAAGACTGTGAAGTGCATTTATTTCCCTAAGAGGTGCCCTACAGAACAGGCAGCTCAGGAAGGAGAGTCTGTCGCTCTGCTGCACTGTTTTCTATCCATAAGGCTCCTTCTGCAAGTCAGTAATGCAGCGCCCTGGAAACATGCAAGTCTAGCTCTTGGGACAAATGTCCTAAACTTTATCATCTCCTCTGGACAGGAACTTGAGGATGGTTTATAAATTATATACAAACACTGAGACAAAAAAGGATCAGAATCATCCTGTTTCAGAGAGGTGAAGAGTATAGGTGTGTATCAGTGCATACAGCTTCCCCCTTCCTCGGCGACAAGAAAGACTGTGGAGACACACAGACATATTTAGACTCACCAGCAGTCATGTTTTTATTCAAGCCAAACGTGACTTTTTTTGAGCTGGTCGACTGCAGCTTGTTCAGCTATAAAGTAAAATAAAGACATGATATAAAATAAGATTTCTGGGTCCATGCTACAAGTTCTTTTACCTGCATCCCATCAAAACCAATGCAAAGCAGCCTACTTCCTTCATTTGATTTAGAACCCCCACAATCTTCTAGCAGTGACCCCTGCGAAGACAGCACTGTTTTTCTAGCCAAAAGCAAACACATTCCATTTGTAGAGAAATCACGTATTTTCCTTAACATCATTACGTAATTCAAAAACAAACAAGAAGACATTTGTGTATTAAATACACTGGCCCCACTGCGCTCAGGCCTCAAAGTCCAAAGAGGGCTTGAAAAGATATTATATGTTAAAAAGTTTTAGAAAAGAGGGGAGTCTTTTGAAGCCCTGTACTCTTGCCAGCCTCCACAAGTGGGAAGAAATGGAGGCTCAAAGTCCCTTAGCAAGTCTGAAAGTCAGCTTATGCTTTTGATTTCTTTTGTCCTTTCAACAAGAAGGTATTTCTGAAAGCAGGGGAGAAGAAGATATTTTAAAGATGCCTACGACTCATTTTCTGAAACTCTGGAGCCATGCGTGACTCTGTCTACAAGGAAATGCAACAGCATTTCCAGTTTTATCTGCCTGTTTTAGGAAACTAATGCAGAGTGGAAAAGACAGCATGAGAGAGGTCACGTCCTTTGCCAGGGCAGGTAGCTTGGGAAGAGACCCGTTCCCAGACTTGGCTGCTGTCTGTGAGATCACATTACCTGCATGGATGCCCTGGTGGAAGAGATGGTGCTTCTGGCTTTCCTGAAGAATACTGCCTTTGGTACATTTTTTTCAAATTTTACAAAATCACTTCCTGGTTTTGCTTTCTTTTTCTTTAATGGTGATAGAGCAGTGCTGCTTTCCTATAAAGGAGGGAAAGGAAAAAATGCTCTCAGTACAAAAATACTGTAGTTAACTATACCTAGTACAGTGACCAGCGTGCAGAGCTTACCACATGTGGCTTCTGTAAATATTGGTACAGCTGAGAGACAGCTAGTTGGTACTCACATAAGCTAATCATCATGGTTAACTCTCAGGAGTTAGTTTTGCAGTCAGGATGACTGAAAACAGAAGTTTTAGCAGGCTCTGTGCTGAACTAGGAAGGCCATTGCAAAAGAAAGAAAGAAGAACTTGTAATGCATTTGCCTGGCTTGTAAGAGTGCAAAGAAAGATATTTTCTTCATGATCATGAGGCTGCCTTACTATTGACCCAGCTCTTCTGCACACAAGTGCTGATTTTTTTTTTCTTTGCCCTTAAGCAAAATCTCTTCTGTGGAACCTCTGGATGCATAAGAAACACAACTAATGAACAAGCCCAGCTTTAGGCTAAGATGGATACTGGAGAAAAAAAAGTGGAGTATGAAGTTTGTCTATACTATCAGAAATCCAGCTATCGCGAATTTCTACTAATTTGCTGCCTCACATTCATATGGAGGATTGTCATTTAAAGCAATCCTCTCCAGCACAAGGCAATTCTCAGGACCTGTAGTGGCAGCGCCGCTAATGAAGTGCACCACTCCAGAGCTTTCCAACCTGTTGTCTATGGGCCACAGATATCTGTGGGCTACTGTTGAGGGGAAGTTCAGCTATGCTTCACAGCAACCTCCAGATGTGAAATTCCAAAAGCATTTCGCAGTTGTGCTGTGGAAAATGCCCAGGGGATATGGTCCCTTTTGATTTGACAATCATTTCTATTTTAAATAAAGTAAAAAAGCAGAAGTCTTTTAGCTTTCTGAATTCTGGAGACAACTGGGAAATAATGCTGAACTTGTCTGATTTTTCCCCTTCTCCCCCTCCTCCTTCCTCTCGATAATTGAAGGTAATTCTTTGGAAGTGTGTGTTGTCTTTGAAATCAAGAATCAAAACACACCCCTCATGATTTCTGGGCACAAGACCAGTATTACATAATTAAAACCAGGAAATAAAACAACATGTTATTTTTCAAGCAATGAAAACAAAATTAGCAAGCCAATTCCCTCCACGTTTGTGCATTTTTTTCTTTACCCTGCCCTCTTCTTTCTTATACCAATACTCTCATTCTCCTGACTTGACTCCCAAATTTCTCTCCTTGTTTCCATTCCCCCCCTCCCGCTCAACACACACATGTACACACAGCTACCTGGATTGGACAAGAAATAGCAAATGCTATAGTTTCTTTGGAATTACACTTGGGAAGAGTGGCCCACTAGCCCATGCGCTGACTGGTCAGCCAGCCAACAGACAAGTGCTGGTGTCATGCTGCTGCCTTTCCTTCAGCGGCTACGCTAATTTGCGCCAACAACTCATTTCCCTGAAGCTTGCAGGAACTTCATCTTGAATCTATTGCACATCTTTGAACCTGTTGATCAGTTGGAGCAGAGTTTTACAAAGAGAGATGGGGGTGGCATAATCATATTTTCTTAGAAACTAAGCTTTTACAGAGAAAGAAAGACAAGGTATGCAAAAATGAATATTTAGGTAACAGGAGAAAAAGCAGAAAATGAGCAGTTAAAAGAATTTCAGTGGCAGGAGAGGGAAGAACCCCTGCACCCTCTCTCTTAGCCACAATCCCAAAACTATATAGTACAAAATGCTTCCTGTTTCTCAAATCGCTAAGCAAAATCAACACTATTCTATTTATTGCCAAGAAGAAAACGGGGGTGGGAGGTAAAGGGGAAAAAAATAGCTTGTTCCAAAATTGCAAGACATAGATTTTTGAAGATGACTACAATCAGACCTTCCTAGCAAAAAACCACAGTATTGTCTTTATAAGAAACTGGACCATTCATAAATGTGATCATACAGCCATTGATGACATTGAAGGTCACAGTGTCATATTCTCTGTTCATTCTTTCCCCAAATACTTTCCCCATACAGCACTAACAATTTGTTTAAGATTTAAGAGAAGTGAGCCAGCGAAAGAAGACACCATTGGAATTACTGTGGGCAATTTCACAAGGAGCTTATATTAAACTAAGCATGTGCTGCTGCTGCTGAAAAAGGGATGTTCCATCTTCCCATTCTCATCCTTTTGCCAAAATACACCCTTTGTGAACATGCTGTAAACTCATCTAGAGACCCAATGCAAAAGAATAATTAACCCAGGGACCGAAAAAAAGAAAGAAGAAAAAAAGACAACCCCATATCCTAACAACCTAAGTTTCAGCTAGATGAGGTCCTTCAGCTGAATAGATGGCTCAGGCTTTAGTGTTGCTGCACAGGAGGGCATAAAACCATGGTGGTGGGTGTGGATTTCTGGGGAATTGAGTTCTTTTTGGTGACAATGCATGACGACATCAGCACACAACCTGCCCATGAAGCTCCACAATCAGAAAGCTAAAGCCAAATTTGAAAACGAGCCTGGCAGTTCATGAAAAAAAAGGCAGAGGAAAAGAATGAGATATACGTACCCCCTTCCTGCTTTTCTTGCATGCGGTCTCCAGAACTCCATTGGCTTCGACAGAGTTTAGCACCTCTTTTACTTGTCTCTTCTTTTTCAAGGTTGCTGCTTTCTGGCTGGAGACTTTCATCCCTTCCAAACCAATTAGCTTTGTCTTTGTCTTCAATTTGACCTGTCTTGAGGGCGCAGATTCAGAGCCTGCATCTCCTGACAGGGTCCCCTTGTTGGATTTCATGCCAGTTTGTTGCAAAAGACGATCCCCATTCACCAAGACAGCCCCTGCTTTCCGTTTCTTTTTCACAACCTTTGGAGTTAATGGTGTGACAGATGGGCTGACATCCTTTGTTTCACTGGCATTAACTGGTCCATTCCGACATGCTGGTTTTACAGGAATATTTTGCACTTTTGGATTCATTTTCTTCAGCTGACTCTTCTTACTCTGTTCTGCGTCTGTCAGGCTGTTCTGTGCAGAGATGCTGTGATTTTCTCTGGTGTCAGTTGCTACGTTTGTGGTCTCATTTGCCTCATTTACTAGCAATTTCTTTTTCTTCCTTTCCTTGTTATTTTCTGGCACCTTTCCCTGGCTAAAAACATTAGATCCAGATGTTTCAGCTATTCCCTCTCCACAATTTCCATCAGCTGTTCCAGAATCAGCACTTGGGCTGTCCCTCTTCCTTTTTTTCCTCTTCTTCTGGGAAACTGATGCCTCCTTCGCACTTGACATCTCCTTTTCATCCTCTAAATCCACCCCAAAAAGAATGCCATATAACACAGATGTGAAACACAACAGTACTTACAACAACTGAATTCTATTCTATTTTTTTCTTTTTCCGTTCTTTTAAAATAGGTATACCATTTTCCTGCTATCAGCCAGCACAACAGTTTTACTCTTACGGCTGGTCATGACATTGCATTCCTCTGACACCTGGCCTAATTAAGATTTTGCTGATCTTGCCTTCTCACAGCTAACATCTAAGACGTTCCCTGTGGTAACCCTGTTTTGTATAGCAATATTGCTAGAAAAAGCTGTTATTGACCACCTGTTAAGCCCATCAGAGGGGCAACTCAGGGGTTCAGTAGTTAGGTGAGGTATTTTGGGGTATGATTGGGCTTATGCCATGTCAATATAAGCCGTGATGCCAGAGATTGATACTTGCACCTGGTTCTCAGTAACTCTCTTCACCTTTCCATAAACACCCCCAAATTCCTATATTTCTAACAGTCATCCTATTTTAAGGAGATTGAAATGTTTCTGTTTTCCTGCAGTAAATGGAACTGCTCAATGGAGCAATGCAAACAACTGCTTCCAGTTCTGCTTTTGACTGAAATTCTTGTGGTGACACTTGCTGCAAAATTCATAACAAAATTCCCACCATTTTCAGAGACCTTAATTTCACATTTAAACTTCATAGCAACATGATACAAATCAGCACATTCTAAACAACAGGTTTGCCTTCTTCAGAACATCTTGTATCTGATACTTCACCAAGATACACAAGCGACTGCAGATTGTCCTCTTCCAAAGGTTGACCTTGCCTTACCTTTTACTTTTTCTAACTTGTCTTTCTCCCAAGGCTTGACAGCTTTTTTCTTTCGCCTTCCCCTGCTGAATTCATCATCATCTTCATCTGTAGAAACGTCTTCGGGAAAATCTTGGGGGAAGATTCCTGTTGAGGAAGAAGGATAAGGTATCTGAAAACTAATAGTTCTATTTCTGTGAACAGTTACGCTGTTCATATACAGTGTAACTCCTACAGAAAGAAAATCAACTTCTTGTTCCCGACTCAATCCAAAACAAAATCATGAGTGATTCCTATTTAAGTAAAAAAAATCCTCTTTTATTTAAGGATAAAATACAGGGTTGCTCAAATATTGAAGGGGATTTGGCCATCTCACCAAAAACATGTAATATGTCTTAATGATTTGAAAAAAAAAAAAAACAAACCACAACTCCCCCCCCAAAGTATTCTTGAAACACACATTAAAAAAAAAAAAAAAAAAGATTTGCAATACACATTATACGGGAACATTATATATCCTTTAACTGAAAGAAACTGCTATCTCTGTATGCTGCTCAGTCCTTACCTTCTGCTAAGTCCTGGAATCTGGAGGTGGGGAGGAAGGGAGAGAAGGAAAAACAAAACAGTATTACTGGTTTAGTACCAATAACAACACTAGCAGCACTATACTTATTATGGTTTTGTCAAAATAGAAACAACATATTTTGCACAGAAATTTACAAAGAGCTTATCCCAGAAAAGATCTGCCTCAGAAATTCAAAAACTCAAACCAAATCACTGAAAGTATTGAGAAAAGAGCAATTTAATACTTCTCCCATATCTGTAACTTGCATCACACACCATCTAATGTCACATCCTGCAGTACAAATCCACCCAGTGTAGACACACCTCAGCTAGTTGCAATGAGGAATGGTAGCACAGGCTTCAGGCACCTTATGCATGTTATGCAGGGCTGAGACAAGCCTCCTCTCGTGACATTGTCACCAAGACAAGCAAGGGCAGAGAGAAAGCAAAGTAAAAGTTGCTTAGGACAAGGTGGCACATGCAAGGTGTACTTCAACAGAACTCACTTTTTGACCAGCTTGTACAGACGCTTTCTGTTAAGGGAAGGCGTATTTTTCTTGCTCGCCAATTCAAAGAGTTTGTCAGCAACAGCCTTATAATCAAACTGTTGGAGGAAAGTATGATGTGACTCGTTATCAACAATTCAAGTAGCATACACATCCTTTAAACAGTCATTTCCTTTAAACCCGAAGTATTTTTTTCTCTGTTGAATTTTACACCCCCTTCACACATGTATACTGACTTCTACAGATCATAGAATGGTTTAGGTTGGAAGGGACATTGAAGATCAAGTTCCAACCCCCCTGCCATAGGCAGGGATACCTCCCACTAGACGAGGTTACTCAAAGCCCCATCCAGCCTGGCCTTCAACGCTTCCAGGGATGGGTCATCCACAACCTCTCTGGGCAACCTGTTCCACTGTCTCAACACCCTCACAGTGAAAAATTTCTTCTGATATCTAATCTAAATCTACTCTCTTCCAATTTAAAGCCATTACTCCTTGTCCTGTCACTATATGCCCTTGTAAAAAGTCCTTCCTTAGCTTTCTTGTAGGCCCCTTCAGATATTGGAAGGCTGCTATAAGGTCTCCCTGGATCCTTCTCTTCTCCAGGCTGAACAAGCCCAACTCTCTCAGCCTGTCTTCACAGGAGAGGTGCTCCAGCCCTCTGATCATCTTCATGGCCCTCCTCTGGACCTGCTCCAACAGGTCCATGTCCTTCTTATGTTGTTGGCCTCAGAGCTGGACACAGTACTCCAGGTGGGGTCTCATGAGAGTGAAGTAGAGGGGGAGAATCACCTCCCTCAACCTGCTGGCCACTCTTCTTCTGATACAGCCCAGGATGTGGTTGGCTTTGTGGGTTGCAAGTGCACATCGCTGGCTCATATTAAGCTTCTCATCAACCAACACCCTGAAGTCCTTCTCCTCAGGGCTGCTCTCAATCCATCCTCCAACCAGCCTGTATTTGTGCATGGGATTGCCCCGATCCAGGTACAGGACCTTGCTCTTGGCCTTGTTGAACTTCATGAGGTTGGCATAGGCTAACCTCTCAAGCCTGTCAAGGTCCCTCTGGATGGCATCCCTTCCCTCCAGCGTGTCAACCGTGCCACACAGATGGTTGCTTCATTAACAGAACTGTTGAACTCAATATCACTTTCTCAAACATTCCTAACCTTAATTCTTACTCAAGAGATAAGACAATCATCTTCAAAACCCCCGCAAATATTTAGCTAAATACCAGATTTGAAGTGTGTCATGTCCTAATTCTTGCTTAAAAGCCACAGATGCGTGAAGCATATCTACCTGCATGTGTGTTTGATGGGTGGATCTGTCAAAGACACTACACTGCACTGGAAGTGGGTCTACAAACAACCCAAATCTCAACATTTTACTCTCTCTCCGATGTATCCCATCATCCATTACTTTTGCTCTTATTGTCAATGAAACTTATGCTGATTGCTTTACCACCCACAGTGACTTGGCTTTTACCATACATTTTTGAACTCTTGAAACAGGAAGGGAGGAGCAGAAAAAAGAAGGCATGGGAAAGAGGAAAGAAGAATTCAGAATGGAATTATTTTCTTATATGGATTTGTTTTCTTATAAACTACTCACAGAGTATGCATCACATAAATACCACCTCACATTAGAGCAGGAGATTAAAATTTTGTAACATGTTTATCTGATTAACATCTTTTACTTCTATACCTCTTGAAAGGGACCAGAAAAAAGAAAAGAGGGGGAGTATCAGTAACAGAGCAAGTAAGCCACAAACCTGCAGAACAGTCCCGATACCATCATCAGCATTTTCATTAATATCCTCTCTTTCTTCAGAGCTCTGAGCTGATTTTCTTGACAAACATCTGTCTTTTATTATAAAAAAAAAAAAGAAAAGACTGAATATTAATGTTTAGTTTGTAAAAACTGAGATAGCACACACTACTCTGACAGATAGAAGATCAGGTGCATTTTTCTGCATACAATCTTGTGAGCCTAGACTGATTTAACTACTTTATGTCACCAGTATGCAATACACAACCGTGGCATTATCTCAGCACCTTTTAAAAAATTGCCTTTGTACAAGAGTATATCTGGATTGAAAACCTTCCCTCTCAGCTTTTTTTCTTTCTTTTTTTTTTTTTTTTTAATTTAAAACTCCCACAGAATGCTAAAACCTCATCTTCTTCAAAAATGTTATGGACATCTGAGAGCCAAAAGCCAGACTGAGACTACTGATTTTTGTGACATGTTCTTTTGGAGTCACTTTGTTTAAGCACAATTACCCTTACAACACCTGGAACATGTGTTTGACTGGTTCAGAGCAGAAATGTGTTTCTAAGAAACAAATTTTCAAATCCTAGCAAGTGCTACCAAGGCTATTTAGAACTTCCTCCTCACCTTTAGTTTTAGGCACCTCTTCATTTCCCTGTTTGTCTTCTTCTGATGCATCCTCCTTATCACTGTTGCTACCCAGTTCTTTCATTAGGTCCTCGATGGCATAGGGGGACTGATCCACAATGAGCTCAAAGATACCAGTGGCTACAGCATGCAGCATACATCGACTGTGTTACAAGAGAGCAGGGATGAGAGTCGAAAGGCAGAATCATTTGCATCCCCCCCCTCCCCTTAAAAAAATGGAAATTTGAGGGACACGGGGAAAATGGGTAAGAAAGAAGAAAATGGAAGAGCATCTAGCTCTCCAGATGAGGAAAGTGAACCTGTTACTTCCTAAGCAGAAGTCCTTTAATCCAAACAGCGTCCTGCCAATGTTCCCTCTTAAATTTCACTGTCTTTATATACTGCTCTATATTACACTACAACAACAAAGAATCTAACCAGCTCAGCTGTTCTATGCATGTTAAAAAAAAAAGACAAAACCAACCAACAGATGTTGATATAATTCTTATAAATCCATGAAGACTATCTATAGCTTTGATAAACACAAGTTATCTTCAAATGACTGTGTACATAGGTAATAAAATATCCTTCTTTCTCTACACTCTGAAGTTATACTGTGACTCTTCAATCCATTTATTACCATGTGGAATGGTATATGCAGAATTTCTTAATTCTAAAAAAAAAACCATTTATCCTTTCATTAAACTTACTCCTTTGATTTGGCAGCAATTTTGCAGAAAGGCTCAATGAACTTGAGATTCTGGTCTGCTGTAAGCTATATGATTAGGAAGAAAAAAATAATTAGTACAGTAAATATTGTATGCGTACACTCAAACTGCTTGGATATTCGGTGTAGGGGGATCTTCTTTAAGAACATAAATCAATGTCTTTCAGTATACTACCTAATTCCAACTGACAGGAGTATCCAGCGACTCTTTGCTACCACTAACTTCCAGATATTCCCTGGAAGCATTATGAAAATGTTGACTGCTTCACAGGCTTTAATCTACTGAGTAAAGAAATACAACAAAGCTGCTTATTTTAGATATGAAAACATGAAGCAACAAAAGCTTAAATAATTACGTGCACTTTCACAAAGAAGGTCTGTAGCAGACATGAATAAGATGTGGGTTTCTCTTAACTGGACCACTTGGACGAAAACACTGCCAGCTACAGTAGCACTAAGGATAAAAATCCCTCCCTAAATTAAATTTATAAGCATCAACTTTGATTTCACATAGTCTAGGGGACTAATTCCCCATGCTTCCTGTGAGTGACTTAACCACAGATTTGTGACTGTGGAGCTGCAGAAATTATTTGGGCTCCAAGTGCAGGCAATTCTCTTGTGCAGACATCTTCTCTCACACCCCACAATTCAGAACCACAAAAGCTGCAGGCAGGATTGCTTTCAATACTGACTGCAAAGAATACACATGGGAAATTGTTAACAGCTTCGTCTATTGCAAGGAGATATATCAGATGCCAGAAACAAGAGGAGGTAAACGAGCAGAAGCCTGTAACGAAGTGTGGGGCAGCGGGCAGCTCGCCCTAGTGGAGTAACAGGAGCAATACCCTGGAAGAAGTTCAGCAGCGACAGCTGCACTAACAGGCTTTCAGTTGCTGCAAAAACTCTGCATCATGGTAACGTCAACCAAAATTAAGGGCAACTGAAACAGCAATATACAGCAGGGAAAAACAGATGTCATCAACAAAGTGAACAACTGGATGTAGAGGGTGAATTGCTCAATGCACAGGCAACAACGTTTGAAGCCAACAATAAACAAATAATAGACAACTTTGAAAGTTCACTTTCCTCCTCTATTTAGGTAGATTATACAGTCAGGCAAGAGCAGGCTTTATGTCAGTTTTTGCAAAAGCAAAGACTTGCAAACATGTTCACACAAGGGAAAAGATGTTAAATCCTTTCTGTTTAAACAAACAAATGAGAATAGTATAACTTCTCTATCGCTATTTCCAACCACAATTTGGAGCAGTATACCAGTACTCAGGAACTTGACAGAAACTACTATATTCTCACTGTCTACACTAAGACATGAACAAAAGTAAAATCATAACTTTTAATAAGTCATTTTCTTCATGCTTACTTAATGTTGCTATGTTACATTTAAAACTGTTAAACATACATAATCTAAAAATTATATTTATTCTAAAATGCTGTATGTCACAGTTAACATTAACCAGTAAAAAAAATACAACGTATTTTCTAACCTCTTTTGCACCAACTTTAGCCAATTCATCCAGATAGATATCAATGAAATGTAACCTTATCCCAGTGGGAGCAGTGCTGTTTGGGTCCATAACTTCTTTCATTAGTAGCGGCAGGAATAGTTCAATTAGACTGAAAAAAAGAATAGAGGGAAAAAAACAACAACAAGATATTAATATTTAATTGCGCACATTCTATTTGCTTTGAAAACAAAATCTAGTTGTTCGCAGGTTTACCCGTTCTTTATGAGGGCTGTTCAACACTCATAAGAAATAAATCCAATGAGCAATTTTCAGATCTTTAAACAAAATTTTTAAGAATCCATCCACAATCAGAACTTTTTACAGTCTAGATGATTTTGTAGCATTGGACGATCCACTTAATGCAGTTTGTTACAGTGAAAATCACTGGTTTAAAATTCACACCTTAATTTGGACTGAAGTTTATTATGCCATATGATTGATAGGGATGATGGGTAGGAGCAATTCTGCGATTTGAGCAGGACACTCTGAAGACACAGCTGTCACATTCATCCATCCTTGATGGGCAACACCTTGTACCCTTCCATTTTATGAGATGATTTTCATTTTGGTGCACACCCAAGTATTAAATTTAATACTGATCCTTTTCAAACTCATTTCAACTGTGCAGACTTTGCCTTCATTAAAGCATGCTATCCACTGACCCTTGGAGCAAAACAATGACACTGAATAGCAGATTGAGGGCTAAACTAGGCATAAAAAAAAAAAAATCATCATCTCAGTAGCTCAAACCAGATGTGAATGAGCTGTATACAAGTAGGACTGTGGTTCTGTTCAGTTACTGATTTCTGGACTACTACCAAATACTGCTGGAGTGACATGGCTCAAAGAGACATGCGGTCATTGCTGCATCTAAGCAGCACTTGGGACATTTTTTTCTTTTTTTTTTTTTTTTTTTTTCTTTTTCTGAGGCCTATCCTTGCCACCTTTCAGGAAAGCGAAGCTTTGTATATTCTACACTTTCTCCCCTAGTGTTCTGCAATTTTGCCCAGAACAAACGTTTCCAGTTCCAAAGAGAATTTAAAGCATTCTAAACCCATAAAGAGTATTTCAGTTTTACTGTAGTACTTTCTTCAAAAGCGTTTTAACAGAAATGAGAAATGGAAGACATGCTAGGCAGTTTTTAGGCTCCACCTAGGAGGGAAAGGCAGCTCTTGAGCTCCCTCACTCTGCAAAGAAAGGAACTATGATCTTCTCTTCCCACACTGCATCCTATGGGGGTGAAGGGCCTCCAGACCATCTCTCCAGTGAAGCTGGAAAAAGGGAGGCCAAAGCTGTAAGAAAACTTCTCAGCAATCAGTTTGGGTGACCATGCCTCTGACATGGGACTGTGTGTGTGGAAGAAGGGCTTCGGCTTTATCAAACCTCCTCTCACACTTTCTGTTCCTGTCAAGGAGCATTTTCATCTCTTCAACCTGTGGGTATTTAGCCAATGCAAAATTAAGGTAGAACAGAGGGGATGGGGCGTTCCCTTCTATTTCTGCAAAAACATGCCTATACACATTCCACATTTCAGAAGGCAAGAGAGAGAAAGCATAACCTCAACACTAGGTTATCAAGCACTCCTACTTAGAAGATGTAAAGCTCTTCATCATTTTAAACACAGAGCAAGCTTAGAAGTGGCACAAGAGCTCTAGGCAGAACAAGATGACCACAATTACTTGCCATTTGATAGAATACGGAAGAACTGCAAACAAAACCACTTATGTATACAACAAACAGGAAGCCAGTTTACAAATAAGGAGTTCTGTCTTATCAAAAGACAAGTCACCATGATTAAACACAGTAAAATAAAAACAAACAAAAAAAAAAGCCACAGCCAAGCAGAAAAACAACACAACCAAAAAAAATTCCTTTTCTGTATTTTCTGGGATGCAGGTTCCCTGTCTAACCTCTCCACAAGTGATATTCCACTAATAGCTCTCCTGACTAAATCAGTCAGATCTAGCATACTCCATTAAAAATCCAGAGCTCTCAGATTTCACGACTGCTTGGAATACTATTCGACAAGCTTCTATGTTCAGGTTTTGCATAAACACATATGAATTACTTTCTCAAATCTCTTTCTGTGAAACACGCACTAAATGGCTTAGGTGAATGTAAATGTAATCAATTGCAGTGTGTATTTAACTTAAAGAAGTGTAACACCTAACTTTGTTTCTAAACTACATATTGTAAGTGATCTGGAGAACAAATTAATGTTAAGACTTCATGACAGCACCATCTATGGAGAACAACGATCTATTAAATGAAAATATAGTTGATAAATGTAAATCAGGCAACTTCTTTATGATGCAACTACATTCAGAAAACTGCTCACCTTTCATCCCATTCATTTCTTTTCAGCACTTCAAAGGATTGCCTCAAAATCCTACGCATTAGCTGCAAAGTACAAAATTTGTTACACATGTTGTTCATGAAAACAGATAAGGGATTTACTGTGACTGTAATATGAATAGACTTCTTAGTAAACCTCCTCATAGCACAACAAGGTGGAAAGCTTCTTCATCTGAACATTTTGACAGACTTGTCTATCATGTCAAGCAACAGAAGGATGCTGTGAAGCTCAAAAGACAATAAACTATTTTCACAGAGTCACAGAATAGTCAGGGTTGGAAGGGACCTCTGGAGATCATCTAGTCGAACCGCCCTGCCAGAGCAGGGTCACCTTCATATCCCAAGCCCTGAAAAATCCACGACCATTTCTACTATACAGCTTCCTCCTGCTCCATCACCCTGATTTCTTCATTAAGTACTGCCAAATCTGAAAAAACCCACAGCTTAAACTGGAGACAACAATACAGGACAGATGATAACAATAATTTAATTTACTTTAAACTTGCACTAAGAGACAGCCATATGTAAAATAGGCCCAAACTGGCCGAAAACACTTCACTTACTGAAACACTTGGTTTCTGTTAATATTGAGAAACAAAAACCATCAGTGTATGTGCCTGCAATTAACTTATTTCAAAGAAGATAACCATGATTTTGTTCTTTACAAAGGTAGGCCTTTTAAGAATCTTCTCTCACTGATTTTACTAATGATTTGATATAGTATTTCCTATAGAAAGAATTCTGATAGCTGAATGTATTACAGTGGATACTTCAGTGGTGGAAAGTTGGGGTTCTAGTGACAACTATTTTACACAGAGACATAAAGTAATCTTTAAACAGTCTGATCTTCTAAATAACTGAAGTTGATGCAGTATCCTCTGAGACAGTATTTATATTCCATATATAAATCAATGAGAAACATCCCTACGTTATAAAGGAAGGCAAACAAGAAAGCACTTGCGGCCTGACATAAACTGTAATGGCTTTTAGATTTGAAGTGGTGAGTGAAAGCCTTTAAAGCAAGTATCTCTTTGCAATGCATCAAGAAGATAGTCACTTGTCTTCTCTTACAATATATATACATGCATGTGGAGACAAAGCTGCCTTCCAGCACACCACCATCACATCTTTTCTTGCAGAAAAGATCTACAAGAGAGTTAGTATTACCATATAATACTTATCAAGACGCAGATTGTCTATTCCATTCCATTCACGGTTCATAGTTTGCCAAAATGTCTGAATGAACAGGTGTCCTGTAAGAGAGTAAGAAAAAATATCTGCATGTCTGGCACAATGGTTTATTTTGCTAACCTAAAAGGATCTCAAGAAATCACTTCAATGTGAGAAAGGGATGCAATTCCCTAGGGATTTGCCTAGTGATGGGGACAGAGCTATGGGAAGACATGCTTGAGACGGGTACAAGGACGCAAGTCAATTAAACTTCAGAACAACACAACAAAAGGCACACAGCTACTTAAAACACAAGTGTAATTACAGGGACAGCTTTGTATCCATTTTGTGTTATATACACACAAGTTAAAGCAAAATAGCCATTCTGCACTCATTTCTACCCATCCGAGTTTTGGCATTAACTGAGCACTCTATTTCAAGCACATTTTGAAAACTGGGTGCTTAAGAGCTCATGAAACAAGGTTGGTTTTGAGTAGAAAATACACAGAACAAGTAAGTCTAGGCAGAATGGCAAAGTAAGGGGACAAGTTTACTTTGCTACCCACCTTGTAAAATCTCACCTTTATCACACTGGACATACAACTCTTCCCCTGCAACAGCCAGAAACAAACTGCATCTCATGCTTCCCTTAATGCAATCACACATACCAGTTGGACAAAAAGCAAAAACGAAAAACAAAGCAGCACCCCTCCCTATCCAGCTGCCTCTATTCTGGCACTGTGATAGTGGCCTCAAGATCGCCAAAGATGAAAATACCTTACAAAGAATTAGATCATGAAATAGTACTTACGAGCCTCTGTATTCTGAATCACATGGATAAGCTGTGAGATATTGTCTGCAAGTTCCTCCTAAAAGTAAATAAATACAGTTAGTATAGCATGTTTCAGAGCTTGGTCTCCTCATTTAACACGCAACCAGAAAACAGCAAGAAGTATGAATATCATGAAACATCCCTCAAAATTTAAAACATTCTCTTAACAGCTGCTTTAGTACTGCAGTTATCTTCCCATTGGGATTAGGTCAGTTATAAGAGAGGATTCAAGAGTGTCAAGCCCAGTTTATTTCACCAGATGTCTACGCAAATCATCTTTTTGACAGCAGACAAAATTAAATTAGGATGAGAAAAATCCCTTGTATTTAAATTAACAAATGATGTAAAACTTTAGGGGTACTGTTTTCATAAAGCTTAATTATAGGTGGATCTCCCTTTGCTATATGAGATAAACCTTGTTCATGAAAACAGACAAGTGATTTGAAAATTGATTAAGTGAGGTTACTAAGATTTGGTAGTAGGGAAAGATTTGGTAGTAGGGAGACAAACTAGTAGTAGTTGACAAAAGTCAGTAGTAGAGACAAAGTTAGTAGTAGAAGTGCCACAGAACTAAAAAGAAAAGGAAGGGTGAAACTTTGAAACAAGGCTAACTAAAGGTTGCAGATACATTGTAGTTGCAATTAAGGGCAACCTGCTGTTACTGCTTTAGTTCCACCAAATCAATGCACTTCATAACAGTATATATTTTAGTTCTGGTTTTGGAAGGTAAACAGCTACACCTGCCACTCAGAGAGAGACTCCAAACATGATACCAAATAGGCTTCTGTTCATGTGGTGAGGATCACTGAGTTACAGTCACCTCTTCTACACATGCCACGTGTGAGCAGCAGAGGGGGAAAAAAAGGTGAGCAAAACTCACTAAGGTCATCTTTGTTATTCTAAATTGTAAGTCCCTATAGCGTATTTTAGAAGACACTCACTCAAGCAAATATAAAACCAGTTACTATACCTGTAGCAGAGGTTTATCCTGCATCCACATACAATAGAACAGGCCCTTCCATATTTTTAGCAGTTCTTCCTGGCTGAAGCCACCTACGGTACAGAAGAAGTCTGAATGAAAACGAAAAATCTTCCACCAAAAGATTTTCATGCAGTTCCCTCTGTTCCCTGCTTTCTTGTTTGTTTTTGTTATATTCTCTTGAGCAAACCTTGCTTCCTACTGTAAGCATGCTAACTGGAAGGCAACTTAGCATAGTTCAGTGATTCCATGACAGTAAGCTTCTATCTTGTACCAAAGAAACAAAGATTTCAAAGAAATCACAGATGAGATGAGATGAATTCTGATAAATCCCTCTGGCATATTTTTAGCACCAAGTCTGAGAGATATTTTTAATGAGGGCATCATGGCTAATTTTGCAACAGAAGTGATGTGCAAATCCTCAAACATAACTGACAAGGATCTTGGGGTTTGGTTTCTTTTTTTTTGTCTTTTTTTTTAATAAAGCCTTACTTTACCAATAGTTTTTTTTTTTCCTTACTAGGGGCTTATTTTGATAGAATAATGATCTAGCAGTCAACAAATTTATTTACAACGTATAATCAAAAAGTCTGAGCAACCATGATGAAAATACTTTCCTTACAGTTAGTCTTGAGGTACAGTGTCATCTGAATTTTAACAGCAAAGAATATTTTCACTATTGCCAGTATAAAAATTCACATTCTAGTCAAAAATCACACATTACAGAAGGGAAGTACTACACAGAAAATCAAATTTTACAATCAGTAATAGTTGTTCAAGAATGTTTTAAAAACTGGATTATTCATGACATCAAACACATTTCCGGAAAGCAAAATTATAATGGCATACTGTTACAAGGTAGCTACAACAACCTACCTACAGCTATTTTCAAACTATAGCCTATTAAGTACTCTCAAGTAATTTCAAGGAAAATCACATTAAAAAGGTAATCATCTTCAGTAAACTCAAATTTGCTCCAAAAAGATCACTGTCACTTTTGAAAAATTTTCAGGAGACTGCACTCAAAAAGCCTGAGACCCAGTGCTAGGTCTAAATTAAGTACCTCTTCCTGGGACCAAATTGTTTGAAAGCAGTTATCACTACTGCACCATTCTCCACCCAGAAAAAAAATCGTAAACATGTTAGTTAAATCATCTATAGTCATGCTTGGTTAAAAAGAAAAAAAAGTAGAGCTGAGCAAAAGAAGTATACAAAAATGCTATGTAGGAAGCAATATGTCTAGTAATATTAAGCATTAATTATTAATTTAACTTAAAGATTTGTCAGTAATATTAAGATTAAATATGAAACAGTTTGATTCACTGATTTAATATTCATTGAAATATTAAAATTCATAATATATCTTAACACTATATACGTAGCAGTAAGAAGCAGGCTTAACCTCACACACAGCACTAACTCTACAGAGGAATCAAACACTGGGCTTATGTCCAGGGGATCTCAGCTGCTACCTACAAAGATGGCTCAGGTGTTCTTCCTTGTCTAGGGAACACAGACTTCCATGGGGCTGCTTTTCATACACAGAGGGCTTTTTAAAGTGTCGTAGGCAGTCCCTTGTCCATTTGACAAAGGACCCTGATCAAAATCTTTTAGAGCTAGTTTCTCATCCTTGTCACTCAAAAAGAACTTCCAAGGTTGGGTTTTCCACTTTCGGTGCCCTGCCATCACCATCCACAGCTGGCAAATAATAACCATTCAAGCAAGGTATTTTAAAACCTTAATCTATTATATCAGCAACCACACCATGCAAAACTGAAGGCTTTTACCTGAAAGCTACCTGGAGAAAGATTTTGGTTTCAGGGCTTGGATTGTAACTCTGTACAGATGTACAGTGCGGAAGCTTGGATTAGTAATGTTACAACCACTCACTGAAGACATGCTACTCCAATGCAAGCCTTGTTAGCATTTCTGTTTGGGAGTTATACTGTTTTGACATTGCTATCACTAAAATTGCTGTCGTTTTTCCTGTTCTAGATCATCTCCAAGGACCACATCCACATGGGCTCATTTCAGCGGAAATGACATAAGTCCTTTATAGATGTGGGCCCAAGTAAGTGCAGCTCTGTCAGATAGGAAAACCACTCCACAATCTTTCCTCTTGTACTAAAAGTTACTTTTATTTGCTATTCTTTCACCAATTCATTTACCAATTGTCTCCATAAAGATACCTTCCTATTATCAGCCCAGTACAGCATGCTCTTCTTCTCTTTCAAGGTAAGGACTTTAAGAAGAATGAGTTAATAAGAAAAAAAAGGTCTACTTCCAAGGAATAATGTGCTCATCAAAATTCATCCTGCACACATGATGACTTCAGAGCTTCAGTAGTTCTGTGCCTTCTGTAGAGTTTAACTTCTCGTTGAAAATTAAAAGCTGTAGTTTTTTGAAGAAGTTTCCCCAGTATGACCTGTAATTCAGCCTTAGCACAGACCACACTGAGCCATCCTGTCAACCTATGAAACACGTGACTGAGGTGAGCGTCAGGCAAACTCCACCACCATTTTCAAAAGTTAGCATGTTCTCAGCTGTTCAAGTTAGGGTATCTAGCTGGGTTATCTAACCTATGAGCCTCATCTCTCTCAGAATGCTGGATGGATGTAAGAATGCTAATTAATAAATAACTTTAAAGAAAAGTCTCTCCTGAACGTAACACATTCTTTTCGAGTCCAAAGAAGTTAACCTTTGTTTAAATATTACTAGCTTGATTAGCATGTAACAGTAAGTAAATCTGAGAGCTCTGGAAATTAGTCACTCTTGTTTCCTACTCATTTACATTTCATAGTGGGCTGAATTTAACATGCAAAAGGTTGACTTCCCAACTGACAATTTCCCTGCGGTGGTTTCCTAGTATCTTAAGGCATTAGCTTAACCTGCAACCTTTTCCCTCTGTTAGAGCACTCCTGCCCATCTGTCAGGCTACTTCCACAAACTTAAATGAATCTGCACTTTGTGATGAGATGCACAGAGCACTACTGAACACAGAAAAGCCATGTCCAGCTTAGGAAGTCTCCAGAGCTAAAAATAGCTGGAGGTTCTCAGAAAGTACTAGGGAGGAACACAATGTACACTCACTTGCTCTTACTAGTCCCCAGGCAACCCCTAGACCTATGGCAACCATCAGAAACAGGATAATGAGCTATTTGGCTCTCTGACCTGACCCTGTAAGGCTGTTATTATGTGCTCTTCCCACTGTCAAATGTGGCTAATGGGTCAAATACTACTTGGAAAGGGAAGCGGGTAAAGGGAAGAAACAACATCTATTCCCCAGTGTCTTTTCAAGGAATTAACTCAGGTTGAACCAGCATTCCAGTTTCAGTTTAGCTCTTGGGGTGCCAGGTCTAGGCTGGCTTCCTGAAAGCCAAAGGAATACGTATGCATAAAACTCTGTACTAGTTTCTCAAATGCTGTGGGAAGGTTTCCTAGGTCAGACACAGTGCTCTGCAAATGCTCATGACCAGTTTCCCTCCCGCGTTGTGTCCAGCTTGCAACACAGTGTGCTAGAAAAAGCAGTCCAGAAACATCACAGAATCTCTTGGACATCTCCACACCGTGCTCATTGCTCCAACGGGAAGGTTTACTGAACTGGATCCATGCATTCACACAATGCTATGACTGACCTTGTAAGTGTCCTATAACCTGCATCCATGAGGACAGGGTGCACAGGAGGCACCTTCAGGTGCAGGCAGCTTCAGACAGGCATTATGAGACACAAGCTGTCTCCAGGAACACCACTGAAGTGCCCATGCACTGGACTCTTGGTTCCAAGATGGCAGTACACAGGTCCAAGTACAATAATAAACCTTGTTGGAAAAAAAGCTTTTGAAACCATGAACGTGGAGGTAACAGGTAACCCAGATAATCTGAATGGGTAACAGAGAATCGACTGCAATTACACAAGTGGTGAAACACTCCTGAGCATTCCTCAATTCCCTCCAATGCTCCTGAATATCAGTCATGGAAACAGGCAGCCACCACCTCACCAGACAGCACATCAGAAAATAAAACTATATGCTTGTCCTTGTTTCAGCTGGGACAGAGTTAGTTTTCTTTCTAGTAAGTGCTGTGTTTTGGATTTAGTATGAGAATAATGTCGATAACACATATTGGTTTAGTTGTTGCTAAGTGATATTTACATTAGTCAAGAACTTTTTCAGCTTCCCATAGAAGCTGAGAGGAAGCACAGACAAGACAAGCTGGCCAAAATAATATTCCATACCACAGACCTCATGCTCAGTACATAAATTGGAGTTGGCCAGGGGACAGGGATCCGAGATCGCCGCTTGGGAGGGGATGGGCAATTGATCATTGGGTGGTTTGAGTGACTTGTGCTGTATGTTCTTTTACCATTATTATTGCTATATTCCTTTTCCTTTACTGTTCTATTAAACTGCTTTTATCTCAACCCGTGAGATTTTTCCTTTCCCCTTCTTTCCCCCTCTTCTCCCTCCCCTACTGGGGGTGAGCAAGCTGCCGCGTGGTCCCAGTTGCCGGCTGGGGTTAAACCACGGCAATGCTCCATATGCCGGCGTGGGTTCAGTCTGGGTCAGCTCAGTGCCTTTCCATGCTTTTCCTGGGAATGAGCACGTGAGCTGCGCCGCTCTGCCGCCAGCAGGGTTCCCCCCAGGGCCATGCAGACCCTCCCGGAGCCCTCCAGCCCCCTCAGCCGGCGCCGGGCCCCGGCCTGCCCGCGGGGAAACCGGACGGGGCGAGGATCCGAAAAGCCCTGCGCTCCGCTAAGGGCTGCTGGCGCCTTGTGACGGAACATATGCGTAAAAGTAAAAAACTAAAACCAGAAAAGAACAACAACAAAAAAAAAAACCAAAACCAAAAGACGCCACAGCCGGCGGCCCCGCGGTGAGGGCCGGGGCCGGCTCCGCGCCACACGTGCTTCCCCACCGCCTGCCAGCCGGCCCGGGCCGCCGCTTCTCCCGCCCCGCTGACTGCCCCGGCCCCGGCCGCGGCCACCGGCCTCATCCCGGTCCCCACCGCTACAGCCCCGCCGCCCCCGGGCGGCGCCGGGCCGGACCGTGCCGAGCCGCCCCGCCGTGCCGTGTCGTGTCGGGCCCTACCGGCCGGGCGCTGGGTGCGGACGCCGATGTACCCCCGCAGCTTCTTCAGGGCGCGGTCCCGGATGCGCTTCTCGTTGGCGGCCAACCGCTGCGCGAACTGGATCTCTGGCGGCTGCACGGCGGCAGGAGCCATGGCCTGTCCCCGGCCCGGCCCGGCCCCTCCGGGATCGGCCCGTCCGCACCGTGCAGAGCCGGGCACCCCCCGATGGCGTCACCGACATCCCCGTCGCCCGCCTTCGGCGTCATCACAGGGCAGACGCCGCCGCGGCAGCACTGAGGGAGCGGGTAGCTGAGCTGGCTCCAGGCCGCGCCCATCCCGCCGGCGGGGGCGGGAGGGGCTACGGTGAGAGGCGGGGCCAATGACGTGGCGTCACGCCAGCGGCGCGCTCTTCCCGCCTTCGCTCCTTCCTGCGAGGTTGGGGGCGGCGGCGGTGGCAGCTGTTAGCGCCATGTGGCGCCGCGCCGGCTTCGCTGGCGACGCGCAGGTAGTGCGCGCGGCCCCCTCCGGCCTGGGCCTGGGCCTGGGCCTGGGCCTGGGCCCGGGCCCGGGCCCGGCCCGGGCTGAGGACCCGCTCCTGCCCGCCCTGGGGTCTCGGGGGACCCCGCCGCGGGCGTCGGCTCCCAGGACGAGGAGCAGCAGGAGGAGGAGGGGGAAGGCGGGACGGCGTGGCGGTCGGCGCTGCCCGCTGGGCCTTGCGGGGCCCTGAGGTGGCGATGGCGGGGCGGGTTGCACCGGGCAGGGCTAGCGGCGGGGGAAGCTGGCTGTGAGGAGCAGGCGGGAGCTGGGTGGGCTCCTGCCCGCAGCGTTGGCTGGTAACACACCTGCGGGCGAGGGTGAGGGACCCTCTGCCTTGCAAGGGGGTATGGCGGTGAGGGCTGTGTAGGGGGGTGGTAGAGACACCCTGGGCTGGTTGTGGTTCCTCTGCTGGGTGCTCATTGCCAGCTGGGATGTCTGGCTGGTTGAGCCCCCTGCCAGGCATGGAACTGGGATTCACATCATGTAGGTCGTGAGCTGAGGTACGTAACTAAGTAACTGGGCTGTTGTGTGAGAGGTCTGCGAGGACTGAAGTCAAATTTCCTACATCCAGTCACCTGCCATTACTGTAAGGGGTTAGACAGAAGGCTACTGTTATCTGTTGTCTGTATTTGCTTTTAACTTACTAATTTAGTGGGGGGAGATGTTGAGTAGCTGCTTAAGCAGAGAAAATAAAGCTTGTCTGTTGGAACTGCAAAGATCTGAGTCTACAGTGGGGACTGTAAATGAGGATTTTCTCCTTATTGTATATTTCGTATCTCAATCCCAGTACTTCAGTAGTTTTATTTTGTT
Source organism: Vanellus vanellus (assembly GCF_965231255.1). NCBI lineage: Eukaryota > Metazoa > Chordata > Aves > Charadriiformes > Charadriidae > Vanellus > Vanellus vanellus. Next base: position 123,879,164 of record NC_138905.1, on the reverse strand, counting down.
TGGATTTAGCTTCTGCTAGTGAATACAGCTATTTTTATGTCTGTACCATACAAATATGTACCTGTGCTCCATAATTTGAGCAATACTGAATTGTCTCTGTCCTTCCTGGTTGCTGATATGCAGATGGTATTCTTCTGTAGAGTCCTGTTGCCATATGTTTATTCCATACCTTCTTGAGACCTAAAGGAGTTATATTTTTCTTGAATTGTGTAATGTGGTGGTACTTGGCCATACTAACTTTGCCATGAGCACTTCCTAAGTGCAGCTTAGAGCATAAAATTCTGGTTAAAAGTAGAATCTTCCATACCTTTGCTGTGGCTTTGATGCCTCTGAACCAGGAAAGCTGGAACTGGCCTGTTCTTTCCCTACAAATGTCTGGGTTTGAAAGACAGCTGTGAAAGAAATAAGAGTAGGAAGCAAAACTGAAAGGAAATGTTTAACCTGAGGAATTAGGAAGTGGTTGGAAAGGATAGAAGTGCCAGAGTAGCATTGTCTGTACCAGTGATAATGATTTCCATTTGTCTTGTGCAGCTGAATTCAAGAAGACTGTGGGGATGATGTTTTCTACCTGTAGGAGATAGTTTCTTGTGGTGTTCTGTAGTAACCTATTCCTTCTGAACTAAGATACAGTACATAAAGGATCTCATTTTTTCTGCACCTTTCTCAACATATCTTAGTACTGTTTTGCACTGCATTAAGATTTTGCTTTGGGAAAGCATATTAGATGATTAATGTTTCAGGCAAAGGACGTTGAACCTTTCTTATGTCAGTGTGTACATGGTAGCCTTTTTAAGATGCAGCAGTGTGCATGTGTACATATATCAGAAATTGGAATTTAGGAGTTTTTTGGTACAGAAATTTCTCTATAATTTTAAAATTAATGCACATTTTCTGGCACTGTGGAATTAAAGTTATTTTATAGCATAAGCTTGGCAGAAGAGGAAACTAATAAATTGTTTTTATGTGGGATTGGGTTGCAAATAGTTGCAAATCTTTTTTGCTCCTCACAAAAGATGAATTCTTCTGGAAAAAATACAAATTCCTCAAAAAGAGCTGTTGTAATTTAGCAAGGTGACTGAGGATCTTGCAAATATTTGAGTTAATTAAAAAACTGAGTTATTGTGTCATTTACAACAGTCTCAAAACAATAGCTTAGCGTATGCATATCTGCTCGCATTATTAAAATGTGAATGTTAATTTTTACAGCATTCTGAGGTACATTGCACACATTTTAGGTGAAGAAATGGATGCAGAGCGGTAACATGATTTCCTTTAGGCCAGAGTGGCAAAAAATAGATTACAAAGAGTCCATCTCAGACTTTTGGGTTTAGTTATTACTGGGTAGTTTTCTTTTTAAAAGTTAAGAATTTCTGAAGTGATGTAATATAGAGTAATACTTTTGTCCAAGAGAAGGAATTCAAACCGAAAAGAACTGCAAGGCTGTAACAGTCTGTTTGGTTGCTTGTGGGTTTGTTTTCTTGTTTGTGGGGTTTTTATTTTGTGTTTGTTTTTTTTTAATTTTTATTTTTTATTTCAGAAGGCTGAGACCAAAGAGGAATTTGTTAAAGTTAGAAGGAGGGATTTGGAAAGGCTGACAACTGAGGTTATGCAATTGCGGGATTTCTTACCCAAAATAGTAAATGGGGATATTCTGGGGACATTCCAGAAACTGGATGCTATTGAATCAAGTGAGTAGTACCACGTTACAAACTCTTATACTTTCTGCCAAAACTACTTAGAACAAACTGTCGTGCCCCTATGAATAGTGGGTTTGTGGAGGTATTCCAGATTAAACTATGACGTTCAATGAATGTTTCAGTAAATTAATGTGTTTGTAATGAAGGAAATTACAAACAGCATTAGAAATAATTAGATATGTCAAATGAATCTTTAAAAATATTTTACTGTAGATAAAAACGTACTTAGTTCAGGCAGTAAGGGAAGTTATATCAGGAAAAAAGTGATTCCTCTTTGAGAAAAAGCGAAAACATTCTGTTTTTCAAAATGTCACTTTAAATGCAGAGCAAAAAACCTTATGGTAAATAGCTGTGGATAAAAACTTAAATTTAAAGGAAGAGATAATATCATGGTATTTAGCCCATCTTGTTTTTTAGCTTGTATGCTTTTATTGCCATAAATATTAATAATAAAAAAAAACATGTTGAAGACTCTGTGTTATAAAGGTCTTTTTACTGCTGTCCCCGAAGTCCGGTTTTTCAGTGTTATGATTCTCTGTGTATTATTTTTTTCAACAATTGCACCACTCCCAACGTGCCATCAGGACCAAATCTGAGAGAGCTCCATCCCTATCCTGTAGCTTACATGCAACAGTATAATTCACCTGTTCTTCTAGGAACTGGTTTTGTCTGGAAAGACATGGGACAAGCACTGAGTCAGGTTATAGATATCAAGTGACTAATTGAAAATTAATTTGCAACAGAAAGAGTAAGGTAGAGCCTCAAGGCCTGTCTCCAATACCAAGTAATATATTGGGGCAGAGCTTTGAGCTGCCTCAACGATCTACTCTTTGGAAAGATTTGTCCATGCCATCAAATCCTGACACAGGTGAGAAGAATGTACCACCTCTACTGATGCCAGTCAAAATATCATCCATGTCAGAAGAAGTGATGTAGGATCTGGAAATGTTCTCTTTATGCTATTGCAAGGCATCAAGAGCTGTTTTCAGTTGCATTAAGTGTTCAGGATCCTCAACTAGTCAGATCCTTGTTTTAACTGCTTTCATCAGTGCTCAGTCTCAAGATTTCTCTTACAGATCCTTGTGCCACGCATCAAGGAGACGCTGTCAGGGCCTTCCAACAGCAGGTTTGGGGCATCAATCTGGGGATTTTAAGACTTTCTTCAAATGTTCTGCTGGCTGGCCAGCATTCTCTGGGTCCTTTGGAAGAGTACCTGAAGCTGAGTCAGCCTTCGAACTCTCATATCCCTGCAGTGGAGATCTGTCTTGCCATTAATGAGGTCTTGTGAACATCTATTCAGACTCTTGCCATTGTTTGCCCCTTTAGCTGGACAAGTCAAGCAGTCATTTTTGCTACTCTGACCTGCTCCTACTTCTGCAGCATGCAATAAGACAGACTGAAAGGAGGCTTTGGAGCATATGGTTCACAAAAGGTTGGATGTCACAAGGAGATAAGCAGTCTTCAGTCTCAGAATGGTGAGCTCTCTAGCGCTGTTTACTAAATATAGTCTCTTGGCATATGAAACTTACAGTTACTGTCAGTTACTAGAGATGCGTTTTTACGTTCTTACAGAAGCCTGATGGGTGATTTGTACACCTCTCTAGACTTTCATCAGCTATTGCAGTTTTTCTAAGTATTGCAAACAGGAAGTGGTCAGCAGGTTCTCATGCTCTTCAAGAAGTGCAGATTAGTCAGAGACTTTCAACGCTTCTGGCCCATTCACTTGTGAGAAACCTGGAGATCTTTGCATGTTTCACTTGTATATCTAGGTCAATAGGATACCCATTTGCTATGGGAGCATCCGTGTGCTCCATATGTGAGATCTGAGCTGGCAATAGTCAATGCAACCGCCATCTGCTTTTTTGGGCTGGTGTCAGGGCCTTCACTAAGGCTTTTGCCAAGGTAATGGTTCATTTCAAAAAGAAAGGTCTGTTTTGTTCTTACTGCCCTCGTCAGGAAGAGTGTTTGGCTCCAGGAATCTTAGAAAAATAGCTACAGCAAATTTTCTCTATTATTATGCATATATTTAGTGGAACTCACCGCACTGGGGAAATGATAAAAATTGCTTTTGACACTGATCTAGCATTTGGATCAGTAGAATTTGAATTCCATCACTTGTTGGCATTCATCGTAATTGTACTTACTTCTCCACCTCCCAGAGCTTAGGTTTCCAGTCCAGAAAGTCTCCTGGTGTGACCTACAACATGGATGAGACCTACAACATGGATGAGAATGAGCCCTCTTGAGAAGGCCTGAAATGTGGGCCTCCTCTCTTTTGTTGTGCTCATTGCCTTGTTCTGCTTTTAAGTCTGCTGTCTCTCTCAGGGGCAAATGCTACTTCTTCCTAGAGTCTTGATTCCCCACTGCAGGGATAAAGTTACATATTTCTTGTTTGTGTAAGGATGCTGTTTAATATTTCTTGCTCATCCAAGTAGGTAGCAAAAGCTGCTTCTTCACTTGGTGGAGATAGACAGTCTGAGCCTCAAGATTTTAGTGTCAAGATGGAAGGAACTTTATTACTGGGGGTTGGGACTTGCAGCCAGTGGGAGAACCTGTTGGGCTTCCCTGTGTTCTGCTCAGGACCATGGTGTGCAGGAGTCGGCAGCACAGCTGCAGTCTTTGGTGTCAGCAAAATGGCTGCCGCCGTGTGTCAGGAGGCTGTCAAATGTCAGGACTGGCGCATGCGGCCTTGAATTCACTTTCAGAGCAGAGGTGCGCACATCTGGGAAAGCTGACTGGATGTAATAGGGTGGGTTTCCAGGAATGACACACAGCTAGAAGTAGATCTCTCTTCATCAGCTTCCAGCATTACCCATTTTTTTCCCCTCTAGAATGAACCTAGTTTCCCTTGACCTAAAACATCGTGATACCTTAGACACATCCATCTTCTATCCGGAGGAATTCAAAAGATACAGGTGGCATTGTATTAACGCTCAGTAAATACTGTTCCCCTTCTGGCTCAGTTTTGCTTCCAAGACCTTTGAAGTCTGCTAGTGAAGCATGTGGCATCATTGTGTGTTTGCTGGCTGTGCTGATACTGGATTTGGGGTGGATCCATCCTCTTGAAGGCTGGAAGTGATTCTTCTCATTCAGGAGAGCTTGTTTCCTTCCAGTGAGAGAGATTTTCACTGGGAGTTGCGTTCCACTGGGTGGGCTTACCTCGCAAGTTCTTGGTCTCCCACTGATAAGCAGAGCATGCCCTACTCTGGCACAAGACATCTTTCTGTCAAGTACTTAAGACTAACACCCACATAGTAATAGGTCCCTGGGACTGAATTTTCTTTACTTGACAGAAGGAAAGAAAGTTTCCTACTCCTCATCAGAGTTATTCCTCAAAAGCTCGATGAATCCATTCCCCCGTTAATTCTTTTCCTTTGGATTGTAGGTTGAAAAGAACTGAATGCTTGGAGAGCATGCCCTGGCACATACATGTTTCCTAGGAGTGGACCCTTGCCTGGACTCTTTGGTTTCTGTTAAAAACTCTCAGTATTAATGGCTTAGAAACACACAAGGGCTGAGTGGAAATATGTTTCACCTCTTTAGAAAAGCTGTTTGTGTCTAGATCATCTTCTTTTATACCTACTACTCAAAACAATGTGTGTATATCTGAGGTGATAACGGTTTGTCAATTAGGACCAAAAAAGGAAGGAGTTTATTTCCAAATAATGTAGAATTGCTAAATAAAATGCCAAAGGGTAATAAGGACTGCTTCTTTTAATGATATTATCTTTTTATGATTGAATTTGATATGCTTTTTGGTAAATACATTCAAAAATACTGACCATGTGTAAGGGGAAGTATCTGAAGTGTGTTAAGCTACAGAGCATACTCATGATCAAGGGTATGGCACTCGAAGTGGGGTCTAACTTGTTTTTTAAGCTAATCAGAATTACAGTCTCAATGCTGTTGAGACATTACTTTTTGGAATTACTTAAATGTGTTTCCTTTTTTCCAGTATAAATACTAAGCATCCAGAACGATGTTTTTTAAAGTAAAATACAATACACAACAATTGTTAAAAATATCCTTCAAAGTGATTTTTTTTTTTTTTTTTAAAGCAGGCATAATGATCATGAAATATAGTACTTTTAACTTCATTTCCCTTCACTAAAATAAAGCATCTAAATTGGAATGTATTTCTGATAACATTGGAGATTAATTTTTTTAAAGGAATTGTAAAATTTGCTAGTTGCTGACATAATGTTTAAGTAGTTTAAAATGTCTTCTAATAATTTATAAATATCAATTTAAAATGTTTTGAGTATTTGCATTTCATTCTTACTATTCATATAATTTGTACGTTGTATGTTGAAACACTTTCGACTGATCTTCATATTCTTTTTCTTGGATTTTCACTGTACTCGCTGAATTTCAAAGATACTAGGGATGAAAAACATAATGAAAACAAATGAACAAACACAAGTAGAAAATTGAGTAAATTTTTAAAAATCCCTGAGGAGCTGAAGCTCAGTTCCAGGGTGACATCTTTTCGGCACATGGTATTTAACAGCTAGATGTGATTCTTTTGGTTTTAAATCAGAAACATCATGTTTGTTTAGTTTCTTTTAAGAACTGTGGAAATGTGGCAAATTGCGATATACCAGTTTAGCCACGAGGAGGTGATCTAACACAAGCAAATATTTAAAGCACCTCATTAAGTTGCGCCTCGTGGATTCTTTTTTCTTTAGAGTAAGCCCGTTGGTCGTAAGTTATTACTTTGTTTATCTGATTTATTCTATCGCAGACATGGAGAAAAAGGAGCAGGAAATAGAGCAGCTGAAAATGGACTGTGAACACTTCAGAGCCCGTCTGGAAACAGCCCAGGCAGATTGCATGAGAGAGAAGAAGGTAGACTTGCTGTCAGAATATTGGTATCTGTATGCTTGAGTTTTAATAACAAAAGTCGTAATGATCAATTTTTCATGTTCATGTCACAAAATACATCCTCAGCCTAAAAAACAATCTAGGATTTCTATTCATATAGTCAGGTGATGGGTAAACTACTTACCTATAAGTTCATGACTGATGTGTTTTTCCCCTGGATATTTCTAGAGCAAAAAGGTCAATATTATAACTAGACAAAATATAAGATGCAGTACCAAAAAGTATTCTGTGTGTACAAATAGAGGTAGCAACTGACAGTCGACCTCCCACTTCAGTACATAAGTTTTGCATAACCGCATGATTCTCTCAAGTTCCATACTGGGTGAGGAGCAGTTGTGGGGGGTTGTGTTACGGGCTCCTTGGCAGGGTTCATTGTGGTGTATGTAAAGTTAAAAATCAAACATTAGCGTTTTGTTTATATTAACGTGTTGAAGTAAAACATTGGGTATTTGGGAAGATTGTGGTGTAGCTGGCATCAAAAGATCCTTCGCAGAATCAGTTCTGAGTTTAATGTAGCTATAACATATTTTTAAAGAGGAAAACAGAAGATAATGTAAGCAATGCAATGTACAAAATGAAACTGGCCTCTCTTTTGTCTTGCTGTAAGCTGTGTACCTCTGTTTAGTTTTAATAGTCTTTCTCAATGCACCTATTGATCCAATCGCCAGGTACAGCTGTGAGTCAAAGAACAATTACAGGGCTCCTTTTGCTCTGTCAATAATGTATTTAGTGATTATGAGAGGGGAGATTCTGAACAACGAAGGAATAGAAAAGACCATGACTTCTCAGACTGTGGGTCTTCTGTGAAGCCATCGGGGTTCAAATAGGATCATACAGACTAGCGGCTTAATTTCTCAGAGGTGTGAGAATTGGTTGTGATTATTTGCTGCAAAAGTGAATTTCCTTGGAGCTGATAGCTATCTTCAGTAGTCAGCAGAAGCTCAGTTTGTTGGAGTTCTGGAGTTAGCATCTGCCAGCCTTGGGATTGCACAAGGGCAGATGAATCTACAGAAACTATTTCATTTTTGAAAACGAATAAATGAAGAGTTCAGACATGCAGTTTTAGGGCATATCTGCTTGGACAAGTCATTCTGGAATGGGGTTTGATATGAATGTTAAAGTATGATGGACTAGTTGTCTATCTGGATACTCCGTACTTCAAAATAACTATCTTCTGGGATAGCTATTGCAGTTTGGCAATAGGTACTCATTTATTTTTGTGGTGCACCCAGGTCTTTAGTTGTATAAGCATCCAGGACGAAGTCTCTGTAAGATTTAATGGTGCTGCTTTACATATTAATGAAGTGGGTCCCACTCTTTGTTCTTGTTAATATTACAAAATAAATGGCAAGTGGTTTAGGTTTGTGATTTCTTTTGGATGAAAGTTTTACTTAAAGCATGGATAGCTTACTAAGAGTAGTTGTTGTCTTGGCGTTCCTGCTCAAAGCTCTTATCTTCGTATCTTTGCTGTTGTGCAGTATGCACTGGTTTTCTAAATGGCTTCTGTTGCATGCCACAGAGGTGTATTTGTCTGTGGATTGTGCTTAGGTACACTGTGAAATCCTTAACTCTTTGGGATAAAAGAAGATGGTGTATGCATATGTATGATTTTTGTTCCTAATAATCACTTTCTGTGATGTTTTCCATTTGGTTGCTATCCTGCCATAGGCATCCTTGCGTATAGTCTCTAAATTATTTTCTACATATTTATATTCTGAAGGAAGAGGAAATAATTCACTGAAATAAACATAAAATAAATGCATTTTCAAGTTGACCAGTGCCATTTTCTTAGGGTATCATAAATCAACATTTTGCATTCCAAAATTGCTGTACAGTGCTGTATCACTGATTAGGGAATTGCTGTCCTTTCTGGACGTGAGCAAGACTTGAAGTGCACATGTTATTCTTGGCTAATGTCTTCTTTGTCTGTCTTTTCATACTTGTGTCCTTAAGCACTGCTATATTTTTGTGCCTTGACCCTTTCCTGAAGATGGTAGTGTTGCATAGCACAGTGATTGCTTCATGATGTGAACTCTCAGGAGTGCTGCTTCCAGCTAGGTTATTTGCTTTTGCAGGCTCCGTTTATTTTCCTGGCTCTTTAATGTACTATTTTGTTTTCCTTGCTTCGTACCTTTGTTCTGATGTTGCTTTTGATCTATTTAAAAATTCTGGGATTTCTTGTGCTGGCTTTGCATTCTTGTTGGGGAATCTAGCTTTGGTATTACAGAGTTTTATGTCTTACTATTCAATATTAGCATCCAAATGCAAAAAAAAAAAAAAAGTATTAAAAGATACATTTTCCTAAGACAGGGACAATATAGGGATTCGACAGGAAGATGGCTGATGCACATGGTGGCAGAAAAGCTGATAGGTCTGGGAGTGAGTTATGTAAAAAATAAAATTTGGCTAACGTGCTGAAAAATGATCAAAGCATTAAGAAATAAGAGACTTTTCCTGGGACTTCTGTGCCTAGGGAATCAGCAGCAAGTGTCAGTGTTTTGCATATATTAAACTGTAAGGTGAAAGAGACTCCAGAGAGTAAATATGCATGGAAATCTGCTTGATAAATTTAATCTGAACTTTACAAATCCTAGCCTGCGTGTTCCATCAGCAGCATGATAAAGCAATGCAAATCAGGGTGTCAGGTGTGATACAGGAGGCTAGGCTGGTAATTGATGACAGAGTACAGGCAGCTTTGTACTGGCTGATACCATGTTACGTATGTTTTCAGATGAGTTTGTTTCTATTCTTTCCAAACCCTCAACACAAAGCATTGAGGTGAACCCCTAAAATGACAAGATACTTATTTTAAAATTTTTGTGGGAATACACGCTTGAAAGTTCTTTGCTGTTTACTTGCTTTCAAAATTGTCATAGAAGATTCCTTCTCGTTTCCCCAGATTCATCCTGATGGCTAAAAACAGGGGGGAGGCTGGGCTGAGGAGGGTGCTTTCTGTGATGAAGTCTGAAAATCCCATGCCCACAAAATGGACAGAGCAAGATACTTCTGTTTGGCGTTGTGTGATCTGTGATTCTCTCTCTCTTAATACTTGAGTTAGCATCATTTTTCTTGATTGGCCTTTATCTTTCCCTGTGGCACTGTCTAATACCACCCCACAATTAGCAGGGAGCCGCCACCCACCCTGAGAGACCACAGAATGCAGAAGCCCTGCCATCATCTCACAGTTCGCACTAGCTCTAAGTTGACAAGTGCGGCAGCTTTGCTATCCCTGTGGCAATTGGTAGGAAGCAGTGAGACCCAGAATCATACCTGATCTCATGGTATTCTTCTGGCCAGCTTCCCATGTGATTGGAAAAAAATACTGTCAAATTGAAACTGGGTCCTTATTGTGTTGGATTGCTCTGTTCTCTCTTTATGTTTTGTGGCAAGGACCACTGAGCAGCTCACTTAGGTGATGGATGCACCATGGTGCCTGGGCTTTCTTGGTATGAAAGACCCTCCAAACTTCAAACCTTAGGTGTGTTTTTCCAGGGACTCTGTCTTACTTTGCCACTGCTGATCAGGAATATACCAACAGAAGAAATTTGGAAGAGACAACAGTATTTATCCTAGGTACGCAGCAACTCTACTGTGTTGGCTAAGGCAGAAGTCTGTTTTGGGAAAAAAAAACAAAAAACAAACAAACAAACAAAAAACAACCAAAAAAACAAACCAACAAAAAAAAAACCCAAAACAACCCTCCCTTCCTAAAAGATGTTTCCAGTATCTTTTGTAAGGTGTCTGGAAAGGCTGACCTCTGATACTGAAATCCCTTCTCTCTTGAAGAGATGTGTAGCTGTTTGCTTAGGAGGGGTAGAGTCTCCTGTCAGGCTTCTGTAGGTGCCACTCAGTCTCGGTGGGTCACTTGGCCTGACCTTGTGGACAGGCTTCTGGTTACTGTCAGCCTCCACGATGTACTTGCTACTTAGATATAGCTCAGGAGGGAAGGTATGTATCTGCAACTGCTGTGAGTTTGCCACCCCATCCCCCACCCTCTTCTCCCCATTTCATGTATGTCTGTGTTGCTGTTTCTTGTTCTGTCCCTTAGCCTAGAAATGTGTTTTGGCTGACATGAAGTGCAACCAAAATTTCCTTATGTTATTTCAGGAGAAACTAGACCTCCGCCAGCAGCTGAACGAGGCCAAGCAGCAGCTCCTGCAGCAAGCAGAATATTGCACAGAAATGGGTGCAGCGGTGTGCACATTGTTGTGGGGTGTATCTAGCAATGAGGAAGCTGTTAAAACCATTCTAGGAGGAGTAAGTATGGCAGGTGAATACTTATCAGTGGTAATGCTGTTAGGCCTTTCAAATAAGGACCTTGCTCTGTAACACACTTTAAGGATTTATTTCAGAAACTGTTTGGACTGTGAAATTGTTTTCTGAATTGCATATTCTTTGGGAACCATCCATTCTTATTTAAGAAGTGTTGGAACTAAAGTGTTATGAAGCACTTTGGGAATAAATGCAGTAATTAATTCTACAGGCAGTTCCCATGCCTGTAGAGAGCTTGGAGGAGCTATTTCCATGGAAGGAAGACAGATCCATCAATTCTCAACTTCTTTAAATCTTTGTGCTGCCTTAATACTTGCATGAGTCTTGGAAATTGGAAATTTAGAGATCCTAGCTGCTTTGGGTCTGAATCTTACTAAAACTTCAATGTTAAATGTGGACAAGTAGCTTATTTGAAAAAAAAAAAAAAGAAAAAAAAACCAAAACAAAAACAACCCCAAACCAACAGTTAAAGACAACAGTAGTATTACAGCTAACACAGTTTCATTGCCAAGTGTAGCTGATGGAATTAGGGATCAGAGGAACAGGCCTATAAAAAAATATGATTTTTCAGTCTTGTCACAGCCAATGTGAGAAGAAATTGTTGTATTTAATCTGAGTGAATTGATGCCACAGTTTCTTCTGGCTTGATTTTTCAGCAGCGTGATGAACAGCTGAGTGAATAGCATTAGTTCATTATAGTAACTGGTAAACTGGTGTGTTTGTAAGAGGCTTTTCAGGTTGGGTGCACCAAAATATGATTATAACTTTATATTGGCTATTAGAAAGCTGTACAGTGATAACTGTTGGTGATAATTTCTGATGATTCAAGACCCAAGCAGCAGCAGTTACTAAGGAAAAAAAAAAAATATGCAAAACCACTGTATAAAGCAGTTAAAAAAAAAAAAAATGGCAGGTGGGTACTAAAGAGCCCCCACATAGCAACAAAACCAGTATAAAATTACATTACCTATTTTCAGAACAGTTTATAACTGAGTCAGCAGTATTTAGTGACTAGCCACTGTTATTTGACTTGTGAAATAGTAATGAAATGGTATGTTTCCCACAAAGAAAACACTAGCAGTGATGAAAATTACCATATTTCTACAAGATGAGAGTAAAATTAGTAGAAGCCTTGTTGAAAGCAGTCTTAAGTATCAAAATTAAGTAGAATTAGGTAAATCCAAAACTGTTGCCCAACTGTGAAGATGCAATACTCTAGTTTCTAGGTTTGTTTGAAATGCAAAATAGAATCATAGAATGGCTAGAGTTGGAAGATGCCTTAAAGATCATCTAGTTCCAACCTTCCAACCCTCCTGTCATGGGCAGGGACACCTTCCACTAGAACAGGTTGCTCAAAGCCCCATCCAACCTGGCTTTGAACACCTCCAGGGATGGAGCATCCACAACTTCGCTGAGCAACCTGTTGCAGTGTCTCACCACTCTGAGTAAAGGATTTCTTCCTAATATTGAATCTAAATCTACCCTCTTTCAGTTTAAAACCGTTACCCCTTGTCCTATCACTATACACCCTGATAAGGAGTCCCTCCCCATCTTTCCTGTAGGCACCCTTTTAGGTACTGGAAGGTTGGAATACTTCTACTATAGTTATTCCCAGCAATCATTAGAGCCCATTGACCTGCCATACTTCTGGTGAAGGTTATAGCAACATTTTTTGGGATTGTTTTCTTGTGATGGTGCACATAACATAAGAAATGTGCCTGGATATGCAACAAGACCACTAGGAAAAAAATGAATGGATTATGTGGCATTGCATCAACCACACATTACAACTGGCAATGAGTCAGGTTATTAAAAGATGATGGATATTTGTTATACAAAGATTTTGGTTTGGGTTATTTTTTGACAAGTTATATAGCATGTAGCATCTTCCTCCCTCCCCTGAGAAAGTGCTATGAACTACAGAAATGTATAAGAACATCAAGAGTGCTTTGAAACTGTTGCTCGTATTTAAGCATGTGGGGAGGGTGGCATAAATTCAAAATCACTTCATGCTTTACGGAACAATGCTCAAGATTTTTTCAGTCTTTGCACAGACCTGGAGGTAGGTCTTTCATGCAGTTCTGTAATGCAGATTGATTGAAATGATGTTTGGGAACAATATAACTTGTGTCCATACGGGTTGGGAAAGTCAAAACTTGAGAAGCAAATTTGAAATGTAACACGGTAGTTTTCAAGGCAATGGGGGGGAGGTGCTTACTGTTCCTGCCCGTGTGTAACATTTCTGCAGAGAACTTGAAGAGACATCCAGAGAAGCAGCATGAGAGAGAGTTTTCAAGGATGCCTAACTGCATGTGCCAAAGAAGAAGTAAATTAATTCTCATGAGATTGTCTTAGATGTCTTTCAAAAAATTTCAACCAGATAGCCACATGACAGGGCTCGCACATGGGAATGCAAGCTGAAGGTTTGATTTCAGAACAACATCACAACATCAAAGCTTGCTTCAACTTGAGAAATTTTGGATCCTGCAAGGTGGTCTGCTACTTCAGTTATCTGTTGTGGTGACAAACGGCTTTATATAATATGGCAGCAATTTTGCGCATTGACTGGTGTTTTCACACAGGAGTTACTTGGACAGCAAAGGGTTCATTGCAGCATCTGAGCTCAAGCACCTTAATGGCTGCTCTCAGAACTGTCCTTATCACAATGTCGGTGGGTGAGACATTCTTCAGTCCCATGAAAATACTGTCAAGCTAGTAAGAGTCTGCACAGAGTATGTAATGTTTGCTATTTATAAATCTGATTGGTCTATGCTGCAGCTCCTCAGACCTCACCACTAGTTAATTAATGGCTATTTGGAAAGAAGGCTCAGCAGAGAGAATGCCAGCAACATGTCAAGAGACTAGCAAACAGAAGTTTTTGCTTGTTTTCTGTGCAACATACCAACTACTTGGTTTGCTTAGTACTCGTATTCCCACGTTAATATATATCTTCGTAAGAGCTTATACTAGTCTGCTGTAGTAGGCTCTCTTCATTTTCTCTCACGCCCTCTGCTTCTGGAACTATAGTCACTGCTTATGCTAAAATTGCCGTCTTTGAGGTGTGGTGTCTATATAAGTATAAAAAGTACATCCAGCACGTGCAGAAATGCACGTTTTTCCATTCTGTTTCCCCACGATCCCTTCATTCCTGTTATCCTGGGACCACAGTATCATTTGTGAAGATCCTGAGTACTGGCTGACCCCACTTTTTATGCCCTGTTGCTGGAGTCACCCCGCAGGAACTGTGCGTCTTTGTGAATGTGCAGCAGTGGAGGGATCAATAAATATTACCAGTAGCTTTGCACATACTGTGAAACGGTAGTTTTGACAAAATACTAAAATTTTCAGTCACTTTGCAAAATGAATGAAAGTTCAGGCATTTCTTGGGCTGTCCCATTGGGTTGTTGCTGGGAATGACTAAAAGTTTCAGCTGCTTCATGAAACAACTGGAAAACCTGGCATTATGGCCTCTCTGCTATGCTATTTTTGTTACGGAACCCAGCATCCTTTGTGTGGAATAGTGTCCAAGCAATGTTTTACAGGTCAGAATTATTAGTAAACAGAAACAGTTATCTCTATCCTTCTTTGTGGTCTCTGCCTGCACCTCGGACCAGGCTCTTTTGACCTGCTCTGAGCTTTGTACCAGGTGGCTGCTTCCTCAGCCAAGATATCCCAAAATGGAGGAGTGTTCCAGCTTAGGGGAGAAGACTGCATAACGTAATTACGCATTGTACTCCTCTTTGTATGCTCTGGTGTGATGATTGTCTTTCTCAAGTGACATTGCTGAATTAAATTCAGCCTGTGACCCAGGAGAGACCTCAGTTTCCTTTTCTAAAGAGCTTCTACCTAGCCTGTTGTTCTTTATCCTGTATTGAGCAATTAATGAATCCTCTTAGGATCCAATTGAATTCTTTTTTTCTGGCTATTTTATTGGTTTTCTTAGGAAATTCATGGCAAGTCATTATGTCAGGCTGCTCTCCAATCTTCAGCTGGGTAGAGTTTTGATAAAAGCTGCTGTAGTAGCCCAAGTAAATGTGAAACATCTGGTGCAGCTATTGGAATGCAATGAGGTAATATCCTCACTTTTGAAAATAAGCTTTAATTCTGCAGTTTGATATATATTATTGTGTGTTTAGGAGGTAAATACGCAATGGTTTAGTTTTATAAATAAATGTAGCATTGAGTAGTTTCCCATTTTCTCCTGAGGTAATGATTTCAAATATTAGGGGAATCAAACATGTCATTTAGTGCATGCCTGGTATTTTCTGTTGTTATTTGAAGTAACTGGATGTTTGAGTAATTTTGAAGATTGTCCAGTTTTACTGTAGCATCTAACAATTGTAGTTGCTGTAGTGTGTATAATCTTTTTTTTTTTTTTTTTTCTCCTCCGCACTTGCAGAGTAAAGCAGTAAAGTTTTTCACAATCACGGCACAGACCATGGAGAGCTTTGTGAAATCATTAAGTGAAGACATGAAACAGCAGGATTTGGATTCTGATGAAAATCAGTTTGTATTAGCTTTGGCAGGGATTGTAACAAGTAAGTGAACATTGTCTCTCAGAATAGCGTTCCACATGTACTGGGAATTTCTATGTTGCCTTATATGTGTTGCAGTAAATACAGCTTTTCCAAGTCAGGTATTTAGTCAATGTTGATATCTTGGGTGACTTCCTAGTCTTACAAAGTTCTAGCAGATTTTTGTCATTGACACTTCTGTAAGGCATTGTACTGTCTGTGACACAGTTCAGGATTAGACAGGTAAGAGCCAATGAGTTCTGAAATTCCCTAACATGTCTGTTCAATCTGGAGTAAACCAAGGACCATTCTAGTAGTCTTGTGTACTCACCTTAGTTTGTCAAGCAGTTTACTTTCTGCATCACCAGTAGTGCTAACATCTTCAAGATGTTTAAGTTGCAGATGATGTGTGTAGATCAGCCCCATCTTAAGGTATGTGCTTAAAATTTTAAAGCTGCTTAAGAATTTTGTTGCTGTCAGATGAACCCCACCTTCACTGTCATGAGTCCATAGTGCTAAGAGAAGTAAAAGATAATAAACCTGACTTTGATACTAAATGTTTCTTTTTAGGGTCAGAAAATAAGTAGAAAGCCACAGATCTAGCTTAGTATGCTGCCCTTGGCTTGGAAGGCTGTGAGAAATGGGGTTGATATGTCATGCTTGTGAAACTGCAGCTGTCAAAATGACACTAGTGACATGACGGAAGATAGATGAAACAGTGGGTATTTATACAAATAAGTGAAATCTTGCATTAGCAGCTTTTTTGAATATGTGATTTTAGGTGTTGTGGTGCCATTAAAGACTGTAATAAAAAATGTGATGCATTATGCCACTGTACCAAGGCAGAATCCAGTTCTTTCCAATTGCTTCACTGAAAAAAATATAAAAAGCATAGCAAAAGTAAAGTCTGAACAAAGAAAGTGTTTAAAGGCGGGGGGGGGGGAGGGGTTGGGCTTCTGCCTGAGAAGGAATCAGGATGGTGGAATGAAGTCTTGCTTCACTGAAACTGATTAAATTTTTCCAGTGGAGCTGATATTACCAAGATTTCTCTCTTTGTCTCTGTGATTTGGGAAAGGAGGCTGCTGAAACTTACGTGATAAAGGATACAGTCAGATACATGATGTAGAAATTTAATCCTTCTAGTTACGCTGTAAGTAGTATTACACTAGAAAGCGGTATTAAAAGAACACTAAGGAGGTGTTCATGAAGTGCCAAGTATTCAGAAGTTAGAAAACACCGGAACAGAAGTTCTCAGTGCAGTCTTAACGCAGTCCAGTGTGCACAAACATTGCAATAACAGTCTTTAATGACAAACTGTGTCCATATTACAAACTGTGTCCATATTACCTCTGCTTATTCTGAGGCTTAAAAAAAAAAAGGCATCATGATGTAAGTGCTTAGGAGAGAGAACCTGAGGCTGCATGGAAGTGGAAGAACTGTATCATGCAGCACATCCCCAAACTTGCCCTGAATGGGAGGCCAGGGAACCAGGTTCTGTCACTAGTTATATACACCGTGCTTTGCACGTTTGGAGGAGGCTTGGCCACGCGCACAGTACAAAGAAGCTCAGTTTGCTGGAAGATACCTCTTGCACATAAGGATGCCTTGAAGTACGGGGCAAGCGTAGGGGAAAATACTAAAGGAAAGTCTCCTTTGGAGCAGTAGTCTTTGGAAATGTTTTTGCCTTTTGGTTTGTGCATGAATAATGCAGCTCTTGCAGGGAGGTAGGAAAGGAGCTTTTGAGTAGGTGTCCGCAAGGGTTTTGGTTGTGTAATGTGCCAGGTGTATTGGATTGAGTGATTGTAAAACAATGTGCACTCTCTTTTCTTTGAAGTGGGACCTGTAATGGTCAGCTCTGCTGCAGTCCCACATTATTTGTGGATGAATCCAACCTTTTGTTTCATAATTCACTGTTTTACTATTAGGATACTGGCCACTCTGAATAAATATTTTCAAAGCAGAATTATGAAGGAGTTTGACCAGTATAATGTGCTGCTTCAGTATTTGCTGTGTAGATGAATATAGTTTGAAGTTTATATAGATGTCATAGTTTATTCTTCACAGCTGACATATCTTTTTAGTGAACCTGATAACTAGTGTAAAGTTTTGTTGGAAGCATGATTTTTATTTTGATGTTTTGTGTTCTCTCACAGATGTGGCTGCGCTGGCATGTGGCCGTGAGTTCTTGGTTAGTTCAAGTCGTGAATTACTGGACACTATGATGCACCTTCTGGGAGACATGAAGCCAGGACTCTGTACGAAATTTAAAGTGTATGATGACGGTTTTTTTTGTCCTTTCAAATGACATGTGTTATCTTGCAGTATATGTCACAGTGATGACAGTAGTTTTCCCACTTTCCCATTATTGCCTTTCCTGGAGAGGAAACACAATTTTTAGAAACTTATTTCACAGTAGCATTCCTTGCAGATATATCAGGTTTGGCTGCAAGGCTAGCTTCATCTAGGTTTTGTGTCTTCAGAAGTCTCTTAATCACCATAATATTGTAGAGATGAGCAGGGAGGTACTCTTCTACCTTAGGAGGGGCTCGTGAGTTGAGGGTTAGATAAGGAAGGTGTGAGGTCAAGTTTTAAAACAGAGGATGTGGGAAATGTGGACTCATATTTATTCCCTTCCAATAGGAAGACTGTAAAATGCTACATCTGCATAGTGAAGAAAGTGAGCTAAGAGCAAAAATTAAATTAGTTTATGCTACTTAGTAGCCAGAAGCACCAAGGACTTATGTTTGTAAAAGGTAATGCCTGTAAAGGGATCTTGTGATACAGCGTTGTAAAGAAAAGGCCATGTTACGCAGTTCAGATGCTGGAAAAGTTGTACTTTCCAGCTGATAGGGAGACTTAATAGACTATCATCTTTGCCTTTTTCTCAGAGCTGTTACAAGCTGAGGATATATGGCCTTGACCAAGAAAATTACTGTGGCTTAACGAGTACTTGCTCACCGGCTAAGCTGTAGGCACTTACCCCATACACCTGGATAATTTGTTCATGAAGATGGCTTAAGACAGTGTTGTGGTTTTTTTTCATAAATGGGACACACGCATGCACGCACACACACGCACAAAGAATTTATACCCAAGCCAGCTGTCATAGCTCAGCTGACAAACAGCAACCCTGTCAGCCACAGTAACTTGACTGTGTCCATGCACGCATTTAGGCGGGTTGTATGTGATAGGCGTGAAATCAGGCTTGGTCTTAACTCTGCATGGGTTTTATCTTGCCTAACCTCAGCTATCGGAAAGGTAGATGTCAAGTGTCTGCTAACTGTCTGGGCTCCTTCCCACAGTCAGTGGATGGAGGTGGTGCTGTCAGATGATCGCGCTTTCAGCCTGTGTTAGGGGGAACGAGTTGCCCCCTGAAGAAGCTTGCCTTTCCCCATTGGGTAGCGAGGGGGAAGCTGAATAGCCTGTGCTGTAGGTAGTGGTTAGATACTTTGATGTCAGTTATTTACTGTGTTTCTCAAGTGTTGGGCTTGAAGGTCAGCACTCAAACCAGGGTAGTTAACCCTTGCAACAGGGGGGTGGGTTGTAAAGTCCCAACTAAAAGATTTCTCTGAGAATCTTAAGAATGAAAACTTAAGAATGAAAAGGTATTTTTTGCCTTCATGTATATAACAAATAAAAAAAAAAACCAACAAAAAAACCCCACAACAACAACAACCCAAAACTGAAAAGAGGACCTATACTGTTTCAAAATCTGTACAGAAAAAAAAAAAAAAACCAAACAAACAAGAGAGTCCTAAACACACGCACACAAACACACACTCTGAATTTCAAGTGAATGTGTGTCTATGGGTCCAGATATATTATTTTTGATCATTTCAGATTATATTAATGTAATTAGACAATGTAATTGGATTTGAGGGCCTTTCTTTTGAATTGATGTTTTGGGTGTTTTTTTTAACTATATTTCAAAATCTGCCTGCTTTGCAGAAGAATTACACACGGTGATATAAACTTGGCTGCCATACAGCAATACTGATAAAATATACATAAAGCAATCCCATGAAGTGGGTAGGGATTCAGCAGAGGCCACCTCTTAGGCTAACAAATTGAGTGAAGCCTGAAAAAAAAAAAAAAAAAAAAAAGGTTGCGCAAGGTATTTGATAAGTGGGAAATGTTGAGCGTATGTTACAATAGGTTGAATTTAGTGCCGTGATAAAGTTGGATGTTCCACAGAACCAATATTTTTTTTTTTCTTACTTTGAGCTTTCCATTTGATAAAAAAAATTGCTGTGTTATGACATTAGAACAAATGCCAGAACAGAGATTTCTTCATGGCCTTGTCATGGTACAAGGGATCCTAATTTGCTCGAACGTTTTAGTGCAAAATGTTTCCCCTGTGTTTGTCTTTCGTGTCCGTGCTAAGGTTTCCCTTTTGTCTGTGAGCTCCCTGCATGTCTTGTCACTGTTCAGTTCTTAAAACCCATTACTAACACTGGATATCTTTCCTGTCCTTGTGGGGGATTTTCCACTCTCCTAGCCCAGCAAAGAAGGGTTTTGGAGTTGGGTTGGTCTGTTTGTTTTTTAAAAAACTGTTCCCTGCATGTGAGTTTTTTTAGCTGCTTGTTAATCTTAGATCTGCTTATGAAAATGTTGATAATTTATCAGAACTCCCTTTTCTCCCTACTGTAGGGAACATAAGGCAGTACAAAATGAAAAACAATTGTGAGATGGATATGATTGCTAACAGAAATTGTAGTGAAATTTCAAAGTTATGTATATAGGAACTCTGGAGTCATTACATGACTCTACAGAGGGATCTGGACAGGTTGCATTGATGGGCTGAGGCCAGTGGTATGAGGTTCAACAAGGCCAAGTGCCTGGTCCTGTGCCTGGGTCACAACAACCCCGTGCAGTGCTACAGTCTCGGGGAAAAGTGGCTGGAAAGCTGCCTGGCAGAAAAGGGCCTGGGGGTGTTGGTGGACAGCTGGCTGAGTGTGAGCCAGCAGTGTGCCCAGGTGGCCAAGAAGGCCAACACCATCCTGGCCTGTATCGGGAATACTGTGGCCAGCAGGACTAGGGAAGTGATCGTCCCCCTGTGCTCGGCACTGGTGAGGCCCCACCTCGAGTCCTGTGTTCAGTTTTGGGCCCCTCACTACAAGAAAGACATGGACGTGCTGGAGCGTATCCAGAGAAGGGCAACGAAGCTGGTGAGGGGTCTGGAGAACAAGTCTTATGAGGAGCAGCTGAGGGAACTGAGGTTTTTTAGCCTGGAGAAAAGGAGGCTTAGGGGAAACCTTATTGCTCTCTACTGAAACTACCTGAAAGGAGGCTGTAGCGAGGTGGGTGTCAGACTCTTCTCCCAAGTAACAAGCGATAGGACAAGAGGAAACGGCTTCAGGCTGTACCGGGGGAGGTTTAGGATGGATATTAGGAAAAATTTCTTCACTGAAAAGGTAATCAAACATTGGAACAGGCTGCCCAGGGAAGTGGTGGAATAGCCACCCTGGAGGTATTTAAAAGACAGGTAGACATGGTGCCTAGGTCGGTTAGTGGTGTGTTTAGACAGTGTTAGGTTGATGGTTGGACTCGATGATCTTAAAGGTCCCTTCCAACCTAGATGATTCTATGATTATAAATAATGCTTACACACACATGAAAATGTCTGTATATTATTTTAGAAAGACAATGTGTTTTTCTCAAAACATCACCATGGTATTACATGGAAGGACGCCATCAACATAAATTTAATCAGTTAAAGAAAAAATTTGGCTTATTATTTTTGAGGATATGTTTGTCTTTTGCTCAGGTTTGAGATTTTACAATTCTTTTCTAGTTTTTATTTTCCAAAATACTTTTCTTTAGTGTGTGACAAATCAGGAAAAACTGGGTTTAATTCTACACACAGCAGTATCAAACAAAGCAAGGTGATAAAGAGAGGACTTCTCTTTCCTCTTCTAGCTATAGCAATCCTGTGTTTTACTTGTACTGGTATATAACTAAAAAATTTACAGGGGAAAAGCTGTAATTTATTCCAGCACTGCTACAATATCTATTGTAGTCCACGAATACGTAATAAGTATATCCAAGGCATGTACATGAGTGCTGGGACTGAAATCTCATGGGTGTCTTTGCCTTTCTGAAATAGCAGTGGTGTGAAAGACTTCAGGTTTTTATCTCATTGGCGTAGGGTTTTTTCAACATTTGTAATTGTTAGGCAGTCAATAAACATTTACACAATTATTCATAGCTGTAATTAAATTGTTAGGAATCTTCAACTTTACTTACGTTGCAGTTGAAAGTAGCTAGTAAATATGTGTAATTTAGTACATATTAGTACATTTTGTGTACTTATCTTGTGTATTAAGCAGACATGAAGGGGCTTTAGCTGTGCTTGAAGTTCTAGATTTTAAAGACAGGATTGACAGATCTAGTAGTATAAGACGTTGTCCTGGTTTGAGGTAAAACAGAACCAATTTTGTTCAGTAACTTTGCTTCTTAGCTGGGCCTCTTCTAACTACTGAAATTAACTGCATATTGTGCAGACACTGTTCGCTCTCTGAATGATAAGACCTATGTTTATAGCTGATGCCCAGGCATGGGATGCAGAGAGGCTCCTGCTTATACTTATTGCTACAACACCTAAGGGCAACCAACTTTATTTGCCCCGTTAGAGGGTTGGAAGCGGAAAAGCATAGTGGGGTCCCACCTGCAGGGAGGAGTGGACAGGACAGGTGACCCAAAACTGACCAACAGGGTATTCCATCCCATCTGCCTCATGCTCAGTATAAAAGCTGAGGGATCACAAGGTCAGCCCTCTTCCTTCAATGGCTGATGTCTGAGGAGGACTCTGTTTGTCTGCCTGTGATCCCGATCCTGAATCCAGATCCGCAATCCAGTTCCTGTCCATCACTGAGTCCAGCCTGGGACTGCCCCAGTGCCAGCCGGTGTCGTGACTGTCGTCTCAGGAGCTTGATACGTTTTTGTATATATTTCATTATTTCTTTTTATTTTATTCTTTATTTCATTAAAGTAGTTTAGTTCCTTTTAAACTCATAAGTCTCTTTTTCCTCCTCTGCCCCTCTCTTTGAAGAGGGGTAGAGGGGAGCATCTGTTGGTCCCATCTGGGGTCCCCCAGGTCCCCAGTAGCCACTTTGGCCTAAACCGTGACAGACGTTAATTAAATTTGGCTTGCCTAAATAGGAAGACTATGAAGTGCTGAATTAAAAAACCCTCCACATTAAAAATAAAAATCAGAAAGTGTTGTTTATTCAGTAGTTGTATGTGTCAGGTTTGCTTCAATAAGCACTTTTGCAATAGTTATTGCAAAAAATACTTAATTAGAATGTGTGAGTACTAGAGGTTAAGGTGCTATAAAGGGCTTGGAAATGCTTTGATGTTATGCTCAGCTGAGCGTGTTTAGTAATAATATGCTACTGCATTGGCTTGTGGGGTGGGTTATATCTTCTTCTGACACTCCAAAACCACAGCACTTTCCTGGATCACCACTACCAGTCTCTTTTGTCTGCACAAAGCAAACAAGTGAAATAAAAATACAAACATAGCAGTATCTTTTTACGTCACTTTATTTCTAACTGCAAATGTCAGACAGATTAAGGATGAAAGACATTGTCAAGAAATGTTAACACTTTCCATTAGAAGATACTGTGTTGTTGACCATTTTCATTCTGGGCCTTTGGGCTTGGGTTCCGGAAGCCAAGTAAGAGCTGCAGAGGCTGTATGAAAACAGGCGTACTGGCTTTACAAGCTGCACTTTCAAGTTCCACAGCACCCCTCACTGCTTGTCGGTGGCCACTGATGCAGCAAATTCAATAGTCTGCTACTTCTTCTTCCTACTGCTTATGAGCCTAGGTGATCAAACTCACAATGGTGTAGTGCGTAATATAAGTTACGCCTTTTACAACTCGGTTTAAATGATTACTCTCAATGCAATGGATTAATTTCCTTTCCTGATTCCAGAAGGTATGCAAGGAGACTGTCTGAAAGTCTGCTGGTGGCATAGTAGCTTAAGCCATGAGAGCTCGTTTGAGAATAGGATGTAAGGTGTGAAGTCCATTCAGAATTATATTATTTCCTTTTGGTTTGGAAATGGTGGCAGTGCAGTGACATGCAGGTTTATTGCAGTCATGTGAGATAGCAGTTGCCGAGCTGGCCCTAGAGTGGAGGAGAACATTCCAGCCTCTTCCTGTTTCTCTGTTGTTGTTTTGTATGCAGCCCAGCACCCCACTGTGAGTGAGTATGATGACATGTTTCATAAATGTTATAGGAGCCCTGCTCATTTTTCTTCTCTGTTCATTGTCCAGGAAATTGACTTGCATGTTACCATCTTTGAAAAGAAAAAAAATAAAAAGTAATAGCATCCATGATAGCACATCATAAAGTGTACTAATGCCCTCTCCCCCCAGCTGCTCCATAGCTGTAAAGATGATCTGCATAAAAGGAAGGACAGGAGAACATCGCTAGAAGGGTGAAATAATTTTTGTATGACACCTTTTGACTCCAGAGTATAGCTCTTTTTCCAGGCACGTCAGGGACCTCTTGGGTTGAAATTCATAGTACAGCAGTGATCTGATTTTGTAAGAGGTAGAGAGCGTTAGTTTGTCCTGTTAATACCAGTGGGCTTTTTTTCTGGATGTTTTCTGCTTTTGAGTATCAGGTCCCATTCCTACTGCAGCTTAGAGAGAAATTGAGATAATTTGCATTAAGCCCACTGAGACTCTGCTTTGCTGAAGAAGAGTTTTGTCCACCAAACCCATAAAAACTTGTATCAGCAATGTGGAAAACAGCGTAACAACATCAAATGTTTGAAAGCAGAATGCAGTTCAGCAGAAACTACAGACGATTTAATCCCAATGAAATGCTCTGCATTGAGTACTAGCGATTGTTCTGGATAGCTTTGGAAAGGGAGACTCACTTTGATCCCCAGGTTACCATACTTGTCTGACAGTTGAAAGCAGCTGAAAGTAAATTTTGGCCCAGGCACTTTATCTGCATAAAGAGGTAAAGCTGCCATTTCTGCATGCAGGTTCCCGTACCTTAAAACATTACCTCAGCTCTGTCATGGCCAAGGCTGAGGGGGTACCTGTAATCAAACCCTCTTTCCCTGATGGGTGTCAGATGTTGCAAGTTACTGATGAAACTGAAGCTTTTCATCTTTGCAGTAACTTCAGTGTGAGCCGCTGTGGGAGAAGCTGGTGGGATTGGCAGGCTAGAGCAGTCCTTTTACAATGCAGAGCCTTCTCCAGCCTACCTGTTTTTCTCTCTGTAGAGAAGTTGAGACTTTGGTTTAATTTATAACTTGTGATGTATGCAGCCCCAAAATGACCAATGAATTTTATTTTAGGAGGCTGATAAACTAGGAAGTCCTAGGTTTGGAAGCTTTTGAAAATTTGGCTGAAATGAACATATACTTACTATGTGTATTTTTATTTTGTTGTTTACACACTGACATGCAAGGGACAGTCTGGTTTCAGTTTGTCAGAGATGTCATCTTAGGTTTTTTCCAGTGCTCTATTAGGGAAATGTTTTCTAGCTGCCAGGCCATAGACCTTCTCCGTTACGTGGAAGACAGGATATGGGTTCTGTCCTCCTTGAACATCAATGACCACAATAAAAGACCTAAAGAAATCACCTTCTGGACAAAAAAAAAAAAAAAAAGTTATTTGGAAACAGTTTTGTAGAGGTGCAGGTGGGATCACTGTTTGGCCTGTCTTGTCTAGTGTTGATCTACACTAAGACAAGAGCACAGCCAAATTGAATTCCAGTGTTATTGACTTAAAGAAAAAAAAAAAAAATTCCATGTGTACGTTGAACATAATCAATCTGGGGTCCTGAAGGCAGAGTAAATAGGAAAGTCCATGATGACATTTTAAGAGACAAGCAGTCATTTTTTTCACAGCAGGGTCTTACTTGATGGCCCAGATCGTATGGCCCTGCCTGACTGGGAGGGGCTGGAGAGCAGGCAGAGCAAGCCGGTCCTCTGCCTTGCACCCATAGCAGAAGGGACGAGTCTCACTTAGGAGGGAGCATGCTAAACTGAGCTGGGACTATTAATACCTCCCTTTTCCGTCCTTCAGGCTCGTCCCCTTCTTCCAAATGCTTCTGTAGGCGTAGTAACTTCTCCTGCCAGTGGAGAGAGACTACATTGGTGTTTGCTGTATGGTGGCTGTATATTGCATCTGTTCCCATTTGCCGGAGGAACAGGGGGATGTGTGAAAGAGGATGGCATAAGCAATGTGTCTGTTTCAGCTGACTGGAGGGTCAGTGTACAGAAAGGCCAGTGTTGCACAACCGATGCAGCAGAGACTTCCTTTGACGTTACTAGTACTCAGTATAGTCTTGCTTTCTGTGTTTGCTAGCTGCCCTTTTATTTGTCAGGGCAAACAGCTTATTTGAAACGATCGTCTACGCAGTAGGGATTGTCACCACAAAAGTTCTCTTTTATAGGTTGTGTGGTCACATAATGCCAAGTCCTGGTTTTCCACATCTCACGTAACGAATCTCATGGATTTTGATGAGAATTTCTTACTCTTGCATGGGATATTTTTCCATGTGTGTGAAATAAGTGATTTAACAGTAGAAACAAGGTTTTGCACAACATTGATTATATATAATTTGAGACTTGTCTCTTTTATCAAAATATAAATTATTAGAATAGGCTTCTGCATCAGGACATGCTTGGCATAAATAGCAAAACGTGCTAAAATGTGCAAAGAAATCAAAGGGCATCATCTCTTCTATGATATCATCTATTGTATTAGTGGCCTTCCAGTACCTAAGGGGGCCTACAGGAAAGATGGGGAGGGACTCTTTATCAGGGAATGCAGTGATAGGACAAGGGGCAACGGTTTTAAACTGAAAGAGGGTAGATTTAGGTTTGATATTAGGAAGAAATCCTTTACCCTGAGGGTGATGAGACATTGGAACAGGTTGCCCAGGGAAGCTGTGGAGGCCCCATCCCTGGAGGTGTTCAAGGCCAGGCTGGATGGGGCTTTGAGCAACCTGGTCTAGTGGGAGGTGTCCCTGCCTATGGTGGGGAGGTTGGAACTAGATTGTCCTTAAGGTCCCTTTCAACCCAAACCATTCTATGATTCTATCATCTCTTTCTTTCAATTCTAGGCTAATGCTAATGTCACTTTACAATGTGAGTATCAACTTGAAAGGCTTGAAGTACATCAGTGAAAATCCAGGTTTTATTCCTTTGCTTTGGTGGCTATTGAATGGTAAGTTGCTCTAAGAACCTTGTAAAGTGTGACTTTGGGGATTGTAGACTGACAATGGGTGTTGCAAATAACAAAACAGAAATTTATGTCTGTAACCTGGATATGTATAGCGTTTGTCAGATTGAAAGTAAACAAAAAGGGCAAATAGAGGGAGATGATGTGTATTTCCTGCAACATTTTTGGCACTGTATGTAATATTCCCTTAATATAAAATCTCTGGATGGTAGAATTAAAAATAGGGAATGGAGAAATTTGATGAAATAGATTAAAAAAAGCCACCTGTATTTTCACATCCCAACTTTTGAAATAAATCCTGAGGTGAAAGTATGTATCAGTTCACTACCATTTAACTACCATAAAAGAAAACATAACTGTGTTCTGACACATTTTGGGGAAAGAAGCCAGCCTCTGTAACTACACTCACCCATGACAAAAGTGACCCTGTCTACAGCTGAAGAGAGGCCTTGTATCCTAATAGGGTTAGGGCTTGCAGGGCTTGAGTACTATTCCCAGCTTTGCCTTTGGGCCAGTGCAGGTCTTCAAGGACATCAAGGATTTCTGTTGCCACTGTCAGGTACATGAGAGACATCAAAGTTCTGCTCCTTCAGAGGCTTCAAATCCCTGCATAGGAGCCAGCAGAGATTGATGTTGCCAGTGCATGTTGGACTTGGCTGGCAGCTGTCTGCACAGCTTGTAAGGAACAGTCAGCAGTAAGGACGGAGCCGGGACACTGTCCTGCCTATCAGCTGCTCCTAGAGTTGCTCTGTCTTGGCTTTCTGAAGTCTTTGTGGCTTGTCTGTGAGAAGATTTTGTGTGCAGTTCATAGGACTGGGGAGGTTAGTCATCCCAGCACTCTGTGCTGCTATGCAAAACCCTGCTAAAATAAAACTAGTAAATGCTAACAGCAACTGAAGTGAGAGAGGTTGCATCTGATTTTCAAGGAATTAATTTGATACTGAAATTTTGGAAAAGCTTTGATTTGGGCTGGGAAGCTGAAAGCTACTTGTATTGCTCATAGTTCCCTCAACTATTTTACAGAAAATGTAGGTACTGGTGCTTTTCACCAAATAATTTCCTGCTTTGCAATGCCATAGACTCTCTCTTCTGGGATCTCAGAAAATTAAGTAATCCTTGTAAGACTGTTGGAAAACACCAGTTTTGTAGGTTTTTTTTTAATATAATTTGAGAAAAATTGTATTCTCGGACAACTCTGAATGCATGGTCCTTTGTTCTATTGTGCTTAGAAATTGAACATGTTAGTCCAGATTTTCCTTTTACTTTATGTTTTGCTAATATATACATGAGCTGTTGTTTTAGGGGAAAAAAAAAAAAAAAAAAAAAAAAAAACCAAAACCCAAAACCAAACCAAAAAATAAAAACAAACAAAAAAAAACCCCAAACCCCAAAACACCCTCAAAACCCCTAAGTATGAGTTTCCAAATGTGCTGTTCTAAATGTTGTGATAAAACAAAGAAGCTAATTGTTTGATGCAGTCTGTTTGAAGAAGGCTCCTAGGTCATATAAGAGGATGAAATGGGGCACAGTTATAATTAATTTCAGTTGCTAAGGGAAATAAGAAATGGAAAGGCATGCTACTCTGCCTTTGAGAGTGTGAATTGTATATGGCTGAGTTGGAGAAGGAATAGCAGGCATGGCTAATTCCTTCACTTTTTCACAGAATCACAGAATTATCAGAGTTGGAAGGGACCTCTAGAGATCATCTAGTCCAACTCTCCTGCTAAAGCAGGATTGCCTAGAGCACATTACTCAGGACTGCATCCAGGCATTTTGATAATAAAGTTCTCCAGTTACAGCAAAGGAGGAAGACTCTTAGATAAACCACATTTGCTGGTTTAGATTTCCGACTTTGGAGGAATTCTGTTTACTGTCAAGGGAGAGGGCTGTCTAGTTTGTATATCAGATGAGAGGTCAGATCCAAGACCTGATCTTGTTCCCATCACTTTGGATGAGATTTCTTTAGTTTTCTCTACATTTAATCTATTTCTAAGTGTTTCTACTTGCAAAACCGAGTAGCTTCCTCCCACTCTTGCTTCTCTTCTGTTTCCATGGCCAGCATCTTCAGCTTCTGCTAGCCATGATTCAGCTTATAAACACCTGGAGCTGCTACAGCATAAAGTCTTAACAGTTTTTTCCATGCAAGAGAGTAGAGTGCTACGCTCTGCTGGCAGGGTATCCTGTATATGCTGCCTTCCTGCAGGAATGTTCTTCAAAGAGTGTTTTGATTAAGGCTTATGAGATGATTCAGCTTTCCACAGTTCTGTAAGCTTTTATCTGTATTCCCATTAAGAGAGGCCCCAGAAATCATCCTCTGACTTTTTTTTTTTTTTAATTATTATTATTTTCAGAGAACCATCCTGTTTGCTTTTCCATCATCAATTTACAAGTGTCTGGGACCTCAGCCCATACATCAAGGCTGGTTTTCTCCCATTGGCTTGTACACAACTGATGAATCCCTTGAATTCCTTCTCTGAATTCTCAGTCTCGGCCCAGTCTTCATGTCCCCTGAAAAAGAATGTCCTTCATAGAATCATAGGGTTGGAAGAGACCTCTGGAGATCATCTAGTCCAACCCCCCCATTAAGTGAAGAGAGCAAATAATCAACTTGATTCTCTATTCTGCTATGTTGTACCTGAAGCAAAGAGGGATTTGATTAGGGTTGTCTAGCAGGCTTTTTGAAGAGACAGAAATATGCCTTGACATTGAATACATGAAGAAGAAAAAGGAGGAAAAATCTAATAAAGACTTCTTGTGGAGTAAGAATGTTAACAACAAACTGGGTTCATCTGTCCTACCGTCTTTGAAAAATTTGGATGAGCCAGTATGACTTCACGCTCGCTAACAAGAATTCTTAATAGTTTGTTCTGCTGGAGGCTATACTGATAATAGGAGAAAAACAAACGTTTGACACACTTTTTGAAGGTAATGCAGATCTTTGTAGGTTTAGCACTTTTTGAAGTGGGCTATTTTTTTTTCTGCCTTTTAAAATACAGTCTAAAAGATGGGCACGCTTTAATAAGCAACACTGTTCACTGAAATAGGTACCCTGATAGCTTATGTAGCTGTTGTATTTTTGCTTATGTATCAGCTATGCCTACCTCTACCTTCCCAGCGTAAAACACGTGAATGATGACTCAGATTTCTGGCTGTGGAGCAGCTTGTGGGATCAGTAGAGTTTTCTTGTGGAGCACCGTTTGTTTGCAGAGCAGCTGTTCCCGTCTTGGAGAAAATAGGCAGCTTTACTTTTCTCAATCAGTTGCTGTCCCTGGGTTGATGTCTTGGCTAAGGGTTTTGCATAACTTTCAGATTTAAAGAAGCCCTGTCCTCAGCAATAGAAAAAGAAGTTACATAATTTTGGGTAGAAATCCACCTGAGATTTGTCAATATTTTTTTCTGGTGCTTTACATCTGTAGATGCAATAAGACTTCCATTCTGTAATTCCCAAAGAGATAGACTGGGACTTTTCTCTGCCAAGGATCTTCTGAAGAATAAGAAGACACAGTCAGCTCAGGTATTAATAAAGACTAGATTTATGTTTTTCATTTTTGATCATACAGAACATCTACCAATGAGTGCTGGAGAAAACGGGTCTAGACTCTTTGTGTGGTGGTTTTTTTTGTGTTTTGTTATTGTTTTTACTATCCTATATCTTTATTTTGGTTTCCCCCACTTTACGTTTCTTTGAATGGAGTTAAAAAAGCTGCTCTCTTTGGATACATGAGAAAGTGTGGAATTCAGAGAGACTATGTCAGTGGCATTTCTCGTCTATGGCTGGGAAATTGCTCCAGGTACTTCATTAAACAAAAGACAACATGAGAAGTATGACTAATTTTAGATCTTGCCCTTCAGTTTTCTCCACCACAGTTCCACACGGAAATCTAACCCTGTTTATCCAAATTCTTTGCAAATGACGGTCTCTATTGTAAATGCCTGTATGAAGCACATTCTCATTTTGCTAATGCTGCCTGCAACCTTCAATATTTGCTTTTCATGACTAACCCTGAAGGTTTCTAATGCCTTGCTTTTGTGTTTGAATTGGTTATGGCTGTGAGAGGTTTTGAAAATTCAGGTTATTTGCATGGCAGTATGTTATTTAAAAGACATCTGGACAAACAGTACCCCCCTATTTATAAACCGATGTCTGTATTAAAACAAATTTTTGTTCGTAAATCAAAACCTCTGTTACCAGTCTTTCAAGTGCTCAACAGTTTCATACTCTTCAGGCTGTGAAACTAATCTTCCACAGAGTCTTGCCCTTCTTGCCCTTTAAGACCATATCCATTTTCTTAAATGCAAACATGTCAGCTCTGACGCAGAACGTCCCTGAACCACATTTAGCCGAGAGGCTGGTAGAGTGGCCAGGGGAAGTCCGCTGAACGCTTGCCCTTTTCCATGCTCTTGCTAAGCAGCTGCTGCAAATGACGCTTGCCCAGATGGAGGGCCGGCTGGGCGCGGTGTGGCTGTCCTCGCCATCTGAGCGGGAGTTTCTTGACAAGGTCCTTGCCCTGCCTAACAGCAGACTCATGCAAACTGCTGTTCTTCTGAGGAGCACAGTGTTTCTCCATTTGTAAATACACGTGAGAAACCTTACTTCTGGTAAACGCATCTGTCACTGTAAAGCTTTGGTTTGTT
Source organism: Vanellus vanellus (assembly GCF_965231255.1). Classification (NCBI taxonomy): domain Eukaryota; kingdom Metazoa; phylum Chordata; class Aves; order Charadriiformes; family Charadriidae; genus Vanellus; species Vanellus vanellus. The sequence goes on along the minus strand of NC_138905.1, from coordinate 123,847,946 downwards.
CTTACGTTGTTACTCTCCTTCAGTAGCTGTTGTGGGAATCCTCAGAAACCCAAGCTAGGATTAATGGGAGCTGGACAATGTATCTAACAGCTCACCCACAAACCTGCCAGCTGCTGAGCGATGTCTGTGCAAGCTCTTTTTCACTCAGTAGCAGTCAGGCAAATTGGGACCAAATTGCTGCTTCAATCTGGACCCTGGGAGTCTCTCAAGGGTTTCCCTGATAAAAGCATGACAAGTATGTGTCTGTAGGAGAGTAGGGAGTTCTGGTTAGCTGAACCCCATGTGAGAGCAGTCACCTGGCCAAGGAGGAGACTGAAGCAAACCGAGCTGTTATACAGGAGCTGGGGCAAATATGTTGCAGAGAGAAAGTGCATTTGCATCCGTAGGAATTGCAGCAGCAAAGCTCAGTCTTTTTTCTGCCATGGTTTCTCCCTGCTCCTTCCCCACGTGGTGTCTTTATTGCAACACTTCTTGTCTCCTCAGACCTATCAGCATTATGAAAATGTCCGGAAAACTCTTTGCCGCTGCAGATACTGGCTCAGCTCTGCCAGCATTGGCAATGCAGAGATCTCACATGGGGCAAGCTGTGGCCCTCAGTCTCTCTCCATTAGACATGCTGCATATGTAGGTAGTCTGACAGGTTCATAAAAAGGAAAGGGGAGTGGCAGGTCGCCCCTTCATACTAGAATCAGACAGTAATTGAATTGAATGACATTTAAAACAGCGGTGGGAAGCTTTTGAAATACTGCTCTTGTACACAGACACAGCTGTAAACAGCTTGCTGGTAATAAATCTTGACTTCAGGTGACCAGGGAATGGTATGGGCACATGTAAATCGAGTTCACACAACTCGGAGCCAATTGTAGATAAGCTGTTTAGCATTGATGTAATGCAATTACTTAAACCCTGCTGTAGGGAACAGTTTGTCTGAGAGCATGGTGCTAATGACAGATGTGACTAAAATCTGTCCACGTTATCAGTTGCTTTTGTCAGTGACTGAAAGCCAGTGACATCAAACGGTAGTGCTGGCAGCTAGCAGAACGTCAGCAAACTCCAGCAGTTTGATACCTTGTTAAAATTGCATCAGCGTTTTATGATGGTGGTAGTCTTATGCTACGCTTGTGATCCCCGACAGAGGCAAGCAGCTTGATTTCTTTCCCAGTTCCCCAGAAATAATGATTGTAGTTTTGAAATTTTAGTTGAAGAGGTGTGTGTGCTAGTTGTTGGGAAGGTACGATGCAGTGATTTGATTACAGCTAAAGGATTTTTTTTGATCTTGTACAATCAAAATGTCACTCAGCTAGTGTAGAAATTACTAAATCTAGAAGCTATTGAAATAAATATAATGCTGAATAGTGAAGATTCCTTACATTTCTTCTGATTATTCTTAGACAGGGTTTTCAGAAAAAAATCGCTAATGGTATTGAAGAGACAAGAGAAAGACTTCTAGGGTATTTTTTTTTTAAATCCTCTTAGAAAATATGATTATCCGTAATAAGTAGTATTCTCAAAACCACATGTAATCCTAAGGGAGTATATTTTAAGGCATATGTATTTATTTAACTCGAAGCATCTCAAAATACATGCAAAACAATGGCAATCAGAGGTTAAATGCGTATTAAGTCGTCTTCTGGTGGAGGATCATTTCCTTCCTTTGCTGTATGCCTGAGTGCCTAATCTGTTCTTCATTTGAGTGACTCAAGCCGTTGAGCTTCCCTGGCTGCTGCTGGAGATTCTTACTAGAACCTCTTTGCTCTTACTGGAAAATGTTCTTGCTTGTCAAGCTGGAAATCATTTCCTGATCTCCTACAGATCCTAATTTTGTTAGCTCCCCTGCTAATGCTTCTTCCCTGATCAATTCTTTACTTTCTGCAGCCTTTAAACACTTGCAGATAATGTAGATGCCTGTAACAGTATTAATAACAAAGCACTGTTCATCCAGGGATTTTAAACATCTTGCATATATGAAGCTTCCCAGCAGTATTGCAAGCCATTAAAAGTATTAATGGCTTTATTTCATGGAGGAGTAATGTCACACGGGGGAAGATTGTAGTGAATTACATAGGTTTCGCTCCCCAAAGCTTCTTTCTTCTTATGTATTCGGGCTCTGGTTTGTTGCTGCTATTGCCGGTGAATAAATGTAGAATATCTAAGTACAGGGAAAGGGGCCAGGTGATACGTGCAGAGTTTGAACGTTATATCTGGGGAAAAAAAAAAAAAAGGAATTAAAAAAACCCTCTGGCAGGCACGAAGACAAAAATGGAAGGAATGAGAGGATGAATTGAAGGCTTTTAGTTATATTTTGATTAAGTCAGAATAAATCTGAAAACCAAAGCTTGCACTCAGGTGTTTTCAAAAAGATTCACTGAAGTGTTGCTGCCCAAGAAATTGCACATAGAGTCTTGCTGTCTGTGAGGCTGATTTGCAGCATTTCTCCATGAGTTACGACTGCTCATCACTCAGAAAATTGCACCAACAGGTACTGCTGGAGATGATGATAGCCTTCAGCCCAGGAGGCAGCAATAGGAGTGGCTGTGCTATGGGTGTGGCCACTTCTGTGGGGTGTGCAGCACTAATAATTTTTTTTAATGCTGATTTGAATGTCTAAAGTTGTCCAGTATGCCCAATAGCTAAGATTCTCCTTGCACAGAAAATCAGAAAATGCATGTTATCATTTGGCTGTAGACAATTCGTGTGTCTTCAAGTTATACCCCGCTCTGCTAGTTTCCCAGGAGAAAGTAGAATTCCTTTAAGAGGTTTACACTTTAGATAGGGAAGAAGGCATGGTAGAGAAGACCTACATATCTCATTTATGATGGAAAATGGAGGAAGAGAGAGATAGTGCCTGGCTCGTGGATATAGATCAGATGTCACAGTCTTTAATACTGTACTTCAGCTATGTGCTAGTTGGAATTACTTAAAAATTCCCATCTCAACAGTCAGTTTCATGCTTAAATCCATGCTTTTTCAGTGTCCATCACATTCTGTTTTCTCCCCTGGGTGCTTTCAACATTTCCCCTTGTGCTTTAATGAATAATTCTCCGTAGTCCTTTTTCAGGTCACCAGTATTAGGTATTAAATAAGCCAGGAAAGGAATGAACTTGCTTCAGCCCACCAAATGCTTCCTTCAAACTCAGTATAGTGTGGTTTATTGCTGCACTGCATTTATGCTTCTTCAGTGAGATTTTGGTCTCTGGTGATTTTGTGCGCAAAGTGATCTGAATTAATTTTTCTCAACATTTCTGCACAACACTATCAAAAGCTTGCTGAAGACTAGGTATGCTAATGATAAGCACATTAAAAATGCATGGCACGTGGAACAAATAACTACTTCAGCCATAAAAATATATTATACGTTTTCATTTGGAACAAGCAGAATAGAGAAGTGCAAAAATGGGACTTTCTACCAGATGCTTTTGATAAAGCTATAAACAACTAAATGCAAATGGACTGTTGTGAATGATTAAAATATAATACTCCTAATGTTTTAGTAATTAAAAATGCATCCTGTGTTCTTAACAGTAGAGTTATTATATGTCTTCCTAGCTTGACTCAGTCAAAGGTCTTTGCTACATTTCTCTGACGCATTCCTAAGCAGCAGTGCTTGGCTTCAGTACCCATTTCAATTTTGTGTAAATTGAATTAAACACTTGGAAGGTTGATACATGGTTGCCAGAGAGTTTTATAAAGATTAATATTTTATTGAGCTTTGAAGAAATCTGAAGGATTGTATAAAAAAGAAATTAAAGAAAAGTCTAGTGATTTACTGACTTACTGCAGATTTGATTAGTTGGTCTGTTTGTTTTTTAAGTCTGAATAGTCATGGGATATAGCTTGTTCTGCTCTTAAATTGGATTGCATCCACCAGTACATCTTTGCTACTGACTGGATAAATTCAAGTTGATAAATTCCCTGACTTACATCATTATCAACATTTGGAAAACAAGAGAAGGGTTCCTGCTTATCTCTCCCTCCCAAACACTGCTGAGCACAAGCTGCTGAGGAGGGCAAAGGTGTTGTTTTCGGGTTCCTTCTAGAGCCAGCCAGCCAGCACCAAATGGCAGCTGTGAATTGTGAAACTTCAGTTATTCCCTGTCTGCCTGGTGGGTTGTGAGGAATGGCACTGTAGAGCTTTAATGCTACTTTTTGGGATTCGCTTCTAATAAGCACCGGATTTTTTCCTCCCCCACTTTTAGACCCAGATACAGAAGTTTGTCTTCATGCTCTGCGGCTCCTCCAGTCTGTGATTCTGGAGCCAGAAGTATTATCCAAATCAGCCTCTGAGATGCGTGATACTCTGCCATTTCAGCGTATCATTGCACTGTCAAAGAGCCGCAATGCAGATCTGCAAGCACTTGCAAAAGAACTACTTGAAGATCTTAAAATACTTGAGTATGAAGCATAGAAGAGCTCTTTGACACCAACTGCTTATTTCTTTCCTGTATTTTTATGCTGCAAGAGTTGTTGGAGATGGGCTTGACTGAAAAAAAACTCTAAGTTCCTCTGACAAAATCCTTTCCGGAAATTAGGTAACCCAACTAAAATAATACTTGGGAAAACGTGTTGGGTTTTAGCTGCCCAATTACAATCTTAGGTGATCTGGTAGAGATAGGGCAGACTTAATTTCTTTGAGCAGGATTTTGTTGATAATGGGTTTCAAAAATGATCCAGGTTATGTTGTCTGTTTACCGTGTATAGGGAGCAAAGCAGTCATCTCGATAATACATAGTTTGTTGCAGTGGTAAATAATCCTGTTGGTCCATCCTTAAGAATTAGTGTACTGTGAGGAAAACTTTGTTGCTTTTCATAACTCTTCTGTGTCAGAATGCATCCCGTGTTCCAGTTTTATTGCTGTTACTTCTCACCTCTCTTTTTCTGTTCGAATAAAAGAAAACTTAAATTCTGTAGTGTGTAATGGATTCTACTTTGACATTCAGATTCACTCAAACTGCAAGTCGACTTGATCTATGGCTGTCTGGCATGCTAGAAGCTGAGCCACTGTTTTTTCAAAAGCCTTGAAAAAAGAAAATTAATTACTCTTGTCTGTGGTACCTAGTTGTGCGCTGAAGAGGCTAAAATTAACTGGTTCTCTATCGTAAGCATCATTGCATTCCCTCACATCTGGTGCGTTTGTTAGAGCTTCTGTGTACAGCTTGCTTACCTCAGTGATAGATGCAAACATTTGCATGCTTTGTATTGGTATAATTTACACATTTTTTTGGGGAAAAAAAAAAAAGCATCCATATCTGTCATGACAGAAACACAGCCAGTTGGGTGTTGTGGTTTGGGCTGGCCACCGAAACAAATGGCAGATGCTCTCCCCCACCTCTCTCTCCAAGGAGAGGAGGGACAGAGAGAAAGACTTATGAGCTTAGGGAAAAAAACTAAACTACTTTAATGAAAATTAATAACTTAATAAAAAAATGAAGTCTGTACAATAGACACAAAACCGTATCCAGCTCCCAGGATGACAGTCACATCACCGGCTGGCACTGGGGAAGTCCCAGACTGGACTCGGCAATGGACGGGAGCTGGATTCCGGATCTGGATTCAGGATTGGGATCAAAGGCAGGCAAACAAACACAGTCCTCCTCAGATGCTGGCCATCTATTAAAGAGAGCAGACCCTTTGATCCGTCAGCTTTTATACTGAGTGTGAGGCAGATGGGATGGAATACCCTGTTGGTCAGTTTTGGGTCAGCTGTTCTGTCCGCTCTTCCCCACAGGTGTGACCCCTCTATGCTTTTCCACTTCCGACCCTCCAGTGGGGCACACGACAAAGTTATCTGCCCTTGGGTGTTGTAGCAATAAGCAAGAGCATCTCTGCCTACCATGTCTTGGCATAAATTATAAGTAATCAGGTTTTATCACTCTGGGAGCAGACCGCAGTCTTAAAAATACACCATTAATTTCAGAGACTTCAGTTAGTTAGAAGAGGCTTAGCTAAAAAGCAAAATTACTGAACAGTAAATTAGCTGTAGTTTACCTCAAACCAGGACATTAGGTGATGCTATTCAAGGGAACAGCAAATGTGAAATGCAATGCCGTGGCAGCAACTTTTTCCATACTGAGGTTGTGGTACCTCAGCTATGAACCCAACGTATTATCAAAATACAATATGGACTTCTAATCCAAATGTACAGAAAACAAGAAGTAAACTTTGTAGGATTTAAATATTGTGATTGACAAACAGTTTTAGAGGAAGACCATTGTAAAATGTGTAAGTTAAAGTGTAGGTCGTCTCCCATTGGGCTGTTTGCAGAATGATGAATGTTCAAAGTTAGAAATGTAATAAATCAGCTTAAAATGACTTCAAATAATTGGCTGAAATGCTACAAACAGTAGCAGTCTGATTTGGGACTGTCTAAAATGAATGATGATAAGATACAGATCTCATATGTGAAAGGGTTGTGTGGTGTTCTGCTGTGTCTGATTCAACACTACATTGAACTTGCCAAGTGAAGGTTTTTGGAAGGCTTTAGATCTTCTTTAAAGCATGCTCTCTTTGGATTTGTTTTCTTATCTTGCTATCCTAGTTAAACCTCCTAGGGTTTAATCCTAAAGGAATCAAAATGATAATCGGTACTTTCCTGGAATTTCAACTTAGGAAAGTGTTCAATTTTAAGAAACACTAAAGGGCCTCCACTTTCCATTTAATGGGTATCTGCTTGTGAAGGTCTTTCATCAAACTTTTGGAAGCCATTAAATAACGAGAAAAGAAAAAAGAAGGAGTTCTGTGAGCAGAAGAGCCGGTGAAGCCTCATGTTCTGTGGATTTGAGGTATTTCTTGACAATTTCCCTGTCCTTCCCAGCCCTTCCCCTTGAAACCAAGTCCACCCAAGGGGCAGCATGGAGTGCACAAGCTGAGAGTGACATGGCTGCTCGTGGCCAGGTTAGTAAGTTGTGGTGATGGGCTGGTTAGCTGCTGCCAAGCAGGGTGTATGCCACTCTGCCAGCTTTGCCCTCGTGAAGGTTTTAATTTAGGTCTTTTCTGCTGTTACCCTAGCTGCTCATGGAGCTTGAGGGAGCTTAATTATCTTTGAGAAGTCTTCTCCCTCTGTCAAGTTTGGTGAGAGCTGACTGACAGATTCAACATTATGAGAGGGACTGGCAATGCAATTGCACCTCATTTCCATATGAAATCGGGGAAACAAAACACTCAGGACTTTTCATTTTAATTGTGTGACAACTGGCAGGGTCAGCACTTCAGCTGGGCTAAAATAGGTGATTTGAGACACTACAGTTTGTTTTTCCCCAACAAGCTGCTGAGATCTGATGATAAGTCTTTAAACATCTCCCAGATGATTTTATTTTCAGGTGTAGCTCACCAGGACTGTTTCTTCAGAATCAAGCCATCAGTGAGGCACTGACCCTGAGAAAGTCTTTTTTCTATACTAAGTGTTTCACTATGCAAGATTGATAAATAAGAAAAAGTCACCCCGTCTGTGAAACACAGTGTATCTTCAAAAATACCGGAGAGCAAAAATATCAGAAGCATCAGAGAGAACCTGCGGCAAACAGGCCTCTAGGAAAGTCTTTTAAGTTTTCCCTAAATTTACTTTCTCTGGGGGTTTGCAATTAATGCTATAGCTTTGATTCTTTATTTGGGTTTATGGAAAAGAAAACATTTGAGGGGAACTTGTTATCACAGGGAAGCAAATTCATAATACTTTTTGGTTTGGAAATAAAAGAAAAGGGGTCACTGGAGTCAAATTGTGCTGAAGTAAGGCAAGTGGATAGAAGCCAGGGATAAGCCTGACCCTTTAACATTTGAGAGTGTTTGAAATTTCATTAAGGTTTCTCATACTTAAATATGGTAGTAAAATAAGTTGGACATTACTAGTTGCAGGCTGCGTTATGAGCTGTTATATCGTTGCTGTTTTTCACAGTCCTATATTCCCCAGTCCCCCCTTTGATGGAGCCAGGGACCAGCCCCCTCCTCCTGCTCCTCTACGGGTCCAGGGCTGCGTTGCAATTAGTTGCACTTTTTGCTGTGGCCTGCAGCTTTCCATACGGGCGTCTGCTATACCCCATGCATACTGTTGGAAGTTTCACGGTGGGATCCTCCCAGACCTTGGCATCTATCATAAACTAATGATCTGCACTCTCCAATCAGTGGCATTGATGCCTTTATTATTTCTTTCTCCATGCAAAAATTGGTGGGAGTCTCATGCCATTGGCGGTAGAGGAAACTCCAGTGACTTGCTGAGACAAGGTGCTGACTGTTTAGTTTAGATGGCTAAAATCAGGTGAGATGGGTCCTACCCTTTGGTGTCTATTTTGCAATAAAAGATACGGAGCAAGTTTTCAGGTTCCCCTACTGTTCACAGGCAGCATTTTAGAATCCTGTTTGTTGATCAGCTTGAGAAATCCCTGTTTGGAGAAGAGCATTGAAAGCCTTAATTTGTCTTCATGGGGCTAGTGCCAAAAATTAGGCTGCTAAGTAACTGTGGGTCTCCTTTGAGTTTCCCTCTCCCCTGAAACACATATTTTTTGACATTTTATGAATAAAAGAAAGTCTATGAGTAACAGGTGGCGCTCCAAAAACTTAGAGTATATCAAAGCTTTCTTTACAAAATTAAACAATGGGTGATATACAGAACACAATATGACACTATAAGGTGCTGCTGTGGTGAAAAGCTGGTTAACATGCATTATAAATCTCTGGTTTTGCTTTGCTGTGAAGTTTTGCCTCAGTCTGAAACTGTGGGCTGTTAGGAAGTTTTACTGGTCTAAAATCAAGAGTTCAGTGTACAATTTGGAAAACACCTGCTTTAAAACGTTGCTTTTTCTGGATCCTGTTGAAAAGTTTGGGATTCTTGTGTGTAGTAATTGTTTAATTGCATTACTAGCTTGCAGGAGAAAAGGTGGTTCACAGAGTCAAAGCACTGTTTTCACTAGCCATGTTCAAAGTGTGGAGTTACTCTGTTGTTGCCATTTCCTCTGTTGCACAGTTTCAGAGTTTCAGTGAAGAAGAAAATGTGAGTTTGGTGTTGCTTTGAGACTATCAGTTACTCGAGATTTATGCCCATATAGCTGAAAGCAGAATTTGACTCTTATGCTAAGCCATCTCAAAAGATGAAAAATCTGTTTTAAAAATCCTGAGAAGAAAGCGCCTGTTTACTTCACAGTATCAGCTGCACTATTAAAATTGAACTTTACTCCCTTCTGTTTTATATACTGCGTACAGAGCTGCTGAAATGACGTCAGTTTGTTGACACTCCTGGGAAATACTGGCTTTTCACATTTGATGCTGGTGATCAATTTGATGCTGATGATCAATTAGATGCAAAGACAAAATAAATGAGGATCGCCTAAATGTATTTCCTGTAACTGAAGAAGTTTAGCTCTGTAATGTACTGCCCCACCAGTTCTTCACGTGGTATCTTAGGTTGATGTTTGGCCTGGACTATAAGCTGGCCGAAAAGAAACTGGAAAACCTCAGTAGGAGAAAATAAGGCCCAGCGTGAAGGCAGACCTTCCCTGGTGGCGCTGTGTCCCATGCTGAGTGGCAGGCATGGCAGCATGGGTGGCCTGGCACCTCTGAAGGGGACTGTGAGATCTTGGATGAGAAGGGCAACCAGCTGCCCAGCTCCTGAGGGAAGCCAGTGTTTGGTTGCATGCCGACGCTGGCACACTTCCAGGAGCTCGTGACAAGGGTGGTGAACGAGACTTCAAGACACATCATCCTGTTATGGTTGTTTAAGAGAGGGAAGTAAGTTGGAGGAAGAATGGGAGAGTGTGGTGATTTGGTCATATGACCACGAGTGAACTTTCAGATGATTCAATTTCAGCTGGTTGCACCGGTCATTTAGCTGCTCCTTTGGGTTAACGTTTGCACTTGTGATATGCGCTGATTAGCACAAATTGGACTTCAGAATTGATAAGATTTTACAAGTCTTGCAAATGTTGTATGATTCATCTCGTCTATTGCTTCCAGTCCTGCAAAGATGCTGGAGGTGAGGAGAAAGGACTTTTACTGGGGAATAAAGAACCTCTGTTTCCTCTGTTATCCCTGCCCAATGCGTGCACTACAAGTTAAGGGGTATGCAAAGCATGGCTGCCCCTTCCCTTCCCTTCCCTTCATAGTGTCTAACTTGAAGCTGCATCTGGCCATGTTGGTTTTGTTCTCTAGGTAATTTTCCTGATTTGTATGCAGGAAGTTCTGCAACTACTAGTTGCTTCTCGCATATGTGAGTTACAAGTTACAGCTGATAAAAAGTAATCAGAAAACTCTTGAGGTCATACAGATTTTAACTTCTCCAGTGCTTTATGATGACCTTTACAATCTACAGCTTGCTTGGTCGGAAACCTTAAAAAGACTTTGACCAAATTACAGTTCCGCATGTAATTTATAGGACTATAATTTTTACTGTGGGCGCGACTGCAGTTAAAGCACTTCTGATGCCAGGTGCTCGGTCTTTTTGAAGGCGTGTGTTTTTCATTTTCTGTGTTGTTGGGCTGCTGTCACGAGAGGCAGCAATAGCTGAGGGCAAGGCTGGTGTGGGGCTGGGGAAGGGCAAGGTGGCGTGTGACCTGGGTGGTTCTGCCAGCTGGATGGGGAAGGTCAGGTGTGACTGAGCTGCGTGAGTGGCTTTCATCCCACCTGGGTCTGAGGCAGAGGAATGGGTTGGGTGTTAGAAAATCAAGTGAGGTGTTTGAAGGTCTCTGCAGAGGGATAAATGCCTCCTTTCTTCTGTAGCTGTATCGCCACCGGGGTCAAATAAAGTGCAGCAGTCACCCTGTATTCGCACAAAACAGAAAATGTAGGACATAGGAAAAAAAAAAGCCCAGTTCTTATGTCTGCACCCCTTCCTCCTGAGCAGCATCTGCGGTGTCCAGAATCAATTTCAAGGGCACTTTGGCTTAGCCACGCCATGTGTGAGGACTGGTCAATGCAACCAGCCCCTCGCTGCTTGCCAGTGTACTGCAGCTGTACTGGAGGACTTGCCACTGTGGTTCTTGGCATTTTTACAGCTCTCGTGGGGCTTGTGGGGGCTTTCAGTGGAGCACAAGGATAGGTCTTCAGGAGGGCTTCTGCCATGTGCCCTGTCTGTGGCTTTCCAGGAACTGCTGGCATGGGGAAGAAGGTGATGGGCATTCAGAGGCCAAGGAGAGTCAGGGCCTGCTGCTAGGGTCAGAAGTCCTCTAAGTCAGTGTGATGGGAGTCTGGATCTGTGTCCGTACTCCAAGGCATGTGCCAGAACATTTAATTAGAGGTGGGAGATCCACGAGGTGACGCCATGGTGATGGCAAGGAAAGAGAAACGTGGGGGACGGGTCTTCAGGCAGGTCTGAGGGGGGAGCAGAGCACCAGGGTGCTGAGGGCAGGGGGTGGCCGGAGCAGTGTTGTTCCTGCCAACAGGCCTGTCAAGCTCCCCGTGGGGCTTTGCTGGCCCTGGCACGAGGGGAGCAATAAATGGGGAAGAGATTGATTTTGGGTGGGTGGGTGGAAGGCAGCTTCTGCTGAAAGGGAGGTTTCCACAGAGCCAACCTGCTGGTGGGGAGCAGAGCTGAGCTGCTGCCTCAGCCCCACAGCAGGCCTGGGAGGGAGCTGTAGCACGGTGACCACGAGTTGGCACGCATGGCTCCGCAGACCCACTGGGCCTTGCTCCATTTCCATGTGCGTCCTCAGCCACTTTTAAACATGGCTGATGGCACCCTGGGACCAGGCTGAGAGGGTGTCAGCCGGCTTTGATGTACTGAGGGCAGTGCCTCCACCGTTGTTGATGGCACTGAGAAGAAACATCAGGGAGGTTTTCTGGTGAAAGGACCTCTTTGCACATGGGAGAGCTGTCTGAAGCTTTTCAAGCTGAGCGTCTCTTGCCTCCCCAGCACGAATGGCTGTGAAAGAGGGTTAAGATGAGCCTTAATCGGCCCAGCAGAGCCCTGGGAAGCCCTCAGTCAGCAGCCAGGCACCCCAGCCACCATGCCAGCCTGTGGCTGGACCCTACTACTTGAAAGCAAGCCGGGTGCCAGTGATAAGAGGGAGCGAAGTCTCTGAGGAGGCAACCGGCAGGGCAGGGCAGAACAGCCAAGCTGAGTGGGGGCAGAGATGCCCAGGATTTCACAGAATCACAGAATGGTAGGGGTTGGAAGGGACCTTCGGAGATCATCTAGTCCAACCCCCCTGCCAGAGCAGGGTCACCTACAGCAGGTTGCACAGGACAGCATCCAGGTGGGTTTTGAATGTCTCCAGAGTGGGAGACTCCACAACCTCTCTGGGCAGCCTGTTCCAGTGCTCTGCCACTCTCTAAGTAAAGAAGTTTTATCTCGTGTTGAGATGGGATTTCCTGTGTTCCAGTCTGTGCCTGTTGCCCCTTGTCCTGTCGCCGGGCACCAATGAAAAGAGTCTGGTCCCATCCTCTTGACATCTGCCCTTTAGATGTTTATAAACATTGATGAGATCCCCTCTCAGTCTTCTCTTCTCCAGGCTAAACAGACCTAAGCATCACAGCCTTTCCTCATAAGAGAGATGCTCCATTCCCTCGATCATCTTTGTAGCCCTCTGCTGGACTCTAGTAGTTCCTTGCCTTTCTTGAACTGGGCAGCCCAGAACTGGACACAGTACTCCAGATGTGGCCTCCCCAGGGCAGAGTAGGGGGGGAGGATAACCTCCCTCGACCTGCTGGCCATGCTTTTTTTAATGCACCCAGGATACCATTGGCCCTCTTGGCCACAAGGGCACATTCCTGGCTCATCGTCAACTTGTTGTCCGCCAGGACTCCCAGGTCCCTCTCTGCAGAGCTGTTTTCCACCAGGTCAGCCCCTAGCCTCTGCTGGTGCATGGGGTTATTCCTCCCTAGGTGGAGGACCCTACACTTGCCCTTTTTGAACTTCATTAGGTTCCTCTCTGCCCAACCTATCCAGGTCTTGCTGAATGGCAGCACAGCCTTCTGGTGTGTCAGCCACTCCTCCCAGTTTTGTGTCATCAGCAAACTTGCTGAGGGTACACTCTGTGTATCAGGTCATTGATGAATATGTTGAATAAGACTGGACCCAGTACTGATCCTTGGGGAACACCACTAAGTACAGGCCTCCAGCTAGACTCTGATCACAACCCTCTGAGCTCTGCCATTCAGCCAGTTCTCAATCCAACTCACTGTACCCTCATCTAACCCACACTTCCTAAGCTTACCTATGAGGATATTACAGGAGGCAGCGTCAAAAGCCTTGCTGAAGTTAAGGTAGACAACATCTACTGCTCTCCCTTCATCTACCCAGCCAGTCATGCCATCACAGAAGGCTATCAGATTGATAAAGCATGATTTCCCCTTGGTGAATCCATGTTGACCACTCCCGATAACCTTCTTTTCCTCTACATGCTTAGAGATGACATCCAGAATGTCATTCCATCACCTTTCTAGGGGTGGAGGTGAGGCTGACTGGTCTGTAGTTTCCCGGGTCCTCCTTCTTGCCCTTTTTGAAGACTGGCATGACATCATTGGCTTTCCTGCAGTCCTCAGGCACCTCTCCTGTTCTCCGGGACCTTTCAAAGATGATGGAGACTGGCGTAGCAATAACATCTGCAAGCTTCCTCAGCACTTGCGGCTGCATCCCATCAGAGCCCATGGATTTCTGGGTGTCGAATTTGCCTAAATGATTTCTAACCTGATCCTTCTCGACCAAGGGAAAGACTTCCTTTCTCCAAGCTCTCTCTTACCTCCAGGGTCTGGGATTCCTGAGGCCTGGCCAGAGCAGTAAAGACTGGAGCAAAGAAGGCATTCAGTAACTCCACCTTCTCTGCATTCTCTGTTCACCAGGGCACCCACCTCATTGAGCAGCGGGCCCACATTTTCCCTGGTCTTCCTTTTGCTACTGATGTACTTCAAGAAGCCCTTCTTATGGTCCTTGACATCCCTTGCCAGGTTTAATTCCAAGTGAGCCTTAGCCTTCCTCATTTCATCCCTGCATACTCTGACAACGTTCCTCCTGAGTGGCCAGTCCCTTTTTTCACATTCTGTAAACTTCCTTCTTCCATTTGAGATTTTCTAGAAGCTCCTTGCTCATTCATGTGGGTCTCCTGACTCTTTTGCCTGATTTCTTACTCATATGGATGCACTGATCTTGAGCTTGCAGGAAGTGGTGCTTGAATATTAACCAGCTCTCTTGCACCTCCCCTTCCTTCTAGAGCCTTAGCCCATGGGATTCCTCTAAGTAGGTCTTTGAAAAGGCAAAAGTCAGCTCTCCTGAAGTCCAGTGTTGTAATTCTACTTTTTACCCTGCTTCTTCCACTCAGGATCCTGAACTCCACCATCTTACGGTCACTGCAGCCAAGGCTACCCCGAACCTTCACAACCCTACCTAGTCCTTCTTTGTCAGCACAAAGTCCAGCAGCACACCTCTCCTTGTTGGTTCCTCTGCCACCTGTGTCAAAAAGTTATCAGTTATTTGAGCCATGCTCCGGGCTCTTCTCCCAGCAGCAGGGCAGGCGTGTTTCTGCCCAGGTCAGGGGCCTGGGCACATGCAATCCTGAATGAGTTTTGAGTTTCCTGAAATGCCTTACTTTGGGGGGGGTAGCTGAAAGCACCAGGGCCTTGCCTGTGCCAGAAAGTGGCGCTAGCATTATGCGGAATGCCTTTTCCCAGTCATGAACCTGGGGTGAAGGACAGGGTGGCCAAGCTGAAGGTCAGACAGACATTGTAAACTCAAGCGCTGGTGAGCAAAAGTTCTCCTGCTGGCCTCCCTGCACGTCCCCTGCATGCCCCGGCAGATCTTGCTGGCACTGGAGGTGTGACGGAAGAGCTGCTCACAGGGAAAACAGGGCTTCTGGAGGATCTGTAATGCATAATGGGCCCAATAGTGACACCACCGGTGTAGCAGATGGGCAGGTGGTTACCTCTGCTTTGCATGTGTAGGCTTGCCATAGTGCTTACAAGATCCTCAGCATGCACAAACAGAAATACATATGCTCTTGTGATCGTCTTTTGCATTTCACAGCTTGGCTGGGTGCAGCTGCATTTTGGAAAATGCAGCGGACGCTTTATCCTGTGCCTGACACAAAGAAGCGCAGAGCTCTCCATGCACTCGGAAATTGTTCAGCAGCAAGAAGCTACCGACAGCAATTGCTGCTCTTCCCAAACGTATCCTTTCTCTTCTTTTTATTCCAGTAAGTGTTTATTCCTTCAGAGCGATTTTCACGAACATCATTACTATCCTGTCGCAGCAGAAGCTTAATCTCTCTGAAACAAGAGCAGCTGAGTAGGAGTGAGTCACCCTCGTTCCAGTAAGGAAGCCCCTTCAGGAAGCCTCTCTAGCAATGATGTCCTGCGCAGCCCTGATCCGTCGCCGAGCTATTCAGCTTTAACAATGCTGACAGTGTGTAATACTGCCCCGGAAACCTTCAGAGATTGCTTGTCAGACATAGCCAGCGTCTCCAGTGCCCAGGCAGCTAATCTAGCAGCAGACAGATCTCGGGTAAGGAAGCCAAGGGAAAGGAGGTACCCTCTTGGCTGTAGATGGCAAGGGACCAAAAGGTGTGGGAGTCGTTTCATAAGAACCGATGGCAACCTGGAACACAGTCAGAAAAAAAGGGACTGCCGCCGGGGATCTTCAAGTCAGCTGAAAAGCTGAACTGCTAAAAACAATAGCGCTGCTGTAAGTGGCCTAGGGAGAGGGGAGGCTTCAAGGGCAGATTACAAGCATGAGAGCACAGTGAAACTGATGTGGACGCTGCCACAGAGGAGGCAGCTTTTGAGCGATGTAGTGAGCTTGTAACAGAAAGAGCTTGGTACCCCACAAGCCTTTGGCCCCGGAATGATACACATTTTTGAGGGTGGAGAAAAGGAGAAAGTGCATTTGCCATTAATTTTTAATTATAATGGAGTGTTCTGCAGTGATAGGTAGTTTGTACTGTATAGACTGTCTACAGCAGGGGGTGGCCCACTGGCAACCTTCTCACTGATAAGACTGTCACAAGAGCAGCATGGAGGAAGGGACTGGAAAATGTTTCTAAACCACTGCTATAATTTCACAAAAAATAAAACTTAGCATTTCCATTGAAATGCTCTGCTGCTACTAAATTATACTTTCTTAGACTTGCTTTTCAGTTTCTTTGGGCACAAGATGATTGTACAGCTTGTGCTTCACTGGTGGCCAGGAGGTATTGTCTCTATGGTTCCTGCTGGGGCCTTAGATGCAGCCCTCCAGGATGAGGTAGGGCATAGCTGCTGGGGTGATCATCTGGGACTCGGGGGATGGGGACTTGGTTCCTTGTGCAGTCACAGGCCTCCTGTGTGCCCAGATAAGCCACATGGAGCAAATCTGCCGAGGGGCTGAGCTTCTTTTGCAGTGTTCATGATTTCAGAGGGAGTATGCTGGAGGGTTCAGTCCTACAAATTAGATTTCTGCTTTGGTTCTCTTTTCTTGTGACTCCCTTCCTTTCTGCCTTAGTCTGACCACTTTTATTTGGGTTGCACAAGTCTTTGGGATAAGTATTTAAAGTGTCTGGCAGACGCAAAGGGGCTGTCGTCTCACTTGGCTAGTACTGCAGTCCAAGTAGTAGGTGGCAGAGGGAAGGAGAAGAGGGAGCCTGAGGTGTTGATACCCAGGCTACTGCTCCTAGCCTCCAGCTGGCTCCTGGCTCAGTTGGTTGTGTATACCTGTGACACGGCCTCTCTGCTGACCTGATAGTCCACTCATGGGTAATGAGTGAGATATGCAAGCTGCTGAGAAGACCCGTCTTTGCAAAGTCTTGTGAGTCCTTTCCAGCCCAGGAGGTGTTGCTCCTGCCAGGCGGCAAAGAAGGCCCTGCGCACGCTGCTCCTGCCTGTCAGCTTACACACAGCAGTCTGGATTTGGGCAGCGTGAGCTCTCTTGGGCTCATGCTGTGAAAGCAGGATGCGGGTGCCAAGAGGAGCAGCTCCTATATTGTAGGGAGGGCTAAAACTGGTGTTCCTGCTGTCACCGCTATAGATTACGGGAGGGAAAAGTACTCCAGCCCTGTGCTTTTCTGCCCCTCCAGATAGAAGACTGCTAAGATCGTAAATGAGGATCCTAAGATCCTAAATGAGATGCTAAGATCCTAAATGAGAACGAAGCAATGCTTTCTGGATACTTTGAGGGAAGACAAAAGGACAAAGGGTATTCTGGCACCAAGGGGAAGAGAAAAAAGAAACTTGCTTCCAAGGATTCAACCCTTAAGCACAGTGACGTAGAAAGAAGGAGATTCTGTTTACGGAGGAAGTGAGAAAGGAAATTAAAGAGTAGGGAAGGAAGAAGCAGCTTGCCAATGAAAGCTTCTCCTTTGGGGCAGGGCAAAGAGGTAGTTCTGTTCCCTGGGGAGCTTGTCTTCCAGAAGCAGAAACCACCATCTGTGGCTGCATTGCCCGCGGCACCGGTGTGCTGCTGTTTGTGGGCCAGGCTTTGAGGAGGCCCATGTGTGCACTTGTTCATGCTACAGCACAGCTGATCCTGGCTCCCTTCCCTCCCCTGGGTGGGGTCAGGGCAGGATGCTTTTTGAGTGTTGAATCTGTTCATTCTTGAAGAGCTCGACTTCCTTGGAAAGTAAAAGATACAGTTAGGGAGCGGGCAACCTAAGTCTTGCAGTATGTCTTGGAAACTGGAAAATGTCCCGTGTGTTTTGTTCCTGGTGCTAGCAGGAGCCTGGAGAAGCTGGTTGGGTCTATGGCATTGTTCTGGCTGTGGATCAGCAAATCTCCCAGACCTTCAGCCAAGCATATGTTAGTGCTGTCCCTGCAGTCCCCATCTCCCTATCGGGTCTCAAAAAATTCCTTCTTTCGTTTTATAAGGTCTTAGAGTAACCTCCCCATACCACTGAGCCTGCTGGTAGCTTTGGACAGTGTATCTAATAAGCTGACAGCAGGGTAGCTGCAGTGATGCTGTCCCCGAGGGGCTGCAAATCCTGCCTTAACCAAGCAGGCTGATACTTCAGCTCCTCTGCATCAGCAACGAGCCTGGGATTGCTGCAGGGGATAAAGCAGAATTGAGAAGGGAAAACCGCAGCAGCAGCCGTGATCAGAGTGCTGTATAAAGTTACCTGGTCTGTCCTGAGGAACCGAGCCAGGGCACCAGGAGCTGCCCAGCTGCGGCAGGGTGCCGCCTTCTGTCTGCTCCATGGCCACAACCTGCAGAGAGAGGAAGGGAGGCAGAGAGGTAGGTGCCGTGACTTTTTGTTTATTCTGACCCTCTCCCAAGGGCTCTCTGTGGTTCCCTTCCTTCCTCTGCCCTGCAGGGGATGCTTTGTTTTTCACTTTGAAAATCTCACTGTCCTTGAATTCAGAATAGCAGCCAAGGCCAAGGATGCAACAACAGGGACAGGGCAGAAGGTCTCCTAGGTGTCTGTGACTGACAATGGGAATCTTTTTCCATTTCTTGCCCTTTTTACTCCTTTCCACAAAGATAGGCACCTTCCTCTATTCTGCCCTCTTTCCTCTTCTGGGCATTAAGCACTAGAAAATGCATATGGCCTTTATATTGAAAAAGGCTGAAAACTGCTGTAGTGGCTGGGATATAGCTGTTTCTTGTCAGCAGCACTGGACCTGATGCTTGTCTGATTTGGACGTGAGTAAATGGGCATGCAGAAAGCACCTTCAGTATCATGCAGATAATGCTATCAACTGCAGGGCTTCAGGTGCCTGCGCCACGGTGGGAGGGGACAAGGACAACATCAGCAACAAACAGTGCTGCAGAAGTAGCACCTATTATGTATTGTTTAACAGATTTTCTGCACAAGGCCAGAACTGATTTGCAGTTGAACAGCAGAGGAGTCGTCTGCAGGCAGCTGGCTGGATTCAGAGGTGACTCAGCTTGCTAAGCATGTGTTCCCTCAGATCTAGTCATTTCCCTCCTCCTGCTTGACTTTCCTATCTTACAAAAATATTTGAAAAACTAACTGAAAGTATGTGCTCAACAGTATGATACAGGGTATGGGTTTCCCTGAACATCCTGGGTTTTCTCTTGAGAAAAGCAATATGGAAAGTTTAAAAAAGAGTTGGATTAGTTTTTATTCTTTCTCTTTGTTTTCCTTTGTGGGGTAAGACTTACAATATGGAGCAAAAGCAACAGTACAAAAGGACAGAAATGGGAGTTTGCCAGTAGAGAACTGAAGCAAATTGTAATCTCAGCATTGATGATGTAAGTTTTCAGATGAGAACCACTGAAAGGCATTCCTAAACCATTACAAATGCTCTGCTCCTTACCTATCATGTATGCAGAGTAAACCCCATGTGTGAGCACTGCTACGCAAATCTCCACCTGCGTTCCTGCAGTACCAATGTTTCTGCATTTGCCCGTGTATGCCTAGAGCATTATTTTGTGGCTCTTTGGGCTTAGGTGCTCTAGAGTTCTTTCCCAGGCAGTTAAAAGGAAACTCGTCTGTCCTTCTAGGAAAAGATCAGGGAAAGTAGTGGGAGATTATGAACACTGATTGATTTCTTTCCGCACCTTCTCTGTGCATACAGGCAGCTCAGGACATAACCTTTGCCCTTGGACACACCAGCTAGCAGAAGTTTCCCGGGCCAGAGTCCTGTGTGGAAAGGTAGTGGGGTAAGAATGAAAATTGTGTGACTGCAGAGAAGACAGTTACTGATCATAAAACCACCCAGATGGCCAGTGTGATTTTTCACAAGAGCTGCCTCTTTGAGTTTTCCATAGTAGGTAAAAATATGTCGCTGTCTGATGAGTGCAAATGGGCTTCTTGTACCTGTAAGATGCTCTCTTCCTGCAGGTTAGGAAGAATTTGAAAGCTTCTGTAGTATATACCAACATCTCAGTAGGGAAGTTCCACTGATCTTTGCTCCAGCAGAATTAATATTTGCTTAATCTATTTTGAGATGAATAGGAAATTCCAGCAGCTGCCATCTCAGAGGAATACTGCAGAAGGGTATGGTTAAAATCCAGCATTATGTTGAACTCCTGGGATTGCTGGGTAAGGCATCTCTCTACTAATGATGACATTTTTAAAAACACTCTGAAGGTTTGATCTTGGTCCCATTGGGCGTTTTGCCATAGATCTTAATGGCTCTGTGGCTGATCTCTTAATCTCTAATGCACCTGTGCAAACTTGACAGTTTATTGCAATTTCATGCTTTTTGGAAATCATCTCACACTAATGCCATCAGAGAGACCAATTTTTAAGGTCATTAGCTCAGGACATAACAAATAAATAGTGAGAGAAAACAATCTGTAAATGTCATATTTGTTTAACACACAGAGTAGCTCCTGAAGAGCAGTTATCCTTATGTCTTGAGACAGCATGAAAATTACATTCTGTGGCTTGAAAATGTGGATCTGTTGGAAGTGAGAAGAGTATAACATGGCTGTTTATCTTCTCTACTCTGTTCTCTATCTCCTCATTGTTCCCCATGCATCTGTGTTTGACTTATTCACCAATATCCTTAAATTCTTGGACTACAGACCAGAACTCAAAGCATAACTAAAGAGCTTCAGTGGGGTTTGGTCTGAGGATAAATAATAATTTTTAGCTGCTATTCACATTAAAAGGAATTGGGGTGAGTGGGTAGTGCTATCCCTTCTCCATATCAGTAGAAAACACAAGGCCCACCAATGTAACCTGATGTAAATGGTCGCTGAACAAAAAAAAAAAGGCAGAAACAGGTGGAAACCTTTATCACTTGAATCAAGTCTGTTCCATCAATAACTACACTTAAAACTGACTTCCAGGTTTGCCAGTGTTTTGCTTTTGGAGGCAAACCTGAACCCATGGCCACAAATGGGCATTAGGAGTGGAAAATCAGTAAAAAGACACAGATACATGGTTTGCTACGGATTAGATTGGGAGAACAAGAGGAATGTGGGTGATGGGACTGTAAGCCTCCTGTCCTCCTATGTCCCCATGGTAACTCTGCCTTATGGGGTGCATTTGCCATGTGGTGTGATGGGGAGAGGCGACCCAGCCCAACCGCTGCTGGAACATCATCATCTGCCTGGCTGTTTGCCCCAAGTATTTTGTGGCCACCACAGTTTCAGTGCATAGCGTGATTATGCCAGTAAAACCTTCTGCTGTGGTCCATATTGGTCCATTCCAAAAAGGTAGGGTGTCCCCACCATGAAAAGATTTGGGGGCACCGGCACGCTCTTAATGGTCTGTGAAGGTGGTCTTAAGACAGGATTTCTTCTGCTTTTTCCTGGGTGCATGAAAGCAGGGCATGGTATTGTGTTGTGATTCCCCAAATAAGAGGCCTTGTCCTCTCTGTCACCATTTACCCTTCCTCTCCCCTATTCTCAGCAGAGGATACACTCTCCAGCAGTAGTGGAGCATCTGCTTGTGGGAGAGCTTCTGCTGGTGGGGCAGCACAGATTCATAGATTTAAAAGAAACCCTGACTTCTTTCTGGGTAATTTTCACAAGATTTGTGGGAATTCACTTACAGTGACTTTCCCATTGGTGAAACTGTAAGCAGGAGACCAAAGCCTCTGCTCCTGAGATGGGTATTTAGTAAGCACTCACCCTGCCCGACTTTAGGCATCTGAGCTGATAGATGTGTCAGCTCTGCGAAGACTGACTCTAGCCCCAAGTGAGTCATTCAAAGCACCCAAGTGTTTCTTGGTTTATACTGAGCGTACAAGCAATTGAGCCTCCTAAGGCGATGGGTGGATTAAATACGCATGGTGTCCAAGATAAATGGAGTGAAATGCACATTTCTTTATGTGCTACAGGAACACCAGGCTATCAGCAAACCCAGATAAGCTTCAGTAATGGGTAATTATTACAAGGTATTGTGTCACACTTAGGTTAAGCATGACAAGAATTTCCCCAGTGTAAGAAGATGTCAACGTTTGCTGGAAGTATGTGCATTTTTTTTTTGCTTGCTTAAAGTATTTGTTTGTTCATTCTGGAAAAATTTAACACTGTAAATTTACATTTTACAATGTAAACATTAGTCTGCTATCTAGTTTTCCTTTTTGGCCAGGTTTCTTTAAATATTAGCGACATGTTTAATGGTTGCTTCATTCATTACAGTTTTATACACTCCTTTAATTAATCTTTTCACTCAGCGGGGTGGTGGAGGCCTGAATTGGGGCTTCACTCCCATTATGATGACGTCTGTTTGCTTTTATCAAGCGCAGTGACTCAGTTTCAATTGATCTGTACATCCAGAGTTTCAGCCACGCTAGGGTGTAGATGCAATTTCAAATAAAGAGAGGCAAACTAAAGTGAATACAGAATTGTTGTCAGTTTTGTCATGCTAGAGGATTTGGTGTCTTTGAAAATTCAGCTTCTGTAAAGGGCTTAAAGTTTTGTCCAGTGGAAATGTGAAATGCCAGGATTTGCTGTCCAAGTGGCAGGTGCAAGATGTCAAAACCTTCTGGATGCTTAATGACCTGACACTCTGCCATAACTCACATCAGCAGCAATCCAGACATTCCCGCCCAAAATGTGCAGTCGATCAGCACTAAAGAAACAGCAAGAACTGCATCTTCCGCAGACAGGTTGTTTCCACTGTGGTTGGGACTATGCAAAGACAGTGGCAGCTGTATCGGGCAAAATCACAACCTGTAAGACAGAATCCTGTCTCCAGCAGGGAACACCACAGATGCTCTCAAGGAAAATGCTGAAAGTCTGGGGAATAGATGCATTTCTTAGGAGGAGGAAAGGGATGGAAGACTTCTTCCTGAGCCCCCTTGTTTGCTCTGATCTGTACTCTGAAGAATGAGCTGGCCCCTTGGCCTTCACCACGCGTTCCTTGGCCACTACCTTGAGCTCTGGCAGGAGCAGGCACTGCAGCGTCTGTTCTGCCCCATAACAACCCCTAAAATTGTGCCCGATGCGAGGGATCAGCCTGACCCATGGTCTGTGCCGCATTGCCCTCAGCAGGGTCTTGTTGAGACACACGTGTGCTGGGAGGCACACGCTCTGTGCCTGGGCCCTCCTCCATCACACTGCCAGGCGGTCCCATTCCATGACCTGGTGGTGGAGCAGCTCGCTCCCTTACAGGGGTATTGTACATACTGAAGAAGCTTGTGTGGATCCAAGAGGAGGTTAGACAAGTTTGTGGAGGAAAATCCACTGAGCGTCACCAGAAGGGTTAGAAACATCGCAGCTGGCTCAGGAAATCCCTGAAACACAGGCAGTTGTAGGCTGGAAAGGCATTCAGGAGAGGCATTGTGTACAGTTGCCCTGTTCATGGAGAGCCAGGGGAGCTCAGCCAGGGTGTGCTTTCACACTGCTGTGTCTTTGGCAGCACCTCTGGCTTCGGCAGTGGATGCCCTTGGCTATTCACCTTTGCCTTGCTGTGGGGCTCGCCTGCCTTCTGTTGTGTTGCCAACCTACCTTTGGCCAGTGCTGTCAAGCAGGTGAGTCCCCTGAGCTGGGTCAAAACCCAAGGATTCTATGTTGAGGGTTTTTTCTTAATTACTTTTCTGCTGGATCCGTTCCCTAAGCCAGTTATCAAAACTTGGCCCCACAGAGAACGGCATTGGTAGTGTGAAGGGATGACAGAGGGGGCAAGAAGAGAGGGCAATGTTAATTGCCTGAGCCAGTGGTGCTACTGTTGGCTTTGTATTGTGAAACCATAGCCCGTTAGTCCTGGTGTTACTATGTCCACAGGAACCTTTGCAGCTAAAACCTCAGCCGATGGCAACAGCTCTCTGGTAGAGTTAGGAGAAGTGTGCTAATTTGCAGCAGCAACAAGTAATTTTAGAGAATATCCCGTGGCTCCAAATACTGCACATCAATCCTACCCAGCCTGTGAACGCATTGCTGTCCTGGGGCAATGAGTTCTGCAGGCTGCCAGACCTGTGCTGCAGTCTTTGTAGTTGTACAAAGATACAGGTACAGATCTGAAAAAATATTTTCTCTTTCTCACAGTTCACTTTAATAAAGCTAACAAAACTGTCTCCAGCATATCCACTACTGCCATTTTCCCAGGTTTGAATCTAAGCTTTTAAAAATCCCTGTGGTGTTTTTCTTGTATTTCTCTATTAGGAAAAAAAAACAACCAACCTATATCTGTATATGCGTATGTATGTATGTATACTGAGAAGAGTAAGTCCTGCTATCCTAACAATTTTAAGCAAGAAAAGGTTCTACAAAAAGCAAAGAACACATCAGCCAAAGAAACACTGGTATAAAATAATTGCGGCAGATTCCTCTGTGTGCTGTGATTGCTGTGCAGCTTTCCAGGAATTCAATATAGCCATAAACCCAGCTTATGGATTGCAGCTTATGGCTCAGAGCAGTGGCTCTGAGTGTGTAGTTGGATCAGTAAATTTGTCCCTATATAACAGAGATTTTTCTGCATTTAAATGCAGAGAGCAGTCCCCTACTGCTTGTGAAGCCTTCCTATGTGTCCTGTGAAGGCCGCAGCTGTCAATACATGACACGTGACAGCAATCGTATATTGATTGTGTATCTTGTCTATTGTATATTGCATATATTGTCTATTGTGTATCTCCCCTTTTGCAGCCTGACATCCCACGATTTGTTGACCTTTTGGGGCAAAATATCCCGTCGGAAGCGGAGCAGCCTTCTGTGTCTCCAAAATCACCGGTCACTCTGGAAACCTGAGAAGTAGCTCAGTGAAGAAAACACAAATGTAGGTCTGACATATTTTTTACACCTGAAAACCCCAAACCAAGCAGCCACTTGCTGGCTTGCTGTAACAGCAGTGGGCCCAGCGTAGGGGGACGGGGTGGGACTTACTTCCTGGCGGTACATTCCTTGCTGAATTATGGGCCTAAGGCAGAGACCTCATTTTCTCCAGATGACTCTCAGGAAATACCCTCCCCATCAGCTATTATTGCCTAAATAATAGGGAGGGAAGTGCAACAGACTTGAGCAATATCTGAGGTGCTCCATAGGGCACATCCCAAATCTGGTGTAGGGCAAGGCTGCTAAGGCAACTGATTATAATGTCACTCGGTGGGCGTATACGGTTCTCTTTTTGCCCCAGAGTCATGAGGTCGTGTGGAAAAATACGGATACTTGTTTAGAAATAGGTAACTTGCTGAAAAGAAACATTACAAAATCTCTTCCTAAGCACAGGCCTGTCCTGCCAACATTCGTGCATAGATTTAACTTCAATAATGGGGCCTCTAGGTAGGAAAACATTTGTACAAATGTTTGCAGGATTAGAATCTTAAATGTTAAGTTTCCAGAAAGTCCAGTCCAGGAAGGGAAAAGCCTGTTGAGGGAGAGGTCTGCTGGGATTTGATTTATGAACAGGACATCCTGCTTAGTTCCAAGATCTTGCAGATATGATTCTAGTGAGACTGCTGGGTTATTGTGATGGCAAAGAAAAGGAGCTCACCCTCTCCCTTGTCTGCAAAAGACACTCAAACCTGTCTGGGCATCGTATCAGTGCTAAACATTTGGCATTCTTTATCATGTTTCATCGCCACTGTTTACTAAGCAATGTTAAAAATGTACAGCATGTGTGCAGCTCCATGCAAGCAGACTGACATGTTTGTCGTTAATTAGCGAGTTGCATGCTGTCATTTGTGCAATTAAGCTCAGGGTTGATTCCATAACCTAGCTACAGAAGACGACTGTCCAGAAAACTGGGGCAAAAGGCAGAGGAGAGGTAGAGCTCTTAGACAGATGTGAGGAGAGGTAGACCTCTTAAAAAGACATTTCCCTGTTCTTCTTCTGGATCCCTGCAGCTGCATCTACATTTTCCACAAGATGTGGCATGGGTCTAGCTCAGCCTGTGTGCTCAGGTTTCCTTTGTGTGGAAACTAGGGTGCAATGGGGGTGAGAGAAAGGATGTTTCACTCCTACGTCATTCTCTAGTGGGAGATAAGAGACATCCAAGACATGCTCTGGGGCAGTGATGTTGACACATCTTCTGTTACTTGAGTGAGTCAATCACAACAAAGAGGCTTTAGAAAGCTGCTTTGTCTTGTTGCCTCTGATTCTGGTGCTCAGCTTGAACCACTGAAAGGTGGCTGCCTGAAACTGTTCCCTGGTTTTAGCTGGAATTGCAGTACTTCAGCACCTCAAGCTACTTCTCCGTTCCTTAATTAAATGGTGCCAGGGCACATTCCCAGACATTAAGACTGAGACATCTATACTGTTAAATTGTTAGGATGTCCAAAGCATGCACGTGTGTGGTCCTTCGGATGTCTCCCAGGCATGGCTTGGAAGCCAGCAGAGCCTGGAGACCATTCTTGCTAGACATTTGAGATGAAACTGCCTTGTTTTGGCAGATAAGAAAGTTCAGTAGTCTGGAAGTGAAGTATCTCAGGCTGGCTGGCCTTAGTGCCGGAGGACAGACCTGGACATGTCTTATACACTGTTATGGATGTAGCCTAGGTGTCTCTAGCTGCCTGTCCTTAGGATAGAAGGCTCTTTTATTTACAGGGGGGGTTACAAAGGATTGTATAGTGCTTTAAAGGTCAGTGCTGGAGCTGGCGGTTCAACTAAATATAATACAGTGTAGCTTGGTGCGAGCTGGTAAGGAAGGAGGTGGGTAAAGTCACTTGTCTGGCTGCTTCCTCATACGTGAAGGAAGGAAGCGTCTGAATTAGAAATGGGTAAGCTGTGTTTACCTGTGTTTCCTTCTCGGTATGCCACCAACAAAGCTAACTTTCTACCTTGTTTTATTCCTGATATGTCACTTATTCACCTCATTCCTTGATCTGGCCCCACGTCGCCATAAACTAGTGCTTAATCTCATGCTTTGTTGGACAAAGCAGAAAATGTCAAGCCCACCCTATTGTCAGTGGACAATGTGTGCATATGTAATATCCACAATGTGTGCATATTATCAGGAGCAGTAATTCATCCATCTGCAGATTAAGAGAAGAGTCCTCCAGGCAGAGTTTCCTCCCTGCCTCATTCATTACTTTGTCACTGGCTGAATATCTGCAGTTCATCTTAGTACTTTGCCAGTTTACTGGGAGTCATGGCACGCCACTTTTACCTCCAGACAAAGGAAAACCAACTCAGAAACCCAGGCAGATGACCCACAGCCATCTCGTGGAGCTGTCTGTGTCTTCCAGTTGCTGATGTCCAGTTAGCTGCGTCATCTCCAGAATGAAGCAGCTCTGGGTGGGTCTGGCTGCCCATGGCTTTCACTTGGAAACCCCCCCTTTCTGACCTTGTAAGTAGCCCTGAAGGTATGTGGGGCTGCTAAAATTAAAACAGTCTGACCCCTGGAATGGGGCGGATGATGTGACAGCTGCGTGGCCTTTGAATCAGTTGTTAATCTAATGAGGGGTGACTTAGCTCCGCAAGTCACACATATACGTTGCAGCTGCAGCAGTGCCTATTGGAGATGTGATCAGAGAGCCACCCTACTGCATAGGCATCCCTGCTCCCCCATCCCCTGGGCTGTCTCCAGCATGGCCACAGCCCCTGCTGCAGGGCCATGTGTCCAGGAGGTGGCAAATCTGTGTTTAGAGTGCTTTGTCCTGGGTGAAAGAACACTGCAGCCATTTGACACAAAGTGCTTAAGAGGAATAACATTTCCTGGCTAAATCAGAGAGGTGTGGAAAATTCAAGCTGGTGTGTTGCGCTGCTCTGTGCCTCCACAGCTCTTGACTCTTCCCCAGGATTTTGCTCAGTCGTCCTCTCTCCTTTCCCTTCTCAGTTCTCCAGAGCCATGGCCCCAGGTGTGACCCCTCTCTTTCAAGCAGGTTTGTGCTTATACACACCTTCTTTCACTCAGATGCTCCCCTGATTTGGATAATTCCTTGCTGCCAGCTGTCTTGTGCCAGCCTCCTCCACAGCCAGCAACTTGGCTTGTCGACACTGAGCAGAGCCCCAGCACCCAGCCTACTCTCCTGCCACTTGGCCTCATTATACCCAAACTCTGGAAAAGTGTCTGCTCTGAGAAAGCGAATGCAGGCACAGGTGTGCAACTCACCTTTGCTTTTTAAGCTCTGAACAGCATTTCAGGCAGTGAAGTGGGATGGGGCAGGTCCTACCAGGGGGGCAACAAGAAAACCCCTCTGTCCTCAAAAGCTAATGCACCAGACAGAGGGTGGATGAGAGGACAAGCCACACTGTCAGCATCAGAGACGGTCAACTGAGACACAGAGGGCTCAACTGTCTTCCCTAATCTTATGCAGGGAGTCCATAACAAATTTAAACACCAACTCAGACTTCCTGTGTCTGGGCCCCAGCCACATAAAAGCAGCTTTTGGTATGATAAATGAGGAGAAACCCCAGCATGTGTGGCTTATCAGCAAGCTCTGTCTGGGATCGGGTGGTGAGGCTGGATCCGGTCCCACGCGGGGCATCCTGGAGGAGTGTGGGTGAGAGCTGGTGTGGGCTGGGTGGGAGGCAGCGGGCACTGGGAGAGACGCATGTGACTGGTGACAAGCAGAGGAGCTGCCCCCTTTTTGCTCTCAAGCAATTTCAAGGTGACTTTGAAGTGGTCTGCCAAATTTTGAGCAGTTTTGACCAGCTTCTGAGAGGAAACTTAGTGTCTGCCAGTGGAGACTCCAGAAGTGAGATAACATGTCTGAAAGAAAACCTCATGAGACAGATCCTCTATGGGTGTAAATCAGCACCGTTCCCTTGATCCCATTTAGAGCTACACTGGCTTACAGCCCATGCTCCCAGCTGTCCTCCCAGGTGCTAAGAAGTACTGGAACAAATTCAGGTGTAATTGCTTCTCGCAGCAAAAAAAAAAAAAAAAACAAAAAACCAACCTATAAGGAAAGGCAGCTCTCTTAGTGAGGATAAATCTAGGTCTCATTGTTTTCTTTTCCTTGAAGGAAAGCAGAGTTATGATGCAAAGGCAGAAAGACAGGAATGCCATAAAGCAAGCAAACAAGCGTGGAAAGGTTTGCCATCTCATGGCCTTTTTTTCCTACATCCTCCTACCACATAGCAGCTAGCAAAATGGACTTGAAGAAAACCTGAGAGAATGGCTGCATGAACAGCCTTTTAAAGAGCCTGGGCTAGTTCTTGTCGTTACGTTGGTTTTTTTTCACCGGTGCCACTCCATTGATTTTCAGTGCAGCGACACAGCTGTAAAACAGGTTTAATGTAGTGGAGAATCAGACCTTATGTATCTAAATTTGTTTTTCAGAACCGTGCTTTTCTTACAGGGAAAAAGAAGCGCCTCAAGTTTAAAGGTAAGCTCCAAATCTTTACTGCACCATGAAGATTTGCAGATATAAATCCTGTTTAGATGACTTTATAAAACATTGCAGTACTCCACAGCATCAGGATTTAACCTTGGGATGTTCACTTGCTGTAATGCGATTAATGAGCCTTTCCCCATGCATAGCAGATATCTAAGCAATTTTTTGTGTATGGA
Source organism: Vanellus vanellus (assembly GCF_965231255.1). Classification (NCBI taxonomy): domain Eukaryota; kingdom Metazoa; phylum Chordata; class Aves; order Charadriiformes; family Charadriidae; genus Vanellus; species Vanellus vanellus. Next base: position 123,818,754 of record NC_138905.1, on the reverse strand, counting down.
AGTGGAGCAATTGTCCAGCTTTACGCAAATGAGGAGCTACTTCAGTATTTGCCCTGTGAAGAGACTTCAGTTTCAATGGGCTTCAAGATTGCACTTTTGTGTTAAGTGGAACTGTGATCTTTTCCAATGAGTGTTGCTATGCAGGGCCAATTTGTGACGTCCATTATTCTAAAATAAGTAACTTCTGCACAGCAGAAATATGCTCCACTTGCACTGCTAATCTGTCTCTCACACAAAGGCATGTTTGGAAGAAAAGTTATTTATTGCAAGTAATAAATGCAGGTTCTCAAAAGCATTTATAACTTAGCTTCCAGAGTCAGAGCACTCCAGTTTGAAATAATTTCCTTTCAATTTTCTATATTTTCAATCTCTTTCCTGGCTGTTTTAGACCATATATCGCATACTTAATTATTCTCCGAAGGAGAATCTCAGCCACTGAAAATGGAATATACTTAGCAAAATTCTTCATGCAAGACTCTGTTCTTCAGGTATCAACTATTGCCTGTTATAAGAGAGGAAACCTGAGCTCTCTTAAAGAAGCACGATATGTTGAAGTCTCCTGCCTCACCTGTGCAAATGGTTATAGATCTTAGCTGTGTAGTTTATGAGCTCTTCTCAGTCATCGGTATAACAGTCCTTTGAATGTCCTCTGGTGGAAAATGGAAACTGTAGTTAACGCTTACCCAGTTTGTCTGAAATCACAGAGGAGAGCTGTGGTGCAGTGGGATTTGAAACCAGCTCGTCTGTGTTTTTACACGGTATCTTTCCTTCTAGATAAGCTGCATCACTGTAAGAGCAGAGAGCAGAGCAGTTTAAATTCTTCCCAAAAGGACCCAGAAACCTTAATTTCATTAGAAACCATATGAGTTACTAGCTATTGAGGACTCCACTTACTTGAAGAGTTCATATGGTTTTTTGAGACACTTCTCAAGAAGGTAAAATGAAAACCTGTCAATATTTGGAAGGGCTCGTAGGGTTAGTTTGGCATTTCTTTGTGGTTTTGGCCATCAGGTACCGAGGGACTGGGAAGTGCAACTGAGTAACTCCTTGGCAGCAAAAAAAAAAAAGAGTGGTTTGCACTCCTGTTTTATTCCTGTGTGAGGCTGGCTAAGGGATCCTGACCCTTGCCCTCCCCTAGCAGCAGCTGGCTGTGGCTATGCAGCTGCACAGCCCTTGCAGCAGGACAAGGGCTCACTCCATCCTTGTGCAAATTTATAGCCATCTAAATAGGTATGTGAATAATTAGCAAAGTAGAAAAGAATGTTTATAGCAAATAATTAAGTCTGCTTAAAATCCCTACCTGTCTGGTGCGTTAGACTTACTGATGCCCTTATAGAGTGGGAGGAGCTGCAGGGCATTCCCGTCATCTCTCTGCCTTTGGAGGAAGGGAGAAGTTATGGTTCAAAGGGGAGTTAAACTACTGTCCCAAGGTCGCACAGAATTTCTGTGGCAGTACTGGAAATACCCACATTTCCCTCCCATTTTCAAAATCCTTCCAGGATTTCATCCTTGCTGGCTGACTGCGTTAGTCAAAAGAGGTTTCTCCTGTTTTCTGAAAGACCTTCTGCTTGACAGCTCTGTCCTCTGAGGAAACATTTCTTCATAACGAATTTGCCTTGTATCAGTTTGACTTGATTTTAATTTTTTCTTACAGCCCACAGCAAAACTTGTACCCCAGTGTAACTAGTTTCCACAAACATCCCTACAAAATACAGGGCAAGCTGTGTTGGCTGCTTCCCGCAGGAGTGGAAAATGAAAGGCACAGTTGCATCAGCCAGTCCCTTAGCAAAGCGTAAAGCCTGGGTGGGACCCTCGTTCGCCAACTGAGTTCACTGAGCATAAGGAACCCACACACAGATCAGGCACCAGGCTATGTGCAAGGAGCTATACGTAGCAGACCGTAGAATATGAGTTTGTATGTGCAGCCATTTCTGAGGCATTGGGGCATTGCTGCTTCAGCCCGTTTCAACTGTGTGACATGTTGCATGGCTGGCATTTGTTATCGCCAAGTTATACTTACATTGCTTATGGAGGCTGCTAAGTTCCTCTGGAAGACAGAGCTTTCTGGGGATCTTTCTCTCCTCAGCAGTCAGGCTGCTCTAACCACTGTTTAAAGGGAGACTGCGAAAAGCTGTGAGCTGATCTGTAAAGTCAAGGCTCACTTCTCTTTCACTTTCCTCCTCAGGACATGTCTCCAATATGAAGCTGATACTTATGTATATGTAATGCCCGTGCCCTGGGGGAGGCACTCCTAAGTGAGTCAGGAATTTGTTGTCTGCCCAGTTAGCACACTGCAGCCGTGCCTGCTCAGTCCTGCCACCCTCAATTTCCATCTATGCCACTGGGAAGAGAGAAGAAAGCTCTTCCCCTGGTGCTGTCACAACTAATGTGCTGACCAGACTGGCTGTGTCCAGGAAGACAGGGGATGCCACCCCTTCCCAAGCCTTGTGCCGTCTCCTGGGGTGCCAGTCAGTGCCCCTGCTGACATGCGCACCTGGGAATGACACACAAGGCAAACCTCACTGGGGTAACTGGAAAAAACCTCGCCACTTTAGGCATCATACTGTGGTCACTGATTGTTTCAGGAGTGGTTTGAAGCCAGCGAGAGGAGGCTCTACACTCCCCCATGAATATCTGCAGAGCTGTTGAATTCTCTCATGCTTACGAAGTTTGTAGATAACTCACCAGAACATTTTTGGGCTTGTTCTGGAGGCTGGCAATCCAGCTGCGCTTCCAGAAAGCTTGAGCTCTTACTTTGGGGTTGAGCTAGCAAGTATAAATGAGGGTTCAAGTTAGTTTACTGATCCATAAAAGAGGTGCTTTATTTTTTACAGCTATATATGCCTGCGTGTGCGCGCGCGGGCCCATATCTATAAAGAAGAAATACGGGCTGTTCCCTTGGCCTCATCCCACTTTCCATGAAAAGCAGTGTTCCCCTGGAAGCTGTAGCCTTTCATGTCTCACAATCTGCCACCTGTCAAAGCAATTTGAGATTTACTAGTGACAACTGAGTGCTAATGTCTGCCATCCTTGCCCTGCAAATAGCCGATGCATTCCAAGTCCCACGGCTCTTGCGTCAACTCTCCTCCCCAAGATTAGTTCAAATGCAGCCAGTCACCCAGTGGCCATTTGGAGTGATTCACTCTTAGAAGTACATATCTTCGACACTCACTAAAAATTCAGGGGGAAAATGAGTCATTTCACATTATAGAAAGTCATATCTTGCCCTTGGTATTTCTATGTATACATGAGTGATAATCATTTATTTTTAGATAAGTTTCTCCAGTATAAATGGTGCTTCCTTTGATAAAGGTCGTCTTGAGAGCTACATGCTAATATTCTGCTTATTGCACAAATGCTATAGGAGATTATTTATTTATTCATGCATTTGCAGCAGTGCAGTCGAATGACAGGGAGCTATAGCAGTAGCTGATTGTTGGGAGTCAGCCTGCAGTCAGGGTCCCTGTTGCTAGGCTTATCTGTCAAACGTGCGTTCAATGATGCAGTGAAATCATCCCTTTCTGGCATTTGCTCGCTGTTTCAATCACTTGGGCCTGCCTCCTAGACCGTCCAGCGATGACTGTTTTCAGGACGCAGAAAACCCTGGCTTTGCAGGGGAAGCCATTAGACAAGGTATTTGTCACAGCGTCCTGGAGGAGATCTCGGCACTGGCAAACCAAGACCAAACAAATAGACAGAGAAAAGCCTCGGGCCTTAATTCTCATCACCATCCCAACAAACCTAACCATTCAGCTTGTGGGTGGAAGTGGTTTTCGTCCAAGTGTGGTGTCGTGCCTGTGCCACCCACAGCAGATCTGTGTTGGGACCTGTGGCAGTTTTGGGACCTGCCAACCCTGATATTGTACCCAAGTACTTCAGCGGCAGCACCCTCTGGATAACAGCCTCACTTTTTTTGTACAAAAGGCAGCAGCACTCCTGCCTTGGGGTCAACCTGGTCTCACCTCACCCAGTTTCACCTGTGGCAGGTCCATCTCCTGCTGAGCCTGCGTGAGGTGGGCATGAGTCCCCCAGCAGTTCCTGAGGGGCTCCGGCTCTTGAGCAAGCACAAAACCTCCACCGCCTTCTTGAGACAACTGCAGAGAAAGGCAGGGAGTATCATCTGGCCATGAGAGGCATTTCAAGGTCCTGCCTGAAGGGAAGTGGGACAACTTTCTACCACACTTAAATGTCTTTAAAAGTCTCTTGAGATTTATATACAGAATCACAGGATCTCCTAGATTGGAAAAGACCTGTAAGATCACCTAGTCTGATCATTAACCTAACACTGACAAGCCCACCACTAAACCATGTCCCTGAGCACTGTATCTACACAACCCTTAAATACCTCCAGGGACGGGGACGCAACCACTACTCTGGGTAACGCATGCCAATGCCTGATGACCCTTTCAGTAAAGAAATTCTTCCTAATATCCAATCTAAACTTCCTCTGGCGCAACTTGAAGCCGTTTCCTCTTGTTCTATCTATACATATGTGTGCAAATGTATGCTTATGTTATAGATAATGTGCAAATTGATATTTAAAAATCCAAATGCATAGTTATGTGTCCCAGAGGGGAAATTTGCAAATTGTTGAAATTTTGTTCACTGCCCCCTCTCATTGAAGATGATTTGGATAGAATCCCTTACTGAAGTAGCCTTCAGCCCAGTCATTAATGAATCCAAAATAACAGCAACCTTTACATCGGGGGCTGTGTGTGGCTCAATAGCCAGATGCTGAACACCTGGGGGTGTTCAATTCCCCCCATGTCCAGTTGGCCCCTCAGCAGCCTCTCTGGAAGCAGGGTTCAGTCCTGCCAGCTGTGGTGGCAGGACCCCGTTTTGCAGCCTGCAGCAGGGGACATGGTCTCACAGTTTTGAATCGTGGACCCCCGGGTTTGGGGCTATATCCCTTGCAGAGGAGATGCATGGTGTCCTTTGGCATGGAGGGAGGGAGCAGGAGAGGAAGCTGAGCAGTGCAGGCAGCGTGCATCGCCTGTGGAGCCATTCCCATCTCCTCCCGGGGCCGGGCGGTCGGTCAAGCTGCCTCGCATGCCAAGCTTGGCCCGAGCCTTTCTCATTTGAGCCTCCTGCCCTGTAGCATACATTTTGGGGGAAAATCCCAAGTGCCTTTGCCTTTCTGTACAGACATGTTTTTCCCTCCCTGCTCCTCTTCTGCCTCTCCTCTGGCCTCCAAGGCCAGAGTTCGTCCCCACTCGCCAGATCTTGTTCCCCAGGACGGGTATCCAAGAGGCAGTTCCCAATGCACCAAATAAAACCTGGTCCAAACTGTGACTCTCCCTCCTTCCCATCCTCCAACAGTTAAATGTAATTTTGGATATAAACTATCCAGATTAAAGAGATATCTGAGATATTTTACTATCATGCTGGCTCCTAAGTTAAATAAACATTATAAATTGTGGAGCCAGATTCAGCTCTGACTGAACTTTCACATCAAGTTTTAGTTTGATGTTGAAATAAGGTGACATACCGATTTCAAGAGTACTGACTTATCCCCTATTGGTGTTTATGTAAAGAGAGTTCAGCTCATGGACTTCTCCCTGCATCATGGAGATAGTGCCAAATGTTACTCAAAATGGTGTTTTCCTGCTCTGTCTTGCACTGCTCACCAAATATTCAGAGGGAAAACGGGTCTCAGACAGCATCTGTGTAGAAACTGCTTGACCACAGATGTTATATCGTTTTGGCTCAGGGTGACAGAACATAATTATCAGAAAACATTTCTAAGCAATAGGCTCATTGTCTGCTCTATTTAAAATCACTTCTGGCAAACGGACATATCACAGGCAAAAGACCAGCCATCTTCTTGTAGCAGAATAGATCTGTGTAATGAATATGCATGGTAACGATATGGGACCTCGGTAAAAGTCAAGTCTGCAAGATGTCTGTCTACTTAAAATGAAGCTTTCTTGCTGCCTTACAGAGAACAGAAGGAAACCCAAGGGAAAAGACAGACTATGTATGATGGAACATGTATTCCCCAAATGTGACGTTCGGTGGATTGACCATTTTTACTGCACGAGCAAAACATTCTCAGCCGCCTTAGCAGAGGAAGTAAGGCAAGTACTTTGCATGCCTCCATTAGGACATATTTATGTTTTATGTGACTGGATGACATAAACCAGTGGTTCTCATCTCTTTCTGTAGCTGTGAAAGCTGGCTGTGTCCATGCTTCATTAGGCCTGCTGGAGACAACAGATCAGTGAGGATCTCTGTTGTTTGGCAACCATGCCCATAGAAATTACCAAACGAGACAGAGCAGTGTAGTCTTTCTCGGTATTTTCCCTGCCTGCAGTCCAGCTGCAGAGCACACTCTCCCATTCTGCTTCTCCTACATTTTGACAGAGGCAAAAGCTTCTCAAATCTTTTAAATGATTGCATTCATAGTCTTCATTGTTTTAAAATCCTTTGTGATCACCTTGCGTGACCTTTATATGACGGAGGACTTCGAACTTTAATCCTCCAGTTCTTAAAATCAAGCACAACAGTTTGGTTGAACAGTGTCTGTTACAAAAGTTTTGCCAGTCTAGGTGTAAAGGCATCAAGTCACGGGGATTGCATGGTGTCCCGTGGTAATGAGTCTCTTGATTAATACTCTCAGTATTAGACATCTGCTAGCATAACACTTTCCTGAATTCAGTTTCCTTACTCGTCTTACCACTCCCTTGCCTGCTTTGTTAAAGAACCATCTCCACTTCATACTGCTTCCTTGGCAAGGCACCTGGACGCTTCCCTTTGGTGACCTGAGTAGAGATCTTGACTGAGCTCTTAATCCATGACAGCCTTCGACAGGGACCTATTCCCATTGCAGCTTGACAGATCAGGGAGTGCACCTGCAAACTGGAATCATGCAGAAGGCCCCGTGGCCATGCATAGGCTTGTGCTCTTAGGTCTGGCCCCTGTGAGGTGCTTACCATGTCTGTGTGATGCTGAACGCTTACCTCCCGTCAGAATCTTTGCTGGTGGAGCACATTCAGCACCTCTCAGGCAACCTGGGCACCTTGGATGAGCAACTGGTGTAAATGGAGTTTACCGGCACCTGGGAGTTCCTGTCCCTGCCAAGCAAAAGGCTGTTGCATTGAAGCAGCCGCACTAGGGCTTGCCTCTTGGCCAGCCAGCAGCCTCTTTGAAGGTAATTGGGGAATCCTGGGCATATTGCAGATGATTTGTTGGGGCTGTTGTAATGGAGTTATATGAGGGAAGTGGAAGGAAAGAAAAAGGACAATATGTACTTAGAAATTATTCGTGTTATTTATTTATTTCTGGTTTGTTTGTTGGTTTGTTGTTTTGGTGTTTGGTTGGTCTTTTTGTTTGTCTTAAAGCAACCCCTGACAGGCTTTTATTTGCAAAGAAACACGATGTACTTATCAACAGTAGGAACACAGAACTGTTTGTTGAGCTGTGGCATTTTTAGCTTCTGCTCCCTTGAGCTGCTGATGAGACATTGAGAAATACTTGTTTAGTGGCCTTAGAGTTGTGTAAATCATTTTAGTCAACAAACTTGGCTGCTCTTTCAAGTTAATGTGCCCTTAAAATGTAACAACATTAGACTATTTGTTTTTGCAATGTTAATGTAAGTACTTTTGCTTATAAACAAGAAGCATCTATAAAAAGGACTCTGCAAAGCAACAGTCAGTCCAGGGTGTGCAATAGTGCTCCTTCCACAGTGCCAGCTCTTTCCAGAGAGTGAGCTAAATCACCGTCCTGCTGAAGCCCGTGGAAGTGTTTCCATTCACTTCAACATAATCAAGATTTGGCACACTAAGAAAACAAGCTCTGGGTGTCAACATATTCTACCTCTCCCAGATGCCCAGACATGCATTTTGACTCTCTTGACAGTGTACGTTTTAGTTAGGCACCGGTTTATTAATGTAAATCCCAAACGATTCCTTAAGTCCATAAACAGAAAATGAAGATGCAAATGATAAAGCTCTTCCATTAGGTCAGAATCTCCCTTTTCCCATCAATGACAGTTGCCTATGCCATGGAAGAATGTCAGCAGCTTTCCTGCTGTACAGATTATATCCTGTATTTTGCAGCTTAAACTTCAGTCTTTTTCCCTATTAAAGCCCTGCTGGGAGTGTTCAGTCGTGCAAAGTCATTAAAGGCAGTGGTGAGGATTCTTACTGACTTCAGTGGAGTTTGGATCAGGGCCATATAATTAAGCCACAGAAAAGGCTGTTTTGCTGTAGTATCTTTTTCTGGTTTAACAGTGCTACCTGGATAGGATCATATAATCTCCATCCTGTATGGCTAATAACAACGGCACCAAATACTGAATAGCCAGTAAGTTGCTGAAAGGTTGTTGCTGTTATTATTGAATTATGTGTTGCCACTTTAACCTATTTTTTCCTCCTTTTTTTTTTTTGTATTGGCAAAACATTCTATAACTTTCCCTTTTAACTTAGGTGATTGAGTTTTGCCAGCTGATGTCCCAGCTACATGGACGGTATTAATATACCTCTGAAAGAAAGGTCTTTGGGTGAGCTGTAAGAAAGAGGAGTGTGTTAAGTTCCCTATCCATCTTCCAGCTCCGTTTTGCACATCGGACTTTGACGACGACAGCCACGAAGAGGCTGGTATCGACATGCTTAAGTGGTGTGACAGCCTGTTTTGATGTGCTCACTCTCAGGGACTCTCTCCTGCTCCGGAGGCTTTAACTGTTCAGGAAAGCAGAGCTGCTGCTTGGATAAGAAAGGGTCTGATCTTGAGGGTGGTCTCAGCCCTTCCCTGAGGACATGGGATGAAAGCTCCTGACCCTGATGTAAAAAAGCATGTCGCCTCATGCATTGTAGCTGTCGGCTATCAATCACTGTGTGGTTCATCCGTAGTAATAACAACCAGCTTCTGATTTGGGGACTCAAATGTTTCAAAGGAGCCCCAGCTCCTCTCTGAAAGACGCTTAGTATGATTCACTCCTCCTGTGGTGCTCATCCCAGGTGTTTCTGAGCTCCCGGACACCGGAGCAGAGGCAGCCTGAGTAAGAAACCCTCAGGGTCCCCAACCCTACGGCTAGGCTCACGAGCAGAGGGCTGCAGGAAGAGAAGGGGAAGGGAAAGGACCTGGAGGACTGAAGGACTGTGATGTCCTTTCCTTTCTTGGAGAGGTTGGAAAAAACAAGGGTTGTAAGTACAAGAAACCTGCCTATAGAGTTGTTGCAATGTGCTAAATAGTGTGTGTAATGTTGCAAATAATGATTCTTTTGGTTACACCATGGTGTGAGAGGCGGCGTTTTTTGCCCTAACTCAGCTGCCTTGCTGGGGAGAAGGGAGGCAGCTGCCCGCAGACCTGAGCAGCGTGTCTGGGAGCACCAGGGAGGGAATGGTCTCCTCCCTTCCTTGTTCCTGCACCTCGTGCAGGAGCTCTGCTTAGGGCTGTCTCCTGAGTCAGCCTCAACAGCACAAGGTGCAGAGAGGCTTTTGGAGAGGCTTTGACTTCGTGTCTCCACCCTCCGAGAGCGGCCAGGCCTCCTTCCTTCCTTTGGAGCTGCCTCTGAAGGAGGAGGAGGAGAACAAGGAGGAGGAGAAGGAGGAGGAGGAGGTCTCAGGACACCAGTGGCCAGAGCAGAGAAACAAAAGCAAAAACAAAACAGGGGAATCTATTTCCCATGGAAAATTATCAAAATGAAAGGTTGCCAAGCCCATCCCTGCTGCATCCACAGTGACTGTACAGATGAGGATAAGGTAGCTACTTTCATAGCAGGGCGAGGGGAGGAAGGCCAGAAGCTTGGGAGGACATTTGAGGAAGACATTCAAATAAAGAGCAGGTGGGGGAAAGGGGTGGGCACCATCATCAATAATGCAGACTCCAGAGAAAGGAGAGAGAGAAAATTCAGAGAGAAGGTAACAGGAGTGACTGAGGGTGGAAATGCCCAAACCATGGAGCACTGGGGATGGATGTGGGGAAGGATAGTGAACAACCCCTGTGAAGGAAACAGCAAGAAGTGGATTAGCGGTGAGCTGGATGCGAAGGGGTGACTCAGTAATGATGCCTTCATTACAAGAGCGGCTGAGGAGGAGTCTTGAAATGCTAGTGTAGGGAGGAAGAGGCCAGGTATAGATGCAAGAAAGGAGGAGAGAGAAAATACAATAAAACCTTCTGATGAAAAAAAAAAAATCTCCCTGCCTTAAGCTGTAAGCAAATGAATTCAGAGCTGTTTGTGGCACTGACTTCAATTCTTTGTAATGGGAATAAGGGGAGAAAGTGGGAGGAAAAAGAGGAAATGGAGGAAATTAATTTTTGGCAGTAAAATTTATCAGGAGCACTTAGGTACTTCTGGAAATGTTATTCCAAATTTCCCAAGTAGCAGAGGCCGTGGCTCAATGAGATAGTAAATCAACTTTCAGGGCACTTAGCGCTGACCCAAATCCATTGCAACCATATAACACGAAACAGCGAGCTGCTATTTTGAATCCCCTTGCTGCTTCTTATTCACTGGACAGCATGTTTTTGGATGAGTTAACGTTATTACAGCAGCTTTCATGCTAGATCAGGTGCTACACGTCCTCCTGAAGCTGGCACGAGCCCAGGGTGACAGAATAAAGCTGCGCAGACGTGGGGCCATGTGTTGTGGCTAATTGAATGAAGAGGCAACTGTGTGAGCGTGACTGCTCAGGCTCAGCTTTGTCCTGCCAGGTGACCTGCTAGTGCGGAGAGCTGATGCTGACCATGGCTGACCCGCAGCCTTCAGGGCCAAAATTATGCTGGTGAGTGATGCCAGCGGCTCTCAAAGGCCAGGTGTGCAATGAGGTCCGGGTGTCAGGGGGAGCAACAGGGCTTTGGGAAGCCCCTTGGTCCCCAACTTCCATTGAAATAAATGCGTTGGGAGATTGGGATCTTTTGAAAACCCTGCTGGGGTGCCTTTATAAATGTGCCTCCGGGTGCCTAATTCTCACCAGAAAACGCTCAAATTGTAAAGTTTCTCTATCGCTTTTGCAGACTCAAATATCACCTTACCCCGCGGCCATGCTTCCCCAGGCTGGGCTGACCTGCTGGTCCTCACCTCCTGGGGATGCCTTTGGCTGGCAGTTTGGAAGACGCCATCAAGAAAGTTTAGGACTTGTCCAGTTCACAAGGGCTCTGAATGGTCCTTCTCCTCTGAGGATTTCCCTCGTTGCAAGGATGAGGAACTCGGGGAAGCCGCAGCAGCCGCGCTGCCTGAACACCAGCCCTTTCTGGACCAAGGCCAAGGCTGTAGTGTACAGGAAAGGCCTCATTGACAGAGCCTGAGATCAGATGTGACCCTTCAGCCTGGGAGAAGCACTGCGGAGCCTGATGGCAGCTCGCAAGGGGAAAGCGGTGCCTCTGATACCTGGCAGGATGTGGGCAGCTTCCAGCTTTCCTTCAGCAATCCACAGTTCTTGGAAAATGGCAGTATATACTTTGGAGCACTGTGCAGAGCAATGGTATGATCAAAGGCACCTTAGCATAGGGACTCGGTTGCCACGAGAAGCTCCAAGCATAGTGCGGCACAGAGAGAAAGTACCTCCTTTTGAAGAATTTCCTATCATGAAGCTGAAAGGTTTTATACTTCAACAAGCTGAGGACCTTAAAAGGAGAGTTTCAAGGCAGGAAGAGAAAGCCCTTGTAAATTGCTGTGGGAGGTGAGCTCAGGTCCATGAGAGACATTACCAGTGCTATGTCAACATGACAGTGATGCAAGGTCGGGTGAAGTTAGCTCTAATGGCACACAGCTAACAGGATGCCTGGGGAGCTGACGTGAAAGGGACGCTCCAAGTTGCTAATGCCTTCATCTGGGTCAGCAACTAATAGTCGGACACTGATTCACAGCACTTCCCTTCCTTGAGAGGTCCTGTAAATATATGTATTTTTTTAAACAGTGAGCAAATGAATGGCCATGCTGAGGATTAAGTGCTCCTCACGTCTGACCTCAGGCATGCTGGCTTTACCCCAGCCCGAGCCGTCTGCTGCTGAGGTACTCCTCTCCGGCTTTCTCCACGTTTTTCCCTCACCCTTTACCCCGCTCCCTTCTCCTCCCTCCTCTCCCTGTGTTGGGGCCATCCAAAGTTGAGTTCCTGCTCTGGCATGGAGTGGGGAACAAGTGTCGAAATCCTTATTTTTGTTTTGTTTGGTTGGTTTTTTTTTTCTGCGAAATGCAATTCTTGCTCACTGAGTGTCTTATTCTCAGTATATCCCCTGCTGGACCCCTCACCCCTTTCCCCGCTCCCAGCTGTGCACAGCTGCACAAAGATGTCGGTGACATTGCAAGAACAGCCTCCCCCAGAGGCTTGGTCTGGCTCTGAAGGCACCTCACTGGTGCCAGCTCCCGGGCTCAGGAGACCTCTGCTTGCCACAGCTCGAACTGGCTGGCACAGAGGCTGGCTAGAGCCCACTCACACCCACCACTGGGAGCTATAGCCAGCTCGTGCCCTGCGCTACACACGTGCACACCATAAATCTTCACAGGGCTTCTGGGAAAACCCTTCAATTGAAGAAATGTTGTTATTCACTTTTTGGGGGGGCTATTCCTGTTCAGACTTTAAGTACTGAAACAAATACCTCAACAAATTTCAGCAGGATCCTTTAATCTGGGTCTCTTGGCTTCCTTCTCATCCCCAATTGCTCTGTCATCCAAAGCTTGGCCATTTCTGAAAAGGACATGTCCTTCAGGGCAACATTTTATGCCTTTCTTGATGTCTTTTGTTTGTCCTCTAATGTAAACTCTGTGACAGGCTTTTAGCATGACTTTTTCTGTGATAAGCTGTTGAGCTGTTTTTCCTTTGGGTTTTGTCTGTAACAAAAATGCTTCACCATTGGGAAGCCTTTCCTTGCCTGTTTTTTATCCCAAATTTCCTGTCTCTTGTCATCTTTATATTTCATTTCTCCTAGGCTGCCCTCTTTATGTGCATTTGCCGCTGCATCGGTCTCCTCAGTCAAGCTGATGTTCTGAAGTTTTTCTAGGGAAAAGAGATTATTTCCCAAACCAGGTTAGGTAGGTCAGGAAAACCTGCCGAGAAAGCAGAATTTAGACCAGCAGAAGAACACAGCTTATTTTATTCAGGGAGGACATTAAGATAAATCTTCCAAATCACCCCCTTCCAAATATAAGCTTAGTCTGCTTTAGGAGACACTGCTGACATATATCAGCCAGCTTAGCTGCTGGTAAAGGCTTTGTAGTGTAGACGAGTGCTCCTAAGTGAAGCTGACTGAAGCGCCGGTGGTTTGACTCAATTGCTGTACGTCAGATAGGTAAGGTCACCGCTTTATTCATGCAGCGTTTCTGCAGATTCATGTAGACCCCCGAGGGAGTGACGCTCTGCAGCGAACCTTTTTGCATTTGTTATTTTCACGTCTTGGGTGTCTTCTGGCAGTCATCATGTGCATCACTGCTCTATTCCAGCCTCTCGTGTTCTCAGGTCTCCTTTACAAGCAGGGTGGCATCTGGCTTGTGGAGCTCGGGGTTGTCTGGGCTTGAGTGAAGTGAATCATACTTCCAGAGTAATCTCCATTCTCCACCAACGCTGAACTGCAGCATGCCGTTCCTATTCAGCAAAGCACATAAGCCAATTTTTGGCTCCCTTTCTATTCAGCAGAACGTTTAACCGTGAGTTTAAAGTTAAACTCATGCTTAAATCCCATGGCTTATTATTGGATTTAGGTGAATGTCCACACTACATCACTGAATGAGAAGAAGGGGATTAATTACCAGCTGGGGGGAGCTTTGCTGGGTTCAGGCAGAAGAGTGGTGCACTCCTGCCCCAAGGCTTCACCCCTTCACCAGTTGTGCATCCAATAGTTCATTCCCAGGGCACAGTGTTGATATTTTAGTGTTGCTCACCAAGGGACATTTTTGTAGCGTAGGATTTTCCACGTGAAATGACCTGTGGGGTTGCTCAAGACTTTGGTGAGCATCTCAGTCTTGCTGTGTGGGAAGGGTGATTGCCATGCAGCGTGCAGAGGGTATCCGTCTACACAGTTTTTCTCATCTCTGGCTTCAGACGGCGGAGATGGAGGAGGCACGCGAAGCACAGTCGGCTGATCTGACTGCTTTTCCATAGCAGATTTCACACAAGCTCAGAAGGGTAGAAATTGAAATACTTGGTTGCTGCAGTGTGTTTTCAGAAGGGAGGAGGTGACAGCTCCATTTGTATACTGTGCAAGAGCTGTTGGGCAGGGCACCACGTGTCTGCTGGTCTCTGTGAGGGGCTTCTTGTGTTCTGTAAAGGAGATTCCTTCCTCCCTGTTTACTCCTTGTAGAAAATGCTAAACTGAATATGTTTTTAGAAGCATATCGTCTTCACTAAGTCTTATGATTTAGACAGATCTCTTCCTCTAAGGCAGGAGATGACATTATATTCATGAAATGTTTTGCACAACCCCGTCTTGTCCTTATCTACTTGCCATAAAACATGCTAATCCCTTACAGAGCTGCATTTTTGTCCCAGTTGCAGCTAAGATGAACACAGCCCAGTGTCATGATAAAACACTGTTGTACCAGTCCCTAAAGGTAGACCTCAGAGCTGAGCAGGGTGCAGTATGAGAGACGGGGCAGCTAGCCCACACAGAAGGGAGTACAGGTGGAGCTGTTATGAAGGTCACGCTGTTGGGATTTGATCAGTTAAAACTGGATGCGAGGTAAAGCAGCTCTTCTGCAAGCTGTCTTGAGCCCTGAGCAAAAGCTGGACACTGCATAAAGATTGATGCTGTCAATCCCTGAGTGCTGACGAAAAGCCCAAATCTGTGGGCACAGACCAAGCTTTCAGTCTTTGCACCTCACTTTCCCACCCTCTACGATGGGAATAATAATAGTTGCTAACCTCCCAGCAGTGTGGCATTGGCTGTGTTTAAACAATGCTTTAAACAGAAAGTCTGAGCACACTTGGTGAAACTCCATTTAATTGCTTATGAACTTAAATGTAGCAATTGCTTTTTTTCCAGGGTTCCCATTGTATCCATTAGCCCAAGAAATCTCCACCCCCTTCTGACACGCAGTGGCAGTAGGGGACTGATCTGTGACCTCCAAGGGTGCAAATCAGAAGCCTTCCCTTCAACTCAGCGGAGGTGTGCCATTGCTGGGCTGTGGTAAGTGAGAGGACGTCCACCGCAGACTGTTATGATTTGTAGAGAAAAAAGCATAGAGCTTAGTCATCAAAACCAGGAGTTAGTCATCAAAAACAATCTACCTTCCTCTTAAAATATAAAAAAGCTTAAAAGTTTGGTAAGGTTTAGAGGGCATTAAAAAAACACCGCTATGACAATTGCCGGCATTAATTCCCATCAGGTAGCCTTCCTTCCCCATTTGATGCAGAGACTTAGAGCTTCATGTCTGTTGCCAAATGCTTTAGCCCTGGTGCCCATAAAAGGTTTCTGCTGTAACTGTCTTGTTATCAGACCATCAATGTCCTGACACTTCCTAGTGATTAATCCTGTGTTGAAATGAAATTAAGTTTCCATATATTTGGCAGAATGACCCCAGGACTTCCTATTTGGGGAATACGAAGAATAAAGCATCTGCAGCCTACAGGAAGCCAGAGTCTCTGATTTCCTGCAGAGGCAGAACAAGAACAAACAGGGAACACATATTTCACAGCAGCAGTCGAAAGCGCACGTAAGAGCCCTGGCGGCCCCCCTGATGAAAACAATTAGAAGGGGGAACATCCCTGGTCCCAAAATTATTTGTGGGTGTTTTGTTACATACACAATATGCCATTAGAAAATAGATGTAACTCAAGATAATGTATTTTCCAGGTGACTGTTAAACTTTCCCTTGGCATATGTCTTTTGGTTTACATCAGCAAGATTGTACGTGTAAAGAAAGTGAGTTTTACACTGCTATTTACTACGCTGGGCTCTCTAAATCCATTTACGCTTAGGAAAACACAATGACATTTTCTTTGATGGGTTTGTTTAAATGAGCCAGGCCAGGTTCAGGCTGATGTAAACTCCAGTGAAAGGGGCAGGAGGAGGTGATAAGGCAGCAAATCCTACTCGCAGCCGAGCTCTGGCTTGCGGTGAAAGGCACATGGGGAATTGGAGGCACCAGCCTGTGTTCTGGGCTGTGCAGCACACGCTCCCTAAGAGAGAGCCATTGCTGCCTCCACAATGCAATTTAGCAGCTCTACACCCACAAAAGGAAATGCTTCCAAGTGCTTCCAAATTGCTGGCTACGCCTTGCGCTAATGGACATCATCAGCTTAAAATTAGACCTCTGTCTGAATAATGCTTCTACCTGAATATATATACATATGCATATATATGTATACACAGATGTGCGTGTGTATATGTATAGACAGAGAAAAACCTGTTCTGTTTATCTGCCACATTGTTGGGATTATCTTGGTTGTTGTAGTGTATTTACTTATCTTTGTCAGATGGCCCTCACTCCACCACGGCCAGTTTTGCTAGCGTCAATGGTTCTGATGCTGCTGGTTCTGTCAAACGAAATTGTCTTATTTCTGTCCGGCAAAGGTACTGTATTACCAAAACCACTGTGCCTAAGAATATCTTGTTTCCTACAGTTTATACAGTCAAGCATCTTTCAGTGCTTCCTAACCCAAACTGGAGTGAAAGCGGGGAAGACCTAGGTGCTGCAGGATGTTAGGCTTGGTGTGCTTCCATGGAGAAAGGTCTGACCGGTGGCTGGTTAATACAGCTGTCCTTCAGCAGGCAGAAATGGGGCTAGTGTGATTCCCTGGAAAGTTGCTTGTCTTGGAATTTTTACTTAAATGGCTGTTTAGAAACAAAATGCAAAGTGTTGCTCTCCTTTAAACCATGACTCCATATGGGGAACTGGTTTTGAAGCTCCAGACGTGAAAGAAGACTTGAAGTGTCCAACCATTATATTTTGCTGAAAGGGCATTTTAACTTGTTTTTTGAGATGTTAGCCTTAGAGTGGATATTTCTTAGCCCTGAAAGTATCAAATGCATGAGGAACACAGGATGTGGCTCACAGGCCCTTACTGTGGTGACACTGAGAAGATAATGTTATATCAAACAAGTCCCAAGAGGGCCGCGGAGAACTGTGAGTGAACTAAGGACAAGTTTACACCACAAAACACCACTTGCCTCTGGAACACCAGAGGCAGTGGGAACCAAAGCTGGTTTGCCCACATGGCACAGGGAGCATTTACTGGATGCAGTCTAGACACATTGACTTGGCGACTGCCTGGAGTTAATAAGCCCTTTTACTTAGTTCGTGCTCTTGTCACATGGATTTTGTTTCCCCTGCAGTTTGGTAAAAGGCTCAAGGAGTACCTCTGTGTGCTGAAATCTGCAGGGATGTGGGGATGCAGCAGGGAACAAGGGCATTCACAGAGAGAGACTAGATCTGCAAGACCCTCAGGCTGCAATTCTGTGTCTGCAGGGAGTTGGGCTACGCTACCTTTTCACTTTGTTCTCTGCTCTGAGTTTTACAAGGCATCATGTGTCCCTGTCTCTGCCAGTGGGCTGGTTAAGTCTCTCCCAGTTATTCTAGGATGAGTAACGTACAGACGAATTTACGCAGTGCTGCCAGCTCTTGGTGATTTTGTAAGTCTTGCAATATTTGCTTTTTGTTCTCTCGGCTTTTGCTCCCAGATTAATGCAATGGAATTCCTCTTCCCATTAGCAAACAAGAGGAAGGGGAAAAAAAAGCACTCCAGGTGTCCAGTCTACCTGGCAGGAAAGGAAAGCCAGGACCTGTGACACAAGAACCCCCTGGCTGTTAGAACTGGGCTCAGACGTGTCACCCCCACAAAAGCTGCAGCTCCATCGCTGCACTGTGGATATTGTTGTAAATAACCCCTGCTCGATAAATCGGACTATCAAATGACTGCTTTTCTCTCTCACTGCCGCCCACGCCCATCCATGCATTATCTCATCGGTCTTTTCTCTTACAACAATTGCGCTTTCCTGCTGAGAGCTTCGGGTGGTTTTCCACTCTTCCAGGGGAAAGCCTCCAGGGAGAGTGCGCCCTTCCCCATGCGAAGGTGCCCGCAGCCAGAGGCAGCAGGGCCCAGACTGAGCCTCAACAGCCAGGGCAGGAGACCAGCCAAGGCAGACCTCTTAAAAACAGGCAGCTGCCCTCCTTGGCAGCTCTGGCCTGAAGACAGCCCAGTGCAGAGGCCAGGGATGCCCTGCAGCGTCTTTTCTCAGCAAACGTGGGGTGGTGGACGGGCCTCCCCAGGGTGGATGGGTGCCGCGGGTGGGAGCTGCTGCTGCATGTCCCATCCTGCACAGGAACTGCAGACCTCTGCTGTTTTGAGCAACGGAGGCCCCTCGCCCATCAGTCAGGGCTAAGCCTCTCAGCCAACCCTTTCCAACACAGATTTCCTATATTATACTGTCAAACGCTACATCCTGTATGAGAGGCACATGGGACACAGCTTTTCTTGTATGCTTTTGCCATCTGGCCTTTGCTTGCAGCAGAGGCTCTCTATGCACGGGTGACTTAGCAGTCCAGATGTCCCCCGTTTGCAAACCCTTTGGGCAGCCCCGTGACCGAGCACGCCTCCCTGGCCTACCCTGAGCATGGCGCGCTTTCTTCCACAGCCTCCAGGCTAATCCTTATGGCAGCAACACTTCAGTTTTGGTCAAAGGGAGCATTAACTGTTGTTGGGGCACCTTGATCTAAAGACCTTCATCTAAAGATCTAAAGACCTTCATCTAAAGATCTAAAGAAAGATCTTGCTTTAAGGCAAAGATAGCTAGATTGCAAAGGTTGCTATATACAGACTCAGATTATCTTCTTCAATGAGTTTGTACTGTTATTCTTCTCATTCTATTGTTAAAACCCACAATCGTGAGTGAATAAGTGAATTGTAGACATGATGCATATCTGGAGATGGAGAGTCGCTCTGCTGCTGCTTCTGTTGGTCAAACCCTGTTCCTCCTGTGAGCACATCTGGTATAAGCATCCCCTTCCCTTTCCCTCTCACCGACACCAAGCTCTCCTGGCTGTGGCTCTCAGGCTTCACATGATGAGAAGCCGTAGTTACCTGTGGCACCTCTGTGACTGCCAGTGTTTGTTTTCTAAGCTGTAATGTAGTAAAACACCTCAAGATACTGTTTCCGTGTGAGCGACTGGAAATAACTGTAAAGCTATGTGTTGCCTTGACAAAAATGCAGGCATCTGAGCTCTGCTGCTTCACTTCTGCACAGGGATGACGCCATGGATGTCATCATCGCTGATATTGAACATGCACTGCAGGTGGAAAATGCTGCCGTTTTTTTCAGTGGTGTAACTTTCCTGGTGTAATCATTACCTAAGGATTTCATCAAAATCACTGTTGTGTTACAAAGCTGTCAGTGAAGAGAGAATCCGCCTCATATGTCAGAAGTGATAACATTTTCCTGATACAGCACATAAATTGCCAAGCAAGTGTTCTCTTCATTTACATCGCTTTTACCCCAACATAACTCCATTAATTTGACAATTACAGGAGGGGTGTGGATCTCCTGGGAGGAAGCTCACCTTTACAGTTCTTGAAATTGATGACATGTGGGTTTCCAGCAGCTTAGCTGTGATTGTTCAGCAAAAATTAGCTCTACACAGAGCTGATGAAACAGCACGCACCAGGGTCATTAACAGGCAATAAGCAACCAAGTCTTGTTTGCATCGTTTCAGAGACTGTTTAGAGTTGGAAACCCATAAATGAGAGATAAGATCCTTTGAGGAAAGAGAGTGTTAAACTTTCTATCGTTAGCCCGTCTGTAGCCTGAGTAGGGACAGCCGTGGCAAGAAACTTTGGGATGTCGCCAGTCCATCCCTTGCTCAGTGGCAGAGAGGAGATCAGCTCAGAGGGAGGTCTGACCCTGACCTCTTATCCTATCCCCCTTGCAACACCAGGCAAGGGACATTTTTGCCTTACCTTTTGACGGTGTGACCATATCTCTTGGATTCACTTTCATGTCCCTTGGGTCTGAAAAAGAGTTGGGATTTTTTGCTTACAGTTTGTAATGTGTAGACCACTTTAAAGCTTTTATCCTAGGAAAAAAAAAAAAGCACTCTAGGAGCAAAATATGTCTCTGGATCTTGTGTAAGGTTGCATGTAGTTTATACAATGCCTGATGCAAATTGAAAAACTTTGACGTTTGAATAGGGAAACTTCTGGTCTGCACTGTAGGTCTGGCTGATAGAGAGCCCTTCTGTGCTTCAAAGCTTTTCTAAGATGTCAAACATTTTCAGTTAATTAGGGTTAGGAGCTGTTTCACTGTTTGAATTTGTGACAGCGGAGAGTTAAATAAAGCTTTGCTTACAAAGTCTCTCACTTGAAATACACACAAAGCTGTTCAGTGTTAATTCCCAAGTTTGCTTTCAGGTTTTTCGGGTAAACATTTTCTCTCCTCTCAGTCTCTGTGAAGGAGCTCTTCCAGGTCTTTATTTGCCTTCCTTTCATAGCAGAGTTTGTCTAGGCTTGATGGGGATTGTGCTAACTTTGCCATCAAGTTTGCAGGAAGACAGTTAAAACACTTTCTACTTGTGCGCCAGCTCTTCAGGATGATTGCTAACAGAGGGCTGGAGATTCAAATTTAATAGCAGTACTGATATGATGAGCTAAGAGTTTACAGATGACTTCTGACAGAGCGTGCAGAGTATTAAGGGAGGTTTGCTGATTTCAAGTTGAGAAAAGCATCCAAGACTGTGACTTGAGCTAAATGATGGTGACTTGGTTATGTTTATTTGTGAAATTTTCACTAGGTCTATAAGAATTTTACAGAGGAGATCTGTAGTCCTTCTTTATTCTTAGGGGGAAGACACTAAAACACGAAAAGAAAATTTACCCTGGAGTGATGTGAGCAAACTCACTTCTCTATGCCATCTAAAGGGTTAATCAGAATATCTTGGGCCTCTAAGACAGATACGAAACCTTTGGTTTCCCAGGGCCTGACATTTGGGGCTGTAGAAAGGCAGGTCTCACCCCCACCTTATGAGATGAGACCGAAGGAAATCACTTTGCCGATCCCAGTTGGTGTCCCTCACTCCACCAGGAATCTATGGGACTGCAGCCCAACACCTTTCAGTAAGCCTCCTCGAGGTAGTCCCCATCTGCTCTGGCGGCTTCTCCTCTGTCCCCTGACCATGTGCCACCATGTGGCCTTTTGCACAAGCGATTGTCACTCATCTGTGCCTGGAGAAGGAGCTCCCCTGTCCCTGCACCCTGCTGTGATTGCTACAGTGCAGAGTTTCCACCAGGCAGGCCACGTGTCCTACTGCTGGAGACTGGAGTCCAAGGTTTCCTGGTGGCTGAGAGCCATACTGCAGCCCCCAAACCTTGCCAACCCATGTCCCCGGTGCCACTAACGGCTTATCTACCGGTTGCAACTGCTTAGGAGGTACAAGCAAATTTGTATGTGTCTCCTGCAAGACATCTTGACCCAAGGCACTCCCTTGGATGGGTGGGAGCCCCTGGCTGCAACCTGTCGTCTCCCACTGACTGACTGGAGGCATCCATCCTGCCCCACCACGTGAGAGGCCGTTCCCCATCATGTTTTTATCAGACATGCCAGAGGCATTCTGGGTGGATAGAATGTGAGACAGAACTGGGGGACCACACCAGCTGTGAGTCACACTGGGGATAGTTGAAGCAGTTGAGCTCTCCTCACTTACGTATCCTCGGGGGGAGGGTGGGGTGAGGGGTATGTTCAGCTCTTCACAAAGCATTTGTCCCACAGTAAGGCAGAGGAATAAACTGCGGACACCTTGCCTTATCAGCCTTAGCCTTTTCATTAAGGATGAAATAGCTAAATGGTGTTTTCTAAGCAGCAGCTGATTTCGGCAAAAATTTGCTGGAAGCCTGGCCCAGAAATGAGAAGTCACTTTCAAAGATGCGGCAAAGTGAATGGGTTGTCCGCAAGTTAAGACCATTTATAGTTGTAATATCCACTACTAGTTCTTAAGATACTTGAATGGCATTTCAGGGCTAGAGGTTAGGATTTTGTTAGGATGTAGAACATTCTTCCTCTGTTTGCCTTTTTATTTAAGTATTCACTGAATGAGATAAATGAAGGTCTTGTCTACACTGGAAAAAATGCAGTAAAATGTTTAATATCAGAAAATCAAAGCAGGCAGCTTCATGCAGACACTACTATGTGACATTAGAGTCTCTTATTGATTTCACTTATGCCTCTTGGGAACAGCTCACATTTAAAGTTAAATATAAAAGGTCATTTGTATACTGGAATAGGGGTATTTACATAGGGAAGACATCATGGTGTAACTGCACTGTATACATGGCTGCTAACGCTATACCTAACTACAGAACTTATGTTATAGGTAACTGCTAACACTTCAATGAGTAGACAAGGTCTTTGAGATTGCATGAGGGAGTAATTCCAGATCTAAATTTTGGCGCAAAGACAGGCTTGAGGCTTATTCATATACATCAGGGTTCAGGCCCTCAACTGGGGTAAGCTGGTGCCACTTTATTGATTTCAGAAAAGCTAAACCAATTTACAGCAGATGAGAATCTGCTCCAGATTTCCCAGCTGCCCTATCAAAAATCTTCTCAGAGCATCGACTGAGGAAAGAAAAAAGGTCTCAGCCTGATTTCAAAGAACATAATAGACCTTTAATTTAATTGACTTAATTTTATTGGCAGCTATTGTATGATGAAATGAAAACAGATGATCTCGATGAACAAGAAAAGGTTAGATGGGAGTAACCCATTAGCAAATATCAGGGTATTGTCCTCATTTAATAAAGGAACGGGTCAGTAAGTATAATCATAAACATTTTTACATTTTAGTAAAGATTTATTTGACATAATTACTAGTGGAGAGATGGATTCTTGGAAAAGCAAATGATTAAATAGTCTAGCAGACAAGAAGCTAGCTCCTTTATCTGGCATAAAATGGCACAGCTCTACAGATTGACCTGTTTAATTTCACCTTTTATAGCAGCTGAGCTATTACTTTGGACTGCAGTGGGATTTTTTTTTTCACTTTTCTTTGACAATTTTTCTTTACTTACAGCTTCTCTTGCCTGTCCTTAATGTCTTAAGCAATCTCTGCATAGATGTAACTTGATATACATTCTACCTGAGAGAGAAAGACTTGGAGAGGGAGTTGAATTTCTTCTCAGTGCTCGATCATGGGTAAAGCTTCAGGTCCAACGCTTATGAACATTTAGCATCCAACTGCATCGGTGCTTGGAACAGCACAGGATGCAGCTCAGCTCTGGCATGGCCTTTCCTTGGCCTACTAGTGAGCATGGCTGCTGCCAGGATGCCCATAGGCATTTCATCGAACTGCATTGTCGGGGCCACCATCCCTTCCTCTACCCCAGGTCTTCCACCTTCCTTCCCCCAGCCCTGGGCATTGCCCCTGGGTGCTGCCAACTTCTGCCAATTTGCCATTGTGCTTGCTGACTCTTCAGAGCCAACAGGGCCCTCATGAACATGCTGCGATGGCTGGGCCATGAAGGTGGGCAATTTGGATATGGGTCTCTATGGAGTGGGCCAACAAAGCAGGTTCCCTGCAGCCCTCCAGGCCCACAAGAGAAGGGAAGGGGTGGGCTGCTTTGGAAACCTGCCCACCACATGTGAGACCTTGTCTGAAGAAGCAGCTTTTCCCCATGCCTGCTCCATGTACCACATACCAAATGGTCCTATCTTGCACGCTGTGCAACCAAGCTTTCAGCTGTCTGAGGCTTGCTGGAAGTCCATCCAAACAGGATTTGAGCAACACTAAAAATCTCATCCAAGGACAAGAGTACCCTGAGGGAGAGAATATCATACAATGCCAAATGGAGAAAATTCAGATCAGATGCAGGGAAACCAGACATGATTCCTCACTTAATTCTTTGCTCATATAACTTGCCAGGGGTAGGTGCCACTTGTGCAGGAGAAAAATAAGTTTTAACAAAAGGCTGTCCAGACCAACCTTGAAAATAGCTTTTGTGAATCTCTACCTATAAATAAAAAATTAAAAAAAAAAAAGAAAGAAAAGCTTAGAGTTTTCTTCATTTTGGCTGGACTCAGTTAGAATTAATACTGCAGGAGTGCAGCTTTATTTCGAGTTTACATATGCTGAGGTTTGATTTGCCCCTGTAGGTGCAAGGTCTGCAGACTCAGCCTTCTAGCAAAGATGGGACCGGCTGCCCCGACCTGGAGCTCCCTGCTGGGGAACACCAGCCTCATGCTCCATCACTGGCAGCTGCCTGAGGGCTGCCCCACTCCCCTCACTTGTAGAGACTCAGCCAAATCGTACATGAGCACCCTGGGCACTCAGGAGGTCAAAACTCCTGGATTATGCTTTGCCATGTCCCAGACCAGCTCCATCAGTTAGTGCCAGTTTCTGTCCCCACATGCCTACCCCAGCGCTTTGCTGAAGATTTCTGCCTCCATGACAAAGGCAGCGGGAAGAGCTACATGTCCTCCAAGTGGGATGCTGGGTGCTACCGTCATATCAGTGGGGGTCCTTGTCCCTGTCAGAGCACCCCTATGGGTCTGCTGTGGAGGAACACTTAAGCCACGGTGGTTTCTGCCCTGATTTTCTTCTCCTCCCTCTCCCCAACTCCACTAAATAGCTCAAATCCAGCTCTGTGCTTTCAAGGCACCATCCCCAGCCGAGCCTGAGGGGCAGAAAGTGTTAATGCCAATATTACCAACATGGCAATCCAGCGACCCCGTACAAGCTGGGCTGGACCACTGCAGAGCTAATTACACAGCAGCCGCTTATTTTTACAGTGCTCCTGCCCTTTCTCCCAGGGCGCTCCCCTCAAGTTTAATGAGCAGAGCCCTCACAGGCTTTGCTGTGCGCTTGCTCACAGAGAGCTCACTCCAAAATCAGCGTTCGTTCTCAGGTGCCGTGACCAGGAGTGAGGAGAGGATGCTGGGGGCTCTGCTTTTGGGAACAGATGCTGGTGGCTTGTCTCAGAGCAGAGGCAAATTACAGGCATGTCCTCTCCTCCTGGGGGTACGAGAGTCCTGAGGGCAGAGTTACGTGACGCTAGGGTGGTCCTTCTAATATCACGTTCCCACAGGGTGAAGCCCTAACCACTGCAGAATGCGCCTGCTGCTGTGAGGCCACGTGTCCGAGCGAGCAGGCACACACTGGTATTTCCCCATGGAATAGCTGCCTTTCTGATGGAAAAACTGAAAACTAACCATTTTCACCTGAAAATCCAAACACTTTCTCCAAAGAAAACACCAAATCCAACCCCTTCCTACCCAGTTTCAAATATTTTAGTTTTCAGGTCTGCTCTTTTCAACAACAACAACAAAGTGAAAAAAAATCAAGGTTTTCCCGGGAAACTGATTCTTAGTGAAATTTTTCGGTTTGGTCCGTAACAGAAGATCTTGTAGCTGACCTCCCTGTTTGAATCCCAGGAGTAGCTCAAGCCGTTGATGCAGGATCAGGCCTCCTTTGCCTCTCTCCCAGGGCTCTCACCGTCTGGCTATGCACCACAAACTATGCCTGACGCAGGGTGGGCTCCGCAGAGGAGGGCTGTTCCCCGCACTGCTCCGTTACGGAAGAAAAGCAGTTTTAACACGTCTCTCCTGGCAGGCATTTCAAAGGCTTCTCCTCCAAATCAGGGCTGCAGGCACTGCCTGCATTTCCTTTATTTGCAGAAATTGGCAGGTTGAGCTATGCAAAATTCCCTAATCCTGTTTATCTGCTGCCTCCTTCCCAAGAGGCACAAGGCTCCCGTGGCCTCTCCGAGCTTTCCTCTATGCCGTTGCTGGAGTTATATTTGCCCGTTTGAAGGCCAAACACAGGCAGGGTGAGAGAAAGGCCACCTCGGGCCCTCGGCATGGCAGAATTTGGGATTTCAGTGTGCAGTAAGGCAGACAAGTGCAATGGCACCGTGCCCCTTTAGCCTTTCCTGCAATAATAAACTCCACAGCAAATGACTTGTGTCCAGAGCAGGTGCTGGGCACATAAAAATAATCATAGAATTAAAGAATCATAGAATTGCTGAGGTTGGAAGGGACCTTTAAGATCATCAAGTCCAACCATTAACCTACCCTGACAAAACCACTTCTAAACCATGTCCCCAAGTACCACATCTACCCTTTTTTAAATACCTCCAGGGATGGCGAATCCACCACCTCCCTGGGCAGCCTATTCCAATGTTTAATAACCCTTTCAGTGAAAAAAAATTTCCTACTATCCAGTCTAAACCTCGTCTGACATAAAATCCATTGCCCATGGCTACAAGCAGCAAAACGATGACCTTAAGGAAGGAGTGGTGGGGTGGGTCGCACTCCCCCTTGCCTTTTCCCTACTGCCCTGCAGTCCTGGTGGGGCAGGAGGAGGGTGTGTTGAGGCTGCGGGCAGGGGAGTCCAGGTTACCTGTCTTCTGGCCCAAAATCTTGATCTCAGTGCCCCGAGCCACTGGATGCGGGGATGCTACTCTGTGCTGCCGAGCAGCTGAACTTTGTAACCCCGAGGGTAAGGAGAAAATAAATCAGCTCTGTCCTTAAACTTTGCACAGGGAAATTAACTGCTGCGCTTGCCAGGCAGAAGTGCTGCTCTGGTCCTGAGGTTTCTGCTCGAGGCCAGGTGTGGTGGCTGGGCTAGTGTGGGGTGACCGTGGGGATAGAGGACGAACTGGGGGGGCTGACCAGGGGCCGAGGTGGGGTGGTGGCAGTGGGTCAGGCTGCAGAGGTACAAAGTGAGGTGCTGACAGGGTGGAGGAGGAGGAAGAGCTCAGGCAAGGTCGGCATGAAGGAGGAGGAAAGAGGAAAGGTCTCACTTTTGGGGAATGGCATGAGCCCAGTGCCACTAGGAGCGATGCTCACCTCCTCGGCCAGGAGCGCAGATCGCCAAACCTCCATGCAGCTGCTGTGGACGAAGGTGTGTGAAAGCCCTTGGGGTGCTCGTGTCTCACCCCTCTCCCCTCCTGGCCTACAGATGGTCCATGAAGGCATCCCTTACTCCACGAGGTCCACACCAGGGGTCCGGGTGGTGAACTTTGAGGTCCAAATCCTGCTGATGAGCAATATGAGGGCTGGCACACCACCGCAGGGTGCCCCCAAAACACGGCTGGTGGCACACACACACGCATGCAGTGCTCAGTGAGCTTTGGTACAAAATCTCAACTTTGCAACCTTAGCACTGTTTTAGCAAAGTTTTTGTGTGGGTATTGGCTGAGCAGGGATCCTGTCTGGATATGATTCACCTTCCTTCCCCCTCAAGGGAGGTACATTTGGGAACCTATCACCAGGCTGGCAGCAGCTCTGTGAAACACTCTCTTCTTGTGGGGCTAAGCAGGGAGGCCACCTCAAGTACATTTCTAAAATCAGCCTCTTTCTGTTATTTACGACATTATTTTGCGTAATGAGCGTTGCTCGTGAGCCTGTTCTCTGGGATGGCATACTGAAGGACCATATGCCATGGTTTGGACTGCCAACACATCAACATTGCAGTCGTTTGCAGACTGTTTTATATTTCTTTGATTTGGGAATCTGTGTAATTAGCTCCCCAGAACAGCCGGGTAGAGGAAACGCAGTCTGTTATTTAGGCAGAATTAACATCCTTGTTCTCTGTATTGTGATCCTTAGTTTCCTAGCGCTGCTGCCAGAGCAGTGGAGAGACCAGTGCGGAGACAGTCATTCCTTGAACCTGCCTTCTTTGCAAAACTATTTCTTCTCCTTTGCTGGGCTGTCCTGAGGACCCATGGACTGGTACAAGATGTGCCGATGCCATAATTAGTAAATACTCACTGCAAGTGGCAGCAAAAGATTTATAGCCACTATTGGAGGTTTCAGCAAGAGGAAAAGCACCAAAGCACTTACGCTCCCCACCAGCACAATAATTTGCTGCTGTTTACTGCATTTTTCTCCGGCCTCCCAGCAGGTCCAGCTCGCATTTCCTACCCTTTGTGCCGCAGACCTGGTAAATAAATCTTTACTGACCTGTTATGGCAGAAGTCATGTATGAGTGTGCCGGTGGGGAAAGAGTTATGTTATTTTAGTAGGATAACGAGCCTGTATTGGCTTCTTCACTGTCAGCATTTGGCCTGCTACCAGGCATATGATCATTCTGTTACGCTTTCTGTTCCTATTCCGGTGGTTTATGCAGGTTGATTTTTAGCACTGCCTATATACCACCAAAAAGGAGGAGGAGAGCACCCGTGTCGAATGACTTCCCACTCGCCTGTAGGTGGGAGCTTCATGCTTGTGCTTTGGAGGCGTGAAAGGGCTCTGCCCCCAGGTAGAAAGGGCAAGCAGGTGCCCGCAGGTGGGTAGTTAGGGGTTAGGGCAGTGCTCCCCCAACCTCAGCATGAGCGCCAACCCTACCTGAGGGCATCATTTGGAAGCTGTGATGCACATGCAAGCAAAAGGAGAGCTTGTTTTGAGCCATTGCAAGTAGCACCTCTCCCAAACACGTTACCAGCAAGACAGTATCTCTAGTGCTTGATTGGTCTCGATGTCTAAGACCACATGAGCTTGGCCAGAGCTGTTCCTGGTGTTTGTACACCTCTCTGCCTCTTTCTTCTTCAGCCCTGCAAAGGCATGCGCGCACATTGATTCTCTGTTGCTTGGTAAATGTTGAGTTTATACCAGTCTCTCAAGGCCAAGTAGGATAAATTCTCTTCTCTGCCTGGCCGGGGCAACTCTTATGGGACTAAATTCATCTTTGTTATCATTGCCTCTCAGTAAATTTAATCAAAATCAGCCAATAAGTTCAAAAGTTATTAAAGTCAGGAAGGAGGGGATTGGAGAGAGCACTTTGTTTCCATAGGAAAACAGGCAGAAAGGTATGCGTGTTACAGAGGAGAAATGGAAATTACTATTTATGATCTTAGCATGTCAGAATTTATCCCCCTTTCCATTTTCTTCTCTTCCACATGTAATACAAACATTTTAACTGATCATTATTTCACAGCACAGACAACCTCCTCGGGTCATTTCAAATGCTTTCCTCTTCTCATCTGCTTCTCCTTGGGAGACGTGTCCTGGCTGTGCTGGGAGGGATGCGCTTGGCTCCTCAGCTACAAATGCAGCAGACTCAGAGCAGGGGTAGTTTGCCAGGTACTAACTCATGCCCCCTGGCTCATGCCACAAAGGCTGTACTCTTCCAGTGACCCTCCTGTCCCACTGAAAGGTGCCATGGACCCACCGGATGGTTTGACATAGTGCTGGGAGCGATAACAGGAGGCGTAGCCAAAGTTAGGTCTGCTGGATGTGCTGGAACATGTGCCCCCTGGGAACTGCCTGATTGGGTTGCAGTGGCTGGCCTGTAGCTGACCCTTGGACTCATGGCGTCTCAGCCAGGGGGATGCTATTTTGGCACTGCTTCTGCAGATTTAATGTCATTTTGGCCTTGCTCCCACTGATGTTGTGGCCGGAGCTCCGGGCCCTGTGCATCAGCTGGCCCCAGCCTCTCCTTTTGCTCATCTTCTCTCTGCCGCATTTTGCCTCGCTGTGCTCAGCCCTGGGTTGAAAGCTCTGCCTTCTCTGGGGAAGGGCTCAACAAACTGCTTCTGCCTTTGGCTCCCTTCCTCTCCCTCATGTTGCCTACTGTGGTTCCTAACCTCAAGGTGTTTCAAACTTCAAGGTACCTTTTTTTAATTTACTCCCGTTTCCAGAGGTGTTTTGGGGAGCTCGAGGCAATCATCCCTACTGCTTAGTATGATTCCCTCCCTGGGTCACCATCCTGGTTTCAGGCCATTCCTTTTCCATTTGGCTGCCACTTGACCCCACAAATATTTTGGGTAGCTCTAGTGGTATAACCAGGCAAGAATCTGACTACTAAAAAGGCTTTGGAAAGAATTGGACTCTGGGTTTGTTGGGAACTGGGTTGATCAGCATAACAGGAACAGGAATTATTTGCTCTGACCCAGAAGATGACATTGTGTTTGTAAATTGGGTGAAAGGCAAGAAGCACTCATGATGTGTTAATTTGTTTGATCAGAATCCACATGGAAGCTAGAGAGGTTTTGGTAAGGTTTTAGTGAACGAAGCTGCCATTAATACCTACTTGTAGGTCACCATGACCCTGCAGGTTTCTGCAAAGGCGTTTGCAAAGTCATTGTGATTCTGTGAACATACACGCAAATGAATTTATATTTTCCCAATGATAAAAGGCCAACTCCAACACGTTGCAGAATATTTGCAAGTGAATGTAGAAAATAGATATTTGGGGTCATAAAAAGGGCACGCCTGAGAGATTGTTTCTGGGGCTTTTCCCAGGAGGACACTCTTGGGCTGCCAAGCAAAGGAGGCTGTGAGCATGGAGCAGATAACAACTCACTAATAAGGTTTGTTTTGTAAAAAGACCCGGTTGAGTTAGCAGTTAAAATGCTCTCTCTTCCATTGACTTCTGCTGGAGTAAGCCTGTGACTTTCTGTAATAATCTTTATCTGTGTGTCGAGAATTTAACCTAGAAAGCATAACTGGACTGCATTAATTAAGCCTTATCTAATCTCCAGCTAAACTGACAGTCAACAAGCAAACAGGGCTTTCTCAGGATGGATACGCCTTGCACTTACATGATCCTCAGCATAGTTTTTCCTCCTGGGCAGAAAGATCTTCCCAAGTCATTTTGTGGTGCACTTTCTGGGAGGAATGAATCCCCTCCTTACAGCTTGTTTGTGTCAACCATAAAATCATAGAATCATAGAATGGTTTAGGTTGGAAGGGATCATCTAGTTCCTTGAAGATCATCGAGTTCCAACCCCCCTGCCATAGGCAGGGACACCTCCCACTAGACCAGGTTGCCCAAGGCCACATCCAGGCTGGCCTTGAACACCTCCAGGGATGGGGCCTCAACAACCTCTCTGGGCAACCTCTTCCAGTGCCTTACCACCCTCAAAGTGAAAAATTTCTTCCTAATATTTAATCCAAACCTGCCCTCTTCCAGTTTAAAGCCATTCCCCCTCGTCCTATCGCTACATGCCCTAGTAAAAAGTCCTTCCCCAGCTCTCCTGTAGCCCCCTTTAGGTACTGGAAGGCCACAATAAGGTCTCCCTGGAGCCTTCTCTTCTTCAGGCTGAACAACCCCAACTCTCTCAGCCTCTCCTCATAGGAGAGGTGCTCCAGCCCTTGGATCATCTTCGTGGCCCTCCTCTACACCTGCTCCAATATCTCTAAGCTGCTTCTCCCAGGAAACATGGGTGCCAGAAGAGGTCTGTTCGGCCAGCACAGTATCCTCCAAGCATTCACAGGCTCTGACACCTAAAGTGCTTGTTTTGTAAAATCCAGTCTTACTTTCAATTGTTATATTTCCCTCCTCGCTGTATCCACTTGCCCAACCTAGTGCCTCTTTGAAGATGGTATGGATTTCCATTTCCATCATATCCAAGCTGGAAAATATTACTTAACCCACGTCTTCCACAGCATTGTTTACAGAGTTGTGGGTACATCTCCAGGACTGATCAAGACTGCAATTAGTTTGCTGTGTTGCCAGCAACGTAGGCCAGATGGGCATTTTGAAATGGAATTGAATGAAAGACAAGAAATGATGTAGTGACTATATATATATATATAGTGAGTGCCTGTGGATGTGTTTTCAAGGAATATCGAGCTGCTACCACAATTGTTTTCATTAAAACTAAACCCACCAGGACATTACGTTGTCACAATAGGATTCTTTGGGTTCTTTTCTCTCTGAGGCAATCTCACTGTTGTTCACATCTGAACATGAATATGCCATTCCAGCCTGATTTTAGTTCAGAGGGAGAGTCATGAAAGATCTGATTAACTCAGGTCTTCTCATTGCTTCTGAGTTTTGGTGAGGCAAAGGCATCTGGTCTTCCCCTGGCTCCAGAGCTAGAACTGAGCAGCCCTGCTCCAGGGAAGAGGGAAATGTGCAATAGTAGGGCCCATGGGCGCTAAGAGAGCTATGAGGGAACCTGAAACCAGAAATGAAAAATTCCTCCAGGCTCGGGAGGAGGTGCATCACCTCCTTTCAATGTGTTTTCACCCTTGAAACCTTCCATGGGAAGAAATGCAGAATGAAAAACCTTTTTTGCTTGTACATAACAGGATGCCAGCAAGTGGCAGCAGCTCCCTGCCTGACAGAAACTGTCCACATCTGACATCAGCTGCCTGCTCCATTGTTTATCTGAAAACAGAGCAACAAAAAAACCATACACATCACACACTCTTCTGACACTGCTGCAATAGCTTAGCCCAGTACCGACTTGGGGGGCTGCAAGAGGTGAACTGGAAGCTGGGGGAAGAGTCCTGCTCCCACCCCCTTGTGAAGAGGTCGGAGGGGACCGAGCAGCGTGGAGGAAAGGAGAAATATGGGGTTTAGGAAATACGGAATTCCTTTTTTTGCAGGAGGAGCTCCCGTTGCTATTCTGGTTTCTGTGTCTTCAATCATCAAATGCAGCTTTTGTCTTTTGATAGGGCAAGGAGGAAAGTGTTGTACAATAGCTGTTCTGACAGCCCGGCACACCCCACTTCAGTGGTTTAAAGCTTTCTTTGTGCTGAATTTGTTCTTGTAGTGCTAATGACCAGATTGCCATAAATAGGCACTAAATAGGTCTGGACACGGTAAAGGAAAGTGAAGGTCAACGTTAGCTCTTATGTTGTGTTTTAGATCTCTTTATCAAAGAGCTTCATAAGGAAGGGGAAGGTGCATTTTCAACTTGGGCTTCCTTTTAGATACAGAGGGGGAAACTGAGGCATGAAGAAGTTGCTTGTCAGAGCAGGATGGGAACCAGAGTGGATGTGGGCTCTGCCTGATGTCCTGCAGGGTCGCTGCCAAACAGCAAGTCATTACCATACAGGGCAAAACTAACTCCTCACTGAAACCAAAGGTAAAGCGGCTATTGACTTCAGTAGAGGCAGGAAATCATCCGCAGCCCAGCTCGAGCAGTCCAAGCTTTGAGCCAAGTATCCCAGTCTAAATTTCCAGTATGCGAAAGACACATGTATTTGGGATGCTGGGGTGCAGGTGCTCTGCTGGCCACAGTGGCTGCATGAGGAAGGATGAAAGGAGATGTGGAAGGTGCTTGTGTGTGAAAGCAGAGGCTAGACTGCATGACCCATATAGAGCTGATATCTCATTTTAGCATCGCAGCAACTGACAGTGTGTCTTCTTGATGGCTTGGTCACTGAGCCTGGCACTCTGCCAGGGCATCACCCTTTGCATGGGTGCCAGATGGGTGAGAAACATGCCCCCGTGAGAAGCTCAAGTGCCCTCCCTCTCTGCCCCACTGACTGACAGCTGTAAATGACTGTGTTGCACCTTATGTGGGGAAGCAACTTACAGGGGCATTTTTAAAGATGGGGAGCACGAGTACTTTAGCGGCCACATTTCCTCTACCTGCCCTAAGCCAGGCTTTGGGTGTTACAGCTTGAGCACTGAACCACGCCGCTCCTTGGATGTACCAGATCTCATCGCTAGCCACACGAGCCCTATTATGTCCCAAAACCTAGGGGAATTTAGGATGTGCTTCCCTTTCCAGCCTGCTGCAGCAGGGAGACCATCAGGTCTACAAGCATCCAAAACGGTAGGCATTTTAATAAATGGGGATAAGGCAGAGCCTAGCTTGGATGCAATCCCTTAGTAAGACTCTGGTGGCACAAAACTGACAAATTAGGCAGGGCAGAGTCCCTCTCAGGTTGGAAATGCACTCCTCTGGGTACGGATGGTTGGATGTGTGGGAGGGCAAGGCACAGCATGGCATCACCAGGGGACACCAGCTCAGCTCCCAGCGGCAGTCGCTGCCATGTGTGCCAGAGGGTGCCTGGATCTCTCGTGCAAAATCAAGGCCAGTTCCTGCCTAAGAACGTTGCTTTTCACTTCAAGACTGTGCAAGACCATTCTGGGTTGGCAGTGCTGGCCTGTGCCCTGCAGCCACGCTTCGGGGACCACAGTGCCCACCATTCCCCAGGGGTTTGTGGGGCCGGGCAGGAACCAGCTTTGCTGCTGGTTAACGGGTGGGTGAGAGACAGGGAGCCATCTCATGGAGAGCTGGTGCCTGCAAGGGCATAGCTCGCTGCTTTATAACATGGTGACACACAGCAATTCGTATCAGGTGAGGAGGATACATTATATTAATGGGGGTGTTGCCAGACTGCTAGCATCTGCTAGGACCTGTGGGTCTGTTTAGCTTGCAGTGGCTCAGGAAATATCCCAAAAGGGAGAAAGAGAGGGAGAAGTTGTCCTGCAAGGGAGGCTGTCAGCTGCAGTTGTCCTAAGAGGGTCAAGCTCCTTTCTGGGCATCTCTCAGCAGCCACGTCAGTTCGTGTAGGTATGGGGTTTGTGAAACACCCTGTACCAGCTGGCCAGACCCAGAGTGACCTGTTCCTCTTCTCTTTCTAAGAAACAAGCCCTCCCTTTTGACTCCCTTGTTTTTCCCTGCGCCTGCTCCAAGATCCTCTGCCAGGCATCAGCTGCTGTCAGGGGCTCGGGTGGCATCTGCCCGCAGCCCTGCGGGAAGCTGAGCCTGAGCAGGCGTTTTCCAGAACAAGGCAGCCAGCGCCGGGTACAAAAAGCCGCTTTCCAAGTGGGGCAGGCTGGGTGGGAGCCCAGGGTGTGACCTTTTCTGCGTGGCATGCTCCTGTGTAATGTGACCTGATGTCATTCTGCTGCCACGCGGTGTTGCGACAGGGCTTGCTGGCCCCTGCATTGTGCAGGCGGGACGCTGCATTCCTCTCCCGAACCCGGGGACCGCTGGTAAACCACACAGGATGCCAACCCAGTTTTGCTATTCTTCATTTTACATTGCTTAGGATGAAAGTATTTGACCTTAAATTACTCTTCTTTTTGAAAAGAGAGCTTGTTTCTTAGGAAAGATGGATTTGATTCTTAGGTTTTGGAATAAATCTGTTATGAATCCGCCCATTGTTTGGTGCTGCTTGTCCTTCCCACCCAAACAGGGAAACCACTGTCGTGGCTGGCGTTAGACGCCTGTTGGTCAGGTAGGGAGTCTGAACCATGCTCTGTGCTCTCCGACTGTGTTTCAGGCAGCAGTCCAGGAGCGGGGACACTTCTGGTCACAGCGCGATGCGGGCTGTGTACCCAGTGTAAATTGAGTTTACCGCACACAGGTAAACAGCTCTGTTCTCTAACGCCTCAGATCAAGCAGGAGTCAATCCAGTGTGAAACGCTTGCATTAAGATGAAATCACTTCTCTTCCACTGTCTCACTTCATCCTAATCCTAATCGTCCTGGTTTGAGCCCGCGCTACTCTGTAGAGAGGGTGAAATGCAAAGAGGTGGAAAATTGGCTCTGAATCTGCCGCTGCAAAAATCAACTCCCTGGCTTCTCATCTTCAGCAGACTTCTTGCTACTGGTGCAAAATGTAACATGTCTTCCTCCTAATTCCACTACCTGCACTTCGGACTGTAACAAAGGAGGTTTATTTTGCTTTGGGCATTAGAGAAACAAGATGGAAAAGACAGAGAGCTTTGATAGAAATGTAAAAACAGGAATATCTAGAAAAGGGACAGAGTAAGTCAAAATTCAAAACTGCCTTCCAGAGGATTGCACCCAAGAATTTACGATTTGTAATTCCTCCAGTCAAAGATAAGTCTGTGTCCTCAATACAAAAAATGTGGTAGGGACCAGCTGGACAAAATAACACAATGTTTGGAAACCAGGCAGTCAAATAATAGGATTCAGTCTTAGCATTCTGATCTAAAAGAAATCAATGAATAAATTGCTCATTTTACTTAGATGACCAATTTCTACTATTTATGTGTCTTACTTTCCGAAGCCAGCACAGCTATCAGCAAAAGAATTATTTGTTGCTTTTTTTTTCAATTTTTGCTTCACATTGCGTAAATTCTATCTGCAGCTTTTTAGTTACTGGTGCTAATAATGGATCTGTAAGCAACCTGGCTTGACTCTGGGAATGCAGGCAGGGTATGCAGCGGTAGCACTTTAGAAGACTTTCCTTTTGACCTCCTGATGCAAAATTAGCCATGGTCTCACTGAGAGACTTATTGTGCACAGAGCATCCCCTCTGAGTACAGCTGCAATGAACAAGCAGAAATTTCTGAGACAGCACAAACTTGTAAACCCTTCCACAAGATTATCAAATGACAGCAGGTTGAAAGTATGTAATGAGAAGCACGGGTTCACTGACTAAGCATCCCTAAAGGGACTGATGCTTAATCCTTTCATAGACGGTGCCCTCTTACCCCACTCTGAAGAAGGAGGAGGAGGCAAATGCGCTCTAGCGAAATGACACAATTAAGATTAAGGTTGATCTACTGCTAAATGTGAGTAATATGGCATTTGCCTTCTTACTGACCTGCCTAGAGCAGGACAGTCTATCAGTCAGGCCCTTGCCCATAGTCCTTGATTTGTCCCTAACCCCTTGCCCCTGCTTCTCTCTTTTGGGAGGCCAGCGAGGGCTCCTACTCAGCACATGATAGTAAAGGCTCACAGTCGCAGAGCCGTTGAGGCTGACAATCTCAAGTGTTGCCTTGGTCCTGTGCCAGCTCTGTCCTCCCCTATTCATACACATGCTGAGATGTCTTAGGAGGTACCTCTGCTTCCGTATAGTTGCAATACTGAAGTCTTAACTCTAAACCAAAGTTGGACTAAGGAGCTAGAAGTCTGTTGTAAATCACTGCACAAACTAACGTTCCCTTGGCTGCAACAGCTAATTCCTGCTGCTACAGAGTACTAGGTACAGCCCGGGCTGAAAGGGGTGCAGGGTAGCCAGCTACAAGAAGACCAAACCCATCATTATTCATCTCTGCAAATCCTTCCCTTGAAGCAATCAGGGCAGCGAGAACAGAGTTCCTGTGCTTATGCATGACCATTTCTCTCATTATTAGCAGCTCCGGCTATCACAGCTCTGCAGTAGGACATGCATATTACTGTATTAAGGAAACCCTGAGGGCTTGCCATCTACAGAGCACATGCACAGCTAGCAGGGAAGAGGGAACAGTTTGAGTGCCAGTGCCCTGCACAAGTTTGTACAATCCCTGCTAATGCAGGCTGTGTTAGTGTTTCACTGATACTTTTATCCCGGCGAGGCCTTGGGACACCAACCTGTCTGTATGTACTTACATCACAACTCCTGACTGCACCTACAGGCAGCAGCACCCTGACATCACCCCGGTACCTCCCTGCAGTCTCCCTGACATCACCCTGACATCACCTCTGCATCACCCCTGCATCACCCTGGCATCCCGGTGACTGCAGATGACTGCATTATCTCCCTGACTGATGGGGATGTACTGAGAGCTGAATAACTGGCAGCTGGTGTGGGATACTGCGAATTCCTGGTGCTAATGTCCTCTTCTGCATCCCCCCTGCCTCGCCTCCCCCCTGCCTCTGCCTTTTCTGCTCTTGCTCTACGTCAAGGGGGCTACATAGCAGAGGAAGCATCATACGGATTTGTCTGGTGGGTTTGTAATGAGAGGGGTGTGATGACCCTGCACATTCACCAGATGCCTGTTTTCAGCCTGGACCCATCTGTGATGTTTTGGTTTTTGTTTTGTTTTTTTTTTTTCCTCCCTCTGCTCGGCTCAGGCTGCTTCGGGAGAAGTGGCACGTAGGCACATACGTCCTTGCGCACACTATACTTGTATAAACTCCATCAGGAAGTCATCTGGCCAAACTTTCCAGAGCTGTGCTTTTAACTCTTCCCTAGGCAGGCTGTACTGGCATCCTGGGGATTTACAAGGAGCGTGGACATGTGCATTCATCCTCCCATTCTGTTTATTGATTCCCACCACTCTCCTTCCTATAAGCCCCATGCACGTGGCGGTGCAGCTTTTGCACTCATCCTGCTCCGAGTTCCCATCAGAAAGAAGTCCTCTTCAGCTGCAGACATGCACACGTGCACCCACAGGCACATGCAGGGCTTTGCAATAAAATGCTGCCTTGGCTTTCCGGGGGGATGAAGTGGCAAAAGTCAGTTACCGAGAAGTGCCGCAGCAGAGGCTGCCCCGGTGGGGCAGGAGGAAGGAGCATGGGGGCAATTCTCCCTTGCGGTTGTTATTTCAGAAGTGTGTCCTCACCAGGCTCACGAGTAGCAAAGGAAGTTCTCACAGCCCTTAAATGTTTGCTGCAGTTGGGGAAAGATTGGAAAAAAAAAACCCAACCTCTTCATGAGTGACTCTGTCTTCAATGAAGACGTGTCCCACTGTATGTCCCACTCTGCACAGAGGCACGATTACACACCCACATAAGCACATCAGCGTGCACACAGACATTTTAAAAGGCTGAGAAAAACTCTGTGAGACTGTTCACGTAGGAGACAGGCTGCTGTTCCTCCCCATGACATGTGAGGATTAATAGTTCTCCTAATTGTTAAATGCAAAATAACAGTCATACCATGTTGTTGGTGCCTGTTAACTGCCCGTTGCCAGATTTCAATGGCTCTTACAAGATTTTGGAGTCTACTGCATGGCAGTGAATAAATGGAATTGCTGGAAGTGTTATCCTCCGTGAGCGGGTACAGAGCAGGGATATCCCAGCTCGTTTGCTGTTTGGCCAACGGTGCTGGCCGTTTTTGCTCCTGCTTACCTTGGTGTGAGTATGAACGTGTGTCAGACCAGCAGGTCTCCGCTGGAGAGGTGCCACCAGTGGTAAAGCTGTCTCTCTTGACTCACTGTAAAACAGCCCAGAATTTAACTATTTATCTATGAATTTGTTCAGAGACATTTGTCCGTGGTTTGGTGTGTATTCATTAATCTTTAGTGTTACAAAACCGTGACATGATGAAATGGATTTAGCGTACAGGTCTTGATTGTTCTTATGGGTCCACCAGTGTAAATCAGAAAAAGTAACTTCATGAAAGTTAAATCAGTTAGCCTGGTGTTAATTTTGCCTTCTCTATCAGATTTACAGGCCGAGATTGATGGGGGGGGGGGGGGGAGGGTTGCACTCAGCCTTGCTTTACACCACAGTTGTGGTATAGAAGGGATTCAACTGCCAGAAATTCCAAAAAATCTGGCATGACTTTTACGGCAGGCTCATCCGCTGCAGAGATGTTTCTCCTCTCAAACAGCTGTTCATGTGCCATAAACAGCAAAGAAGCCTTCTGTTTCTGTCAGACTCCCACTGAAACTCATGAGATGCAAACCACGACTGCTCACCGCTTGGAGCCGGAGGTATTAATAGTGTTCCCCGATCGCCTCCTCTCCTGCAGTCAGAGGAATCAGTCAAGCTCTTGCTGTCCCTCAAGGAGGTGGAGAAGCTCTGAGAGCTGAGGAACATGCATGCTTTTGACCATGCATGCCATTTTCCTTTGCTCTTAATTTCACGGAATCACAGAGTTTTCAGAGTTGGAAGGGACCCCTAGAGATCATCTAGTCCAACTCCCCTGCCAAAGCAGGATCGCCCAGAACACATTACTCAGGACTGCATCCAGACGGGTCTTGAAAATCTCCAGAGAAGGGACTCCACAACCTCCTGGGGCAGCCTGTGCCAGTGCTCTGTCACCCTCACTGCAAAGAAGTTTTTCCGTGTATTTGAATGGTACTTCCTGTGTTCTAACTTGTGCCCATTACCCCTCGTCCTGTCACTGGGAACCATTGAAAAGAGCCTGGCTCCATCCTCCTTCAGCCCACCCTTTAGACACTTGTAAGTATTAATAAGGTCTCCCTCAGCCTTCTCTTCTCCAGGCTAAAGAGTCCCAGCTCTCTCAGCCTTTCCTCATAAGGGAGATGCTCCAATCCCTTAATCATCTTAGTTGCCCTAATTTGTTTCTTCAGATCTTTTGTCAACGCAGGTTATTCCTCTGTCTCCTCAACTGGGGGATCACAAGGGTAACTTTTGCCCCAAAATCTAGACTCAGCTCTCCCATCCTGACAATTCATTGTAGCCTGAGCTTCTGCATGGTGAGTGGGGCACATGCAGAGGTACCCTTACAGAAAGGGTTCCTATGCATCTGTGTGTCATGGTTAAGGGGCCACCATGAACACCCATCATGGGGTGGTGTTCAACATCAAATGTTTTTTGCTCTGTGCAAGTAATTCCCACCAGGGTATTAAAGAAGGAAGCTACCACTTGTCCTGCTCAGTTCTTTGGTTTTCTGCCTGTCAGTGGTGGAGGACAGTGGGTTTCCTGAGGATGAACTGACCACAGAGACTCAGCTCCGTGTGTGCTGGCATAAAGGGTGGGCTTGCTCCATCTTTGCCAAGTGCTTCCCCAAGCTGGCTGGGGCTTTGCTTACTAAGGCTGCCCCTCTCAAACAGCAACGGCAGACACAGATTTGTCTCCTAAGACAACTTACTGCTACTGCTGTGACACCACATAGCACCTGAACCTTCCTCCTGGGAGCAGTGGAGGGAAGGGAGGCATAGCCTCCTTGGCACGCAGAACACCTATAATGCACTGGAAATGGTTGATGTTGTTCAACGAGGCCCTAATTTTTGTCTGATGGGCTAGAGCACAGAAACTATTGAACGCCTAAAATCATAACACCTCCTTCTGCCAGCTTAGGTAAACCAACACTCGTCCACTGACAAGCCAAAGGCAGTGGAGATTTGCCTTCCAGTTTTAGTGAGCTGAAAATTACTTAGGTGTAACTCCTGTGTGGTTGTTCTCAAAATGTCCAGCAAAAGAGACAGCCCTGTATGCCGTGGGGAACTGGAGCAGGGCTGTGAGTTGACAAGGACACCTTGTGCAGCCCCTGGCCAGAGCTGGGACCACCACCCAGGTCACTCCAGGGTCTGATTTCCTTTGCCTGTCTCAGAAGTCCCAGGGATAGGTCAGAGCAAGGATAAATCCCTTCTCACCAAGCTTTAAATGTAAACCTAAAGCAGGAAGAAAATGGCTCGTTTCTGCTTGAAATCCTACATAAACTCATCCTTACGCTGCAGACCTCCGGGAAGGCTTCCAGAGAAGGCTTCCCATGCGTCTGCCGGGTTTTGCGCACAGAAGCAACCTTACAGGCAGACTGGAGAGAAGGTATCCTTGTAGGTGCATTTCCACCACCGTGACAGAGCCTTTGGGATTAAGTGTCCGATATTTAGGAAGCAAAGGGATGTACAGTGCTCAGCCCTGACCTTGCCATAACCTGTGGAGAAACAACAAAGCTTCCCTTTAACCATGTACGGCGTAAACAGCGAGCAGCACGCACGTAACAAACTTAGAAAGGAATCTAATAGATAGCCCCGAAGATAAATGCCACTTTAGGCAATGTTGCTTTAAACTGTTGACAGAAGCACCATTCAGAGAGGAACTGTGAGATTTAAGTGCTTCTTTGCTTCTGGGTGGGAGAAGGTGTCATGTAAAATGCGTTTTGTGTTTTTGTTTCATCTCTCTCTCTTCGCTCTTCTCCAATGAGAGTGTATACACCGAAAGCATTAAAAACAGACTGCGGCAAGTTTGCTTCACTAACACATCTCCACATCAAAGGCATTGCTGGAATCTATTGATTCTGGCAGAATTGCAGAAACCGGTCATGTTTTCAGTGAGAAATCATGCACTTCTCAGTTGATTTCGGGAAAGAAAAAAAAAAAAAAGAAAAAAGCTCCACCGTATGCAAATATTCACCCTACAGAAAGGCTGATAAGCGGCAAAATGTTTCAGCTGTCTCCCTCAGTGCCAGTAAACACTCAAGGATGCCTTTATTGACAGACAGCAGAGCTTTAGCTTACATGATGTTAGAAAAAACTGGCCTATTTAAGTTTTGTTTTCACTGTTTGTGAATAACGTGACAGTTCTTATCTGAACTATTGTTTACTTCCTACTTCTGAAGTCAATGCACTCTATGCCAGTGAACAGCGTTGGCACACAGCCCCACAACATCTCAGAAAGCCTGGAGATTATCCATGACTCCAGGTCAGAACCACAAGGCAGATTGCTGCTATGCTTTGCAGGTCCTCCAGGAAGATTCACCTCCAATGTAGGTGTACCTTAATGGCAGTCTCATTGGAAAATCTACTTCTGATCAAAAGATCCATCAGCTATATTGGCCAAAAATACATTTCCTTTTAATTTTGCCTCATAGATATGAAACCATTATATTTGTATATGGCTTTAACTGAAACTACTCAGTTTCTACCGAAAATGTCTGTGTGCTGTAGGACCTATATTAACCTTGTGATTCAGAGAAAAATCTGAAAAGGACATAGATCAAACCACATAGTGGGAGGAATTGTTTTGCCCTGCTCTGTTTTCAGGGCTTTAAG
Organism: Vanellus vanellus; assembly: GCF_965231255.1. NCBI lineage: Eukaryota > Metazoa > Chordata > Aves > Charadriiformes > Charadriidae > Vanellus > Vanellus vanellus. The sequence goes on along the minus strand of NC_138905.1, from coordinate 123,776,788 downwards.
ATTTGTAGGACTCTCTGATGCTACTTTGTTTGCATCCTGCACATGAAGGACTTCCAAAATGTAAAAGCATTAAGGTGTTTTCAAAAGGTGGCTAAGCGCAGCTAGAGGGTGTGATTAATGCGGGCTACATCTATACTACAGACCTGCTGGGTTAAACTGGGTTATAAAGAGGTGTGATCCTCACCAGGACAGTTTGCAAACTCCCTAAGCAAAAGCACAGTGACCACCAGTTTGCTGCAATAGTTCGCTCAGCTTTGCCCAGTGTGGCTCCATTATGTTGGCCCAAAGCACAGTACAAGCCCTGTGCCTTGCCAATATTGTTGAACCCAGGTTGGTAAAATACTCCTGTTGCACATATAATGGCTCATATAACGGCTTCATAAACACTGTTGAAAAGTCACACCCAGAGTCACAATGCCAGAGGAGCCTTTTCCTTAGAAACATCCTACTTGAGGTCTTCCCAGTCCCAACCAGTGATCTCCAATGAACAGTAACTCTCTCAGAGAAGTCTCCTCCCCCTTGCACTCACTGTGCTTTTCAAACACAGCCTCTAAACACAAGCCAGCACCGGCAGTCCTCAGGTGTGGGCTCTGCTGGTGGCACTGCTCTTACTGCCAGCTGCTGCTTGGCCTGGGCAGTGCTCTCCCTCTGCTTACCAAGGCAATGGTGTCTTCTCCTCCCGCCTTGCCCACCAGCCCTAGTCTTGACCTGTAGGACACTGTGACAATCCAGCCTCACCTCCTCAGGGGGAAAGAGTATCTGCCTGAGCATCTAATTATAGCGAGATGGAAAAACATCCACTAAAGGATGAGGGTAAGTTTTCCAATACGTAGCACAACAGTAATCAATACTTGCATCAATACTTAATTTATCTATGTCAAGCGGAACAGCTTCAGCAGGAGGGAATGAGATCATCTCTTCCGACCCTGCCGTGCTATGCAGTGTCACATAGGATGGGAAATGTGGGTTTAAATCCCTTTACTCAGAGGTCTGAATTCTCAAACCTTTGGATACAAAGGCACTGCCGCCAGGAGGGATCCACCCTTAGCTCATGAACAGAAGTAACATCTTAATCCCTCTGCAAACCCAACCCCAGACCCTTAACCCCTGAGTAAAAACCCACTGGGATCAGCATAAGTATCCCTTGATCTCGGGGAATGTTTTGGCTGGCCTCTGATGAAAGGCATTTACCTCATGACCACTGAGTCAAGCCCCTGGAGGACCCTTGTTTCTTCTTATAAAGAGCTGCAGTTTCAGTAAGAGACTGTAGCATTATCCAAATATGAGCCCCCATGAATATGTACTCCCTTGCGCCGCAGCGGCTGTTCAGCCAAGGTATTTGCAATGTTCTCCGTGAGATACTAATTTTTGGGCACCTCCCCGCAGGGACATCAATGGTGTGACTCAGTGACACGGAAAGCTTGCTGGGAAGTGGGGGAGAGCTGTCTGCCACGCACATAGTGGTGACATAAGTGGTGGGCAAGAAAAAAACAACAACTCCTCTGTTGCAACAGGAGGTGAAGGTTTCAGCTCTCCGTGAATGGTTCCCCTAATGGTGACTAAGCTCTTCCCTCCATCCAGCTAACGGAGAGACCGTGCTAGGCACTGCGTATTCCTGTAAACCAGACGGCTTTGGGTCATCCCATTTCAAGGCTTCTCAGAAGGGATCTCTCAACGTGCTGGTTTCATGCAATATGCTGAATGCAGATTAAGTTAGATTTCAGTCACTCTTTCCTTTCTCATTAAGCGCTTTCCATAGGGGTTGCAGCCCCTTGGTTTAGCTAACAGGACGGCAAGCATGTCTCACCCTAACTTCTGTCCATACTTATATTCGTAGCTTGGGTCTTGCTTCTGAACTGTGGTGTGTCTTATTACCCCTTTGCCTGCAATACAAGGTGAGCGTGAACATTTCCAGGACGCTCTTGGTTTTTACAGGACCCTGTCCACACAGAAAGTCTATCTGGTATCAGCAACAGCTGTGAATTTAAAGCACAGTATCTACTCCTGGGTGCCTCCACCGAAATGGATGAACTGAGTCACATGTGTACTCTGGGACAGGGGTGCTGGCACACAGGCTTGTCCAGGAAAAGCGATCCCAGAACAGTTCCAGGAATCACTGAGGAAAACTGAAGAGCCTCAGTCGGTCCCAGTGGTCTATGTGGGTTCAACAAACACCCTAGATTACAGGGAGAGCTACCAAACCAACAGACAACCCTTCTTCAAGGGTTTCTAAACTTCAATGGACCACAAGTGGTCCTTTTTCATGACTACCTTGGGTTGTTAGACCCTATGCTGAACGCCTATAATAGGACTATCTTGTTATCTGATAAATGGTGTCCAGCACTTGAGCGAGTGCCTCCCACTGTCCAAGCAATCGGGTAGGCTGACGCTTCGCTTTTTGGGGAGAGGACATGAGAACGAACATGCCAAATGTTCATCAGATAGCCGAGTGCATTACCGGAAGGGGCTCAGACATTGTCATGGTAAGTAAATACAAAAGCCTACTCAGAACACAATAGAGGCTTCAGTTTATTCCTAAATTATTAATCATCCCTGAGGAGCGGCTTTATAATGCTGACCTGGGCACTGTGGGAACACGGCCTCTTCCCAGCGAGGGTGGTGGGTTCCTCCCCACAGTATCTCCTGGTGGGATCACAGCAGAGCTTGGTCCGTCCCAGACAGCTTATTCGAGGGGGCAGGACATGACTTACGGTGCCGGCTGGGAGAGGACATCTCTAGCATGAGGTGGCTTTCTACTGTGGGTGGTAAATATCTCCCCTGGTTAGTGGGCTGGCAGCACCTTTCCCAATAGAAAATCACATAGTTCACTGCCTTGGGGTTTGTGAGGGGGCTTTTCATAACCACTTCTTCAACTCTCTGTTGTCTGCTACCTACATGGGGCAACGACAAGTCAGGACTTGGGCTCCTTAGCCCCACAGACTATGTTTCTGCTGCAGGCTGTAAAGGGATACCCCTTAAAGGCTTTTAAAGGCATTTCCATTCAGTCTTACTGGAGCCTGGTGAAAATCTCAGAGCGCCCGAGCGAGGAGGCAAGCTGTAGGGTGCTGCACACAGTGTCCTGTGCAGACCATGGTGGGGGGACAGGAGGTGGTGGTGAGCCCCTACTCATTTGAGCCTGAGGCTGAGAGGGGTGAGGGACATGCCATGGACAGTCAGCTGGGACAAAGGATGTGGGGTGAGCTGTAGGAGGAGGCACTCTGTGGAAGAAGTAAGCTCACAGCCGAAAGAAAAGGGTAGCTGCATGCATGACTGTCTTATATACATATGCATGGCATGTATGTGTTTGTGCTGGTGGTATGTCCCTAAAAGTGAAAGGATTCTTTCAGAAGAAGAATCCCCCAAATCCTTTCTCCACTGAGGCAGCCAGTGATCCTTCAGGAGGAAACAGAAAAGGTGGGATGCAACGCCGCAAGAGAAAGCAAGGATGGAGAAATGAAGGACTGCAGTCACACTGGGACATTCTAGCAAGTACTCATAGCAACAACGGCTGTCTGTCGCCAAACCATTTTTGCCCTTTTCTCACTGGAACATGTCAAATATGCCTGGCTGCATCATTCGCCTTGACAGACATCATCGGAGACACTTTGGAGCACATGGGGGTTGCCTGAGAGGCTGCAGATGGTTGGAGCCAGCCTGGAGCTCTCAGAAGTCAGCCTTTTGAAGAAGTTCAACCCCCCAGCTGTTTTCCAAGCAATCCAGCTACCTCCACCCTCACACAGGAGCTGTGCCTCTCCCCAGGTAGCACAGCACAGCCACCCCTCCCCGGGCACCCCCAGGCCTGGGTGCCAGGCTCCGGCGAGGCACGTGCCTGCCAGGGAGTGAGAATGGCACAAAGTGGTCACAGTGGGGGGGATGCCCTCTGACAGGTCCTGATGCTTATCATGGCTGTGAAGGGGTCCTGGCTTGGCTGCCGGAAAAATGGGTGTTACCAGGGAAAGTTCCTCTGTACCTTGGGGAATCATTGCTAAAGCTAACGGGGAGTAAACAGCAACTTAAAATGTACCTCTTCCACCATGAGAAACAGTGGCAGCCACAGCCTGGTAAGAGAGAGGAATAAGTGAATCCCAACAGACAGGACCTGGGACGAGCTCAAGAGAGTGGGGGAAGAGAAGAGATGGGGACAAGGTAATGAGACAGCCTCTACGCTGTTTCACTTCTCCTTTTTTCAGTCATGTGGCAATGCCATTCATTAGGAAACATGAATTGATGGCATTTCCCTGCTGCATGCTCCCCGGGGAGCCATTGCAGTTCTCCGCGAGACCTCGTATTTCTCAACCGGTTTCTCCCTGCTCCCGCACTTGAGGGCTGCGGCGATGGAGCGACCGAGTGCTGGCCCTGGCAGTGTTTTCTCCCCTGGCCACAGGCTGACCCCTGAGGTTATCTGACATGCCTTTCATCAGACGTCAGCAGGAGCAAGGATTGGCATGGCGATAGCGCTCCGACACGGGAAGTCATTGCACTCATGCATCTCGCCCGGCAAAGGTGGGGAGAAGGCGGCCCTGGCATTTACAGCGTCTCAAAGGCACGCGCGGTTTGGGCGCTGCCTGACAGCCTAAGAGTCATTGCTGCCATAAAACCGTGTAATGGCTCCCTGGTTCCTCGATTCCTGCTCTGGGGGGACACAACGGCTTCCTGGGAAGGGTTGATTTACGCTGACCCCGGCTGTACACAGTGAAGCGTGGATGCATTTGGGTCTGGAGACATCCGTCACAAGTCCAGATCCTCATTTCAATGCAGAGTGCCGTAAGAGCTTCAGCCTCGGTGATTTTGCAGCAAGGTGTTGTCTCACCAGCATGGGTGCTGAACCCGTCCGTCTCATCTGGACACGGCAGGCCATTGCAAAATGTGATGTAGGACATTTTGTAGTAGATAGGGGGGTTGTCCTCCTTGGGCACTTTCCAAAACGAGGCTGCCCCAGGCAGACTGGGCACTCGGGTGTTAGCTTTGAAGGTGGGTGACAGTCCCACAGAAGAAGGAAAACCATGACCAAGGGCATTGATTTCAACAGCAAATGGCACAAAGCTAGTGGGGAAAAAGGATTGTGCCCTCTGGAGCCATTGGCTTACTTCTAATGCCCTCGAGGGCAAGCATCCCCCAGAGGAAGAGGAGGGCGCCTCCACAGCGCTCCCAGTCCCCATGATTCCCACCACTTTGTGGGTGGGTAGAAATACCACACCACTTGGTGCCACCTCCAGGAGCCCCTGTGTTCTCAGCACAGCCTGGCGGTGGCTGCAGCCACCAGCCTTGTGGTGCTGCAGGACCGTCCCCGCAGGTCACACTCTCGCCCAGCATTAGGGTTCCACAGGGTTTGGTGTGGCTGCCGAGGCTGCTGGAAAATGAAATTTCAGTCCTGCTGGCAGCCTTCCAATTTCAACATTTTTTCTTCCTTCCTTGAAAGAAGGCAAAGGGGGAAGCGAGGCCAAGGGGGTCAAAACAGAGGCAGGAGGAGCTCAAACCAGTGGGTTCTGACACTTTGTTTTTAGGCTTCTCAGAAACACTTGTTTGGGAATGGGGTATTTTAAAATATCCTACTTAGATGGAAAGTGCCTTATCTAGTAATAATAGTTAACCTTCTTCTAGTCTGAGACGCGCAAAAAAAATTCACTTGGCTTCCTTCCACGCAGCTGACGGACGACCCCATTCCAGCCCTGCGTCTGCGTGCTGGCTGCACTGCCTCCTATCACAGGCACTGCGTGGGGACACGGGCTCATCCCCCTGTGCCCTGGGGCAGCAGCCAGGATCCTTGTTGGTGGTCCTGCTTCACTTCCTGGGGTGCTGAGGGAATGGGTGCTGCCAGGTGTGTGGGGCAGCACAGAGCTCGCTACTGCCTCTGGCTCACCATCCAGACGACTGGTCCAGCTGTATCAGTCTGCAGAAGACAGGAGAACTTTAGTTAAAGGTCACTGACTTTTCCATTGATCATAGTCACCACAGTCTGCTCCATCTCCATCATCTCCATCTCCATTTCCACCTCCACCTCTACCTCCACCTCCATCTCCATCTCCATGGCAAGTCCCTTCCTTCCAGGAGCGCAGCCATGTCCCCCACTTCCTTTCAGTGCCACCCCTCGGGGACGGGGTTGCAAACTGGCTGTCCTCTCTTATCAGTGCAATGACTGCTACAGTCCTCTGGTTGCCTGTCCTCAGCTTGCTTTTGGTCCCCCTCTCATAGTTCTGTCTGGTGGGGGTTCAAAGAAAGCTCCAGGTAGTCATGGGGAGCGCAGCATCTCTTCTAGCCATGAACCATCACATTAGCAGGTCACCTAGATGGGCAGGGGGACCAGCCAGGCTTGGGAAGGGTCTGATCCATGTGTGCAAGTGCAGTGTGGTCCCTGCTGACGGGAAGAATAAAGGACTTTCTGCAATTACCCTGCATGTTTTGGAAACCAGGATTTCAAAGCAGCAATCAAGCCCTGATTGATTAAATGCTCACCGCGTTCCCGGGACCGAGCCACTGCCCGTCAAATAAATGGGAATAAGTCACAGGCAATTAGCAATTTGCCTGAGGTGCTTCTGTACATTGGCAACATCTGGACTCAGACTCCTTTGGCCTTGTTAGTCATTAGACCACACATCCTCTGTCCCCTCTGGGTGGCATCCCAACAGCCCTGCCAGGGTGGAAAGAGCAAAATAATCTAACTTCACGTTTATCTAGGAAAAAGTTTCCCACAGTCTCTTCTGGCTCTTTTTGTTTTGATTCTGAGGTTTTGTTTTTCCGAAAAGTTAAAATAAATCTCCAACTGCAACTGCAGAGCTTTTTTGAACACAGAGCTTGTTGCTAGATGATCTTTTGAGGGAAACATATTAAAAAGTAGTACAGTGCATTTATTGCCAGAGCCGAGCTGGCTGAACAAGGCTGAACAAGAATTTTAAACGCAGTGTGACATTTATGCGTTGCAGAAAGCAGTTGTGCTGTGTCTGAGCTTGCGACCACTCTTTCTCTTCCTTCTGGACAGGAACCATTTCTTACAGCCTTTCTCTCCACCCCTTTGCTTTGCTATGCAATAACAGAGCCTGACTTTGATCCTGCTTACTCTATGCTGCTCCCAAAGTGCAGGGGGGGGGACCAGGGGACATTTCCCACCCCATGCTACCCACTGGCATCTGACCATCTCTTTTGGCCACATCAGCAGTGCTAAGGGCAACTTTCAGTCGGTCTCAGTATCTGACAAGTACTGAATCACATCTGTTGTCCCCGTGCCCAGCCCACAATTTGGGAATCAGTGCAGAAGCGTTTGTTCTTTCACGCTTTTTTTCCCTTTAAAGCTGTTTTAAAGCAAATGCTGCTTTCTTTAAGAATGTGGTATTTTTGAAAAGCTTTTAAGACTGTTTTTATCTTTCTCTTTTACCCTTTGCTATTCAGTACTATCAAAAGTGACTGGAGTGACATCAATGGAAGTTAAACAGGGTCTTGACCTTCTCCAGAAGGTCTAAACCAGCACTTAGAGTCTCCATCTCACTGCACATTAGTGGAGTCTGAAAATCCTTCCCATGTGATGGTTGGGATGATCCCATCTGGAGGGCTCTTTCCAAGAAAGCCCAGAAAAAAGCACTCTCTTTGCAGGAAAATGGATATTTGTAGGTAAATGCAGCCTTTCTCCCCAGACTAGGCATTTTAAAGTTATGCAGTAACCACCCAGAGAATTTCTTCAGCTGCACACAGGCTGCTGGTTTTTAAAACCCTGAACTTTGCTTTTACTTGGTGTCTATTTGTTTGAGAATATCTTGACCTGCTATTCCGACAGTGTGGGATGGAAGGGCTTGACTGTTGACATCTGGGGAAGCTGGGAGGAAGGCACTCTGTACTATGAAACTGTACCTCCGTGTACAAAAACTCATGGTGGGATCATGGTCATCCAGCACTGAAGCCCAATTTTAAATGTTTCTCATGGACAAAAGGATTTAATTAAGCCCACAGTGGGCTAAACGTATATCAGGTTAGCACTTTGTTTTGGAGTAGTACAGATCTTTTGGAAAGAGAAAATTGTGTCCATGTGTTTCACTTGAAGATGTGGCGTTTAATTTGTAATTAGCTGTATCTCCACTCTAATCAAAGTTGTCTTATAACCAAACGGTGTCCTGAAAGCTGATAAAGCAGCATTCCTGACCACTGCACACATTTTTTGAATATCTCAGTGCTAGGAATTCATTCCTTACAGTCAGCGGAAAAACCTCCAGTGACTCACAAGGGACAGGAATCCTTAGGAAAATAATTGGTGCTGGAAAACCAACACTTCCCCTCCATTATCACTGCTCGCTGACAGTGGGAGTGAGAGCGGTATGGCAGACAAAGGTGCAGGAGGACTTCTCCTGCCCTCACTGGGTCAGGTTACATTGAGGAGTAAGGAAGGCACCCGCAGCCCCGTCTCCCCTGCCAGTCCTGCCCAGGACAGACAGGCTGACAGCAGCGATGGCTGTCAGGGGCAGAGAACAAATCTGGACAAGAGCTCAAAGAAAGACCATGTGTGACAGTTCTTATTTAAAACCATTAAAGCGTGGCTTCCCTGGGTCACGTAAGCACTGTTTACCACACTTCACCTAGCTCCATACAGAGGCATGAGGAGATAGGGTCTGAGATGTGACCCAATGGACCTCCCTGGGGGCCAGGTATTTGCACCCGTCTGCTGACACTTTCAAGCTGATCTCAAAATGCTCAGAGGGGGTCCTCCTTCTGCAGGGGTGAGATCAGAGAGGCTTGTGGCAGTAGGATCTGAGCATGGAGAAGGTGCCAACATGACAGATGGGATGAAGCTGTCATTAGGGCGGGGAGCTGCACCCACTCTCCTCCACAAAGCTCTACCATGATGGTCCCTGGCACGTACCTGCCTGCAAGGGGTCAATGGGGCTCTGCTCTCCATCCACAGGCTGCGTTTCCCTCCAGCCTGGCCATTTAGCTGCAAGCATGCCTTGTTCTTTCCAAGACGGAGCAAATCTCCCTCAACACCAAGCGGCCTCTCCGGCTGCAGCTTTATCTCCTCCTTCCTGTTTACTCCGGAGGTCCCTGAAAGGGCCGTTTGTTCTCACTGCCACAGCACCCAGTGCCTCTCAGGGATGTCAGGACATTTCCCACCACCCTGGGAGCCCTGCACTGCCACCTTTCCTCCCTGCTCGTTCTGTAATCACCCTGCGCTGGGCATGGCAGTTCCCCCCACAATGCCCAGCGGTGCCAATGCCTTCCCTGTCTGCAGGGCTGCCCCTTCCCTCCACTGCCGTCCCACTCCTTTCCCTTCCACGTTTGGTCAAGCTCTTCATCCTGACATTTCAAACCCTGGGCTGAGCAGCCTCTGCCCACAACTCAGCTCAACTTTCCTCCTACTCTTCCTGTCCCTGCGGGAACACCACAGGCTCATCTCTTCTTCCACTGTCCCCATCTCTGGCTCCTGCTCCCGCCTCCCACTTCCCACCCTGCTCCCTCTGACCGTGAGGGGTCTTGCTTTCATCCACCAAGCAGCGTACCCATCTTCCCCACCCTGCCCTGCAGCCACCTTCCTTTGCCTTGCGTTTCACCTATGCTCTCTGTTCAATATTGTTTGTTCCTCTTTTGGGCCTTAGGACAAAAATATCTCCCCACCCAGGCAGCCTGCCCTGCCGGTCAGATTTCCTTGTGACTTGTGTGAGCAATGTTGTTTATGTGCTGGGCAAATACATTGACCCAAAGGGAAAGAGCAGACAGTTCCTGTGAAAATGCTTGTGCTCAGTTCTCATATTATTGCTTTTCTTCTACATATTTTTTTTTAAGATAATTCTCACCAGTTTAATGCTTGATTTTTATTTTGAAATACATAGGCACCCCCCCTCACTCCCATTACTGAGTGCAGGAGGTTGTTATGGTGTTGCAATTCATTCAAAGAAAACTACCCCGTATATAGAGTACGATGTGCTGAAAGCTTCAAGGGTCACAGTCATAAATCCTGCTCACCTCCCTCTCTCTCGTTTGCTCTCTGGCTAAGGCGTGTTGGGCATCACCGTGCCCCCGCTCCCTTCCTGCTGGGGGTACCGTTTGTTTTGTCCTTCTGGCAGCAAAACAGAGCAGTGAGTTTTGCATGGGATGGAGCCCCTCGTCTGATCCTCAGCAAACACCCGCCGTTGCCTGTTTCCCTCCTGCTGTGGGCGCTCCTCACAGAAACAGCAGGACACAGCGCAGGATGCGTGGGGGTGCCAGTGCCTCCATGTCCCCAGGCTGGAGGCTCTCGCTCAGGATGCGGGCAACGCAGAGCCAGCTGCTTCACCCCTCAAGGGAAACCTACGTCTCCAGCCTCCTCCGCAGTGTCCTGACCACGTCTCTGTGCTCTCTCAGGGTGGGTTGCTCTCAGTCCCTCCTTCTGGAGTTGCTCCACTTTCCACAGGCTCTTTAAATAGCCAGGAGCCAGAGAGGATGACTTGGGAGTTAAGAGACTTCCTTGTGTGGTGGGACATCCCGCTTCCACCGCTTGGTCTGAAAGAGGCAGACGGGTTTCTCACAGCTCAGCTCCATGCCCTGACCACAGAATGCTGCTGCTGGGTCCCACTGGCTTTGTGATTCCTGCTGAAATGTCAGCTGCTGAACAGGAACTGCATGCTCCACTGCTGATTGGAACCATGTTTCTTGCAAGTAAGCTAGCAGCCAGAAAAGAAATCCTGCCTTAATAAAGTTGTAGCTTAGAGACAAGCAACATCAGATACAATCATCTCTTGGGTCCCTGATGCTGAGTAGCTCCCCGCAGTCCCTGAGGTGAGCAAGAAGATTTTTGCATCTTCTCATTTAACAGTTATAAAGCAGAGGAGAATTTAGCTCAGTCTCCATCCTTGGGGAGCCTTCTTGAATCATTGTGACTTGGCCGGCACTGGTCACTGAGTCATAAAACCAGTGACTTGTGCAGTCCAGGCAGGACCTTGGATGACATCTGGCCCCAGCCTCTCCTCAAAGCATGGCCAACATATATCAAGCAACTCTGGGACTTGTCCAGCTGAGCTCTGAGGATCTCCAAGGATGCAGATTACACAGCGTCTCTGGTCAGCCTGGTCCAGTGCATGGCCACCCTCACAAGGAAAGAAATTTTTCTAGTACCTAATCAGACTTTCCCTCTCACAACCCATTTCTGTTGCTTCTCATCCTGTCCCTGTGCCTCTCCATCACACTCCACCCTATGCACAAAGAACTCCAATTCCTTAGCTTGTGCTTTTGAAGTTCTGGCCACTGAAAATGTCAGCTGTTAATGTTGTATTTGCAAAGAGCCAATGGCATGCTTAACTCTTTGCCTATGAGACACAACCCCTGGCACAGGAAATTTCTGATCCGAGAGACAGGTTAAATGCATGAGGCTTGGTGCCCAGTGCATCTGTCTGACATGTCCAAGCCATTAGTGAAGCTTGAACGATACAGAGTTGGCCATTTCACACGTCTACCCCCCCAGACAGGGCTCTGCAGTCCTCCAGGAGTATTGCACTAGCCCTGATGTATTTTATTGCTCAAGAGTGTTTGGATGTTATTAGCACGTATGTACTGGAATATTTTGGGCATTTTCATCTGCAGCCAGGTCACCGGATTCCTGAGGAGCTATTAAAAACATTGTGGTGCTGTTCAGTGCAGTGGCGAAAGGACTGAGTCCTGCAGAGTGGTGTCAGAAAGAAAGAGATTGTGATCTTGCCACAGAGGAAATGGGAGCAGAAGGATCAAAGTCTGTGACTAATGACGCAAGCCACTATCCAAAGGGTACTTCTACCCCTGTGAACACAGGCAATGCAATAAGCCCAGTCTGGGGTTCAGAGCAGGCATATCTTTGTAGAAAAAATGGAAAATAAAGGATGATAGACTCAAAATTACAGTCCTACTGGGATCTGTTTGCTCAGAGCTGCGCAAAATCTTCATAGCTTGGACCCCAGCTAACAGCAAGATTGTCTTGGAATTACCTCTCCTCTGACTCATGGTGTTTCTGCAGGACGCCTTGACTATAATGTTACTTCTTCCTGAGACCAATTATTAGGGAAGCATTGATTTTCACTGTTTAACACAATGTAGACATTAAAAATACCTCTTGTGCGGGGGGTGGGGGGTGGGGTGGGGGGTGGGGGAAGTCAGCATTGTTTGCCCTGAATTGGTGTGCAGGCTCTCTGGGCTGTGAATCAGATCCTAGGGGCTAGATCCTGAAAACTGGGTAGTTGCTCACCAATTTCAGATGGTGAAAGCACTTAAGCCCCTGTGGCACTCATATCCTGCTAGTCAAAAGAAAAGCCACAGACTGACCCTGTGCAGCACTTGCTTACTCACTTTTTCCACTGTGCAGGATTAGGCCCCTTCCCAGCAGACCTGTGTTGGAGTGAGATAGCTGGAGCACTCCAAAACAGGCCCATAGAGTGTGCTAGCAGTTAAGCAGCATGGACTAGCAGATCTACGTGTCCTTCTTCACTTATTAATGCAAGTTATCTGTAAGTGACTATCTGTGGCTCATTTACTGCATTGGGCTCCTCCACACAACCTAGGACCAAGGGGCTTGTTCCTTCTGCAAAGACTGCGTGTCAGGGAAGTCTTCTTCATGAATCGGTCTCCTTCATGACTTACTCCCTCATGGTATAGAGGCAAAAAGGATATCCTACCCACAGATGTCCATGTCAGTCTCTTGAGTCAGCAGGGTCTTTGATGTTGGGGGTGATGGTGGAAGCAGAAGGGTCATACTTTTCTTTACCTGCATTTATTCAAACTCTCTAGTTGTGAAAACAGAAGTTCAGCCTCTTTGCAGCTTCATATGTTTACTGACCTGGGAAACATATCTTTGTGCTGACCTGGCTGTTTGATATAATGGTTCTTGCCCCAGAAGCTGGGATTGGAGGAAGGTAAATGCTGGATCACAGTGGTTAGCGAGAAAAAAAAGTGACCGTGATGCAAAGGCTTTCTTTTTTTTTTTTTTTTCTTATTGTGCATAGATTAATTAAAGTCAAAACTTAATGCTGGTCACTGAGCAGAAAATCTAACCCAGTGGGTGGGCAGTCAACCCTGCCAGACTCAACACATCCACTCTGTGGGGGTACCCAGAGCACTACCGGAACTTGTCCAAATCCTTTGTATGCACTCAGCCAAATTTTGCAGGCGCTTCGTATTTTTTGCTGGGTGAATAATGAGGATGCACTAATCTACTGACTGCGTGGGGCTGATTACGCAGAAAGGCACTGCAGCTTTGGAAACTGAAGACCACACCACCACAATCTGTTTTCTGGTGGTGGTGTGCACCTTCTTCCAAAACCTCTAAACACCAAGTGATGCTGTAGCCAAAAGCCTATCGGTCTCAAAGCAGGCAGAATACACTGCCTCTCTCCCTGACGGTTAGCATGCAATTACGGAACAGGTAGGGGATTTCTTTCACTTGTGCTTATGGATTCAAGAAATGGAGATGTCAGAAGCAGCTCACATGAGCTTGTTACGGACAGAAGCAGCACTGCTATTATCGCCTATAAAAAAAACAGCTCTTGGTTATCCCAGAAGAACAAGGAAGACGAGGTAATTATGGTTTTGGCACAGTTAGCACTGGCTGAGGGCACTTTCAGTCAAGCCAGGATAGACAGCATGCTGTTTCTTTCCAAGGCAGTTGAGACAACTGTACGCATTACAGGAGTCCCTTCTCCCTTTCTGAAATACAGCTGTTAAACAGCATGTGTAAACACCAACCAGCTGCTGGGGGCCATCCGCGAGAGCCTGTGGGGTGACTTTTAGGTGGACAGGATGCAGTTGTCTTAAACTATTTTGGACCTGGAGCACACCAGTTGTCCTGGCTCCAGAGCAAATGAAAGACTCGACAGCTGCGAGGGCTTTCAAGGATAACCAACTGCAGCAGCCAGGGAGCTGCTGGGAGACGAAGCTGAGCCATTTGGGAACCCCGGGAGCAACCCTTCCCCTCAGACTGCCCTTGGGGCCAGGAAGGATGGAGGATGGGACACATGGCCAGCCTGGCTTGCTCCTGCCTGGACATCCAGAGCCAGATTTAAAAGGTGTGAAGGAGAGCATGGGGTCACTCCCATCTCAGGCGTGCACCCTGTATGCCTACGCAAAGACCTCCACTGTCAGGAGACCCAGTGGCAGAGAGCAAGGGACCAGGACTTTTCCTGGGAGAAGGAGCTGGCAAGGTATATAGAGCTTCCTGTGCCTGGCCTTGGCAGGGACTAAATGGAGGCTGCAGAGAGAGCAGGCAGCAAGGGAAGGGTCAAGGCTGCCAGGAAAGGGCTCCTCTGGAGCAGGTCCCTGCCGCTGGGCTGAGCGTGCTTGCTGGCAAATGGCAGAAGGCAATTTTGTTGTAGTGTGCCTGCAGCACTGCTGCGTGGAGCAAACCTCAGCAGCCGCAGAGCCTTTCTGCTCACCTCCACAGTGAGGGGCTGTGCCCACAGTGCACGGTGGTGCTTTACACGTGTCCACACTTCTCCCTATGCCATACAGACACACTGCTCCTGCCAGGAGGGTCAGATCCATTACAGGTGGGGAAATGAAGGCAGAGAGAAAGGTGATGAAGGGGAAAAGCTTGCAACAAGGAACAATTTGCAACTGAGGCGGAGGGAAAAACGCAAGCTTCCATAATGCACTGAAACATACAAAGAAAGAGGGGGAAATGTTGCAATTTTTGCATTCTTCCACTTTTTTTTTTTTTAAATTCTAGTTTAACTATTGCTATACCCCTCCAAGGGCTTCAGCCAGCCTCGTGTACCACTGGCACTTGAGTGAGCGAGAAGCCCAAGAGGAATACCTGTGTCTTTGTCCAGCAGGGGTCACTGACGATTTTCTTTCTTGTAAAGCTTTTTAAAGCTTTTTTTTCCTTCTTCTTCCTTTTTTGGGAGGTCTGCCATCCCAAGAAAGCATCCATGTTGTGGGTAGGAATGCAGTGTTGGAGCAAACTAGGAGTAAGGGGAAATGTCCTCTCACTAAGCCAAGGATTCCTTGAGCCGCACTGCCAGCAGTGGGCCAGCACTGGTGGGACAGATGCAGGAGTTGATCAGGTGCAGCATCCCTTACGCTAGTACTGCATTGATGCAGTGGTTACAGCAAAGGTCATGGCCAATGGACCAGTTATGGCTGTGAAGGTCCTATCCAAACAAGACATCCCAGTAGAGATGGCTTGCTCTTTGCGGGTTGTGTGAGTGCTTGATCTCATTGCTCTCCTGCCAGCTCAGCTCCCACATAGGGCAAGAATAGAAGAACCTCTCCAAAAAACAAACATAGGATCTCCCCCACCTTTCTTGTGGACTGTAGGTTACAGAAACACAGGGAGGATCTCATTGCATTTGCTCTAAAGTTGTGGCTGCCAAAGAGGCCTGGGGGGATACTGACTCTGGGGAATATGTGGCTCCCCTCTGCCTGTGGGAGTTTAGGGGGAGATGCACATGTGTAGTTTCCCTACCCAAACAGGTAACAAGGACAGGCTGGGAGAGATATAGGCTGGGGCAAGATAACTAACCACTATCATGCTGAGCACCAGGAGCTGCTGCCCAGATGGGCTGCAGTCAGGGCCGGGTAAGCAAAATGCTGGAAGGGGGCAGACCAGTGCTCAGGAAGTAGAGCAGCAAAGCATCCTTGCATGCCTGTGCCTGTCCCTCCTCGGTCTTTCCAGTCTGGCTGGGTGATGGCTGGTACCCACAGCTTCAGGAGTGGGGTATGGCCTGGCTGTGTCCTCCCTCCCTAGAAAGGCTCCACTGCTCCTTGCTCCAGCATATTGCTCGCTGTGTCTCTGGCACGAGTCTCCAGCTTTCTCATGCTACTCAGTGACAAGAAGTTGCTGCCATTACTCCAGGCTGGGACCCAGCCTTTTTTGCTTAGGATGACTGGTTTATGACTCGCTGTGTTTTTACTGTGTCCACTAATGGCTTTTATGTAAAACGATTCACTGATGAGACTGTAAAGGCCAGCAGCCTACGCGAGTGATATTTCTGCGAAGTTTCCCTGTCCTTTTTAGTGACATTTGCTGGGGCAGTGCAGAACTGCTGGTCCCGCTGTGTCAGGACATGACGATAAGCTGGCGCAGTTGGCAAGGACATATCCTCTGAGTGTTTATTCCAAATGGAAATATGAACTGTCAAAATGTGGAAATCCTCCACAGGCAGGGTGTCTGCACCTGTCTCCTCATGGCTCACCCTCTGTTCTGGGCTGCAGCAGACTGCTAGGGGTAGGTAACACTGGGCGTTGGACACGTTGCCTCCATGTGCAGCAACAAGATGATTTAGAGAGGATTCCTCCTCCAGATGCAGGTGTGTGCCTGTACGCACACATTAGTTACATGCGGTAGACTTGAGAGCGAAGCCCTGGGTGAGGAGAGCTGCTGATGATTCAGGGTGGTGCTTCCAGCTGGAGTAGCCTGTCCTGCAGAGACCTCCGAGTTCCTGTGGATCCTTGACTCATTTGTTGGGACAAGGTGCACCTTCATCACCGCAAATAGCACCACTCTTCATTAGCCATCTCTCTGATGACAGGCAGCAAATTTTTGCAGTATTCTTTCTGCTCAGGAGCCTGTGACACCCCTCAGTCTGCAGTGTCAGTCCAGTATTGCCGTTTCCTATCACTACATTTCCACTACCCAGGCTCCAGTGATAATCTCCTTCAATTTACCTTCAGGCATTTCCAGGTTTCCTCAAAATGCAGTGAGCAGCCAGAGACCCCAAGTCCCAGGCTCTTAAGGGGTGATAAGCCACATGTCCCCAGTCTGCTCTCTTCTAATGCCAGGCAAACAGTTTGCCATTAACAACGCGTCCAAGAGAAATTGTCTTTCTGTCTGTTTATGAAGCTGGACGCCAAGTCTTGGGAGTTCGTTATCACTGGAAATTCCTCAGGGAATGGCTTCAGTGACCACCACTGGATCACTCGGTGAACTGTACTGCTGTTCATGCTTTTAATGCTCATTGCTCATTCTGTGGGTTTGGTCTTGGCATTTTTTTTCTAACCCCCGATTCCCAAACCAATATTTCCTTTTCATAAAGGTTGTTGCATGAGTACATTCTCTTGAAATGCTCATGTGGCTGCTGTGTGTTATTTAACAAGCCTCCTGTTTATGAAAAACAGAAAAAAAAAAAGGAGATTCTGAAAACAGAGGAGCCTGCTGTAGGCTCTTCCATAATACCCTTCTGTCTTGTGGAGATGCATTAGTAGATGTTCTCACCACAGCCCCATCCTACTTGTGGTGATGAGCGTTGCTCAGTCCCATACTTTGTCCATACTACACTGCAAGCTTGTGTTTATCCATTTCAATGCGTGTTCTGTAAGGCAGTTTATTCCACTTCCCCAAAAGCATCAGGAGAAGTACCTTCTAGTGCTAACAGAGAAGACACATATCCCTTTATGGCTTATCACGTTGATTTCAAACGTGAGAAACTTACTTTTTGACTGAGGAAAACATTTAGCAATATTGCTAGTAGGTTAAAGCCTTGAATCCCAGGTTAGACTGCATTTGATATTACAGACCACCAGAATAATTTCATACTGTCAAAGTGATGAACATGAAAATATATTGACTTTCTTATCTAGTATCTCTTATTGTCATTAAAAAATGAGTTTATGGAAAGGTTTGGCTTTTACTGACATGCAGTGAAGCAAGAAGATGCCTCCAGAGGCCTTCCAGACTATACACTCTGTAACCACCCATTTTCTCAATCCCAGATCATTACCTCTGATGGGATGTGCCATCTGCACAGGTAGTGCACATGCAGGTCCACACAGAGACCCACCAGAAGGGGTTCTGCACTGGAACCCAGTGAAAATCGATGCCGATTTTGTTTTCCTTCTTCACACTCTTCCTCTTTCCATTACAAATGACAGAATTTAGAGGTTTCCAGATCAAAAAGCCCTGCTGACATGACTGACTTACCAAAGTAGGATCATGGTGGCTGAAAGAATACACGTCACAGAGCTCAGCTCCTATGCAGGTATCTAGATGACCAGAAGTTTCAGATGAGTTCATTCCCTGACTTTCTCACCTTTGCTTGCAGTGAGAACTGCTGTGTAACTAGATCTCTTCCTGATCTGACTGTCTACGTTTTATGTATCTAGCAGTGTTATTCTTTAAATAAATATCTACAGAATATAACCTTGCTATACTCACATAATCACAATACCTTCTAAAAAGGCATCTCTTTAAACCGAGACACCAGTCTGTCTTAAGCACCAAGATTAGTAGTTGCAGATCTAACAGTAAGGGTTTTCTCCCGGTACATACTACAAGACTGGGGAACCATCTGCCAAACAGAAAAGCATTAGCTGAGCAGGGAAATAAAAGTTCTGTCACTGATCTTCTGAGAGGTGATGGCTATCGACAGAAAGGAAACAGTTTGAGTCAAATCAAAAACTGATCTAGAATACACACCATGAAGACTTTCTGAAGTTAACACATCCCACTGAATACAAGGACAAAGCTGTGTGCTGTCTGGTTATATCAGCTGTGTAATGAGAGGCGTAGTTCTAGCTGAAGTATGAACATCTGGTTTCCTATTTGAGGAGTCAAAATCAATCTTCTCCAGTAGCACAAACTGCTTACTCCATGCCAAAGTTAAAGCTCTTTTGAAACAATAACTGGAGAACCATCTGGTTTTGAGTTGTCTTGTCAGTATCTGTCTTGTGAAAGATATTCTCAGGATGTTAACAAACAACTCCATCTAAAAAGTTCTTCCATGTTTTTTGTCATCCATGATTGCATATATTTAGATGCCATATGCCCTGTACTCTGCTTCCCTAGAAACTCAGGGTCGCCTTGTGCCAAGAATTGCACGTAAGAAATTTTCCTTGTGAGTGTTATTGTTCATAGGTTCTTGCTCATCCCCAGGACTGAAGCGTAACACACACGTACATATTTGAAAATAGATTGTCTTGGTGTCCCACTCACAAACTGTGAGCCAACCCACCTCCCCCACTCCTTCTTCATTGGAGTAATTTCATCAGTTGGGGCTTACAAAGCAAGATTTTTGCTAACCCTTTGTTCTCTGAAACATTATTTATTGTCTTCCCTTTCATTGCAGCCTACGTGCAGAACCAGTATGTAAGAATGCAAGATGCATGATTCAATGCTACGCAAAAATTCTGCTGAGCTTCTCATGTTCAGCACCAATAGTAACCTGTGTCTGGTCTGCAACTGGAGAAAGCCAGCTCCTGAGTGTGTAAAATGTGTTTGACCTTACTTTCAAACACCCACGTGCCCACTCAAAACGCCGGAGAGCTCATTGCATTCATGGTCTGGAAATTGGTGTTTTGTTCTCTGTCCCTGCTCTGTCTGACTTTGGGTGAATGCAATTGAAAATGTCAGAGATGCAGCTCCTATGTAATGTAAGAGGAGGATTACAGTTTTCCTGACATCGGAGGGGGGGTTACAACAATGCAGCTGACGTAGGAGGGGACGGATTACAGTGCATCTGACATAGTAGCAATTATAGGAAATGTATTTACAGGGATGGATGGAAAACAAATTTAATATGCTGTTCCAGAGGAGGACAATAAAGGTGTGTTGCAACAGTCCTTCCCCCCTCTGGAAAGCCATATTTCTCACTTGTCCATTGGCACAAACAATCTGTGCTGTATGGCAGGAAATATCAGACACAAATATCGCATTAATCTCTAAGGAAGGATACCTGTTTTCGTAACTTGCTCATTCACTAAGGTCTCTTAGTAGTGGCTCAGACAATAGGTGGATATATCAGGTTTTCCCTGTGGAATAACTGTACCACCGGCACTGTGCTGCAAACGCGACTTGTTTCTGTTTTCTTTCAGAGCGAGCAAAGTAGAGAAGGGCAAGGGGGAGGGGAAAAGTTCCTGATTTTCCAGTATGCAGTAGACAGATGCCGTTAAAACCCTCTTCAAAGGAGCCAGTGCCTACTCCCTTGCCTGGCAGAGGTACGGGCAGGCACAAGCAGATGAAGCAATTACTTGGGACACCAGGAAAGTGATAGCCTTTCCATTTGAAACTGCAGAGACAGCACAGCAGATCTCAGACACTAATGAGTTAATATAGAGGAAAGCTGAGGGGGACCCTTATTCATTTTGTCCCTGGGGAAGGATGTGTAGCTTTCTGCATGAATCACTCACAAGTGAGGGGACCGGAGCGGAGGCTGGAGTGAGGGGACATCAAAACTGCCACATTTGGGTCACTGTTTCCAGCACAGCAATCAACAAAGTACATACGTGTGCAATGAATTCCATTGTCTCAGGCTACTTCCTCTTGGGCACGTGTCCACGTCGCCCACAGCTGCACCGCCGGGGCACCTCTGCATCCTATGGCACTCCTGTAAAAAGCAATCGGACACTGGTGAAGGTCAGGCCAAAAAGAACAAGCCTGAATTACCTTCCTGCCCTCAGAGATTGTCCCTCCAGCCCAGCATGGGGGCAGACATCCAGTCGCCGGTGAGGGCATCTGCACTGGCAGGTTTGGCCCAAGTGGGAACACCTCACGGCTATGCCAGCAACTGCAAAGCCAAGGGCAACAGCCTTCACTCTTACAGCCTGCCCATGGGAGGGTTCCCAAACTTGTTGAATTGGGGCTGGTTTCCCACCACTTCCATCAGGCGGGCAGAATTGCCCTCGCCTATTTGTGGGGATCCCGAAGAGAAAAGATCCTGGGCAAGGCAAGGGAAAAGGGGCACAAGAGAGTTTGGCCTCGTGAGTTTTGGTTCTTATTCAAAGCTTAAATGTGGAGCTCCCACTGACGGCCCTGCTGCAGGCTGCTGGTGTCCTGGGGCTGTGAAGTCACTGGACATGGATGACAGGGTGGCCAAGCGTCCCGACTCCTACATGGCAGCTCAGGACCCATGCAAGGCAGCCTCTGCAGCTTGTCCCTGCCCCAGCATGGCTTTTTCAAACAACTGACTTCATGCAACAGTGTCAGAGGGTTTCCCACCCTCACCATTGCAAGGGGTTTCCAGTGCTACTTCCCTGCTGCTGCCTGCTGCTGCTTGTTCCCACTTCACCCTGTCCATAGCCTCTTCAGTCTCAGGCCCTTTGACTCCTTCGCAGCCTCCAGCTCTGCCTGAGGCCCTGGGAGGACTGATAGCTTCAAATTACAGCTGTGCATACAGCAGCAATCAGGGAGGATGCCGGGCCAGAGAAGGGGAAGGATAATTTCACACGAACGAAGCTCCCTGTCAAATGGAACTCTGCTCTCATATCTGAAGCCTACTTACAATTTACTTCTTGCTTTGGAGCTGGCAGCCTCTGACTGATCTTACACTGCTAAACTTCCCTGTCATGTGGCCTAAAAAAACCCAAACAACAAGACAATACATGACCTACTACAGTGTGTAGGATGTTTCAGGCAGCAGTGAGAAGTAATACACACTCTCAAAAGAAACTGGTGGCAAAGAGTTGCAAAGCCTTGGGAGTACCAGAATGCTAACTGACTCTGATTGATCTGCCTCTCTATCCACAGTCTGGCTGGAAGTAGGGGGCTAACATTAAATTAGAAGCCTTAATCTTACAGAAAGTCTAGTCTGATGTGAAAAAAATCACATATAAGAGCTGCCTATTGTATAAACTGTACTAAATGCAGTATGTACGTAGCTTTATTTATACCAGCTGTAAGATTAACATTAAGCACTTAATTGCAGTGTGAAGGATGGCCTTGCAGCCAAAGCACATTGCTCAGGACACAGAAATGTATTTCACAGCTCTGCCACAGACTTGCCACATCACCACCATGGGCAAGACGCTTCGTCTTAGCACTGGAACAGGCTGCCCAGAGAGGTTGTGGAGTCTCCCACTCTGGAGACATTCAAAACCCACCTGGACGCCGTCCTGTGCAACCTGCTGTAGGTGACCCTGCTCTGGCAGGGGGGTTGGACTAGATGATCTCCAGAGATCCCTTCCAGCCCTGACCATACTGTGATCCTGTGATCTTGTAGTCTTTTTGCCCTCCCAGTCGTAAAGTAGGTATAGTAAGTGGGGTAAATGACATCTTTTCCTTATCTGTTTTCCATTTTGTCTATAAAGATCATACACTCTTGGTAGGAAAGTGCCATTTTCAAGTACTGGTCTACAGGCATCTGAATTCCATGTGGTTCTGCCCCAGGAAGATGCCTACCTGGCTAATCCTGGTGCTAATAGTAACAGTAGCTTAACATAGATATAGTCAGGCCCAGAGGCTCTCAGAGTCCTCCTTAGCCAAAGCCTTTAGTAGAATACATGCTTTACCTCGCAGGATACCTTGCAGATGGATGTTTTAAGAGATGTTGAGCAATTGCAGCTTCCATTAAAATCGGCAGAAACTGTGGATGCTCACTCTCCCTGAAAATCAGCCCACGTACTATAAAATGATTTTCAGCTAAATTTAAATTGGCATGGTTGGATTACAGGTGTGTATTTGCTTTTGCTACTATCACCACCTTTGGTTATTAAACTGAAACAACAGAAAAAAAAAAACTAATTCAAAAGCCATTATTCAACGTTGGTTGTTTAGCTTCTGCATTTTATTTACCCTGGGCAATGGAAATAACCTGGCCCGCTTCTCTTTTACATAATCTTTTCATATGTTTGTTGCCAGTTGTCAGTCAGGTTCACATGCCCCAGCATAGTGGAGCACTATTAGAGTGACAAACATGGAAGGGAAATGATTACAATAAAAGAAAGACACTCTCAAGGGCATAGACCACCTTGTTTGTTCTGTGTTTGTACTTCCCTTAATACAAACAAAAACAGTCAGAGCCTTGGTATTAACAGTAGATTTTGTAGCACATTATATTTAGGAAAGTAAAGAACCCTAACATACCTGGTGGTGACCCTTTGAAAAGCTATTTTATAGATCTAGATAAGGATGAATGCTGAAGAGAAGCTGTATGTACCTTTATTCTGCAAGACAAGCTCAACATATTATGTCAGTGAAATGTCATCGCCTCATTAATTATGAAATGCCATAAACATTAATGACAAAAGATCATTGTTGTGATCATAATTATGTAACTCTGATGCAATATTATGACCAAAGACATTCCAGTGGTCTGAAATATATTTCTGGATACCATTGTGGTGCCTCAGTAAGGATATGCTAGCTTTAAAGTATTTTTGCCAAAATTGCAGTGGCTGCCTGGATTTTTTCAAATTCAAACAAACTTTGAAGTCATATTAAAAATAGTCATGCACCATTTTTTTCAAGATAATGCTTTTGACTTTAAAATAAGCCTACAAGTATTTTAGTTGATTATCTCATCTTCTTTACTTTAAATGTTGCTATACTTTTTGGAATATGACACCTTCCATTTCACTTTTTTCTAGGCCAGGGTCCGACTTGGTGTGACCAGGAACAACTCTATTGACTTCAGCAAGGTTTTATGCAATTAAATTGTGTAAATGATGGGACGCTGAAAATAGCCCAACAAATCTGATTTTCAAAGTAATCACACTGGTGTTTTCTAGGAAAAAAAAAGAAGCTACAGCTATGCTGCAGGTAGTGCCCCAGCAAACCTACCGTAGCAAACCAGACTGACTTCAGCTGTGGAGGGTGAAATGAGTAGAAAGGAATGCTTCCGTTTCTCAGTTTTGTTTTCTTTTCACCAAGTGAAGAAAGTTGCTATTGTCGTTAGGTTGTTTTGAAAATGATAGAAAATGCTGAGTGAAATGGCTAAAGATTGAATTGCTGGAAATATCTGCAAGATGAGTTCTGGAAGGCAGCAGTCTTCATGCACATTCCTATCCGTAGACCATGCCACCCTTAGGGAGGGAGCACAGGACTGCTGCAATGGAAAAACTTAGCAGTTTTGTCCTCCCAGTTTCTCTCTCTTCCTAGAGAAATAAAAGGGACATCCTTGTGGAGATGCTTTGGAAAGTGCCTTTCCACTTTCCTCACTTTTGTACCCTTGTTATGTACAAGCCGGCTCCATAATTATACCTCTCCTGACCATGGATGTCTCTCCGAGGTGATTCCTTGTTCAGAATATCCAAAACACCAGAGGGCAGCAAAAGTGTTAAAGCAGAAATTGCAAAAGCATCAACCTTCCCAACAGAAGCACCTCTATTATGATAAAAAGCGATTGTGTAAGAGGTTTGTAATGCCTTGATGGTATCAATTCATAGTGAAAGTGGTAGAAAAACGATGTAATTATGACATTACCAAAAATTGTGCAATGGCTACTTCTGAGCAGCACTGCTGGAAGCTGTTTTGACCCATATGTATGAAAATGGAAGAGAAATACCTAAAGGTTGCTGAGAGTAATAGATGCAGGAAGTCTTTAATTTAACTATCAATAAATCATACAATAGTGTTGTAACTCTTAAAAACTACGTGCTCCCTCCTGCAGAAATTATAAGTACCCCACCCTCTAGACCAGAGATTGCAGGTCTGTGTAAGTACCTTCCACAGGTAGCAACACTTGCCTGTTCTTTTTGCCTCTTCCTTCTAATGAAGGTAATTAAAATCAGGATGGTGGATTCTCCTCAGTGTAGCCCTCTGGTGAGGTCTTACACTCTCCAAGCAGTCCCATGGCACAGGTGTCCGCCTCTCCTCAGGATGGAAAAATCGTGAGATGTTAGGGAGAGCACCAAATCCAGTCCTCCTCTTCCCATTTGGGAAGAAAGAAACTCTGAGACCTTTAAAAAGAAATAAAAATATTATGCTCCTAGCTGGGGCTGGCTGCCTTGAGTATTCTTTCTAAAAAGACCAGTTCCGTTTGCCATCCTAAAACACTTAATCAATTTCAAATGAAAACAGCAACTATAATTAAAGGGAGGAAAATCCCACCACAGCAGAGGAACCATTATTAAGGTAATTTTTTTCTTTATAACTCCCGGGGCACTGTTCATATGCAGTTGCTACTGTATGTGCTGTTTGTGCGTCACCTCCTCTTCACGAGCTCCACGGAGAATATACTGTTAGCTTAATAATAATAATAATAATAAGTCAGCTTTTCATGTGAGTTATTCAAGGCACTGTGTAAGCACTAATTGAATGTTATAATAGCCTGGGCTGGCTGTATGCTATTACCCCCCTTACAGCGAATGGCATAGCAGTCCCATGACCCGGGTCACACTGCTGCCTCCATGTAAGCAGCTCCTGTCCTTCGGCTTCTGGCCACCAGCTCTGCAAGCCGCTGCCCTCTCCCAGCGCTATGTAAGCCCTGCAGATTGCCAGCCTGCCTGCTCACAGTAAATAAGCATAGGGACAGCAGGAGTTTTGTGCAATGGTCAAGATAAACAAAGTTTGGGGGTTAATTTCAGGTGTCATTTCTCCATGTTTCTAGGAGAAAGAGCCTGCAGCGTAACTGGCCTCCCAAAGGGCTAGCACCCACATTCTGGCAGGTAACACAAACAATATAGTTCATTAGATAAGAGAAGCGGAGGAAGTCCTGCTTGCTTCACTAGAATGTCCCGATGGATCTCTCTCAAGTGTGTCGATGACACACAGCTCATATACCATGTAATTTGATTTATACAGAGCACCACATTTTTCTCATTCCATCTGTAGGGTAAATTTACAAAAACTGACAAAAAGCTTGCCTTCCTCCCATAGTGAGTCCCTTGAGCCCTTTAGAAGTCTTTCATGGACCTTAAGAAGACAACCAACTACAGGTGAAAACAATCTTCCGATTCCTTTGAAATCTTCAGCATGAAGCAAAGCTATACCTCCTCACCCAAGGCATTGCCTTATTTCAAGCAGTCCAGCAAATCTGATTTGCATGGTGTCTCTGGGTGGAAGAGGAGGGTCACCACCCAGTGTGCCATTGGCCATGACGGCCAGGCTAAGGGTTCAGACTAACACGGACAGTCTTCCAGTCAGGAGCCCAACTGCTGACTGGAGAATTACTTGTCTGAAAAAAAGCCTAGGCTGACTCTAACAGAGAAGATAAAGTTGAATAACAGATGTGGCAGACATCATTCAAGACTTATTTTCGAGGCTAAACTGGAATTTGAGACCAAACGTACAAACATTTTGGTCGCTTGCTGCGTGAAGGCTGAAGACCCACATGTTTGAACCCAGTGCATCTGCCGCTTCACATTTCACCTTGAGAGGAACCTCTTGTGCACTTGCAGGATGCTGAGGTGCAATCTCAAACAGCCTCCTTCAGACTCAGTATGCAAAAGGATAACTTCCCAAGCTTCACTTCCAGACTGACCAGAGATAATAGCACGGCAGGTGTATTCAGAACACGCAAGTTGCCCAAGTATCCCAGGACTGCATATATATATGTATATACACACATATATGTATGGGCTTTTTATTATTACTTCTCTTCCTGTTTGTGCCCATCTGGTGAACCCAGAGGGTTGCTGTCCCCAGACCGAGTTGGCCCCAGTCTTGGATGCCAGAAGGGATGGTCGGCGGCAGCCCCCCCTACAGCTCCTCTCCATCACGCCGTGGAAAGAACGGGAACAGCAGCCTGTGCTGCGCTGGGGGGGAAGGCGGGTCACTATCCCGCCGCGGGCACTGGTGCAAAGGGTGGGCGGCCACAGCCCTCCTTGTGCTTTGGGACTAGGAAAAAATGTCCCCCCCCGCAGGGCTGCAGCCACACTTTCCCTGCTGCCAGCGGCACAGTCCCTGGCGGCGGCCCCACAGCCCGGCGGGCTCCGACACAGAGCGAGGGGATGTCTCGGTAGCTGGGATGCAGCCCGGCACCCCCGCCGGCAGGGCCTGAGGAGGGTCTGGCGGGGGGCGGCGGGCCTCCCCACCCCCATGCGGGATTAGCGCGGCGCCCGCAGCCTCCACATCTCCGCCGAGCCCTCGGCAGCGGGTACCGCGGCTGCGGGCAAACCCTGCCCGTGGCGGGCTTCGCGCTGCCGGCGGCCTCGGACTCTGAGGGAAGCCCCGCGCGGCAGGGCAGGGCGCGGCCGCGAGACGGTTAACGGCTGCCGGCGCCTCACGCGCCGGCCGTTAACGCGGGCGCCGGGCGCGCCGGCAGGGGGCGACCCCGCCGGGAGAAGGGGCGCGTCACGTGACAGCGGAGAGCACACCCACCCCCCTGCCCCCCCCCCTCCGGGCGGGGGGCAGCTGCCCCCTCCCTCCCTCTGCCCTGACGTCACCGCCCCTCCGTCTCCCGGGCGACGGCTCCATCAGCGCGCGCGTCAGCGCCGCCCGTTCCTTGGCAACGGCCCGGTGTCTCGCTCTCCTTCAGCCTCGCGCCTGGGCGCGCGTCTCTCTGGCGTCAAAGTGACGTCAATGGGCCCGTCTCGGCTTTCGGCGGTGGGCGGGGGGAAGAGGCGGGAGGGAGGGCGGGGTGTGCGCGGAGGGGGGCCGGCGGAGCGGGGCGGGGGGGAGCCGGGACATCCCGCGTGCTCCCGCCTGCCCCCCGGCGCACGCACACACATACACACGCGCGCACGCACAAACACACACACACACTCTCACGCACTCACGCACACCGTCGCGCGCGCACACAACCCCACCGCGGCGGCGGAGCCCGGCGCCAGCAGCCGCGGAGAGCGCCCGCCAGCCAGGTACGGCGGCTCAACGGCCGCCCCGGCGGTCAGGCAACGGCCACGCGCGGCGGTTAGGGGGGCGCGCGCGCGAGGCGGCGAACCTCCGAGGGTGAGTGGAGCCGGGGCGGCCGTGGCTCCGCTGCGGAGTCGGGGTAGAGGCAGAGCCCGCCGCTCCGCCGAGTTGTGAGGGGAGGAGAAGGGGGGGCCGGGGGTGTCCGGAGGCGAGCGGGGTTGACGGGGGTGTGCTGTGCCGTCTCCGTGCAGGTGCGAGCGCCCGCCTCCCCGGGGCAGCGCGGATGCTGCCCTCCTAGGCGCGGGGTGCGCTGCCCGCCGCCCGCCTAAATCATGGTGATCATGTCAGAGTACGCCGCCGTGCCCGCTGGCGGACAAGCCCAGCAGCGGCCTCTGCGAGTCGGCTTCTACGATATCGAGAGGACTTTGGGAAAAGGCAACTTCGCGGTGGTCAAACTGGCCAGGCACAGAGTGACCAAAACGCAGGTGGGTGCCGGGGGGGTGAAGAAACCCCGTTAACTTGCCGGGGGCCGGCAGCGGTGGGCTGCCGCTGCGAGCAGCGTGAAGTGAACCGGGGCTGGAGGTGAAAAGAGCGGCAGAGAGCTTTGGAAAGTCCGTCGGGCTTCGCTTGCCGTGTTGATCGCACACCAGTAGTTGAGGTGGCCCTTCGTAGGAGCTTCAGGTTTTCCCGGCGTGTTCGACAGAGCTCGTGTAAAATTAAAAACGAGCAAGAATATGTAAAAAAATAACATTTCTGAGTGCCAGGGGAACTTCGTTGAATTATTCTTAGTTCGCTGAGGAGTCCAACAAATTAAGGATCTTTTGAAGACTTTCAATGGTCTTAAGTTTTTAATTCAATGTGTATGCTTCAAGAACAAAGAACTTGCAGTGCTGTTTGCAGAAATAATTTATTAATGGGCATGCAGTCGTATTTATATTTCTAGCGCATGTCAAAATCGTATCAGTCACTACAGTAGAAAATAGTCTTTTAGAGGAATCTGTTTTTCACTGGCATGGGATGGATTAAAAGATTTACTGAATCCTGTCCAGTGCTAATTTCTGCAGTTCTGTTCACTACCTTATGTGTAATCCTTTGACGTAGAAAAGAAAAACGAAAACGCTCTGTCGTGAATTCTCTGCAGTTCAGAAAAACAGAATCAGCTTTGTCAAGTCCATACTTAAAAAGCTACTTTACTTGGATTTTGTGAGTTTGTGTGTGATTTTTTTTTTTTTAAGAGCTCTTAAAAGTAAGAGTAACTATTTTGTAATACCTGGGGTTGTTTTATTTTCTTATTTGTTAAATCTGCAGGTTGCAATAAAAATAATAGACAAAACAAGGTTAGACCCAAGCAATCTGGAGAAGATTTATAGAGAAGTTCAGATAATGAAGCTTTTGAATCATCCCCACATTATCAAGCTATATCAGGTAAGAAGTCAGCTTTGAAGTACAGCACACAGATGAGATATGCTTGTGCTCTTCTCTTGCACATGATTTTAAATCAAATATTTGCAGAGAGAATGCATATTGAAATACTTTTTGAAAAACACCCTGTTTTTTTTGAAAGTCATCATTCTTTGAACAAGATTCTGGTACATTAAACAGCTTTTTGACAAAATGCACTATAAAACTTACAATTAAAACTAGGCTCAAGTTTGTTCCAGATTGAGGAAGTGATTATCTGAATTTCTATGATTAACTTGCCTTTCCTAACTCCTCTGCTTTTCCAGTTTAGAGGACTAGAACTTCTTATGTGCTTTTGATAAGAGGAAGACTTAAACTCATGTCAGATAGCAGAGAAGAAAGTGCAAAAGTTGAGTTTGCCATAAGTGGAAGGGATTTAAAATCAAGAACAATTAAACCGAATCAACCTAAGTAGAAAATCTAAGTAGAAATCTAATCTAAGACTTAGAATTCTAATCTAAGCAGAAAATAAAAAGCCAACAAATGTTGGTATCGTGGAATATAGCAAAAAATGACCTGTTTGGTTATTCTGTTCCAGTTTGTGTAGTTTTGAAAGTGAACTTTAAATATCTTTCCCCTTGTAGAATTTCATAACGTGAATTTTGATTTAGATTTTTTCCAGTTTCTGCACTGATGGGTATTTTTAACAGTAAGAACAAATTAACGTGTTGTGCAGAAAGCAGGATCACGTCTGTCTAGTGAGCAAGGACTGCTTTGCAAATTCTAAATATTCAATCTAATTAACATTTGGTGTGAGTTCCTCTTAATCATCTTAAATAGTGCTGTGTGGATTTAAGAAGAAGATGAGGTATCGCAGTCTGTCTGGAGCTGTCTAGAAGGGCAAGGGGCAAGAGAGGAATAGATGGATGAAGCAGGAGGTCTGAAAGTCCGTGCGCAGTAGTAAACACTATTATCAGCTGCAATCTTACCGTTGGGTTTGTTAGCTTAAAAAAAAAACCAAAACCCAAAAAAAAAACAGGAAAAAAAAAAAAAAAGGTTTTAATTAGCATGTGAGGCTGAAGAGCCAGTAAGGCAGGTGCTTAGGCAAGGCATTATTTTTAAAGACCTTGACATGCATGAAGTGCTTGATATTTATAGTATTAACCATCATAACAAAAATTATTCTGTGTTAACATCTGACGTCATTGTTGCCCATAGGGCAGTGTAGGGTATACAGAAGCATTCTAACAGTTCGGTTGATTTCATTTCAGTGGAATGATGTGGGTGAAAATACTATTTCGAAGCTTTTAGAAAAGCAGGTTAAATTCCATCTAGTTGAACCACTTCACTTGATGGAGCAAATGACGTTGGTGGTGGACCATAATTTCTTTTCAGTGAAGTTTTCTTTTCTTTGTTGTTGTAACTGATGCTTTACCTGTTTGGTGGAGACTGAGAAGCAGGGATGGAATTAGATGACATACCAATGTAGGGTGTGTGTTCTTGTATTATTTCATCATTGTTTTAGTTTCAGCACCGCGTCTTAATTTCATCCAGCTGGCAACTTTCCCAGAACACTTTCCTTCAGTTTTTTAAACTGGGAACCTCTCTTGCTTTGCTCCCTGTTTGTTTATTTTCATTTTGTGTCTGTGTGTACTTGTAGTGAGGGGATGACAAGAGTCTTCCGAAAAGGTTACATGTCAGGAGCCTGGAAATTACAGCCTTTGAAGTAGTATTGACGCTTTTGTGATTGTTAACCTATTGTGAGCCTTCTGCTTTCAAAACAAAATATCTGTTCTTTGAGAGTCCAATTCCAGGGAAATGTTGTATTTTAAAGTCTGAAATGCAACATTTGTAAGGTGTGCCATAGTAACTGAAGATGAATTTGGAAATGCTCAGCGTTTCTCATTCATTGTTTGGTTTTCAGTTCTTCTTTCTTTTTTTTTTCCTCCAAAGGAAGAAATTAACAAGTATCAAAGGAAGTTGATACTAGATTGATAGGTGAAGGCTGGGCGATGTATTGACAGTTGTTGATGTGCATCAAGAACTGCCGTTACACAAACAGCAACCTATTGTCACTTGCATGGGAGGCTTGCTATGTCCCCAGCCAACATCAAATGGGAGCGGGGTATTTGATAGTACTTCTTGATTTGTCCAAGTTGCAGCCATCTCTCCTGATCTGAGTACCTACCAGCCTTGAAAAAAAGGTGACTTTGTATAGACTTTAAGTGTCTTTGCATGTTCAGAATATATCAAATGAATTGTAAAACTGTATACACATATTTTAACAAAAAAAGAATTCAGAGAAGTGTATGAAATGCTTATCAGTTATCTTATGGAGATTAGGTGGCATGGTAATGGTGAGAACAATGGCATTGGAAACCATTGTATGGTGTAAGCACATAAGCATTGATTTGTTATCTTTTTCATTACCAATTTGCTTGGAAAGAACACTGTGGTGTGAAATTAGATGCCTTTACTGCCAGCTGCTGAGACAAATAAATAATTGAACTGATATGTTTGAGAATACACTTAGAAAAATGAATGAAAATAGAGGTCTGCATTTTGTTTTTTTAAGCATGTCCTCTTGTGTCTTCACAGGTTATGGAGACAAAGGATATGCTTTACATTGTTACTGAGTTTGCAAAGAATGGAGAAATGTTTGGTAAGTCCTCACTGATGGACCTAACAGTTCTTTAGATTTAGAAACTGTGGCTTTATTGTTGTCATTACTCAGTAATATATATTCTGATTAAAAATCCAGGGTTGGCATTGTCAGCTGTCAAACAGCAAGTGCAGCACCTGCAGGATTATGAAAAATTTCCTCCAGGTGTTTCTAAACCCAGTGCCTCTTATTTTGTCTTGCAGATCATCTGACCTCCAATGGGCACTTAAGTGAAAGTGAAGCACGCAAGAAGTTCTGGCAGATTCTTTCAGCGGTGGAATATTGTCACAGCCACCACATAGTGCACAGGGATCTCAAAACAGAGAACCTTCTGCTAGATGCTAACATGAATATCAAGTTAGCAGGTAATAAGAAATATGTGGTTACTCTATAAACAACATTAGGCATGTAGATGAATTCAGTCTCCGTAGGATGATCCTATAAATGTATTTATGGTAACTGAAAATAGAACAAAAGTTACTGGACAAAAAAGAATAGCTTAAATGAATAGGCAGAGAACAAAACAATACATTTGCTCCCTTCTCTCCATTTTCTACTAGTTTTGAAATATTAGTATGTGATTGAGCAATGTCTTACCTCAGACTTTTACCTTCATTTCAGACTTTGGCTTTGGAAACTTCTACAAGTCAGGAGAGCCCCTCTCCACTTGGTGTGGAAGCCCACCCTATGCAGCTCCAGAAGTTTTTGAAGGCAAAGAATATGAAGGACCTCACCTTGATATATGGGTGAGCTTGATATTCCTTAGAAATCGCATTTCACACTTCATGAGGGTCTGGGGGCTTTCAAAATCATCGCTTCTGCTGGAGTTACTCACATGCTGTACTGTTTTCTATTGACAGAGCCTTGGGGTGGTGCTGTATGTCCTTGTCTGTGGTTCTCTGCCTTTTGATGGACCCAATTTACCAACTCTGAGGCAAAGAGTGCTGGAGGGGCGGTTCCGCATCCCTTACTTCATGTCTGAAGGTGCTTTTTTCAAATCCTTAATGTTAGAAAAGGGGCTACAAGTAAAGGAATAACTGTCCTGTTCCTTCTTGGGACAACGACAGATGAGACTGGTTTTGCAGCTGATAATCACTGTGACTTCATGTATCCAATAATTTCTGTAGGGCTGTGCTTATAGTTGAGGGGCTGGTTGCACATGTTTTCTTTTCTGGGATCTGCTTTATGGTGCGTCTAAAAGGCTGTAGTTTCCTTTCTTAGAGTATCTCTGTGGATTAGAAAAATACTTGACACCCTAGCTGGAGAAATAATCACTCACAAAAAGAGAGAAAACAGGATTTTAATGAGACTAGCCTGCAATGCTGAGATGAGTGTAGTTCTCCTAAGATATTTTAACTATGCAGAAGGGGTATATTTCAGTGTGGCTATGCTGTCAAGGAGATCAGAAATAGTGGGGCTTAGCCCTGTTTCTTACGCGCTCCAACAGTCTGGTGAGAAAAAGGAATTCTGTAGTGACATGTTGCTTTTTTGAAATGTATGTGGACATCTTTTGTGCTGTTTTGAATATCTGGTAGTCAGATCAGGCATCAGCTCCTCAGAAACCTTTAATTCCCATTTTCATAGACATCATACACTGTTGCTGGGATGGTTTCTTAGCAGTGACCTGGGGCTGGGCTGTTATTTTTACCCCTTGCTCATGAGTTTGTCTTTGTCATCTAGACTGTGAAACACTAATCCGACGGATGTTGGTTGTGGACCCAACCAAGCGAATAACCATTTCCCAAATAAAGCAGCATAAGTGGATGCAAGCTGACCCGTCTCTTCAACAGCAGCAGTCTTTGTCCTTCTCCATGCAAAACTACAACTCCAACCTGGGTGACTACAATGAGCAGGTCCTTGGCATCATGCAAACACTTGGCATCGACAGGCAGAGGACTGTTGAGGTGAGAAGTGCTTGCCCCTTAGATACAACTTCAGTGACTACCAGGGTGCCAATAGTGTGGTCATATATACATCATTCAGTGACTAGCCTTGATCCAGTGTCACAGTGTAATAAAATCTTCACTGCCCATCTGGATTTCTACTTATTTTTTGAGTATGCTCTTATGAGGCCTTTAGTGATGAGTTTTGGCTGCTTATATCCTGAGTTACCTGTAATTCAAGGGTCCTTTCAATGTCTTCTAGTCTCTGCAAAACAGCAGCTACAATCATTTTGCTGCAATTTATTACCTGCTCTTGGAGCGCCTCAAGGAGTATCGAAGCAGCCAGCTATCGAGTCGTCCAGCAACTGGCCGTCAGCAAAGGCCGAGGAGCTCCGAGATCAGCAATGTTGAGGTAAGGAAGGTCATTACTTACTGGGAAGCTGTGTCCATTGGCTCTCTCTTTTTTCTGCCCCTTTCTATGGGAAAATACAAGAAGCTGTCAGGCTTCTGGAAACCAATTCTGATATTGGTGCCTTCTGATAGGACACAGCCTACTGTTCTTCAGCAGGAGGCTGATTGAATACTAACAGCCTGTTTCCTAAGAAGTGACTGTGGGTCATGGTCCAAAGAATAGTCTGCCTTCAGTGCAGGTCAATAATGAGCCAGAATATTAGGCTTGTCATGGAAATTTGCCCTCTTAGGCATGACTAGGTTACACTTCTTTGTTATATACCCTGTAGGATCCTCACAAGTAATCTGTGAGCCAGTTTGTGTGTTTTTCTGACAATCTTTTTCTTTTCCTCACCCCCACCCCCTTTAAAGGGTGCTCTGTGTGCCTTTTCAAATTGCACTTCCAGTGAAATTGCCTGACTTAGAAGAAGGAGTTTTGTGTTTATGTTGGCACTGAAGGACTAGCTTTGTTAATTTTCATAGAAAGTGTGTGGAGAAAGCTTGCATGGAAGGTGGCTCTGAAATTTCTTGAGCCTCCAGTATCTGAAAAGTTATGTGGAACTGCAGTGTATCTGATATCTTCTGTGCATTGCTCGCTCTCTCTCCAGATGCCTCAGGACAGTCTCACTAGTGAAACCCTGCGATCATCTCTGCTTTACCAGCAACCTCAGAGCCTGATTCAGCCATCCTTGCAGGCAGAAATGGACTGTGACATGAGCAATCCGTTACAGGTTGGTGTTCTCAACTAAACTGTGTGTTACTTTTTTTTTTTTTTTTAATTTTTCTCTCCCCTCATTGTTCTGCCAATCCAAAACAACAGGAGTCGTGACTCCCTCCAATCTTTTGTTTGGCATTTGGGCATGGTGTCATAGTAGCCTCTAAAACAGTGTGCCTACTGAAGACATGCCACTGGGCTGTGAAGAGTATTAAAAAGTCATGTAGAAATAAGCAAAACACCCTTCAGTCTGTGATCTGGCATGTTTTGCAGCCTGTGTTCTTTCCCGTGGATCCCAACTTCAACAGCCTCTTCCGGAACCGGTCCATCTCCCCCAACAGCCTGCTGGAGACCACCATTAGTGAAGAAGTAAGGCAAGAGAAGGAGCTGGAAGATGAAATTAAGGCATATGACCATCCTATCTGCATCCCTAGCAACACCAGCAGGAGGCACACACTGGCCGAAGTGACCACTCATTTCTATCAGCATGCCCCTCCATGTAAGTAAGTCTGGGAGAGGTGAAGGGTGTCCATAATTAGAGGAAAAGGACAGAGGAGTGCCATAGCTAACAAATGCCTGGGGAGTACGTGCTTATATTACCTTGATTGGGATAGAAAGGCCCAGATAAGAGGTCTGTACTCTACCGTCCACAGGTATGTCTTCCCTTAAATAAGCATGGCACTTAAGGAACAGACACTACACTGTTGTATGTCATCTAGATCACTTTAGAGGAGTGCATTCTCACAGGCAGGACATAACCCTTCTCTGCTTGTTTCCACTATTGTACTGGGGGAGGGGGGAGTGCCTGAATTTTTTTAAAAAAAAAAAAAAAAAAAAAAAAAGGTCATCACTAACTGTATTTGCTACACATCCAGACCCCGTGAACTAAAGCAAAACTATTCGCAAAAAAAAATCCCATATCAGAAATGCTGTGCTGAAGAAACTCTGTAGGCCTGATCCAGCATAGCCTGGTGGTGCTGGAGTTGCTGGCAGAGCCCTGCCGGCTGGACAGGAGCCCAAACTTAGGTTATTCATTGATGACCCTTTGCTGGAGTCAAGCCCTGTGACAACACAAGTTGCTGGACACCTCTGCAGCTCGCAGGTGCCTATTAGTGCCAGTGTAGGTGGGCAGAAGGCTCTGATGTCATGTTTGTTCCTTCCTGTACTCATCTTGGGAATGCTCTTTCTCTCCTTCCTTCCCCTCCGTAGGTATAGTCATTTCCTCTTCTGCAAGCCCCACAGAGGGAACTAGTTCAGACAGCTGCCTTACTTCATCTTCAAATGACAGCTCAGTGGCCCTGAGCAGCTGTTTGGCAGGTCAAGTAATGACGGGGAGCCCAGCCACAGCTAGGATGACGTCACCTTTCCTAGCTTCCCAGTCTGATGCTCCGGTGTTACAAGCCCAGGGCTGCATGGGAGGTGCTTCTCTCCTGCCTGTCAGTTTCCAAGAAGGAAGACGAGCATCTGATACCTCATTAACTCAAGGTAATGTCTTCCTTGCTTTATTGCTGGGGGATTGCACCCTTCCAACTGCCACTAGAAAAGGGTAGCATGCAGGGATACTTGCTTGCCCATGTTGGTGTTACACTGAGGCCAGCCACCTGGTTATTCTGCCTCTTGTGTTCACCGTCCCTGAGGGAGAGTCGGATGCCCTGAGGAAGGTCCCTAGTTCTCAGATACTGATTCAGCATGCCTGTGAAGATATTTCTGCTGCTGTGAGTGGGATGGTAGGCTCCACCTTCATCCCAAAATACCGAGTGTGCACAACATCATGATTTCTCTGAGGTTTCTCTTGCTGTGCATGTGTCCATCTACAGAAGGGTGCAGCTGTCCCAAACCCTGTTCCATTTCATAAATTTTGCTCGGACTGTCAGGCAGGGGGGTGAACATGAACTGAAGAGTCATGGTCTCTTCTAGCGCAGTTCTCATGCAAATGTAGGCAGCTGCCCAGAAAGGCTGATCTGTAAACTGGGCTTCTAGGCAAGTGCTAAGGAGGATTAAAGTGCATTTCTTTTCCTCATGTCCCACAGGCTTGAAGGCTTTTAGGCAGCAGCTGCGGAAGAACGCTCGAGCCAAGGGGTTTCTCGGCTTGAATAAAATCAAAGGCTTTGCTCGGCAGGTGTGTCAGTCCTCCTCATCTCGGGCAGCAAGGAGTGCCATGAGCCCTTTTCAACACGCGCAGCCGAACACCTGCATGTACAGCAGCAGTGGGAGCAGCAGAGAGGGAAGAAGCCTCCTGGAGGAGGTGCTGCAGCAGCAGAGGTGAGAAGCTGGCCGGGAGGAGTTTTGCTGTTTTCATGGGGTTTATTTTGGTTAGGGGCAAGCGAGGAGGAGTAAACACAGCAAAAGAGGTTGTGGAGTTTGGTCACTGGGGATTCCTATCCTCCATCTTTGCTGTGTGGCAGCAGATAAACTGCTTGGCTTCCTTTGTGGCTTCCTGCACTGGCATACGTAACACAGGACGTGCAGTTCCACTTAAAAATCTCAACGTCCAAGTATTTGGAGGTTGCTGAATTGAGAAGCAATTTGGTATTGTGGGGGAAAACATTACTGCTCCCTATTGCAAGCTGTGTTTTTCTTTGTTAGTTTTGGGAATGATTTCTTTCCTCCTCTGCCTCCTCCTGTAATTTTCCCATGGCAAGGAAGTGAGACCTTGTAATTTGGAAAAGTTACAGCCCACAAAGGAGGCACAGTTCCAGTGGCCTCAAATGTCATGTGTGGTGGCACCTCTTCATTCCCATAGAAGCAAGATGGAAAATTGAGTTTCCGGTTTATCTGCACACGTTGTCTCTAGAACATCTATTATTAGCAGACAAATGGTTTCTGGTGATAGTTGCCCTCTCCAACATGAGGAAAAGCCAAGTGAAAACACGTTGACCTAGCATGGTCATTTTGCTTTAATTGTACTGGCTGGGTAAGGAGAGGTTTGATAGAAGGAAATAAAGGGGAAAGTTATGGTCAGGGTTAGGGGTGAGAAAGGAGGAAGAAAAACATTAATGATCCTAGCAGCACAAATTAACCTCTTCCACCCTTGGATTTTGTTCAGAATGCTCCAGTTCCAGCATCACCAGCTACTCCAGACAGCTTGTCCCCAGAGTTCTCAGACATCTGCAACAAATGGCGTCCCCTCCTCTGATAGCGTAGGTACCTGCAAAGCATCCAATTCTCTTCTGTTGTCAGAGCTACAAAGAGAGAACTCATTTGAGCTGGCCTTTGCTGGCAACAGCCAGCTGCTCCAACCTCATTTCTTTGGTGTCAGCGTGTCACCAGTGTCCTCAGCAGCTCACCTTTTAGACACGCACCTGTACATCAGCAGCAACATTTCTCCAGTAGGCACCACCTTCTCTCAGCAACAGAGTTTCTCTGCGCAGTCTCCAAGCTATGAAGCTGTCACTCTGCAGCACGGGGATTGTGAG
This sequence comes from Vanellus vanellus, assembly GCF_965231255.1. NCBI lineage: Eukaryota > Metazoa > Chordata > Aves > Charadriiformes > Charadriidae > Vanellus > Vanellus vanellus. The sequence goes on along the minus strand of NC_138905.1, from coordinate 123,738,906 downwards.
ATGGAGGACCTGACTTCCAACCAGCTAGGGAAGTTTGTCCTGGTCAAATGAGAGCACCGGCTGCTACAGCTCACGCTGCTCTTGTTGCGAAGAACTTTCACCACTGTTCCGTGGCGGGTGTGGGTCCATGGCTGGCTGGTGTCATGTGGACAGGTGACTCTCAGAAGCAATAAATTTTGAAGTATGTGAAGAGGCTGTCTGGCTCAGAAAGCTAGCAACTTTATAGAACTGAAACAAGCAATATGTATGTCTTTTTGCTTCTACTATTCTTGCACTGAACAAATATGAATAGAAACTGAATTTTTTAAAGGAAAAATAATGATGGGGAAGATGGGTGGGGCATTTGTGGGGACAGGGAGGGATGTGGTTGGGGAAGAACTCTTCGGTACTGTACTCAAGTCAGACCAATACAGCTCTGCTGTTATGCAAGATTAGCAGCTGTCAGTAATGGTGACACAGCAGGGAGAGGCTTTTCAAAGAAGGGACCAGAGCCTCCCTTTTTCACAATATTCATTTATGGGTTTGTGAAGACGATTACCTCTTTTAAAGAAAATAAACAGAAAACCAGTGGCATGCAGCATTATGCATTAATAGAAGACAAAAACGGAAGCATTGCCATTTGTTGTTTTTTTTTTTTTCCTCCTGTTAACACTCATTTTATTTAAAGGAACCAAAATCCCCATTCCAGACTTCCCAGATACATATACTTTAAATGAAAACTGTGAACTTCATGCTTGATACGTCAGCTGGAAAAGCTTAAAAAGCCCCTCCAATTAGTACAGAAGCAAGTAATCTATTGAAAATGTATCCCTTGATATCGGGATCCAAATTGCATAATGTCTGGTCTTTTGCAGGGATGTTTGGGGGTGATGTGTGTATATATACATATACACGCATGCATATATTTTGTCAGTCTGAATAATCTTTAGGAATCTTTCTATAAATGCGAAGTTTTTTCATATTCTTGCAGAGGCACTGAGGAGGGAAGCATTAGTACTGATGGGGTAATGGGAAGGGTTTTCTTTTTAAAACGCCTTCCTGGAGATTGCCTACAAAGTTGCCTGAGGGGTATTTCTTAGTGCTGCACATTGTTATTTCCGCTGCTAATTGTTTTTATGCATTTCATTATCAGGGTCCAAACAGAACTGACTCTTGGGGAAATGTGCAATATTGAGGTTATAATTATATACTGACAAAGACAAAAGGTTTAGGCTAGAACAGAATTCTACTCTAACAGAGTACAGCTATTTCTGAACAAAACTGTATTAAAAGCGAGTAAAACAGCACAATCTTTGGGTGTTTGTTTTTGGTTGGTTTGTTTTTGGCATATTAGCAAAATGAAGTTTTGGATTAGATAGGTGTTTTTTCGTATGGTTTTTAATGCTGTATATGTATATAAATAGGAAGCAGAAAACTATATAACACTAGTTATTTTTTATATTTTGTAATATGCTTATATTGTGTTTCTGGTATAAACCCCACTCCCCTTCCAAGGCAGAGCATGACTTCTGTTGGTGTCAACAGAAGTTATGCTTGGGTATAAAGGGGAGAGCAGACTGTGCTCCTACAGAAATGAGTCGGGTAGGGTGTGCAAACTTTGGAAGCAGGTGAGCAAACAGTGAGCCAGCTCGGCTGGAAGCTGCCATCCGAATGTCAGAAAATAGCTGCATTCTGTCTAAATGCTTAAAGGACCCATCTCCGTAGTGTGACACAGGGTGCCTTCAAGTTACCTTGGCTTCATGCAACCTGCAGTATTACGCATTTGCAAATAATATGGATACCTGTTCTTTTTTGTTTGTTTTGTTTTTTAAAAAAAGAAAAAGCCAAAGATCGACCAGGTTAATTGGTGGGAGTAGGAAGGGTTGAAGATGTCATGTGGCTCTGTCTGTGGCTCTCCATAAACGACCTCTTTATCTGTGTGTTTATTTGTGTGTCTATATTGGTGCATCTCCAGCTTGCCACTGCTGCTACATGGTCTGGAAGCTTCAAAGCGAGAGAAAAGTGCTTAAGTTGAATTTCTGTTAATGAGTGGTGCCTTGCAGCAGAGAAAACACCAAAGTCTCATGCTCATTTGTAGTGGTTTTAAAAAACAAAAACAAAAAAAAAACCAAACAACAAAAAAAAAACAACAAACAACCCAACCAAACCCCAAAACCAACCCAAAACCAGATTGGAGATGGCTGGAGAGGAGGGCAAGAAGAAGCCAGCTCATCACAAAGCAGCAACTTTGCCTTTAGTTTTATAAGGGGTAGCACACATACTTAAAACACAGAATTTCCTCTTCAATATTTGTTTTGTTTAATGCCATGGATCAAAAGGCCACAGATTCTTTTGTTTCCTGTCCTGAGCAATGACAAGCACTTTACTTTCATAGTATTTTTTTTTTTCTTTTCCAATTGCTGTAGAACCTCTTTGGAATTATTGCTGGAGCAGAAAGAGGTCATTTTTAAAGTTTGGGTTTTTTGTAGATACCTTGACAGTGCTGTTCTGCAGACTGCAATGCAATAGGGTATTTAAAGACATTAGGTGATTGGTTTAATTGAGATGTATAGTTTATTTTTTATCATGACTGAACAATCATTTTATTTCTTATGTTAAAATGAGGTGTACACCAAAATGATTAGTCAATGTGTTTTATTTAATATTTAAATAAAAAATGTTTTAAAATTGTTGTCCTGCAGATGATTCTATGGAGTATTTTCTCCTGATACGTACGCGACTTGCACAGTTAAGACTCATTTTAAAGCCGAAGTCCATAGGACATCACTGACACTCTCTGTTACATGCTAAATGAAGAGGAATGGCGGGCTCACAAATCTGATAATGGGATATTGAGCCTTTCGCTGGTAGGCAATCTGTCTGAATCTAACCCAAGTCTGTAGTAATCGGGTTATAAAATCTGACAGTAAGAGGGGTCTATAGAGTGAAAATGGTCAAGCGTGGTTTAGTTGTTACCAGATGAGCACTCCATCCGTGTCACCTTGATCTGAAAGAGGCCCCGGCCAGATTAAGGCAGTGATGGAAAAAGAGCAAGGGGAAGAGAGAGGGAGGGAAACATTCCAGGGGTGCTGGATTTTCTCCTTTAAAATATAATTTGAGAATTAAAAAAATACTGGAAAGGTACAGGCTTAGCTGGCCTGGGAATGCGCGTGCAGCGCTGGCTGCCCTGCACAGTGGAGATGCCTTGGCTGGCTTTAAACAAGCTGCCAGCACGCGCTGCCTGGGCTGCTGGTGGGGATGCACCTCAGCTCCAGCAAGCCCAGTTGTGAGAGCACCCAAGGTAGCCGCCTGTGAACTGAGACTCTGGTACTCAGGCTGGGGGAGATGATATTTACAGAGCATGGGCTGGGGAGGGAATGGCCAAAAGGAGGGTATGGGGCCTGTGGGGCCATGCCAGGGGGAGAGGGGAGAAAGAGAGACTGGCCTGACTGTGCTGCTTAGGCTGTGGAACCAGATCCTTGGTCTCTTGCCCAGTTTTAGCGTCACTCGCTCTGTGTTTCCTTTGCACCTTTGAGCGATGTGCATAGCCCTGGGCTGTCATCTAAGGCTTTGTATTCCACACATGCAGGCAGATTGAGGGTGAGGAGGGGTTTCACCTGCAAAGGGACCCCTAAATATTTGCAAACTCTAGTTTAACCTGGCAAACACTCAGCAAAAAAAGAGGATTTTTTCTTCTTAAGGAACAATGTTGGATTTTATTTTATTTTTAATTTAGATCCTCATTCTGAAGTTTTTCTTTTCCAATCCACCTATCGCATTTGGAAGGAAGGGGAAAGTGGTGGGAAGGTAAATCCAAAAAAGTTAAACAAAAGCTTGGGAGTAGCAGAGGTAATACCTAATGTTGCTTTCTAAAGGATTTGTTTGCTGAGCTAGAATTTGTAGAGCTATGTATGCATTTGCCATGGCTTTCAAACTGGTAGAAAGAGTCATGCACATGTTTTTCTAGGGTTGTGTTTTCAATGTGACCATCCAAAGTTAGGTTTTAATAGTTGCAATTATTAAAAAATAATGGAGGTATTCTTAATTATTTTTAATCTAGCTATTAGTACGACCTGGTTTAAGAATAATCCCAACTGCTGTTTTCAACTGGGTTCTCAGGGCGTTATTTTAAATCCCAGTAATTCTGGGAAATCTCAGAAAGTTGTTTCTTAGTGGATATAAATCAGTGCAACTCCACCAACTTTCATTGACATCACTGACCCTTGGGTATAGAGGGATCTTGACAGCATCGTGATTTCTGTGAAATGGTAGGAAAAACAAGAACAAAGAAACCCTGGGACTCTGGACTCAGTTTCCATGTATACACTATTTCACTCTTGGTGCTTTAGTCACTGTCTTCCTGCCTTTCCTCTGAAATCTGTCTCTGCTCCTGTTTACCACGTTTGTTTTTGTCTTTAATATCTCTGGAGATGCTGTTTTTCTTGGCTTTGTTTCTCACATTACAACTTGGTACCTAGTTCCTTTTGCTTTCTTTCCCAGCCCGGGATCAGTGTTTTTTCCCCCCTTTCAGATGGAACAGATGCTGACAAGTTCAGCGTAGCCCCAAAAGTGAATGATCAAAACTTGTTTTTGTTTCTTTTTTATTTTTTTAAAAAAGGAAATGCTTAGAGCTGGCAGGAGATGTGAGACTGGTAGCAATGGAAAACACCGGCTGTTTTTGCACGGAGCAAGCTGAGCGCCAACACCAAGCCAAGCACTTGCCGCTGTGGTCCAGCCATGGTAGCAAGGCCACTGTGGCCACTGTGGTCCAGCCATGGTAGCAAGGGATTCTCACCTGTCCCCCTCCTCCTGCCCTCTGGCAGGCCATGCATAACTTGTCCCCAGACCCACCACCTTCTCCTTGGCTGTCTCCAGAGCAGCAGTCACACCTTGGTGAGGAAAGGACTTCCTCGTGGTGAAAGACATCATCGTGTAATCTTGGCCTGTGTCAGCTGGAAAGAAGAAGCGGCAGAAGGGAGAGCAGTTGAGTGTACAAAATTATGGTGCATGAGATAGAAAGTGATCAGTGCTTCCGTTTTACTCATCCTGCAAAGTGAGAATAAGGCACGCTTCATGCAATGAAGGAGAATTAATTTAAGAACTAATAAAAGGAAATATGTGCCTCGGGAGGACATTGCTTCGAATACGGCTGCTGGCTTATTTCATGACCGCTAACTACTTTTAGTGGTGACAGTTAAATCAATGATAAAGGTAATCCACTGTCATAGTTTATGGATTTAGCAGAGCATCTGTGGGAGATCAGGAAAGAGCTGGTCTTTGGTACAGACTGCCAGGGGCATGATAGGTAGATAGGTAGGTAGATTTTTAGGACAGAAATGCCTTTCTCCTAAGGCACTAGCGCCTACCAAAGGCAAGGCATTCATGTGAGGTGAACAAACTTGATCATCACCTGCAATAAATTGCAGTTTCTTAATATACATTTTATATCATATGTAATGTCTTATGCAGTGTAGAGGCTTGGAGTAAAGATCCAGCTAATCAGGTAGCTCATTTCAGAAGCAGACTCTTAGGGAAAGGCTATAAGGAGAGGGCGAGCATAGCACAATCCCCCTGTGGTATTACCAGCTCAGTAGAGAGCAGACTGCGGTTAAGGGAATTTTTGACTGGCATCTGGATCATTGTGTTTAACAGCTGCAGATGGGTCAAGCCTCCAAGAATGTGGCTAACCCTTTTTGGAATTATTTTATAATTCTGGTCCTCACAGCATCCTGTGACAACGAGTGCCACAATTCAATTTTGCATCGTGTGAAAGAAGTACTTCCTTTTCTTTGTATTTGACCTCCAGCTCAGCAGAATGAGTCGTGCTGCCACTCCCTTGTGACAGCAGACACGACGAGTAATACTTTCCTCTTCACACCTCCACGCTGCTCAGGAGGTGTCGGGACCTCTCTCACATCCCTTCTCTGTTGAGGTGACCGAGCAGAAGAACACTGCTGTAGCTATCCTGCCCACCTATGGAAACCATTGCGCATTCCCCGTGCCATCTCTTCCGTATCTTCAATGATTCTTCTACACCCTCCTCGGTGTACGCAGAGCTGCACCCTGTGTTTGAGGCAGGGGTACCCTACAAGTGGTCACTTTTTCATTCTCTCTTCATTCTGTAGTCATTCCTAAAGCTCTTTTTTGACAACTGTTGAGCAGTCAACTGGAGTTTTCAGCAAACTTGGTGACTCTGAGGTTTCCTTCCTGACTGATGTTAATTTAGAGCCCCTGGTGGTCTTTGTATGGTTAGGGTTGGCATTCCTCACACTCCTAGCTTTGTATTTGCTGCTGGTGGGTTTCATATGTCATTTCATCAACCTGTCATTCAGTTTTCTGAAATCACTCTCCACTTGGTTGCAGTTGGATCTTTCACAAACATGCTGAGTTACCCAGGTCTTGACACGAATGGATTTGCCATGCCTGAGTTCTGACTCTACAAACTTTGCTCTTTCCCATTCTATCACATATCTAGCTATTCTGCTCTTTGTTACACTTTCTGTCAATTCCGTCCTGCCCACCTTTCCAGCCCACAGGTTTCTGGATGGCCTCTAAAAGCCCTTTTTAAAAATGAATGTAACATTTGCCACCTTCCATTCCTGTGGTGCCTCGCCATTTCAACAGCTGCTGTGGTATTGTACTGAATAGGTCAGCAGTTTCAAGTCTGAGTTCCCTCAGAGCTCTTGAGTGAAACCGTCTGGTCGCAGAAATCTGCTAATATTGCTTTTATTGTTTTATCGTAAAATCTCTTCTACTGACCCTTGAGCTTTGCAGAGTTTCCGAGACTCGTTCACTGTGCAGCCAGCCACTGGAGTGGGGCTGGAGTGGGGCATGAAATCGAGGAGAACTACCAATGAGTGGATGGATGGGTCTACCGCTGAGACCCGCAGACCACATGCTGTCTCTTTTGCACCTCACGGGCAGGTGACAGCAGGGTGGGCACCAGGGATTGCCCAGGTCAGCCCAGCGGGCCCCTTGTTGCATCCTCCAGAGATGACCAAGCCTTCTTCCCTTTGCTGTATTTACAGAGATGCAGAGTTGAATTTATGGATCGCTTCCTCAGCTGATGTAAACTGGCGTTGCTAAATCAAAGCTAATGCAGTGACACTGCTTTATGATATAAATGCTATTAACAGCACATTAAGGTTCTGACCTCCAGAGCCAGACAATCTCATCCTTTGTTTCTTCAACCACTGAGGCAGTGAATTTAGATTCATTATTTTTGATGGAGCTTTTCCTGTAGCACGCTGGGGTGCTTTTTTAGTTCTCTGCTGTCTTACGTCCCTTTCCGCTACCCTAGGCAACTGTTTTTTTACCAGTCCTTGGTTTATTCTGTGACAACAAAAATATCTTAGTCAAGAGCTGGAAAGGATTTCAGAAATTCTAGCTAAGTGCATTTTTACCTATCCTTGCTGATCATTTCTTTCCCATTTCCTGGTAAAGTAAAATCATTATCATTTGGTGAGCTCATCTATACACTCAATTTAGGTATTTGGGGCCTCTCACACCCATTATCCCCAGCCACCTGCTGCATTTCCAAACAGATTTCCTCCTGCAAGCAACATCTTGCAAAAATTGAGCTTTAAACCCGTCTGTTCATGACACATGAAAAAAAAAAGGTAGCAAATCATTTGATTTTTGCTGATTTGTCCTGCTTGCTTAACAACATTACTCTTACATTTGCTGGGATATATTCACACTTTCTGTTGTTTGGACAGAGTGAAGGCAGTTGTACAGTGGTCAGCTAAGTGTCGTACTATTTTTTCCTGCTCAACCCTTGTATGGTAGCAGATGCTTCTACCGAAAACGTAAAATTAGATTTCCAGGAACACTTATCACATGCCTTTGAAATCCATTTTCCATGAACATTTTTGCTTTCTGTTCATGGAAAGTGAGCGCAACAGGAACAAGGACACAGAGCCACCAAATTAACTGCAAAGCTGGACGGATCAGGCAGTTAGTTATCTGACCCACACTGCTCTTCATTTATTGGTATGTCTGAGAAAAACTGGGGTACTGGTATTAATTTTGGAGTAGGGGCGTTCAGAATGATCTGCAGAAGGAGGTTTGGACACTTTGAATTCAATTAAATATGGGAGTGAAAGGGTGGATCTCTGTCCCAGAGGGAGGAAAGGCTTCTCTGTGGATTAGTTGAGGTAAGATGGTTTTAAAAGGCTACAGCAATGCCTTCATAATGGCTTTGACACAGAAATGTAGCTCTAATTCTTAATTACGCAGATCTCTATTGTAAACTGCCAAACGACGGACCCGATGAGTCGTAGGCATCCCGACGATGTGGCCCAGTGGGTTGTGTTCCCACGAGAGAGGAACAGGAGCTCTGACGGGACTAGGTGACTTCAGGCCACTCAGCCCACTTTGCACACTGCTGCTTGGAAAGAGGTCCTGTTTAGCAGGAGTCCAACGCCTGGCGGGACCTGTGCTCTCCAGAGGGATGGGAGGAGAAGCTGCCTTTCAGCCTGGGAGGATGAGCAGCAGAGCTGCAGGGGCGGATGGGAATCCCAATCTCCTTCTCGTGCCCCTTGTTGGTGGAAGCAGCTCTCCAGACGGCTTTGGTGTGTTTAATGCCAGTGTCTCTTCTACCACCAGCTACCCATCATGAACGGCACATTCATGCATTCATTCATATGAATGGCACAAGTGGTGGGAGATGCTGAGATGGTCCCATACGGCAGGAGAGGAAACCTTGGGTCCTGTGGTAGAGGTATTGCTGCAGCTGGACCTCGAGCTTGTACATGCTGCTGGACCTTTGGGAGCGAGGGGAAACTACATGGGACTACTAGGCTTTTGCCTTTGTTTGTCCGTCCTCAAAAGGAAGTGAATAATTTTGCTGCGCAGAGGCCCTCCTCGGCATGTTTTGGGGTTAGTCACAAGCTGTGAAATCCACTTTCTCCCAGCTCCAGCCCACTGGTCAGGTGGCAGAAACAGAGGCTGTGGGGTGCAGCAGTGCCCAGTCATTCTTCAGGATAGATTGTGTTTTACAAGCCCACAAGCACCCTCCTGGTCTCAGGGTGGATCCATTTCTCCGCGTGCAGGACCCCACAAGCAGCCGACAGTCACTAATTGGATTCAATAACTGGCTTAACACTGTAAATGCAATCAAGTCACTGGCTGCATTCATCCCTCAAGCGAGCGGGATTAACCAGTTCCTCGGGGCAGGATGAGCCCTTAAACATTGATTCTCCGCACAGCAGAGTGAGTGAGCTCCCGAGCAGCACCTCTCCTGATGGCTTTGCTGCCTGCAGAATCCGGGGTGCCACGGCCGCCTGCTCTGTGTGCCACAGCCACGTGGGCAGGTCGGGGATTATTTTTTTTTTTTTTCCCACCCTGCTGTGTGTCAGTATTCGGCTTTTTCCTGGTATCCAGTGCATGTGGCCAGGGGACAGGCTGCTTTGGAGCTGACCGCAGAGAGGTTGATGTGCTGGCACATGGCCTCTAACACCACTGCCAAGCCTGACCTGTGAACTGAGCTGGTTTTCACCTGGGTTTGTGATCTCTGAGATCATACTTTCAGGTGCGTATTGTTTGTTGGAGGTATAAAATCTCACTAAAAGAATAAAAGCTTCCAGCATTACCATTTTTTTCCCCTGTCGTGCAAGCCATTACCAAAGTTGATGAGGAAATCACAGCAGCTCCTAATTGCACTCCATAGAAGACCTTGCGTGTCGAGACCAACCGAGTCACTCCCCTGCCTGCTCGAACCCAGTTGCATCATTGAAACAGGACTTGGCTGGAGTGTTAAAGAGAAGCCTTCCCCCTCTTTACAGACACGAGACGTGTTCCTCCTGCTGTTCCCACACCAGGGGCTGTGTTGGAGCCGGGCCAGGGAGAGCTCCCCATCCTTATCTTCCTGCATCTCACCCCTGGGGGTATGCTGGTCTAGAAGAGACCACATTTTGAAAGGACTGGAGCTCTTAAAATTGCAGACAGGTGGGATTTTTGGAGCAGGTTAACCCAGGCAGGTGAGGGTTGCAATTCCAAAGGGCTCCGGAGCTTGCTAAATGTCCGTCTCTGTTTTTGAAATACTTGCAGAAAACGTAGCTATTTCCTCAGGCCCAGCGGGAAGGCCTGAGTTTTGAGATGCCTGGGCAAACTGGTGTTTGTGTTCTGGTGGCGGGAGCTGGCTGCAGCAGGGGGAAAAGGAGAGCTGCCACTGCAGGATGCTGATCAGCGCTGGCGTCTGGCAGGGCAAGACGAGGGATCTGATGTGATTATGGCTGTAGACGTGCCCAGTCAAACTGGAGCGGTACAGACTAGCTCACCTCCTTTCCCCTGGCTGATAGGCATCAGGAGAGGGAATGCACATGCGCACCCGCGCCTGTATGCGTGAATACACACGTACGCGGTGTGCTTTGAACTGCCTGTGTTGCATTCAGAGCCTGAATCAGTGCGATTTCTCGGTACCACACAAAATTGTATTCCCAGAATTAATAATGACACTCTCAGGAGCTCTTTCTTTGCCTAAATGGCCCGTCGATTATTACCTACTGTCAGTCCTGCCCGGTTATGAGGGGCTAATGAGGCTTTTCAGGACCCACTAGCAGCGAGGGAAACTTTTCCTGGTGGACTCCGCAGCTGAGCTCTTCCCTCTCTGCAGGGGTGAGTGACGGGAGGGGGAACCGCAGGCTGCCCTTTGCCGGAGCATGACAGGCAGCAGTCAGCACCCAGTGGTTCCGGATGCTTTCGGATGGATGGAGGGTAGGAGGGGTGCTGAGTTTTGGGGATGCAGAGCGGAGAAAGGCCTGAAACGAGGCACTCGATGCCGCCTTCTCGGAGAGATGAAGGAGAGCAGGGATGGGAGCTCAGAGAATCTGTTCGGTGGGTTTGAACTCTCATTTTTGTTTAGAGGATTGACTTTTGGCTGAGCCATCAGAAGTGGTGTGCAGGCATGTACATGCATGGGTATGAAACAGAGCTTTATTTTTAAGGAGATAAGGAAGGGAATGTCTAATGCTAACTCTCCCATACTTTGGGGAACAGGTCCCTGCTTCCTCATGTTAGTATTATACTCATGTGAAGAGAAGAGGATGGCTCCTTTGAGAATTAAAGTCCTTTAAGGGATGACATTGGTACTAAGGGTATTAAAATCTAGCAGGTGGATTGTGTGCATTATTATAAACCAAGATGATCACTGTATTTAAAATAATTTAACCTTTGTTGTTTGTTTATTTACTGCCCTACTATGATTTTTTTCTTTGTGGTACAGGGAGAAAGACCTACATCTTGTGGTTGCTGGATTAAGATCAACAGACTTGTGGGCACTTTCTCCCCACAAAAATTCCCAGATGGAGTCCCCCCAAAAGTCAATCACTGGAAAACAAAAATAGAGAAGCTTGAAGGCCCCTGAAGCCAATGAGCTGGGTCTAAACTGAGTATTTTAACTATGAAGAACAACTAGGAGGCACAGATGTCCCATCTCTCTTCTATCACCCTGGATACTACATGGACCAGGTGGTGAGGTACACACAGAAGTCAGATCCAGAATCTATGGGTGATGGGAAGCAGCTAATGTACTAAAATGTTCCAAAAATATGAGTTGTCATTCACGTAACACATAGGTCACTGTGATCACTCCAAGCTCCAACGTACATAATATGGGTGTTTCTGTTTGTGACGTTGCGGCAGCCCTCCTCTGGCTAAGGTCTTGTCACAGAATCACAGATTTATGGATGGAAACAATCTATTAGGTCATCCGAGACATCCCTCTGCTAATGCAGATTTATTCCCTCCTGTGTATTTTCCAGCGCTTGGTCCAGTCTATTGTTCAAATGACTCAAGCGTCCGCTGCTTCCCTTGAGGGACCACTTCGGAGCCTAACAGACCTTGCTGTCAGGATTTCGTTTCCCGTCATATTCCTCTTAAAGGTTCTTCTGCTTAATTTAGTTACTCTTTCTGCAGAACAGTGATGAGGAACAGGACTGTAGAAACAGGACATTCATTTCTTACTTATTCAGCTAATTCCTGTTATCCCATTTTTGATGGCCCTGCTCAGTCGTGTTCTCCCTCCCTGGTGTTTATCACCTCAGACTCCTCTTTCGGGAGTGCAGTCCAGCTTCAACCGGTAGGTGCCTACGGACTTTGGAGGCAGCCAGAATGGAGGCATTAACTGCACAGATACATTTTTTCCACCTCGTTTTCATTCTGAACAAATCCCTTAAGGTTTGGCATGCATTAAAGATGTGTGGAAACTGGAAAATAACAACCATTGGTAAGGAACTTGAATGCTCTGTTGAAATTTTCTTTAACACTTACCCCCTCCTCTTTCATTAGTTATAATTAAGTGATGGGAAACTGAGAAAAGAACGCAAAGTTCAGGTTGGAAGACGAGCCACCAGGAAGTCAGGAAATTAAAAAGGAGTGTAATAATAATGGGGTTTCCCAAACAACATGAACTTGGCATTATCCCACAGCCCAAGTACTTCATGTTATTATGAGAACTACCATCTGATTCTCGTTTGTGCAGAACTAGATCCCTTTGTAGCCAAGGCATTAGATTTGAAGGGAACAGGAATGTCACTTGTCCCCTCGAGGACATTTCACATTGTGAAAGTGGTGGAAAAGGCCTTCACGTAGAGGAGAGTCATGTCCCTGATGTGTAGAGGTTTAACTTTACTAAGTGACAGATGAATAGGACTTTACAGTATGATCCCTTTGCTGGTGCATCCATCCCATGTGGTCCATGTCCTCTCTTTCCCAGAGGCTCACCACCACTCCTGCTCCCAAAAGTAACTCCCAGAGCCCTTGGGCACACCAGCCTGACACTTTTGGTGAGCACGCCTGAAACAAGAGCTCTAAATTGACTTAGCTTGTAAAAAACACCCCCAAAATACAGAGTTTATTTCTTTTACATTTTTAAACCAGGTCATTTTTCAAAGTTGGCTTAGAGCAGAGCTAGTCAAACACAGAGATGTCTGCAGCTGGTGTGGGCAGATCTGTAGATACAGCAGCATAGAGGAGAGCAGGAGGGCACCTTTTAAACTAAATCTGCTTCCCAAGGAATTGTAATATGGAAACACAGCCAGCATTAAGGTTGCCAGGTCGGTTTTAGCTTCGGGGATTTGTGTGGCTTGTAGGTATTTGCTATAATGTGGGCATATTAACATTAGTCGTTTCAGCATACAGAGCATAAAGATATAGTTCAGTATCCAAGCTTGATTTATTTTCCAGGCTGCAGGGCTGGAAACTGAAGGATGCTGTTGCAGAGGCTTCAGGGAACTTGGTGAGGAATGGGGATGAGGTTATACCATGCTGGGTCTGTCACAACTGACTGAACAGTCACAGAGCTACGTTCTTGATTACACCAGTGGTGCTTAAATACAGTAATTAAAGAAGAAGCTTGTGTGAAAAGCTTTAGTTATTGGCTTAATATATCATCGGCCTTTTTTTGTGTTTTCTTTTGTTTCTTTTCTCTTGCATGGGCTGTAACCTTTCTGTGTTTCTTCACCTGTGCTCCATAGGTCTCTGCCGTCTTGTAACTGAAGGGCCTGAGAAAGGTGAATGGAAAAAGCAAGCTACTATGAGAAAGGGGGGCTTGGGGGATAAGGGGAAGTTTTCACCACTGGTTTGGACTGTTTCAGACCTGCAATACAGTAGGTTTATGTCCAGCTGGTCCTGCTTTGTGGGACTGTGCAACCTAATTATTTCTCTTCCAGCCTCATGTGGTTCTGCAGTCCTGGGTTCGCATGCTTTCCTCCCTACAAATCCTAGCAGAGTTTTGTTGTCTGTTTTTTATCTTATTCTCTCACCTTGTCTTTCTTCCCTTTTCCTTTCATCTTAGGAAAAAAAAAAAGGTTTAGCAAAAAGGAAAAAAAAAAAACCAGTCTGAAAAATGTTCCTTTGGGGTTTTCTGCTAAATATATCCTAGCATAAATTTCCCCCAGAAGGTTTCAACAAGAAAAACTTTCAGTTTATATGTACATGTGCACATGCCCACAAAGAACCTAATCCTTTCTACCACACCACACCAAAGTCATCAGCTAAACAATTTCAGCAGCACAGCCTGGTAAACAGAACTTGTAACCACTGCTCTCCAGCACAGACTTGAGTGAAAAGAAAAAGATTATGCATGACCTGTCTTGGATCAGGCTACGAAGAATGAAGCGGATCTGATTGATGCAACCTCCACGTGAGCGGTGGTGAATATGTATGAGTTCAGCGCGTTACCCTGTTCATGGTTTCGAGCTTCCCTTTGTCATTACCACATGCTTGAAGGTGGTTTGAGATTAGAGCTTTCGTTAGGCTCCTTGGAGATATTTACTGAAGTGCACATGCAAATAGCTTTCTCACCAACTTTCCAAGGTCACCTGCACAAGGTCACCTCAAGTTGCTGTCAGCTTTGTGTGGCAGCACTTTGGGTGATGGGGACGTGTGACACCGCCTGGCCGGAGCCATACATGCGTGGGCACAGTGGTGAGACCCAGCTGAGCAGCTCTGCCCAAAATCCACAAAGGCCTGGAGTGGTGGCACCTCATGCCCTGTGCCGAACACGCTGGTGCTGCCACCCCTTCACCCAACAGGCTGGCACCTTCCTGCCAAAACCGATAGCCACAGTGAAATAGTGAGTGGTGCTGCGGCCATCAACCCAGCGCGCTCCCCTCCTCCTCTCGCCCCCCAACAAAATAACCTCTTGCTTTTGGCAGGTTTGTGCTGGGGCTGCCAGCACGTGGCTGTGATGAAGGGTTGCACCCGCAGCCCCGTCCCACTGGCTCGGCTCACGGGCGGACACAGAGGGAAGGCGGGATGGGGATTCCTGGGCGGCCCAGAGCCAGCCGGCAGCATGTCCCCCATCTCCCCGGGCTCCCAGGGAAGGCAGTGGGGTGCAGATGCCCTGCGCCAGGCAGAGGGGGGCCCTTGCCCAGCCACGGGGGAGGGATCCAGCCTTGCTGCCCTCCCTGTGCGTACCCCGGCACCGAAGCCAGGCTGGCTGTGGCCGAGGGGGCCAGCACTGGAGGGAAATCCTGGCAACAAACTGCCGCCATGCACGAAAAGGCAAACAAAACCAAGCCACTTCCATAACCCCAAACCAGAACAACAGATCTGGTGTGAGGCTCCTCTCTGGGAGACGTCTTGTGCCCTTCGGAAAGAATTCATTCACGGGGATGAAATAGGCGGGCTCGTGCAGAAGCGGGTTTCTTCGCGAGCCCGGGCGGCCACGACGCGGCACGTTCCCCCCGGCGCGGGCAGAGCGCTGCTCCCCGGGGGCTGCTCCCTCTCAGGCAGCCAGGAGGAGAGGAGACGAGCTCTGCCGTTCCTATCTCAGAGCTCCTTCCTCGGGCAGGCTGCCCACTGCGGTCAGAGGGTGATTAGTCAGGCTTAGCAGTAATAGTGCTCTGTTGAAGGAATGAACTTGTTTTCCATTTAATTTGCTGCTGCACCTGCAATGACAAAAATCGGTGTACTGAGCACCTCAGATAACGCACATTTCTCCAGAACGCACTGTCACTTCTGGGAAACCAACAATAAAAATTACCAAGACCTTTCAGGACAACAAGGGCAGCAGAAAGACCCCTCCGTGTTGATCTCCTGGTGGCGGTCGGGTCCTGGCATTGCAAGGGAGGGCAGAAGCGACCACGGAGACCCACGTGTGCCAGGCTGCTCCCCCCAGACCCATGTCTGCAGCAGAGGGACCGCGGCCACAAAGCAGGAGGTTTCCTCCCTGTTTGACTCCGAATCCTGGTAGCATTACACCTACCAGCAGCACTGGCTCTGGGGCTCTGAGATGGGGAGAGGAACAGCTACGAATGCAGCCCAATGGTGACTTACAGACTTCCACTGCGCTCTCCCCCTTTCCCATCCTTCTCCTCCGGGGAAGGGCCTCTCTCCCTAGCATTGTTTCTCCTGGACCTGTGAGGGTGGTGAGACACTGGAACAGCTTGCCCAGAGAAGTTGTGGATGCCCCATCCCTGGAGGTGTTCAAGGCCAGGCTGGATGGGGCTTTGAGCAACCTGGTCTAGTGGGAGGTGTCCCTGCCTATGGCAGGGGGGTTGGAACTAGATGATCTTTAAGGTCCCTTCCAACCCAAACCATTCTATGATTCAATGGTTCTATGATCCTGTGATTCTATGACCTGATAACTCACATCACTAACTGTTTCAGCTGCCCCTGATCCTCCCATGGCACTTTGAGGGAGCTGTACTGCTCGTACCCTTCTGGCAGACTTTGCTTCATAGGCTCACGCTACACCTTTTTCCCTGCAGTATCCTCCGTGTTGTTTCGTATGCCTTCATATATCTGGTTTGCTTGATCTGACTGAGGCACTGAAGAGAAATGAAATGTTCCTAGTGATCTCTAAAGGTCTTTCTCCCGAGTTAAAACAGTTACTTAAAGGACTCTCCTATCAGTTTGGTCCAAGCAAAAGCTCAGGAGGCTTTTCTGGTTATTTTCCTGGGCTTCACTATGGGACCACTGAGCACGTATTATCCATCTCCTTTCCTCGGGATGTTTTTATTACCAAGGAATTTGCACAAATATTTTGTGGTGCATTAGTGCCAGACTAGTGGTCCTTTCTGAGGAAAGTCAATTTGATCATATGACTTGATTTAACTGGACAGGTCAGCCAAGCAAGGTGAGCAGGCTCTTGGTGAGCATGTTTCTCATATTGCTTTGGTTCAGCTAGAAGACCTGAATACAATGACTCATAGAAACGGAGGAAACAAACCCAACTTCGCAACCGGCTACCCTTTCAGCCTGGGGACTATCTGGAGATCAGCTGAAGGCTAAAAGAACCCTCTTTATTTTATCTGCACCTGTTCACTCCACCATCATAAAAACAGTATCAGAGCAAAAAATGGGTCTTTTTTTTCTTCCATCACTGCTTATTTCCTTCCTGAAGGGATAATCCTCAGAGCCATCACAACTCGTTGCTATGGAAGTGACTGAAAGCGCAAAGAGAGAATTACGGTTTCAGGTGAGAAAACAGCAATGGGCATGGACGAGCTCCTAAAATCCAGTTAGGCTCTGAGGAGCAACACCACAGAGAGGCATCAGAGGACTCTCCCTCTTTTATTTGTTTTGTTTACGTGTTGGCTCCAGCTCCACAACAGCAATGTGACAGATTAGAGCTAAAGAAGTCACATGTAAATAAATGGGGAGGGCTCTGTGGCGTTATTCCCAGCAATACAAAAGCATCCTGGAAATCTGGGCTCCTTTCTCCCATACTCAGATCTCACTGAAACAGGACCAGTCAGAAATTCCTTCAATCCAGGGGACAAAGCTGGATCCAGGTTGTTCTGCAGAATTCCTGCAGTGATGCAATGACAGACATCCAGTGATATGTCCTTTTATCACTGGAAGAAGGCTCTAAAAATCGTGAGATAAATCAAAAGGAGGTGGCTTTGTTGAATGAGGACATTTTATTCCACCGAGGGATGTACCTGCAGAAAGGCCCCAAAAGGATGTTTGTGTGAGAGTGGGGGGATGTCCTTACCAAGCCCAAAAGCAGAGCAGCAGCCCTGGAGCCCAGGGCCATGGCAGTTGAGGTGTTGGGGACTGAGACAGCAGGCAGGAAAGGCAAGCACGGTCAGCTGGCCAAATACAGAGCTCCATTTCTTTCCTTTTAGCCCACCCTCGTCAAGCCCCACCAGGGCAATGCTGAGTTAGGACAGTTTGGTGGAGGGAGGGCAGGCTGGACAATCGTTTGCGCGTGGTCCAGCTCAGCAAACTCCTCCCTCCACAGTGGCTTTTGGTCCCATCACGCCGATACCTGAGGAGCAAAGTGGCACGTTGCCCGAGGAGGTGTGTGGGCGGCAGGGCCAAAGTGGCTGGAGCCCCGTCTGCGCTCTCACCACGTGCGGTTAAGCCCATGTCTGGGGGGTAAAGCCCCAGAGATTATGGTAAAAGTACCTTACGAGAACTCAGGTCATCCTTCCTCCTCCCCACAGCTTCAGCCAGGGTCTGTAACACTATATTCGCACCTAGGTGGAGAATATAGCATGCTTTGGCTAGCTGGGGTCTGAAAATATATTTAAAAAAAAAGTCTCTCTGCTGGCACAGCTCAGGGAAACTGTGCTAGAAATAACTGTGCTTATGCATAGCTGTCAAAAACAGGCTGTCGCTGGTGCCGCTTGGATGGGAGTGCAGCCAGGACCTCGCGGCCCGGCAGGAGCAACGGGCCATGTCAGAGGTTTGCCTTTGTCTCCAGACCGAGGATACGTCGATTAAAAGCCGGGGAGCTGCTTTTGCTCCGTGCAGAGGAATTTCCCCACTTGGCGTGTCAGGAGGACCGTGTCCCCATCAGCTCCAGCCTCAGCTGTGTGCGGGGCCGAGGTGGGAGAAGGCCACCAAACCCCCACCGCCTTGGACCACAGCAGAAGTGGCAACACCAGATGAGCCCTGAGGGGGACATTTGGCAGCAAACTCCTAAGTGGATTTTTCCACTTAGACAAACTGCTATCAATTAGACCGAACAATTTTAGGAACTCTCAGAGGCTGACTGGGAGTTTTCTTTGGCCAGGAGCAATAGGGCTATCTAGTGAAATACCCGGTCAGAAAAAGCAGCTACAGGGTCTTACGTAATAAATTAAAATGGAAAAAAAAACAAAGCAGACTTGTAGATATTTGAGTCATGACATGGTTAATTACACAGATCCAATAAATAGTTAATTAACACTACAGTTGTGAAATCCTTAAAAAAATAAATAAGAATGTATGACATCAATATAATTGCAGGAAAGTGAAGGTTGCTAGACAATAGCCATTCACACATATAGTGTCAGGCTAAAAGAAAGACCTTTTTCATCTTCTGGGCCTTATAAAGAAACTGCCGCCTCCCCAGAGAGAGCAAAGATGGCTGCGATTGAATCCCAGGGTACCGGCTGTTCCTTATTTCCCAGCGCTGACACACAGTCGTGACAAGGAATTATGTATTGCATTCATCACGCCTGCTCTCCAGGCATGATCCCCAAATAATTAATCCTTTTAGCTTGCAGGAGCTGCCATCTGGCCAGTCTCCAATCGACCTGGCTGGTTTTACTACGGAGTTGCCAGTTGCCCGCACTCATGTGGGCATGTACGGCAGCTGCTTGACTCAGGTGCCTGGGAGTTCTTTGTATGTTAAAAATGGTAAGCCTCAGATATGCCATGTGCTGCCCAAACACAGAGAACATACCAGCCTTTGTCTCAAAGAGCTAACTGTCTGGAGGGAGGAGTGGGAGCCGTACATAATACATAGAGCAAGACTCAAGCGGACTTTTTTGTTTGTTTGTTTTGTGTTGGAAAACTTACTCTGAATAAAAGGCCCAGAATAAAATCCAGCTGTTTTTTCTCAGTCCTCTCGGTTCTACAGCACAAACATGGCAATGAAATTAAAAAAGGGGAGAAAATTGTTTTGACACCACAAGTCTGGAGAAGGGTCGTGAAACCAAATTCAGCTTAAAGGAAGCAAAGTTGTCTTTGCTGCAACATGTCTGACCTGCCTTTGCTGTCACAGACAACCCTATGGCAGAGAACTGATGCTCTGGAGCAGCTTTCCCATAATGGGGACATCTGGAACTTCTTGGATGGTGGTCTCTGGGATCATCCTCAGACCCCACATTGGAGAGGAACCTCTCAAGGCTTTGCAGTGACCTACGATGAAGCCAGCATGCCCATAAATAACAAACGTCTGTATGTTTCTGAAAATAATCCAGTTTATGGAAAGTACTGGGGAGAAGCCTTCATTGTTTCCCTAAGATCCATTCCCTCCCTCTTTGCTATGCCGCTGGTCCTAGGTAAGGCAGAGGGTGTACCTGACCTTGGATCTCAAGCTGCTCCGTGCTGTGGTCAGTGTGGGGCCGCGTCTGCTTGGCTTGTTTGGAGAACACCTGCCAGATCAAATCTAGCAGGTGGAAGAACACTTGCTGAACCTTTCCAGGTATGAGCTATCAAACTGCTTGGATACAAGGGAATTTGGGTAGTTGGGCTTATCACTGTCTAGTGATGGCATCTACTGTGCTTTAGCAATAAGATATTAAGGGAATGTGAAAGACAAGGAGCTATGGAGAAGTGTTTCTGAAAATCTCAGAACTGGATTCAAAACCATAAAAAGGCAGCTAAATGCTTTATGAACATACTCCCAAGTGAATGTCCTCCAGCTGGGGAAGTGGCTTGAAAACATGCCGTGGTTCCCCATGGTGCAGCTCTTTTCTGAAAAGTGACTTTTGATATGAAAATTATGGTACGATAGAGACCATTGGGGCGACAAGTGAAAATAGAGGTGTGTTTAGCTGCTTTTCTGGCTCAGCCTAAAATGAAAACCTTCCTTTCTTAGGCCACCTGGCCAGTGTTAAGAACCAAGACGCTGCTAGATAAATTAGGTTCCTGGTGACACAGGAAGAAGCCGTTATCACCAACACAGACTCAGAGAAGAGCTAGGGCAGGGCTGTTGTGGGGGACTTTTGGCAGGCAGTTCAGCTGTGATGCAAGTTGAAGGAGAAACTGCAGTCCGCTGTTGCTGGGGGACATTCACTCTGTGTGGCAAACAAAAAGAGATACCTAAGAGGGTTTCTTTTTTATGTCATTTTTATGATTATAGTCACCTGATAGCATTAATTCCCATGGGGAGGAGATCAGCAAGCATCTTCACAGATTTGAGTGACTGGGAAAAAGGAGCATTATCAGAATTCAGATTAGCAACTGCTCTGCCAAGGTAAGCTCCTATCTGAAGTTTCCTTACAGTCTGAATAGTTGTGGTAGGTGGATAGAGTACAGTGAGCTGGATTTTTTTTTCATGAAACTTTCGTATTTCCATTGAAAACCCTGAAACTTTCAACATTTCAAACTTCTCAGTGGCCAGCAATCTCTTTTGCGCATCTGCATCAGTCCACATCAAAGTTGCTCAACCTAAACTGTCTCAGAAACCAACTTCTGCTCCTCACAGGCTTCGTTTGAAAAGAAACAATGAAAAAGTGACTCCCCCTGCACATACGCACTAGCATGTGGAATTCCTGGTTGCTAAATCCCAAACTACATAGCAGCACTTTATTGGTATCAGATGAATTGTTATATAGCTGAATAACAACATTTCTCAGCTCATGAACTCTGTTGGAGTTGGGTGGATGCTAGATATCCTTAGTATGAGTTGGCTGCAACAGCCTTCTGTGAAAAAGATCCTTTATTTTTAAGGTTATAATGGAATAGGAACTAAAAACTAACTACAAGCATGCTAACACCAGAAGAACAATGTATTCTTCCAAAGACGTGAACCGGTCAGATAAGTACTGCCATGAACTCTTTTCTCCTTATAACTTTCAGGTTCACGCTTACTGAATCCAGGTGTGCTGTCGAGGGAGAAAGGCACATTTTGGCAAGCTGCCTTAGGAGCCGGAGCTGTGGATAGCAGCTCACAGGCGGAACAGTGGAGATGCCACCTGGTCCCTGGGGACGGCCAGGCTGTGTACCAGCCCTCTTCTCCAGCTACCCCCCTTGCTCATCCTGCAGCCCTCTGTCTGAATCATCTGATTCTTTCCCATGGAAAACCTTAGTTAATTACTAAAATAAGCCTCAAGAGTTAATTCTTCCTTGTTTCCATGATTCCTCTCCCAAATGTGGGTGTACTACCTCTTTTTCTCCCTGTGCTCCCTCCTTTTTTCCTCAAGCAGAGCTTTGCTGGCAGTTTGGTTCCTCCCCCCCCCCCCCCGCAGTTCTCACAGCATATTTGTTCACCTAAAAGTAAAGTGCTCTGTTAGCAGGAGAAATCCTTTGGCAAGGTAACAAAAGAATAAAGGATTAGAGATTTAAAGAAACGAAGGTAAATGATATTTACATAAAGGGCCTCACAAAAATCTGCTTGTTCGCCAGCCCAGTGAACTTGCTGCCCAAGGCTTTTAAATTCGTTTTGGTTTGTTTTGTTTTAGATTTGTTGGAAGCAAATTTATTTTCTTAAAGCTTTAGCAAGCACCTTCAAACTTCTGAATGGCTTATCAGACTACTTTGGTGTGACGGATTTCCTCAAAACTACTGATTTTCTGCTAGAAAGCAGCACTGCGACGTGCCAACCCAGCGCGGCGAGAGGAGCAGGTGAGAATACGCCTTTCACAACAGAAGGCTTCTGAACAGCCAGGCGAGTTGACTAAGGCTGTGATGACTTTTCAGGGGGGAAAAAATAAAAAAATAAAATGTCTCAGGATATACCATGGTATCTAATGAGATCTCCCCCTTTGCCCGAAGGTGAATGGGTCACTGCTGGATGAGGATGTCTGGCTGCGTCTTCCCACCGCTCTGGAAATTGCACAATTGCTGCGCGCCGGTGTTCTTGCCTTCCCAGGCCTGCTCTTTCTGTAAAAAATACATATTAGGGTGAGGAGGGAAGGTTTTCACACCCTCTCCTTCTCCTTTTTTGGGCAAACCCACAATCTCTCACGCTAATCTCCAGCATCAGCTCCCTTCTTGCCCGAGGAGCCCCATGGAAAGCCAAGCTCGCGTGGGGCACAGCGAAGGGGAGCTGGAACCTCTTAGCGGCGGATGAGCTGCTTTACGTTTTACATGAAGTAATGAAGAAGTATAAACAAATTAGCGCCACCGTTGGAGGCTTTCACGTGTTTTCATCGAGGCGGGATTGTCCCCGTAAGGACAAGCACAGGCGCAATACCCGGTGCAGCAGCAGGAACAGACAGTCGCCACCAAATCTGTCTGAGGGTGTGTCGAGCAATGAGGCGGTGGGAGCAGCAGGAAAAAGCAATAAGGAAACACTGAGGCTAGCGTGCACAGATGGGATTAACCGGCCGGTAGCTGAACGTGTGCGTCTGTGGCTACAACCGTAGCACGGAGTAGTTGCAACAGTTAGCTGAATGAGCACCGAGTGATTAATGGAGAATGATCTGCGTAACAGCTCGGGAATATTTATATAACTGACAATTCCTTATAAATAACTCTCATTATCCTCGAATACTAAGCTACCTTCCCTCAAGCCTAATTGAACAGACATTTAAGATGCTCAATTTAGTGTTTTCCCCATATAACCACGGGATATTTTCTCCCTCTCATTCTCTAGTGGGGGGGAAACTGAATCAGCATCTTCCCCTTCTCCGAAGCGGTTTCTCTAGTTTATATTGTGTCTGGAGGCCATGAGGAGTTTTCCCGGTAAAAATGAAAGAGCTGTTGCTACAACAAACAACTTATTCATTTTGCCTACTTATTCAGGTGCTGGGATATGCTTTGAATATGAAAGCGTGAGGTGCTGATGATGCAAGAGGTCACTAATAATGCTCATACCCATTAATTACAAATGTATAAATAACATGTAAGTAATGCATTCTTGATCTTGTAGCTGAACTGCACTAAAGAAAAAACAAGAAGAAAACCTTGGTGTGAAATGTTTCGGGGGGTGGTTTTATTTTCCTCCAGTGTGACTCGTCCATACACACTACTTTGTTCTGAGTCAGCAAAAGTCAAGTTCAGACCAAAGATTGCGTTTCATGTTCAGGGCATTTTTTTTTCCCTACACCTTTCCTATTTTACATGTATAGAGTTTGGAAACAAAAGCTCTATTTTAAAATTAACACATTGCCTAAATTTCAAAATATCAATGCCTTTCCTGATTTTTTTCCCCTCAATCATTCTTTTAAATCTATTTTGTCAAACATTCAAGTATGCAAGTAAAGATTCAAATATGTAGATAGTACTTATCTCTCCCATCTCCACTTTTGTTACTTACTGTGTTCAAAAAAGTGTTTTGCTCAGCTCTGATTGCTAGTTGCTCAAGCCCTCGTAAGTAGGTGGGACCACAGCTGTGGTGGTCTACTCCCAGTGCTGTACAGGACGTGTATAGAGTGCTGTGCCCCTTGGTAGGAGGCAAAATAGGAGGTTTGTCCTCACCTTACCTACAGCAAATAATTTCACCGCGTCACTTGACTTTATTGTTGTGATGTGACACTATGTGGAACTCATCTGATGCGAAGGAAAGCAAAAAAAAAGAATTTTTTCTTTTTTTCCTATGAAAAACTTTTCCAAAAAATATATTTTTGATGCTTTGAGGGTTTTCAGTCAAACAGAAAATCATCCCCTGAACATTGACCTTTCAGGAAAGCACTGATAATAACGAGCCCTTTTTGCACAATTGCGACAATTTGGGCCAAAAAAAAAAAAAAAAAAAAAAAAAAGCCAGGGTTTTCCATCCAGTTGTAAAAAGTGTGGAGGTTTGCTGACCGGTTATAATTATCACTGCCTCTTTTTTTTCTTTTTTTGTTCTATCGAGGTAACAGCAACCCGATTGCCGCTTGTCAAACGACAAAGCCCATCGCTGCTCCCAACCTCTGGCCTCGGGCACCATCTGTAAGGTGGGGGTCCCAGAGGAAGGTGCTGACTGCTGCCGGCAGGGTAGAGGGTCCCAGGCTGAGAGAGCAATCGAGCGGTGGGCTCGGCCTCGCCAGGCACTGGGGAGAAGTGGGTGGATCGCGCTGACTTGAGTTAAGGGGTTATGTAGAGAGACTGGGAAGCCTCTGAGGCTGGGGAAGCAGAGGTCGGTGCAGAAGACCAGCGCTTACATTTCGGAAGTACGTGGGTATCGCAGCTGAATTTCCCCCCCTCCGCAGGAGAGCAAGAGCGTGAAGAGGAGTTCGAGAAAAAAACAAACGGGCGGTGGAGACGAGAGGGGGTGGAAGGCAATATCTGTGTTAGACTAGCGGGAGCAAGGCGAGACGTGGTAAGAAGTAAGTGGGTGCTTTGTAAATTCCCTGCACATATGTTTTGGGTGGGTTAATAGCTTGACTCAGCACAGAGGAAAGACAGATTTCCTTCTCAAGCACAGCTTATGAGCTCAGACCAAGCTTTTGATTCACACTTTGAGTGGGTTAGTTTCACAAGTCTTCTAGTGAATCTTTGAAATTGGATAAGAGCAAAACCACAGTAAAAAAGGCTTCTCGCATTTCTGAGCACATAACCGCTGCAGTTTCATTATGATCTAATGTTTCATTGACCAAACCTCGGCTTGGGAAATAGCAGAGAGACGTGGTAAAATACCATCTCTGAAAAACCGATACGTTGAAAAACAAAAAGCAAGAACTGTGAGGCAAAAAGTGGGTGGTCTCATAATTAAAGTGCACCTTTTTTCCTTTAAATTTGTTACCGCCCTGAACCTGATACTACCAGACATTCTCAAGGGGGAAGACTAAACAGTAGCAAGCATGGTGCCTGCGTGCCCCAGGAATGGAAATGCGACACCCTCATCCCTGGCCGATGTGGTCCAGGCTATAAATCACGGCCTCGTCATAGATGGGAGCCACCCGCTAGCTGCCAGTGAGATGTCAGCCACCTCCCAGGCAGCAGATGCTGAGAACGGAGTGGATGTGCTGCATGGACCGCTCGGCCATAACCCGTCTGCACAAAGACTGTCCAAACCTTAGTGCCACTTTCTGCAATTGTTAGCGGTGGCCTGTTTCGCAACGAGGATTGGCACCAGCTACTGCAGTATCAACAGCTCAAATGTGGTCCAGAAAACTTGTCTGCTGCAGCTCTAGCCTTTTCAATAACAGAAAGCTGAAACTTTCTGCAGAGGGATCCCTGTTCTGCAGGCAAATGAGGACAGGGGAGCTGGAAAGCGGCTGTTTCTTGGCGCCACCTTACTGCTAAATGTCCCTGTCTCTGGAAAACCAGTAGCTGCCCTCATGAGTGAGGTACGTGTTTGATTAGATAAGCTGAGAAAATTATCTTCCTGAGACCTGGCGTCACTGCCAAACTTGTTACTACCACCATTTTGGTTGGTCCTTTAAAATTTACCTGTGTTTTAAACTTGTATGCAGTTCCTTCACAGAGCGAGAGCCGCCCGCAGCTCTGCTGCCCAGCTCCTGAGGTGAGAAGGGGGGAACTGCAGGAGTAAACCAAAAGCTAAACAAGTTTCCAGCCCTTGTGACCATGACGGGGAAGCTTAGCAATTTGATAGCACTCACCCCAAGAGCTCAGAAACTGGAAGGCAAGGAGACGGTCTGGCATTTGCCGTCTTCTAATATTTCCTAGGTTTTAAACCAACAAGGAGCCTTGCCTGTAATTTCGCAGTATTGTTCAGCTGTTTTAAAGCGTTCAAAGAGCTTCAGAAAGCGGCTTAACCAGGCAACAAACTGCGTGCCTATCTGAAGAAATAATAAAATAAATCAAAAGCGTGCCTCTAATGCCCATGTTGAGGCAAAATAACGTTAAAAAAATAAAGTCTGCAAGACTGAAGTCATGTGTACAGGAATTCTGTTGTTGTTTTTTTGTTCCTACTCACATGCCATTGGGGTGAGGTAGTGTTTGTACTTCACTCACGGTGGCTGGGAACGTCACTGTCTGGCACCGTACAGGTAATGTATTCAGGACAGCTTACAGGTGGTGGCACAAGGCTGCGCTTGTTTTTCTTTCCTTTTTGATTAAGCACGTTCGTTTTGCACCAAGGTCATAGCGTGGTGGAGGAGGACTGGGGGGAAAGGAAGAAAAATTAAAGGGGAAAAGAATGTGCAACAAGAGGTGGAAATTAAGAAGCTCTGGTAACTACATGCAGCACACGACTTGTTGGGGGAGCTGATTCGGTGCCTGGCGAGCCCGGGAGCCCTCCTCGCTGCTCCTCCAGTCCCCCGCGTCCCCACAGCAAACCGCTGGGGCACAGGGAGGCTGCCAAGCCTTATGGCCTGGGCTGGTTTGCCCCGTGTGGGCAGTTTCCTGGCTACTTGCCTGCCCTCCCTGGCTACCCCTGCCAATAGCCAGGCATTTTCAGACCTTGGAGGATGGAGGCTTTCAGGGCGGCGTGGGGAAGAGGGAGGAATGTAGTTACATGGTGTCTCCATGGGCTGGGCTCCACTTGTGTTTCTCAGCTGCTCTTTGCATTCAAAATTGGGGTAACAGGTGAAGCTCACCAGAGCTAACCCAGAGTGGGGGGGGGGGAGGCTGCAGAGCTGGGGTCAATGACCACGCTGTTGCCCCCACCCCATTTACAGCCCCCTCATTGGAGTCCCTACAATGCAGGAGTCCATCATCCCCTTAGTGTCTGAAACTTGTAAAGCCATACGTGGGGGTTTTAACAGCTTAGTAAAGGGCTTGCTTCCTGCATGGGCTTTGCTGTTGTGACTTTATTTGTTTATTTAAAGAGTACAGACCGTGAAAGAAACACAGGAAGCTGAGGACGTTTGCCTTTATAGAAATGCTACCAAACTGAAAGGGAAGTCATTTCTAGTCAGACAAAAGTTTACTATACTTTAATTAACATAACCAAATGCAACGCAAGTACCAGAGGCAGCTGGGGCAAAAAGACAAACTACCCTAAGGCAGTCTAGTAAGGGTTCAGCTCCTTTGTTGCTGATGTTGAAGCCTTTGGGAACTGTCTCAAGTCAAGGCCCTCGAGGGTTTTTTCCCAGGCTGACCACTAACAAGATGTAAAGAGGAAGCTGGGGCATTCCTGATAATTTTAAGATAAAACAAACAAACTGTTTAACAAACAAAAAGAAAATAAAACACCTTTATAAGTCATAAAAATGTGACTCCCTCAGTCATGTCTCAATGCACTCTTAATTTTTCTGCCATGATTTCTTTTCCTTTTTGTGGCTAGGCCTCAAGGAGTCACCTGGAAAGATTAGACATGATTTGTACACAAATGCATAAGAAATTATTGGCCACGGGGACCACTAGATAGTGACTGAATAGCCCTTCCCTCCTAGTATCTGTCCTCCACAGACCCATGCTCTTAGCAGATGGAAGCATCTCAGCCCAGGAGCCAAAAATGTTCTGAGCTTCCAGAAATGTAGGGAAAAGAGAGTGATTCTTCAGGCTGAGGCATCCTAGGAGGTGGATGATGCTTCATGCAACAGAAAAAGGAAGGACAAGATCCTTGTCCTCTGCCCAGTCTGACTGGAGGGTGACAGGGGGACAACCTTTCCTTATTCTACATCTAAGAACCAATTTAACTTTGAGCATAGGAGCAAGAGAAAGTAGCCTTTCAGGACACTGAAAGGCTTTAAAAACCATGAAGAGGTGCAGGTCTTCCTGCTCCATGTCCTGTCTTAAGCTCTATCCCCCAGTGTGAGGGGGTGGGGCATGGAAGGGGCCTGGGAGGAGAGGTGTTCTCCAGGCTGTTGTGGCCGGTCATCAGAAACATGATCATTTAAACTGTGAACATAAGGTGCTCACAAATACAATCAGTGAGTGGTAATTAAGATTCTTTGGTTGAAACCTGAAGGTAGTCTAAGAAATTTGTATCGAAGAGGGATTTTATAAAGCACAGATCATTTGCCTAAAACATGCTGATGATTTAGGGTCTTGAGTTTTTATGAGATTTGCTATACATGCTGGTTTCAGCTACTGAAATGAGACAAGCATGCTATGTTATAATCAGCATTTCTGCTGATTGTTCAAAACTGGAAAGGTATGTAGAGGAGAAAAAAGGTGAAACAACTCTGAACAGGATGAGAGAGGATCATTTCAGTTTTGGGTGTAGTTTTAGGTTGTTCTTTATTTTATCTGAACCGGTTGTCCCACCCCTAATTACAACAGTATTAAGACATTCCTGGGTGTGGTCACTTGAAATTCTTCAGTGGGCAAAAATGTTCAGCTATGTAATATACTTAAGGTATGTATCAGCGGACCACTTTAAATGGTCCAGCGGGGTCCTGACGGCTTCTTCACCGGCTT
This sequence comes from Vanellus vanellus, assembly GCF_965231255.1. Taxonomy (NCBI): domain Eukaryota; kingdom Metazoa; phylum Chordata; class Aves; order Charadriiformes; family Charadriidae; genus Vanellus; species Vanellus vanellus. Next base: position 123,710,343 of record NC_138905.1, on the reverse strand, counting down.
CTGACCCCATGTTTGTTGTAGCTTTAGCACAGAAAAGGTCACATCATTCCTTTTTACTGAACCTGAGTCTTAGTCAGCACCACAGAGGGCCGTGCTCTCCCAGCCACAGCTCAGATGCTCAGATAAAGTTCTCCGGCTCTAGCGTGGTCCTACAGAAAGGGCAAAGAGATAATAGCAACTCCCACTGCATTTTCATTGAGAGCTCGCAGTGTTTGGGGTTTTTCAGATTTATTCAGATTACACTGCTGGCATTTTTTTCCATCTTCTCTGTTTGTGGGTTTTTCTCAAGCCAGGTAAAAATTTCAGTTCGCAGAACAGATGGTGCAGAGAGACACTTGGCTTTGACTCACCGGTGGATTTTATCTTGTTTCTTAGGATCTGCTGTAAATCACAGTGCATGTGAGACAGCAATTATAGTACAGTTGTGCACAAAGCCTACTTTGGATAATTTGATAGCTTGTTAGCAACAAGCAGACTAATTTGGCTTTGAAACACCGAGTTTCTGACTCCATGAAGACTAGTAACATTTGGAAAGCTTTCCCAACAAGCCTAGATAACATTCTGCTGCTTTTCAAAGTATACGTTGTTACCAGCTACTTGGATATTTACACACTTACCATAAAAATACAAACATTCAGTGGAATTGGCTTGAAAGCCAACAACTGATGCATCATCCAGGAGCACAGGGTATGGTGATGGGTTTCACTGGATGTGCATGGGAAGCCTCAAAAGTTCCGATTCTCAGTTTGTTCTGCTAAGCATCCCTAACTTAGGTGCACACTTATGATTTACTTAAATTATTTCAGTCTAGCGTGTTGGCTAGAGAACTCGATACGCGAGGGAAATATGCCTTGGTCTCACTGGCTAGGCTGGAAGGATAATGAAATGAAAGTGCCAAGAACACCTATGTCCTTCTGCACCAGCACCTGGATGCACAAAGGTGCTGCACAGTCAGTTTTCCCTTTTCAAATTAGTTGACCAGTCTTGTCATGGAAGCTCCTTAAAATTGGCTAGGTTTGGTCTTGTTCTTCATTCTTCTGCACCGATTTACCTGCAGATGATCTAATGTTGGAAACAAGGCATGAGAATTGCCTTTTCTTTTAGCTATCAAGAAATGTGGTCATTTCAGAGCTGTCATTTATATCTCCAGTGAGCCTACTTGGCGGCGTACACAGTATATTGCAGTGCTGTGTGGGAAATCTCTGGGGGAACCCCAGGTTTGGGAAAGGTGTCAACACGATGTGGTGTTAGGGCAAAACCTCTGTACTAAACCATGCATTTACGCCCTCAAAGTCAGGCCCAACTGCACGGCTTAGGTCTGAGTTGAGCTCATGCAGTTTGAGTAAAAACCTGCATAGCTTTGCAGCTCCTGCCTGCGGAAAGTCTGGAGGCTGAGCTGGGGGCGGAGCAGACTTGAACTGGGGCTTCCACTCTTCACAGCACGCTTCCCTGTTCGGAGGGGCAGGGATAAAATTCTAGCCCTGTGACGGAGAGACGCGCATGGTAGATGGGATGGGAGCGCTCATCTCTGATTAAGTGGAGGTTTTAAGTGGTCATGCAAAGTGACACGTTGTCAGCGGGAGAAACTGAGCTCTGCCCTTCTTGCTCCCTTTGCTCCTGAGCGTCAGCTCATGCGTTCAGGACAGTCATCTAAAGAACACAAGGTGGGGGGTCAGACTCCTGTGCATGGAGAAAGGGAAAATATCGGATCTCCTGCATCCCTGATGAATGATCTGACTGCTGAGCTATTAGATAAGGGAGTATGCCCCCTCCTCAAGCATCCCAGGAAACCAGTTCTTTGCTTCCTTTGCTTGTTTTACCAGTGCCCCAAAAGAAAAATGTTTTATCTGGGACAAATGGAATATCAATGTTCAGCATCCAGCAATTCCTCTGGCTTACAGCATTGCAGAAAAATTGAAAACACAACGTGATCTGAACCCTTTCCTCTATTTTTTTTTGTTTGGTCATCAGATTAGGGAAAAAATGATTATTTACACATTTAAAAGGTAAATAGGAATTTTTATGCTCTAAGTACTGAATAAATAATCTTGCAGAAATAGTGAAAATTATCAATGGATAAGTGAAACTTTTAGCGTTCTGTATACACCCTTTTCCCACCAATTTTTGCTTAGAAAGTGTTTGTGTTAGTTAAGTTCTGCAAACTTACAATTTATTTTTCAAGGATACCCTTTGAATACTTGGTGCCAAACACCTGATAATTTAGGCCTGTGACACAGACTGTTGTCATCAGCAGAGGTACTGGGCTCAGGGTTGCAGTGTGTGTTACACAGGCCTACAAGAAAACAAATCTGGCAGGTGGGAGGGTTTGACACTGCCTAGAGGTGATACAATACTCTGCTTCCAAAATACCTGAGGTTGATTCTTTTATTAAAAAAAAAGAATTTGCAACAGTTGCTCCTGTTAGAAAGAAAACACAGCAACATCATAAAGGACACAGAAACAGGGACAACTAATTGTGGTAACCTCCTTGCTATTAAAATAAATAGAAAGGTTTGAGGTCTGTGGGGCTTACACTTCACAGGATTTTTCTGCCAAAAGCCTCATCAAGGACAGCGCATGTTAGAAGACCGAGAGCTCTTTTTTGTTATGGCAACAAGAACAACAGCAACACATAAACACGAGCCCCAGATAAACTAGAAAGGTTATCTTTCTTTTAAAAGCAATCCCTGCTGTAGATCAAGGCTCATACACAGTTTGTACACTTCCCAAAGGCTGGAAATCTTGCTGTCCTGTGCCCATGAATAGCAGTGTCCTTTTGCTACGTACCTGCTGCCTTTGCGTGCCTCTAAGGGAGCGCTGCACTGATCTCACTTGGAGACAGCGGATCTCTGAGCAGTGGGTCAAAGCAACAGCCACTTGTCCATACAGGCGTGCCTCCATGCTAAATGTATTTTAAGCCAGAAAATGTTGAGGATTCTCCTAAGCACAGACAAGACACCTCAGGAGCCAGAGGCTTTCAGTAGAGCTCAAACCATACTTAGGCATCTAGAGAAGGGCCAGAACTTCAGAGTATTGTGCCTGTGGCTGAAGAGGTAACATCTGCAAGCAGGCAAAATGCTTCCTATTTTGTAGTGCTGAGATGGGATGAGTTTCTGGAAATCCTAATACAACTGAGGCTCGGTCTCCCTTTGAACACCAGGTCCCTCAGTTTTTGCCAGTCTCTCTGCATCGAGTTGAAATAAATCATATCACCACTGGGGCTTTCAGACTGGTATTTTCTGTAGTTTGTGTATATATGAAAATTTTGGTGTGCTCTCCAAGTGGCCACCTGCCTTGATATAACAGCTACCTGTTATGTTTCATTAGAAAACCCAAAGGAAAGAAATGGTGCTGCAATGCATGCCGGAATTTGACAAGGTTGAACGGTATGATGCTTGTTTGGCCAGTGAGAACTCTGTTCACCAGAGGTATTCAGCTAAGGTGTACAAAAAACATTATAAAATGAATGAAGGCCAGGATACAGTAGATTGGGGGGGTGGGGGGTGGGGGAAGTCCCGGGTAATACAGATGCTGGGAAATGTTGAGTCCAGACACCTGAAAGTCTCTCCGTGGAACCAACCAACACCTGGCCTAGTGTGGAGCCAGGTATGATCAGTTCAACAAGACCTTCCTCCTTTGTGTCCTCCCAAGTGCACCCAAAGGGTGCTTCCCAAGGCCCCAGGAGAGGGCTCCTCAGCTGGAGCCCAGCCTCACATCCACACCGCCTGCCCTCTTAAGGAGCCAACATCATAAGGCGAGGGAAATGGCACGATGGTCGCTGCCTAAAGCGTGTTTCCTTTTGAGCGGCACAGAGGTTTCAGCTACCATGCCTTGCTTCCTGCCTTCTTGGTGCGGCCTGCATTTTGATCCAGGGAAAGAAGTCCCTAGGAAGGAGGGCAGGGGGAGGGAGAGCCCAGAGGGTCACGTTCAAAAGCATTAAGACATGAAAGGTTCCCTCTCCTCTGTCTTACAGGCCGTGCTGTGCAGCTGGCTCCCCTTCATGCTGGCTTTGTCCTGCCCTCCCCCAGCTCTGCGAGAGGATGCAGTGAAAGGAGTTCCCTGAAGCGCCGGGGTTTCACTGCGCTCGTGAATCACGCTGCTTTCTCTCAGTGACGTACGGGTGCATGTCAGAAAGCTCAGCCAGCCATTGCTTTCCGCCTTAAAGGTTATTCAGCAGCACGGGAGGGATTCCCTTAAATGACTGCTAGAAGTCTCAGTTAGCAAATTCTGAAGCGTGAAGGTTTTTTTTCCGTTCCTTTCAGAAGGAGGGGATTTGTGTTACTGTTGCCATTGAGGGTCCGTCCTTTCCCAGCTGAGCCTGTGACTCTGCCTGGCCTCCCAAAGCAAGGAGACACAGGTCTGTCAACTATCATAGAATCATAGAATCATAGAATGGTTTAGGTTGGAATGGACCTTGAAGATCATGGAGTTCCAACCCCCCTGCCATAGGCAGGGACACCTCCCACTAGACCAGGTTGCCCAAGGCCACATCCAGCCTGGCCTTAAACACCTCCAGGGATGGGGCCTCAATAACTTCTCTGGGCAACCTGTTCCAGTGCCTTACCACCCTCAAAGTGAAAAACTTCTTCCTAATGTTTAATCTGAACCTGCCCTCTTCCTGTTTAAAGCCGTTCCCTATATCACCAGATTTTTTCGAAGGAAAGACTGGATGCAGCAAAAGGTGACTTTGAAGACAATCATCTCTGTATGATCTCTTTTTAACCAAACAAGTGTGACTCAGTCTTTACCAGGTACTTGGGGACACTGCAGATAGGGTGTATTTTGTCCAGCTGCAAGCGCCTGCAGGCAGCTCTGTTTGCACCAGTCACTCTGGGCTCCCTTTGTCATCAGTGAGGAGAAGCAGGAGTTCCCATGGTGTAAGTCATCTGATCTTTTTTAGACACCTGCATGAGGATGAGACAAACTGTGTCCCAGAAATGGCCACTTCTCTCCATTTTCCATAAGCAGCTAACTCAGGTGTAAATGTCCGGTTTAGGTGTTTGCTTCCTATTTGTTCCCAAACATGGATGCTTTCAAAGGAAATAGGAATTTCCTCCTCCTCTCTCTCCTCTCTCCATTTTTTAGTGACTTCTCATCTACTGTTGTTTTCCAAAAGCTCTGGGTTGTCAGATGAATTCCACCCTGTGATACTTATGGGACTAACTCTCCATCTTCCTCCCTTCCATGGTGTGGTATGAAAAACAAAATCTGGGTGACTGGTCGCCATTCAGTTGCATGGCATTCTTTGAAGAAGCAGATGATCAAGTCTTTACCCAATAGCTATGTTTCATCTGGGAAAAAAATGTTGCTTTCCTTAAAGAATTTCATCTCTCTGGCACATTGAATACATATTTATATTCTTTTACAGACCGGGGCACTGTAGGCACTGTACAAAAATAAAAGACGGCTATCACTGTTTGCCAGTTGGTCTGCTCCTTCCTATCCCCATCTCTGTAGCAGACAGGTGGATCCTTGTTTGGGAGCCTGGTGAGCTTTAGGTTTTCCATCTTGTATTTGCCCATTATTATGGCCATGATTCAGTGAGGCGTTTGTATGCTTGGATTTAAACAAAGGGGGCTACTCATGAACTAACCCTTAATCAAGGGCTACTCATGAACTTGAGATTGGGCACGTGCTTGGGAACTCTGTTGGATCAGGACCACCATGAGATTCCTCTTTTCCCTTTTTCTTACTTATTGTCAGTGTTTCTACTCCCCACAGGTGCTGGGAAAGACATGTACTTGCTCTCAGTCAGAAATGATATCACCTGCCCTTAGCAATGTTATTCTCTTTCCTGCTGAGCTTAGGCAATACTGTAACATGCCTAAACAGTGCATCCACAACAAGGAATGGCATCATCTTGCTTTCAAAACAAACCTGTGGTGGGTGGAATTAGCTGTGCCGAATGATGCTGGCCTGATTGATAACGATCAGTGAAGAAACTTCTTCAGCTATTCAGTCATTCACCTCTGGTCACCCTCATTTTAGAGAGGGTGGGAGCTGGTTGTATGTTCTGTCTTCATACTACCGAGACAAAGGAGAACTGCTGATATTTTTACATTTTTTAGTCAAATTTCCATTTAAATGGCTCAGTGTTAATGAACTGGGGGAAAAAGAGGGGCATTTCTACATCACCTGATGTGGTTGTACCTGATCTGTCTGCTCAGTTTACCTGTCTGCCCTTAATGCAAATCTACCTCCTCTTGTGAACAACAAAAACCACAAAACACCTGCCTGTAGCCTGTCCTGTGCACATACAGACATGGTATTTCCTTCCTGAGCTAAAAGGATATCTGAGTAAAGGGAAGAGCACTCAGTTCGTGGTAAACAGTTTGGCTGAGTTTTGCTGCCTTATCTCGTACGTGTGTCCAGTTTTTCAGAAATGTGTGAGAATGATTTCAAAGACACCATCAGCACATCACGTCATTGCCTGGGTGGTATGTAACATCATAAATGAACGTACATCTGGGTTAAGGGGTGTGGTTTTCCTTCCTCCTGTGGAAAACTCACTCAAATTATGAACCTTCTCATAAATTGCACATAAAGAGGAGCCCAGAGGTATGAAAAGGAGAAGCTGGACAAGAAGATGGTGAGAGCTGTAGAGCAGAGTGAGGCCTGGGAGAAAGCAGGGGAGGTTAGATGGGGGAACATGAGCAGGGGAGGAAAGGGTATGGAGATTAGGAAGCAGAGCTTGGGGAGGGAAGGCAGAAAGACTGGCTGACTCAGAGAAAGAATGGAGATGTCTAGGCAAAGAGGCAAAGATGGGATCACTGGGAGAGAGCTGAGGCTTTCCCCCATTTTTTGAGAGAAAAGACTGAGGAGAGGTGAGGACCAAGTCTGCAGAGTGCAGAGAGACAGTTGTCCAAGGAAGCAGTGATTTTGACTCTGGTGTCATAGGGTCTTCAATGGCACATGGTTGGCACAGCCTTGTGGTTACAGAAAGGTTGGCTTATCTCCTGGAGGAGACAAGGCTAAACAGAAGCTGAAGAGTCAAAAGGAGAACACAGTCAGAGGCTAGACATAAATATCAGGATGCTAGGGACTCTGTGCTGGGAGGCAGAAACTGGGATAAGGTGCAGGAACCAGGAACTAGGTGCCAGGTCAGAGCTGGGTGGAGGAAGAACTTGGGCATGGGGCAGCAGGCTGGTGTCTGGCAGAGCAGCTGAGGGGAACTGGTGGGGATTACACTGTGCCTGGTGAATGGAGCAGCTAGTCCTCAGCTGTCTGAGCTTGTTAGACCTTAGATGCTAGAGAGACTGAGTGCAGTCACCTGCAAGGCTGATAGATCTGGCTGGGGAAAGGCTGGCTGGAATGATGAGGACTTCAGCTGCAAAGTCACAGGAGAAGATAGCAAGGGAGCTAAGAGGGAGAAGCAGCTGGGATTGGAACAAAAATACTTGCTGACCTCTTACTTTTCTTCCCAACTCCAGGATGTCAAACCTGCAGAGAGAATACAGAAAAAGCATGTACTGCCTTGAGAAGATACCACTCTTGAACACAGCCAACAGTAGCCTCCTGAAAAGTGCTGGCTAATTTCATGGTTTTGGTTATGTATAAATTGGTATCAGGGATGCATAAAATACATGTAAGTGTATCTTGCACTGTATTTACAGTGTATCTTAAAGTACATCTACATGCTTTGTTTCCCTTGAAGGAACCAGTCTGAATCTCAAACATCTTTTGTCTGAGATGATGTTTTAGTGGTTGATCTCTGTTGCAGCCTGTTCTGCAAACCTCTTGCTATGATGGTAAAAAAGTGGCTGAAACCAAGCAGTAATCAGCTGTTCCTTCAGTTTGGCTACCAGTGGAAGTATTGGAATTCGACTTGCAGACAGGCTGTGGGTTTTTTGATTCAGCTGAACTCAGTGGCTTCTGTCCTTAAGGATACTGAGCACTGTATAATACGGAGTGCTGGGAAGACTTGGGCTCTGAGAGTTTCACACTCTCTGTTTCAGTACCAAAACTGGTAAATTCATTCATTTTCTCTCTTGGACGGATATTGTGAAGCTGGAGGAACCCGTGTTGCAAATGCCCTGATACATTAATGATGAGGAGTTTAGAAAAAGCTGTGAAATAATAATCTTCAGAGCAGGGCTGGAGCAGCGTGCAGAACGCAAAGCCTGCAGCCATATGTCAGCGGGTACAGAATAGGCCAAAGGCTCAACATGCTGCCCATCTTGTGCGCTGAGTGAGGTAAGACTTTGTGGAGCAGTCAATTAGAGATTATTTCCCAATGCAGACACACAAGGACAATGAAGTAAGGCTGCACAGGTGGCCTTAATCATAGCATTTCCTAACTTTGTACTCTGCACCTCCATTAATGTTGTTTTTAAGGGGCGTATTATGCGCTGTAAGGAACTGATTCTGAGGAATATACGTCAGCTACATGAGCAAGATTTCTCTGGTATGAGGGCAGACTTTGCTCGAAGGACCACCCTCCAGATGTGCCCCATGCAGGCAAGCCTGCAGGCACCGGTTAAGGAGCTGATACTTCCATAGGAAGGCTTCATATCAGGTGCCCTTCAGGACGTAAGCTAAGGAGAGGGAAAAGACCTGTTTTTGAAGTAGACAGACCCCTCTTCCCTTTTTCATCTGTCAGAGCCCTGAGGGCACTAACAATCCTTAATGGCTCTGACCAGTCTCCCCTGAGGCCTCCCCCAACACCCTGGCAATGGGCCCAAGAGCTTCATTTCAGCTCAGCCTGGGGCTGTCAGCCCCTGCCTGACCTATGATTTAGATGTGTCTGTCTCCAGCCCTGTCTTTCGGTTGGCCCTGAGGTCTGTGCTGTAGGTAGCTTGTATCCAGCCCTGTCCCCAGCCTTGTCCCCAGCCTTGTCTCCTTCAGCTCATGACTGGACCCCCTGGATGGACCCTTGCCCTGCTTCAGCCCTCACTCTGATGGGGGCTGTCAAGGGACCTCCGTAACCCCCCAGATCTGTCCACCATGTTTGTATCCTGCAGGGTGGTACCTGTCATCGAGGGCAGGGCCAATACTGGGGTTACCCTTGCACCCAGCTCCCCGGCACCTAGGGAGCAGTCATACCTCTCTGCATCCCGACATCCTCCACTGAAATTCGAGGTGACACAAAAGTCCTCTGAGTTTTATTACGGGCTCTTTGAAACTCCATCCTTAAGGAGAGCTCTGCTTATCTTGGTACCCTCTGAGCAAACTTTTTCATGCAGGTTGGGGTAGCTGGGTCATCCTCACCCTTGTCAGGAGAAGAAGACAGAGGAACCCTACTCTGCTTCACTAGCTGGATGATACTATGCTTTTCCTATGGTCCAGCCCCCTGCTTTGCCATACCCCCCGGAGGCTTTGCTGCTAGGAGGCAAAATGCTTTGCAAAGTTCTCCATGAGAGTTTGAGAGCACTGCTGACCACACTGAGAAGGTGTATCAGGCAGGCCATGTACAATGCCTGCCCGTTTGCCAGTTTTCCTGCTCACTGGGCATAACACCGTAGGTCAATATGTAACTTGGGGTAATGGTTTCAGATGACACTGAGAGCAGCAAAGAAACATCCCCCACAAAACTCTGTGTGGGAGCAGAGTGGTTTTGGAGGGGAAGGGGGAGATTTGGGCTGAAAATCCAACCTGCCCAGTTATAGCTATTTTGAGCCTGCTGAGTCAAAATAGATTCAGGTTCTTGGAGGTTTAGAAATACAGGATAAATAGTTTTCCTTTCTACAGGTCTCTCCCTCTTTTCCAGGTTAATCTGCAGGAGCAGATAGAGTATGAGAAATTTTCCCTGGGATAGCCTCAAATTCCTCTGATCTAATAAAAGAGTACTGGGAGTCTCATACGAGACCACACTCCCTTGTGACATGAAGCCCTCGTTGGCAGAAAAAGAGGAGTTTTACCATTCTTGGAAAAGGACAGAACTCAGTGGAAGTGAGCTCAAAAATCTGCAATAAAATTAAGCCTTGGAGATTTCATTTTAATGGTTGCACATGTCCAAACGTGCTGCCACCTGACAGGCTCTGTCTTGCACTGTCTTCCCTCTGCTTGCCCCTTCCACCTGCCCTGCATCTGTGCGCTCTCATTCATCAATCACTGCTCCTCATCTAATCGAAGCCTCTGGCACAGCTGCAGGCCAAATGGCACCAATCCCTCTGGCGTAGTGCCAGTAAAGCTATGGAACTTGCCAGGTTGCATTAGCTGTCTCTATGTATTTCACTTTCTTTTGCATTTTTGTGATAGTGCATCATGTAAATTATTATTTTGTCTTCTTCTCTGTCTACTCTGGAGCAATAATTTAGGTCCAGTCCTTACAGATCTTCTCAGCTCATTGCTTTAGTCCTGTCGGTGTCTTTCACCAGACCCTGTCACACAGTGGATTGTGAGTCCCTGAGGAAAAAACAGGGTCTTTATAAAGCTCCTGGCAAGGTGACCCCCCTCATCCTGACTGAGGTGTAGGCAAATGCCAGCATAAGACAAACAAGAGAAAAATGAGCTTGACTTCAAAAAGTCCTTGAAGCCAGTTCTTACAGCAATTCATTAGTGTATGCCAGTGTAAGATGACACTGTCGGTCTGCTTTGCTTTGTGTTAGTGGCAAATTTGGAGACGGTTCCTCATTCTTGTGATGAATCCTAAATCTTGTCATATTTGTTGCTTTCTAAAGGCCTGGATGTTTGTGGTCACATAAGAATCTGAGCCATCAATTTTTATCCCATTTCTAGGTCTTGCGGTCACAGGGAGATGGTTAAGCCCCTGCTGGTGAACCTGAAGACAAAGATATCAGAAGACAAATAGACCTCCAGATAGGCTGAGGTTTTTGTTTGCCTGTTTTCTTGCCCTTTTCAAAGCACAATGCTTAAGTCACTATTTAATCCAATGTCACAATTTCGGGAAGCCTGAATCGTGAACTTTTAAGCATGTGAGACCGGTTATATTTTGTTTAGACTGTAGCTCTGTTTACCTATATGTCCTCTTCAGGTTTGCTCTCTATCCTGACATTAGACCACAAGCGTTTTTTCCTCAGGCGCAGTGAGTACAGAAGTTGGATGGGAAACTCGTAAGCAGTCAAAGTACTCCTCATCTTTTCTCACCCAAGGTTTTCTAAGCAAAAAACTGCTCTATACCAAGGTTTTGGACAGCTTTGGACAGTTACATGCTGAGGTTCTGCTAAGGTTGCCCTCCTCTCAAGCAACATTGGATTTCTTCACACTCCACTCCCTGCCCCAATTTCTAGCTCTCCCAAGCATGGAAACTGGGAAATGAAGGGAAAAAATGAGGCAGCCTGCCCTTTCAGAAGACATTTTCTAATGTCACTGTGTTTCCCTGCTCTCAGGCCGTAGTTGATGTTGTTCGTGTTTACAGGAAATGCCATGCGTAATTTGCAAAGCGAAAGCAGCTTACTATCTTGTTGGGGCTTGTCTGACTGGAAAGTGCTGTGCTGTGTGCTACTGGGTTCATGGGCTGGGCTAGCTGCCTCCCTGGTAGCGTGCCGCGCCAGTGGCTTAGAGAGGCCAGGGTGGGGAGCAAGGCCTGGGGAGAAGGTTGTGCAATACTTCTTCCAATATTGGTGTAGAAAAGTAAGGACAGCTTGCGGCCAGCGTGACCCCGTCACAAGGCCCTAGCTTAAAGAGTTGCCGTCTTACTGGAGGAAGCCATTTCTAGACCTTTCCTCACCTTATCCTCTTGTTTATTCGCCCCAGGGTGCAGCACAGGACCAAAGCCTTTTCCCTCTCCCCATCTCAGCCCAACAGCATGCTCCAGTTGCCCCTTGTAGGACTTTTAAGTGCCTCCATCTGTCTAAAAAAATTCCCACCTTCCATGTAGGACATTGCATTTCTGCTATCTGTACTGCCAGAAGCTGCTCCTAGTTTAAAGCATTCAAGCAAAAGCCCCCCACACTACTCCACACCAGCCAAAAGGATGGCTGAAAACTCCTGCAAAGATACGAGGAAGATCTGACTCGGTCCCCATCGAGCTCAACTGCAAAACTCTGAGGGATTTCCCTTCGCCAAGGCTCCTCTCTAGTGGCTAATATTTGCCTGTGTGTCTTGGACAAGTCTGTGTGCTTCGTGCTTTGTTGCAGACCTAGCTGGTTGCCCACACCAGGGGTGCCTTCCTCACCCAAGCTACTTGTACACCACCGGCCTGCTCCTCGCTGGTCTCGGGGCTCCTGCCATCTGCCCTCACCAAAGCCACTTTCACTCCATGCTTCTCCCGTCCCACACCCAGTGCCTCTTTGTTTCTGCTCATCTGGTAGCTTCAGATGCTCATCTCCTTCCTCTCTCTCTTCCTTTCATTCTCTTCCCTCTCAATATCAAGATGCTTTATCTATCCCTCCATTTTTACACAAGGGGTGTTTAGGCTTCCCTCATGTCTTCTCTGTCTTCTGCCCACTTTCATTCTGCACTTCCCTGGGGATTGGGCAGGAGAGTTCAAATGCCTCAGCAGAAAATGATGATGTGGAGGTGAAAAAAATCCCCAAACATGATTAAAAGGATGTCTACGCTGCAGTTAGGATAGTCTGGGTAGCGCATGTACCAACAGGGCAACGGGTGGGGATGATACAGGCTTTTGGACAGGGGGTCCTGGGCTGCCTGGCGTAGGAGGATACATCTTCCCTGTTGCAGCATTTAAGCTGTGGAGTTGATGGTAACTTCTCAAGCCTTGCAATAAGGTCTGCAGTCTGAATGCACTTGGCCGAGGGAGAGCATTAATGGTGCAGGGAGAGGCTCTCTACCACTGGAGTCACTTGAGCAGCCTCAGCTGAGCAGTGAAACATCCAAAGGAGCAGGTTCCCTAGGAAGGAGCCTTGGGACTCCTCCCCTGAGCCCACACCCCTCATACTGCTGATGCCTGCCACTTCTTCCAGGGTTTGGGTCTGAATTTGAAGATGTGCAGGCTGAGGAGACCAGGCGAGGCGCAGCACTCCTCCCAGTCTGGAATCAGAGCTGGGTTTGGCATTTGTGTGGACTTACACCTGGGCTGAGAGGACTCTGCCAGCCACTGTCTGGAAAGTAGCAGAGCCACACTGTTGAAAAGACTCATGTTTATCAGTCCCTCACAGGGCCATACAGTGTGCAGGCAGCTCTTAGAGACAGCTGGTGGCTGCTGAGCTCTCCGGGTAGTCCTGTTCATGCCATGGTCTTCCCAGAAACTGTGCACATCTGATTTTCCAATTCCTAAGCATCTCAGGAGCTCTCTCTGCTCTCTTCCTCCCTCCCTGCGTTTCCTTGAAATGCTCCACTCATTATTATAATCTAGGTTACACAAGGTAATTTCTTCCCAGTAAGTGCTAGTATGAAAATGGGGGGGAAACTGGGTAGGAGGTGGGAAGGAGGAGAGAGGTATGGTACAGTATCTCTTCAGCTCCTTGGTAGCTAACAGAAAGGCTCCTTGTTTCACAGTGTCATATCAGCCTAGTCAAGAGCTCCTACACCTTCTGTGAGCAGGGTGGGTGACACTGAAGCCAGCTGTGCCTTCAGCAAGCACTACCGGAAGAGTTAGAGTTGTGTTTCCTCCTCGTGCCCCAGAAGAAAGGTGGGGGTATTGGCTGAGAGTGATCCCCAGCCTGCATCATCTTTCAGCTGACAAACAACATCTTCAGTTTGCAGAAAAAAAAAAAAAAAATTCCACCCCTAAGAGGTGTCGAGGGAATAGCTCCGGATTTAAGAAATGTTGTGGCTGCTTTCGGTGTCTCTGCTTACTCTTCCCATTGCCTCTTGTCTGCTGTGGTTCCCAGGCCCACTGTGCCTTTTCCCAGCCACCGCAGGGCTGGCAAAGCTGGCAGAATTGCACAAGATGGGAACTGAAACAGTGGTGAGGAGAAGGAAGCAGAAGCCCCAATGTGTGCCTCGTAGCGTGGTTTAGCTGGCAAACTCTTTCCCCACAGAGGGTAATCCTGTTAAGTAACGCAGCGCCTTTTCTTTCCCTTGATCCCCGCCATCCCTGCTATAACTAGCTTTACTGGCTATCGACAGAGAACAGCAGGACCTGCCTCCGTGGGCAACCATTTTCCCACTGCTTCGTTTGCAGCCTGGAGGCTCAGCCCCCTCTGGGACCACCCCTGCGCCCCTTTTCTGCAGATTTTTTGCCTCCGTTTTTGGTACACTTCCAGTTTGTCCACTGGTTTAAGAGGACAGTCACAGGGAGGCTGGAGTACCACGATGACTACTTAACTCACTCCACATGGGATACATACACTGGGCAGTGCAACTCTTGTGTCTGATTTCTCTCAGACTCCGGACATCACAGTGAAGCTGCGCCGCCTAATCAGTCTGTCCTCACTGCATACTTATCTGTTTGGTTATCTCTTCCTCAATCAGTTATTTTATGTCTGATTTTAACAGTCGGGGCTGTGTCTCCTGTGAGCTGACACGCTGTAGTTTAAAGTTATGCTCTCCCGCACTCTCTTTCCCAGCCTGCTATCACTTCACATCAGCGTGTTCTGCGCTCCGCCTTAAAGCTCCCTGTCACTGCTGGGGTGCATGTACATGTACACACCATTATTAGTACTTAAAGACCTAGAACAGGAACAGGTCTCAGTGCCAGCATCTCTAAGGAATGATCCTGCTGGGGAGTCGATGCGGCTGAGCTCAAGAAAGATGTCAGGAAGGGAGTGTACCCCACCTGCAGGGGCTAGGGGACAGCCTGACTTTGCGTGGCACTGGCTGTTCCTGGCATTTCTTCCTGATCCTTGCAGAAAGGAAAAGATAAAAGAACATTTTGCACCTGTCCCAGCAGAACAGTTGATTTAATGCTCCCTGTTTTTCCCAGGGTGTAGCAACACAGGAACGTGGAGGAACATGGAGGGACATGGAGGCACTTGGAGGGATGTGGAGGGACATGGAAGAATGTGGGGGGATATAAGAGAACATGGAGGGACATGGAGGGCGTTGGGCATAGCAGGTGTGGGGCAGGTGGGGAGCAGCATCCCGTGAGCATGTAGCAGGAGGTACCTGGTGAAGAACCCCAAGTTGATCTGGGAAGAGGCAAGTTGCCCAAGGCTAATTTTGTGCTCCGCTTGCCAGGCTCATAGCAGGGAGAAGGCAGCTGGTGCTGTTTTGGCCACAGGCTTAGCATGTTTGTACCTCACCCACCGGCAGGAGGAAACCTGCCTCGCAAGTGTCGCACCCAGCTGACAGCCAGCTGTGCCAGCCCGCGGGGGATAAAATGGCGGTAGGAGGAATGGCAGGTGGTCAACACAAAGTGTGACGCCAGCTGTGCCAGGCTCCTGGGGCCTGGGGTGGAGGAGATGGTGACCATGGTGGGCCTCGGTCCCTGTCCCAGCTCTGCTCGCTGCCTGTGTGCTGGGCTTTGCCTTGTGGCAGGGGTGGGCCTGGCAGCGGGGCTGAACACTGGGACGTCCATCTCCACAGGGCCTCTGTGTTGCTTCTTCTCCAGCAAGCAAAGCACTGGGGGCTAGCAGGTAGCCTAAAGTTCCCTGTGGGGCTTCTGCACCGGGATGCGGGTGGACATGGGGGGACACGGAGGCCATGTCGAAGGTCCCAGTGGAACCTGAAAGCTCAGCATCTCTGATGGGGTTTTATGCAGAGACCCCCATTCCTGGGTCTTTTCTGTGATGTCAGGTGAGGATCAGTACCTGACCCCATCACCCTTTCCAGCAGAGCTTCCTTACCTAAACACTGTTTTCAACCAAAATTTTGAAATAGCTATGGTAGAGATAGTGGTGAAATGTCTGCAGCCAAACTGCTCAGCAGGCTGCAGACATCAGTGTGGTTGGTTGGGACCGGCTCTGCCTGGCACACCAACCCTAGCAGAAACAGGTCTGGGAGCCACCTGTGTAGCTGGGCTACTTTTAGGGCTGTCTCTGCAAAGTTAAAGCAATATCCTAGAGTAAATGGAGATTTCTCATAAGAATGTGAGCAAATCTATGTTTCATTGTCTTCCGTTATTTTAACCATAATCTTTCTTTGACTTGGTCTGATAACTGTGGCATTTGTGACACGTCAAATGCCTCGGACTTGCTTGTTCCCAGCTTGCCATAGCACACAGCACACAAAAAAACCCCTGGGTATGAGCTTTGTCTCTCCCTTTGGCTTCATTTAAAAAATTATAGATCATATTAGGTTGTGCTTCTACTTCCATGAAGGATTTAGGTGTGGAGTTTTTTTCCCAGCCAATAAATCCATTCGTACCAAGCCCTCAGTTTGGGTCAATACCCAAATATTTTCTTTCAGTCTCTCTCAGCCATAACTATCTCAGGTACTTCCAGTTTTGCTCAGTTGAGAGTCTCCTTGTAGCTGGAAATATGTCCTCTGATTCTTCAGTTGCTCTGGCCACACTCTCTCCACTGCGTACCTGCTCTTAATGAGCCCAGATATTTGAAATGTCTTTCATCTTATCCTAGTTACTTTTTTTGCTTGGTTCAGTTACAAACTCTGTCTTCTTCCAGATTCTCTTGTTATCTGTTTGTCTAATTCTTGTAGTCCTTCCCCAGTTGTGGAAGTGAGACTTATTCACAGAATAATAGAATCACAGAACGGTTTGTGTTGGAAGGGACCTTTAAAGATCATCTAGTCCAATCCCCTTGCCACAGGCAGGGACATCTTTCTCTAGATCAGGTTGCTCAAAGACCCATCCAACTTGGCCTTGCATACTTCCAATGGTAGGGCATCCACATCGTCTTTTGGTGTCTTTGGGTTTCTTAGGAGGGCAGGTAAGAGCAGACCCAAAGTCATTTCACTCATACCATGTCATCCAGGTACAAGGCACATCCAGCCTAGAAGCAGTGTCACTCTGCAGGCAGCGCTGTGCCCTAGCTAGTACACCCTGTCCAACCTGGGGGAAAGCCTGCCATTTGGCTCTGTACCCACCTGGCAGTGGATGCAACCAAGCTGTGAGTCCTGTACAAAACCTGCGTCTTGGCCTGCCTTTATCAGTTCTCTGCACTTGGTGCAGCTGGGCCCTCCACTGAACCAGAGAGCCTGTGATTTGCCAGGATGAAATACGTGTGAGTATGTGTCTGCGGAGAGGAGGGGAAATGCTATCTTTTTTAGTTGAAAACCCCGTTCATCTGGGCATTTTATTAGGTGTTTCAGGACCAAGAGTTTTGTGAAGGTCAACGGAGCGGTGTCCTGCTATTGATACTCTTGCAGGCTACCTCCACGCTTGCAGTTGCACAGGAGACAGACAATCTCTTCTCCCTTTGGCTAAGCCTGTCTGAACGGGAGGGGTTTTGCATGTCTCTGAAGGAGGGAGCTTAATTCTTCCCCATGACCTGCTTCAAGCAAAGCTACAGCAACCAAATGGACCATGCTGTGTGAAACGCAAAGTCACGCTAGTGTGAGTCAAACATCCCCCTCTGGTGCTGGAGAGCTCAGCTAAAGAACAAAACAAAGGCAAATACATCAGCAGCTGAAAGCGGGTGATCTTTTGCTTTCTTCATGGCAACAGCCCAGCGGACTCTGACTGAGATCAAAAAGGAACATATCACCTGGAGGTCCGGGGAGAAGCAAAGAGATGGTGAATCCTCCCACCGCTTCTATCATCAAAGGCTTCAGTAGGTTTCTTTCCATGTGTTTTTTCATAGCTAGCTTCAGTGAGAGCAACCGTTCAAAAGGGACATTAGGTATAGCTTCTGTTGGCTGAACCAATTAAAATTACCCTTCAATGTCACCAGGAGCACGCACGCACAAAAGGGAAATTCAAGGACAAAAAGAGAAACAAACAGAGAGTCCCACCTAGGGAACTGGCTAGTTTACAGGTACCGGTAATGGGACTATACTGCCGCGCTTCAAGGTCACAAGTTTGACTTCAGATAAGGTTAGAAACAGCTAAGAATTTTTAATGGTGTCTGTTTAGTGGCCTACATGAAGTTAATGGATAGCCTCTTGTAGCTGTTTAATTTAACTAGGTAACTGCTGTATGTTTAGTAAAAATCCCCAAATAAAACTATTAAAATTGTTGATGGGTTTGGAAATTGATAACACAGTTCACAGAGGTTTTATGCAGTGATGTATTGAATCATGATGCATTCACAGCTCTTTGCTCCTGAACTTTTGTCTTTTTTGTTGAGTTGGATCATAGAGTTTTAGGGCAGAGATGTTGGCAAAGGATGTTTTGTGCGTTTGCGACACATCAAAATAAAAAAAATTATTTTCCAGTAAAGCATGGCTACCGTCACAGGATAGCAGCAACATTCAAATGCTGGCCATCTCTGTTACAACTTACTGAGAACACCTTGTCTGGAAATATGCAGCTGCTTTATGTTCTGTAGCTTTAGGTTGGGAGAAACTGGAGCTCCTGGTGTAGGACTGTGTCAGAACTCGGATGAGTCCTATGGTGCTAAGTTCTGGTTTTGCAGAGCTCTCTGTATTAAAGGTGAAAGCATCAGCAACGTTCAGTTTGGGTTTCTGCTGATATTTTTACTTATTGTAAAATACTTCCCAAACTCCTGTACTGCGGTGAACTTTTTGTTTGTGTGTTTTTGGTCCACTTTGCGTAACAGAAGTTACACACACCAATAATATCGGCAACAATGCAAAGACAGACCAAAACCAGATCTGTCAAATCTTTCATTTCTATAAAGTGAGGTGAAAGAAGAGACTAAAAAGGTTGGTCTCTAGTTTCTTGTGATCATATATTTTCATCAACAAGGTACCCAAAATCCATTGTTAACTAAAGTGATAATATCTGGTAATAAAGGTACCTCCTGAGTACCAGGGAGAGGCTTGTAGGATTAGTTAATTCTAGGTCCTTGGAAGTGTTTTGATTATTTGCTCTTTGCAACACTGGAAACAAAACAGTGCTATAGTTTGTTGCTGTAGCTGCGGTCCTGACACCTTGTCCCATGTACATACCAGGCATCCTGTGTGAATCCTGGAGAAGCTGCAGTCCAAAGCCACTGCTAGTGAGCAGAAAACACACTGGTAGGTGGCAGAGACAGAGTTCACTGGCTGCGCTTTGGAAAATGCTGTAGGTTATTTTTGTTTATTGCCTGGAATAGTGCAAGTAGATCAGAATTTAAACCTGGGGACTCTTGGACAATTTCCCCATGAGAGCTGCGTCTGTATAGAGAGAGTGTTATAACACACTTTTTTTTCCTTGGGAAAGGGATAATATCCCCTTGGCAACTAAAATGGAACAATAATATTAGGCAAGTGTTTGCAGTTGCCTTTCAGCGCACATTAGCATCTGGAAACAAGAGAGGGAAAAGTAAGCATTAAATGGGTAAGCAATTAGGAAGATAGAAACATGGCAGAGGGAGAGCAGTATATTTCAAAGCTGTAGTTATTTCATAAAAGGACTGAGAAAGGTAGGGTCATTACTTGTTATCTATATGCAAATGCAAGGAGTACTCTTTGAAATAATGCTGTAATTGCAATTTTCTCATTATCCTTGTTACATTAGAGGAGGGAAAAGAGACATGGGGGTACAAAGCTTTTAATTTCAGGTTGAAAGCATATGTTTAAGTGAGAAGCTTAGGAAGGTCTTTGTCTGTGGGCTACTTCTGATGTGACCATTGAATATGAGGTATTCGCCCCTTTCTCCATGGTGTGGGCCATTGTCTGAGATAAGACACTAATTTGGCTTAGGGTTTGTGGTAGAACCCAGCCAGTGACTGTCTCTGTGAACGCCATGCCTGGCTGGCTCTCTGCTCAGTGCCTTCTCCTGGGTTGGGAAGGAAACAAACAAGGAGCACAGCTGCCTCCTTGGCATCTCTGTGTGAAACGAGGTTGGGGATCATCTTCATCTGGAGCTAGGGGGAGAGCTCCAGCAGGAATAAGGTGTCTTGTATAGCAAGCCCTGGACTCTGATTGTCATTCAGCTCAGAAATAGCCCCTGCAAGACTCCCACTAACATTAACATTTTGCCCCTTGCTTTAACTGAAGGCTGTTGGGATCCATGAGGCCCTGGCCTAGAGCTTTTGTAGTCAGATGGGAGAGCTGGGCCCCAGTCTGCTTCATGCCATGCTGTCCCTTGCAGAACTGTGGCCTTTAGCTCAGCTCTGTCGGCCATCCCTGAGTGCTTGGTAGCTCCCCACGAGCCTTGCTGGCTGCTGCAAACCTCAGATTTTCACCCATGCCAAATTCACAGTGGCTCCTCACCATGAGGCCCAAGTGTCACTGCCCTGCTCTCCGAGGTGGTACCTCCCCTTGGACAAGGGTATGAAAGGGTGATGTCTCCAGCAACATGCAGAGAAGGGCTGGAACACTAATCACACTGCAGTTGAAGAAGGAAACTACTATTATGATGCCAAAGTAAGCAGCTAAAATATGAAAGTCAAGCAACTCAGTCACATTAGAGTTTGACATAAGGACAGGATGGTGCCAATCAGACACAATTCCTTTTTATTTTTTTCCTTGGTGGTTCTAATTTTTTCCTGCCTTTTGCATCTTTTTGCTTGGAAACATTAGCTGTTTTGAAGGTCAAAGCTCTAAGAGGCAGAACCAGCAGTGAAATAAATAATTTCAGGGTGATGCTTTGTTGCCCACTCCTAATGCTAAGAACTCTTGATGTAAAAATTCCAAAAAGTCACAGTTCAAGCAGCCATTGGAGGTCCAGTTTGTCCTCTGGTGATTTTGTTTCTCAGGATTCCTATCTGCGTGTACTCATATTTACACATTGTTTTATGCACCCAGAAGAGCTAACTTCCTCCCTTTTCTTCCTCCCCAGATGAATGCTATGGTTTTATGTAGGTATGAGTGACACTTGTGACAGATGAGCTGACAAAACACGGCAAAATCATGGGAGCCTGCAACACCAACAGTCATGTTGGTGTTTCCATGTCCCTGCTGAGGATGGGGGATATTTTGCCATCACTCTTCCTACGTATACAGTCTTAATGCATTCAGAGGCACTAAACTTCTAGTGAAGTGATCTTCAAGCGTTGTGTTGTCATGACAGGAGGAAGTTGGACTCGGTTCTCATACCACATGGACCCTGTAGCAGAACTGCAGTATGGCCTTTTTCACATACTGCTCCCTAGCTGGAGACGTCTTTTTCCTAAGTGGCTTGCAATTGCAAAAAAAATGGCCTTTTCCCTGTACTGTCAGGATAAATTCCGGCAATCCATACCATACCTTTCTATGTGCTCATCTGCTAGCTACAGAGAAAGTGCTACACAATCATGCATAATTCATTACTCTTAATTAAAATGTAAATTTATTGTCAGTCTTTTGGGGTAATTAAAGCACCATTGTAGGAACAGGTTAAGGTCTGTATCTGGAGTTCCTTTTGCTAAAATAAACACATAACACTTTATGCTCTTTGAAGTGGTGCAATTGATTGCTGTGTGGGACAGAACTGAACTTCTAGGGGAGGCCAATCAGTCGGTGTGTGTCTAATATTCAACAGAGTGTGAATCCACTTTGCTATAAAGTGAACTAGCTTACTCTCTTGGCGTTAGATGCCTGCATTTTGGACTTGGCACAGACAGGAAGGATTATTTATAGGTATATTTCTCCACCCCCCAAAAAAATCTGGACTATTTTATTGGCCTCAAGCTGTTCTTCAGGAGCCTTCAGAAGGACGTTTGATGGATTGCTGTGCTTACTGTAAACATATGACTTACCAGAGCGTCTTGCAGGTTAGGCTTCATTCTTTATAGACCTGGAAGCTTCACATGCAGATGGCTATCCATTAAATGAATGATTAAGTACATGAAAAAAAAAGTATATTCCACAAGGATAGGGTAATAACAGAGTACTCAGCGGGGGACTTATTTGTAATTGTTAGTGTTTCCCCCTCTCCTCCCTCAAAGTAATAAAATCCTTAAATTAAAAAAGGATGTAGAGAAGGTGCTCTTGGGGTTGTGCATGAAGTGCAAAGAGCTCTTCATGAAGGAAAACTGGGGCTATGCATGGGTAGAGAGAGGGAGAAAATTCCAAGCTCCGCTGTACAAAGAGTCATAGGGATTAGGAGTTTTTCACCAGCAGGCTTTTGGTTACTTTTGCCTTCTTAGAAAAACATGACCTCTCCTCTTTCTCTCTCTCTCCTGTGGACAGGCAGACAGAAGGTCATTTCAGCTCTCAGAGAGCTTGATACCGAACAGAAGTCTCTTGGACATGGAAGGAAAATGCTTTGCTTTGCCATTCCCCAAAGTCACATTATTCTTATGTTCATTCTACACACGGCTTTCTTGGAAGGTCTGGGATTCATTACCTGCCTTCTGCCCTAACCTTTTGGCTTCAGAAATATGCAGACAGTTTCAAGATAAGCTCCTCCAGCCAAACCGTGACATGAAACCACAGTTGGCTGAGAGGCAGACAGGTTGTGTGGATGGCTCCCGGTGACCCCCAGTCCGTCCCCATCCCAGAAGCTCTGCCCCAGCGCCAGCAGCCCTCGGCCAAGCAGGGCGAGGAGACCCAGGGCAGGAGTGGACCACCAGCTGCCTTGAGTACCTCGCTGGTTTGCAGCACAGGAACAATTTTCACAGCACTGGAGGAGCCAGCTTGCGGCCATCCCCAGATTGCAGTGGACTGGAGGAAGCAGTCTGACATTTATTTTCTAGGCCATGTTTTGACAGAGTCCCAGGAGCCCCATTTAAATTAGGTTTTCTGTCATTGTCCTGTTAATGCATGCCACAGGATGGGGGATCTGCAAGAGGTCCTTTGCAGCAGGAGACATCCAGAGCTGCCTCCTTTCTCAGTCTCACCCAGGTCTCAGGCTTTGGGCAGCCGAGAGAGGGTCCGAGCAGACATTCTGGGGCACGTGTGGACACAAGGGTGTTAGGGGCAGGGGGGAGGAATGGCACGTCAGCAGCAGGGCCCTCGCTCAATGTCAGAGGCTCGTTTGAAAGTCGGTCGCTGAAGCGGTCTGACGTCAGCTCTGTCGCTGTAGGAAGTATCGAGTTAAACTGATAATTATCTACAGCACGTGTACGAATTACAAACCTTTTGATGTTCAGGCTCATATGTTTTGAGTTAGCCAGCACATCTTAATCAGATTTTCTTTCCTTTTTAAATGAAGATTCGAAGCTCTCTTATCTCCCATTGCCTTCCCCTCCTTTGAACATTTACTTCACTGAAATTTTCTCAGACACAGCCTTTCCTCAGCCAAGTCCCACCAGCTCCCATCCACAAAGCCAGCTCAGCAAGGTAAAATGGCAAGTGCTGTTGGATGTGCAGTAATAGGTTTGATACGGCTCAAAAACAAGGAGCACTTTGTCTGTCACTGCTTTTCTTTCTGCAATAATGAAATGTATTTATCAATGCCACTGGGTAGTGGAAGGGAGAGAAAGAAAGAGAAAAAAAAAGACCCTCAAAAGAGACTCTGGTTAGTTCAATAAAAGCTTGGATATTATGCCTTCCTTGAGCGTGAGCAATTTCCATACTGGTGCAGGGAGTCTCCAGAAAGCAAATGCTAAAACTCATCAGCTCTGCTTGCAAAATTCAGTGTCTTTGTCCTAACCACAAACACTTCACCAGCACCCCACCCGCCACAAAACACAATAGCTCATTCCCTCTATGGCTCTCCAAGTTTTTCACAGATATTAGTCAACGTTTTCGTATTATTATTACAGCTTTACTTTATTACTCTCCATTTTTTAATAAAAATAAAACACTCTTCCTGCTTTGGCCCAGTTTTTTTTTTTATTATTTATAACCCAATCTGTTTCAATAGCTGCTTTTATGACTGAATTAAGGAAAAAAATATGGATGTATTTGGCTCATTTCAGAATCGTTTCTGAAATGTTATTTCATCACTTTTGATGGCCTGCATCCCCCTGGGGATTCAGGTGTTGGTCAGCATTACCTGACCTTGCTATAGCTTGGTCCCGGACAGCAAGCTTTCCCGCTGCAGCATACTGCAACTCCCCTTGTCCCTCTACCACTTGTATCATGCATGTAGTCATATGTTCCCTTCCTCCCCTGCACGAGACTGGATGGGATCTCCACAGCCACTGAGCTCAGGTCTCAGCTATGGTCATGACTGTCTCCTACCACCTTTTCCATAAACTTTGTGAGCTCCAAAGTTAGGGATTTGCTTCCCACCCCTGCCAGGAGGCACCTGCCAGCCTTGGAGGCTGGTGCCTGCAATGGCCACTGCCATCAATGCGATGGCACCTTCTCCCTGTTCCCAGCCTCAGGACGGCACATGCCTCTCTGCTCTGCGGGATGAGGAGCAGCTGAAGGTCGTGTCCTGCCCGGTGCTCGTCCTGAGGTCCCTGCAATCCTCACAAGCCATTCACATGGCCTGGGAGAGGCCTGGGCAGAGTCCCAGCATCTGGGGGACGGTGACTGAGCACATGCAATGGCTTGGCGGGATTATGTCACAGCCATGCTGGAGTAATCTCTTAGGTGGATTACTCCCAAAGTCACAGCGAGAGTGTGCCATTTCAAGAGTCTTGGACAAAGTGCTCACGGGGCTGTTTCTCTGCCTGCCCACCGAGAGCCGAAGGGTTAGATAAAAGCCACACACTGCTCAGCCTCCTGAAGACGTGCAGTGCAGGCCTGCCCTTTACTGGGGGGAATGAGAGGCTGATTTTTGGAGCTGAGAAGAGCTTTCAGAGCATGGCTGCATTTCATAAGGCTCCCAAGCCCTCCGAACGGCGTTGTCAAGGGAGCAGGCAGTGAGCTGACAACTTTTGGGTCAGTCCCAGAACAGCTTGCCAGGGAAGCCTATCAAGCCCCAGTAATCGGGTTTGATTTAAATCTTTCTCCTTCTCATCACCCTTTCTGGATTAAGTCATCTCCACTAAATAAGAGAGAGGCTGCCTCAGAAGAGTCAGAGCCACGCTCTTGCATGGGTGTTGGGGAGAGGAAGGGAAAGGTAGGTGAGTCACTGTCACTTTTGGATTTTAACATCTCCATCCCAATTCTGCTGCTCCGTCGGAGTCACAAGATGACGATAATGTAGAAACCAGCAGCTTTTGAACCCACTTATTCTCTGCCAGTCAGCTTTACGGTTAATGTATAGAGCTATTTCAGTGGGCTCTCAGGAGGCATGCTGGTTGCAGTGGGGTTTGTGACACCCTGCAAACCCTGACACTTTGGGGTTGCACGTACCAAGGCAGGCTGTTTCACAGGCTATTTTTTCTTCATTTCACCCGCTGTTTCTCACACTGAAAAAATGCAGCTCTTTACCTGAGGCTACAAGCTAGCACAGGCTTCCCTTGTCAGCAAGCAGCACCCTAGTTGGCAATACAATGCTCTCGGTGTGCTGCACGGGCGGGAGCACATGGGGGAGCTGGCAGGGCAACCCGGTCCTGGTCTGTTCTTTCAGTGTGTCCCATTGCTATGACAGAAGAGAAAAACGTCAGCGCGGTGTTGCCTTGCTCACAGCCTCGGAGGAGCAGGAGGGTGGGTGGGAAAGGTTATGGCAGCAAAGAGAAACAGATGGCAAAAACTAGCTGAAAAAGTCAATAAGCACCACCTTTGCAGTTGGTGCCGCTCAGAGAAGAGTGGTCCTGCGGCATCAAGGTGAAAGAAAGGGGATCTAAACTGCCCAGGTATTGTGGAATGGGGGAAAAGGGAGGCTTTCTTTGCAACATGGAGGAGAAGGGGAGGGTTTTTTCTTCCCAGCTCAGTGCTCACCCTGTGAGCGTGAGAAGGAGGAGGTTGCTGTATGCAACGCATGTGATCTTGCAGAGTAAGAAGGATCACTGAACGGGTGACGCAGGAAAAGGAGGATTACTCTGCATGTGATGGCAGAAGGAGGATAGAGGAGCATTCTTGCAAGGGGTGTAAGGATGGGGATTACTAAGGGATTTTCTTGGGGATTCTAGGTATAACGAAGAAAGTCCACCTCTACCTTACACCTGGGGCCTCTGAAAGGGCAAGTGAAGTGACATCAGATGCTATCTCATATATGTTAAAGTCCTGATGGCTTTCTGTCACCCTTTGAAGTATTTGCTGCTTACCCGGTTGACCTAACTATTGCCAGGTTTCACTGACTATTTCACAGAGCCAATGCCATTTCCAAATCTCTAGTCGAAGAGAAGAAAAGGAGGCCATCTTTGTGTAAGCTGAGTGTCTGTCTCTGCTGGAATAACTTAAACAGTTTAGCCACTTCCTCCTTTATAGTCAAAACGCAACTTCCCATCCACACAAGATTTCGTAAACAAAAGCGTGAGCAGTACAGAGAGGCTGACACACCTCAGGGCAAGAGGCTCTAAAACCTGCTGAGTTAATGGGAAGATGCTTCCATTCATTTCAGCGGGAGTCCTTCAAATGCACTGAACAGACCGGAAGCAATGCCCTTTTGTGCTCGTGCACCATCAGGCCAGTGTTGCTGCTTTGTAACAAGCTGAAAAAAAATTCACAAATTCACATACACACAAAAATAAGAGAATATGGTTACGGAGGCCATACCCAGCAGGCTCACATCTCCAGTGGCAGGAGAAGGTGAGGTGGGAAATTCACTATAACTGTGACAGCGACTTCTTTAATAGTAATAACAAAGTTCTACAGCTGGAAGAGGAAGGCTAAAGTCTGGCTGCAAGTGAGTCTTTAGGAGCAGCAGCGTCTGTGAACAGTCCAGCAAAAATTGTTGAGTTTTGGCTGAGTTATGAAGTTTGGACAATGAATAATTGCTGCTGTTTACCTAACACCCACGCACAAACCATAAACGTTTGGCTCTTTGACCTTAGCCATGACCACAATAGATGCTCTTCGTGTCCCCTCTGTTACACCGCTCCCTTCCAGCTGTCTCAGCAAGGCTGGTCTGGGCAAGGGAGAGAAGTGCTGCAAGTGGTACCAACGGCAGGAATAAGGATAGACGCAGCTCGAGGAGGGGAAGCACAGCTGGTAAGGGGCCAGCCTGCAGGGAGCAAAAGGGGAAACCAAGACCTGAGGACGAGAAGAGGACGAAGACGAGAACAGAAAGGATAACTGCAGGCAGGGAGGCTAAGCTGTTTGCTAGAGCAGAGGTAAGAGCAGCCTTTGTGTTGTACGTGCAGACTGTTTGCTATCTTGTACATCCTTTCGTAGAGGACATAGCACAATGCATGTGACGACAGTTGTCCTGGCAGAGCAAGAGACAGAAAATTAGCAAACGCTGAAGGGGAATTACCAATAGAGGGTCAAATACCAGGAGGGAAAGAATGGGCAAAGCGAGCTAGGAGAAAAAGGGAATAGCTGCAATTAAAATAAAAAAGCTTTAACAGAAAAAAAAAAAAAAGTTTCATTCTTCGTAAGGGTAAGGCTTATTTTCCCCAGTGCTTTCCCTTGTCCCCACTGCACATCTTCTTTCACGTTCTGCCCAGTCTTTGTTCTTCCCTGCACCCAACCCTCCCCCTCTCCAGGTCCCAGCCCTTGCCTAAAGCCCCTAACTGTGCCCTGCTTACCATTTCCACTCTATCTCCTCATCCAGCATCCCCTCCATCCTTGTCCATCCTCCCTTCCTGTGCCCCCAGCCTCCTCCAGCCCGGCACCTCTGCCCACCCCAGGCCATGTCCCTGCCAGGAGCTACCCCTGCCTGCTCTGCCTTGTTTCCCAAGAGCTGGTCCGTGTCCCTGTTGCTCTGGCCTTTCCTCCTCAGCCCTGCTCTGGCTCCTGCAGAACCTCTCAGTCCTTTGTGCCTCTGGGTTTCCAAACTGAGGCTGCTGTGAATACGGAGGGGTGTTTTCCCTGTTTGCACAGAGCTGCAGAAACCCAAGTCTGCTGGTACGTGGAGCTCTAGGGGGGAGTTCAGCACCCTCATTCCCTTGGGTGTGCCTGTCACTGTGGTGATTGACACCCACCGGTACGACTGACCTGGAGGAAGACGGCCACCACCTGCATTGCCAGGTCCACTACCTGCTGTAGCAGCACGTGGCTTTCCTGTGGAAGCACCCATGCCAAGCCTCAGCCAAGCTCGAACCCATGCTAAGTCTCTTCCCGAACCGTGAGCATGTGCTGCCTGTGCGTCTGTCCTTGGCCCAGCGGGCAGCAGCCGGTGGATCCCCCCTTGCCCTCTGCAAGGAGCTGTGGAGCGGGGGTGCAGGGCTCAGCAGCTCTGATACAGCCATCCCTGCAGCCAAAGGCGGAGATAGCCACCTCCCAACTCACAGGCCACTTTTTGCAAGGAGCCCAGGGACCTTGCATCAGACAAGGGGTCCTGGCAAAGCACTTGACCTCTTTTTCCCTCTGGGAGCTGGTGGAAGGGGCGCAGCGGCCCCGAGGACCCTCATCCCCATGGTGCAGCAGCACAGGGCACACCGGGACAGGCAGGCAGCTCCATGGCAGCAGGGGGTGAGGTGCCAGCAGCACAGATGACAGCAGGATTATCCCCCTGCCTACCAGCAAGGGTGAAACTGGGCAGCCGGGAAGCAAGCGAACCCTGACTGGTGGCCACTGCTGCAGCAGGCGAGCATGCTTATTTTTAAAACTAAGCAGAAAGGAAATGTACCATCCCCACGTCTTGCAGATGAGGAGCTGCCCAGGTCCAAGCTGTGTTTTGGGACCCTGGGAATGTCAATTTACTGTTTCACAGTAGTATCCAGCTGAGACTGAGCAGATCGGGTTTTACTCTGCCTTTACTCCTCCTCACAGAGCAGTTGCCCTCCACTGCTGCCTGTGGGAGAGGGAAGGTCAGACTGGCTGGGCACCTCTTTCCCGGAGCCATGACCCAAAGCTGCGGTGGCTGGACAGGAACCAGGGGAGGGGTTTTGAAAAGCGGCCAGGAGAGAAATAGGCCCTTCTTTCCATCCTCATTGCTTGTGAGGAAAACCACAGGCAGGTCCATAGCACGGCGTGGTGGGACCTGGGCAGCAGGAAGCCCAGCAGGAGTGACCACCTGAGCACTACCTGGCTCTCCAGCAGGCTTGGCAATGAGCTCTGTTGCCGTGGCTCTGCTGCGACTCGTTCCCACACTAGCCAGTTTAATGCCCACCTGGGTATTATGTATTAGTGCTTCAATTATAGCACAAACAATCAGGCTGAGCCATGTAAGGTAAGGAAACTTTCGTTTGCAGCCCTGGATAAAACACCTGCCTTAGCCAATTTGCAAGAGGGCTTGCAGGGGACGGTATAGCTTTCCTTCACTCTGCGCATCGACTAGAAGCAAAAAAAAATATCTTTTTAGGTGCTGGTACCATGAATAGCAGAGAGATACAAGGAGCAGGAAGCCTAAGCCCCCACCAACCTCTTTTTGTTTACCCCTAAAAAGAAACTCCTGCCCTTCAGGCTGTAAGCAGACTCTCATGTCAAAGGACCAAAACCACACAAGCTCTGCTCAAACAAATCTCAGGTGATGGCTACAAATACACTTCTGTGCGAGGATGTGCTCCAGCATTTGGCCAACGATGTTAGATAAAGAGGTAATTCTGTTAACAGTAAGAAGTGTAGGTAATTTGTTGTGGGAATTTGGGATTGTAGCCACAGTGGCTAGAACAGAGACTCTGAACCATCCCTGCTTAATTAGAAACATAGCTCGGTTTTGTTGAGGCAGGTAGCTTCTTTGATGTCTGCTAATGGACTAAATTGTGTTTGTTTAGACCGGATTTTTGGCCTCCCTCACTGCTGGGAATAAGAACTAGATTGGGCCCTGCCACAAGCAGCTATCTCTCCCAGTAACTCGTTCAGGGACTAGAGTTGTTGCAGCCTGCCAGCATGCTCTGGCTGCTGGGCATGTATTTCCCATTACAGATTCCTCGTTTATGACACTTAGCCAGAACTTGGTCTGAGCCCATATCTTGATCCTACAGCCTGGGGATGACCACACAACTCTGGGAGAATCAAGGCGCTCAGCCTCTTTGAAGGTCTTAGCTCCAGCTGCCCAAGCTTGAGCACTGGCACCTTCAAAAGAGCACCTGTGTCTTATTAAAGAGAAAAAAAAAAAAACCAAACCCACAAAGAAAATGGCAGATGCTGGAGCATTGCTCCGTGCTGCATCCCGCTGAGGTGTGTCCCATGCTGTCACAGGCGTTTCTGATGAAAAATTGAAGCTGAAGTGATGAAGTGAAAACACCTGCCAGCCAAGAAATGTTAAAGCACCCGTATTTACCTGCATTTGGGGCCAGGGTCATTTATTTTCCTGGCTGCCTGCTGGGTTGTCCTTCTGTGTGACCACTGCCTTTGAGGTGCTCGGTACCCGCTGGCTCTGTGGCTCTCCTGGCTCCACCTGGCCCGAGGTAAAAAGAAAGAAATGGGGAGATTTCAGAAACTCACCTCCCCTGGTCTGAGAGGAGCTGACAAAAGTCAGCTGCAGAGCCAGGAGCTGAACATTTCCCTTCGTCCCTCTTGTTTCCTTTAGCTACTGTGTTGAGTGATGTTATTAGGCTTGTTGCTCCCAAAAGCATCACTTTTAGGACCAGCTCCAGAATGACTGCGAAATAAAGGCAGCTTACGATCCAGGCATAATTCCTAAGGTTTCTAACCCTATCAGAGTGGTTGAATAATGAGAGTGAGAGGCAGAAACCATCTGGAACAAATCTTTCAGCCTCCAGCATGCAGTGTTTTGGTACTCCCCTGTGACCTGCAAGCCTGTCCAGAGCTACTTCACCTACCCAAAGCCAGGACATCGTTACGGGTGGGAAAGCTGTGCTTTCCTCCTGCAGCTGAACAGCCCTGCTGCATGAGAAGAGATTTTAGAAGAGGTGCAGACACAGTCCATCAGCAAGTTTTTCAGTCCAAGGGCTTCACGGGATATTCTCTTCACCTTCTGCCAGGAACTGTGTGCAAAAACACAGAGAAATCTCCTGGTTTCCAGATACTGTCCAGGAAAATTAGAAAGGCTCAGTCTAAACTGTGTCCAGGGGAAAACCACGCTAACAACCACTCAACAAGGCTGAATGTCCTTGGCAGCTATTAATTATTATCAGTCTTTTACTTCAGTAAAGTGTGTGAGAGGCTTTCAGATGTAGCATTCCACAATCCCCGAGCAAGCTGTTATTGATTTGGCACAAAAAAAAAATGAGGGTGATAAGCTTGTGTTTGGAGTGGGCTGGAAGGACATGAATAAAACCCTACAGTCAGGAGAGTATGTGCTTGTTTTGAAGGACGTGTTACTTTTTGCTTGTTCAGTTTAACCATTCCTTCCCGTCAAGGTCTCTATCCTACTTCTGGGAGGTGATTGATTGATGGAGAGGAAGCCTACTTTTGACGTACTTCATGGAGGAAACTAGAATTAGTGGTTACTGCATGCTGGCCAAGCATTTATGGATTTAGATTCAGTCCTTTTTTATAACCATTTTCTGAGAGCCCTTGACAAAGTTTGTCCTGTATGTTTTTCCATTGGTTCCCAGGATCCTTAGTGGTGGGATGGAAACATGCTGCAGCTGTACAGAAATGCGTGAGGCTGTTGGATCTCTAATAGGACAAAAAGCAGGGATCTTAATAGCTGTTATCCTGAAGATCCTTGGTCTTTGGCACTATGGTATGTCTCACAATTTCCTAGCATGGTGGAAAATCGAGCCACTCCATTTGCACAATAGCCTAAGCCAACCTTGCGATTTGCCTTTAATTTGCAGTTTGCCTCCTGCTCTCCCCTTCTTCTTTCCCTCCTCCTTTTGTATTCCTCATTCGCACAGTAATCAGAGGTGGGTTAACATAATGCAACTGTGATTCAGGTTTCAATAACTGCCACCATCTGTGATGAATCAGAGGAAATGCAGCGGGGAGGAATGGCTCAAAAGGAGGTGATTTTCCCTTTAGAGATTTTAAGCAGGAGGGATTCACACAGACTACTTCAGGCAGTCAGCTGGGATGCCTGTACATTTAGGGGGGGCAAGCTCCCCGAGTAGCTGATGGACAGAAGCAGATACCTCCAGATGTGATTGAAAGCTGCTGTGCAAGATAGTTAAGGTTGCAAGATAGGAAACCTGCTCATCCTCCTCCTCCCTGGCACTGGCCTGGTCCATCACGTGCACATCATGTAAAGACAGTATCTACGCTAACAAATTGATTAGTGCCAGAGAATATCCATGGGCACTGGCTGCTACTGGTACGTCCCCACTGCTGGTACATCCACACTATCAGGAGGGTCCCTGGCATGCTTTTGGCCTGGATCCACTGGGATTCTCCCCAGAAATTCTCCCGGGGGGGGTGGGAGTTGGTGGGAGCCAGCGGCCATTTCCATCAGGCATTTTGCAGAGTTGTGGGATGCACCAGCCTGGCTGTGGGCTGCTCCCCATCAGCTGCCTGGGGAAGGGTCTCAGGCAAGTTTAATGTCCTAGTGCAGACACAGCCTATTTCTCTGGGGTTTCTCTTTGCTTTCTTCCTCTCCTGTGCCACAAGAGCCCTGCACATGCCCAGCAGATGGCACTCCACCATGGTTTTACGCTGAAAAGCCCCTCATAAATAACCTGGTGCCATGTCTGGGGGAGCAGGGTGGTGGGCCAGGGCTGTCCTGCTCATCAAGACCCTGCAGGGAGACGTCTGCTGCCGTCATGCCCGGGGAAAGCCATGCTAAGTCTGGGTATGCATTTGGAGGAGTTTGAACAAAATTACTTCATTCATATACATATGCATATATATATATGCAAACCTACCTACCTCTCCCTCTCTATATATATCTATCTGACAGGTGCAAACCTGCTAGCCATTGGTAGAACACCTTCAGAGCATGAAGGGCCAGAGAAGGCAGAGGGTGCTCAGCATTTCAGAACGTCCAAGGGTGGCTGTGTGCTTGCAATATGGTAACGCTCAGAGGCTTCAAGTGAGATCAAGGCTTAGTCATACCAGACCTTGTGCACAACCACCACAAGGGACAGGGACAGATTTTAGTCCGCATTGATATGGGAGGACAGCACTGCTCTGTGCCACTTGCAGCTGCCACCCAGGTCAGTCTGCCACGCCAGCTCTATCTCAGCACTCATTGCTTTAGCTGCAGAGCCATCCCTTTCTTTTTCTTTTCCCAACTTTACGAATCAGTGCTCCCTCCACCAAAAAGTATGGCTCAGCACATCTCCTCGTCAAATTTCAAATTTTGAGTCAAGGAGTGAAGTTCTTCATCTGCTGGTCTTCCAGAGATTGCCTTTGCAGAGCACGAGAGGATTATTTTTATGATTGCTAGAAAATGTTAAAAAACAAAGGTGGGCCTGCCAAATTCGCTCCAGTGAACAGTAAGCCTTGGCTGCATGAGTTTAGTAATTTTTTTTTTTTTCTAAGCTAATTCCCTCAGATAGCTCTCCCTTTTTGTCGCTTCTGCTGGCTTTTCACCCAACTTCACACAGCAACAGATGCGTGTGAGGACAAAGTTGCTGCCTCCCCTGGTGCTAGGTCAAGCCCAAAGCTGAGCTGTGCTCACCTCATGCGGATGGCCGGGCTCTTTGGTGAGCTGGGGTATTACTTTTCTGCTGTAAAGCAAACTGACAGCTTTGGGCTTGGAAAGCGGAAAGTTGCCGCTTGGCAGCAAATGGCAACTCCTGGAGTCAGCGTCGGCACACAGGCTCCTGTGTGAGGCTCCTCGCCTGAAACAGGAGTGGGCTCAGGGAAGATAATGTGGCATTATGGGACCGCTAAGCCAACAACCGCAGCTTCCTACCAAGCATTTTAAGGTTCCCTAAGTGGCTTTGGATTTCGTCTGCCTCCTTTTTCCCTCTGACATTTCAAAAATGTTCAGACTGGCGAAAATTTGTGCTGCACCTTTGAAATAGTTGCCTCCGAGATCCTGACTTCTCTCTTAAGGACACGTGATGACCAGAAATAGGTCATTTTTTAATTCTGTTGCATGCAAGCGACTGCTTTTCACTTTTAAATGCAGTTTTGAGTTGTTTCATGCACAAAAAAGTAATTATTGGGCTATTGGTATCTTTTGTCTTCTGGGATAAGTGACACTGCTTAGCAGTGGCATGCCTAAAATGGTAAGTACCAGAGCTTCAGCCTTGAACTTGTGTCAGAGGAGAAATACATCTATTGACATCAGCAGAAGCAGGCCTTGCGTTATTTAATAAGGAGCTTATGAGTTCATTGTTGCTGCAGCTTAGCTCCAGGTCTGTGCACGAAAATCTTGCAGGTGGATACACTGGAAAGCTGGAGAGCAGAGTACCTCCCCAGGAGGACTGACAGCGCTACCCCTGTCAGCGTCTCCGTAGCTGCAACCTTCCCATCTCCTCTGCAAGCACCTCCATGGGGGATGTTTCTGCTGACAGGGCTGTACAAGCGGGCTGTTTCCCCAGCCAGAGCAATCCCCTGAGCTGGGCAGTGTGTGCCCTGCTCTCTGTTGCATTATCCTTTTATTCCCCTCTCCGTGGGCTGAGGAGTACCGGGCAATCAGGATTTGCCATCTCCAGTCACAGGCAGCACAACTGTTCCCTGCACAACCCGAACTGGCACCTGCAGGTGTCTAATCTTGGAGGGGAAAAGGCAGCAGGGGAGAAGAAAGACCAAGAGAGAGAGACAACCCCACCACATGCTCTGAATCTATTTCTTCTTTCCTGGAAGAGCTGCCACGAGCACTGGGATCTCTCCTTTGCTCTCAGAAAGTTAGTGGGTTCCCGCCTGTCAGTTTGTAAGGTCCGTGAGTAGCTCTGAGAGCATCTCAGAAGGTGAAATCCCTTCCCTCCCCTCTCTCCCACTCCGGTGCTTGCTGTTTCTAGTCTGGTCTGCCACGCTGGAGCTGGTGCATGCCGTACATGGTCTGCCCCTGTCTGTGCCAGCCGGCAAAGTTCACCTCTTCTCCCCTTAACAGGCAGAGTTTGGCCTTTGGCCGCTTCCTTGGCTTTTTCCATCACAGATCTTGTTTCAGCTACCTCTCAACTTCAGCAGAAGTGAACAATTTGAAGTGAAATTGCCCACACTGGATATCCCTTCGAGGTTTCAGTCAAAACCTTTCCAGTGTTTCCACTGGAAACAAGCAGCCATGCTGGGAAGAGAAAGGCTGAGGAACTGAGGGGCTGGAGGAGGAGATCAGGCACGGAGGGAGAGAGGTTTGCAAGAAGCAGGGAGGCAGGTGTAGGTGCTACAGTCTTGACTGTGCATCATGCTTCGGTTCCTCCCATGAGCATGGAAAGGTGAAGAGAGGTGGTGCAGGAGAAGGCAGAGAAGCTTCAGCCCCAGCCCACCTCCCCTGAGCAGATATTTCCCTGCCACAGCCCTGGGGGCAACGTCACCAGCGCTGCACGGAGCCGGGGCAGGAGAGATGCCACTGAGCCATCCAAGAGCCTCTTCCCTCCCGCCTTTGCAGCTGTGTGTGGTGGGGCCACCCCCAGATGTGATGGGAGGTTGGGACGTGTCTCCTTCTACTAGTAACCCTGGGTGGCACATAGTTATAGCTAATTATGTGGGGTTTGTAGAGTACAGAATTTGAGGTATTTTCTCCTCCCTGGGCCTGTTCCAGCCTGGATTCACATGCACACAGCGCTGACCTTGGGGCTTTGATCAGTGAAGGCACTAGCAAATATGCAATTCCCCTTCCATGGAGTAAAGGATAGGTACGGTTCATGTACAGCCAAAAAGGTGTCTTCTCCAGGCTTCTCCTCCTTCTGCTGGGTCTGTGTTGCCGGCAAGAACCTCACGGGTCACGTGCATGCAATGGAAGGGAGAAAATAACTGCTATTATGCTCCTGGTACCCTTGAAAGTTGTCACAGCAAATAAATGAGCACAGAGAAACAGCCCTCATTGCTGGGGGCAGAGCCTGCAAACCAGGTCAGTCCAGAGCAAGAGCAAATACTTCTCTGGTGGGTGCAGCTTTCCTCATGACATAACTGTTCTGTGGGTATACAAAGACCTTCATCTGCGGGACTGTAATTTCAGCATCTTTCGTTGGAAGTGACGTTTCTGCTTAAAGTTAGAAAAATAAGACGCTGCTGTTGGTTCAGATAGTGGCAGAAGACTGAAGCGTGTGTGGGATTTTTTTTCCCCTATAGTGTGTGAAGGAAAAGGGGCTCATTCTGTAAGTGTCATCCAACTGACCCAAAGTGTCCAAAATCTGAGAGAAAGAAGGAAAGGGAAATTGTATATATACTAGTTTTTCGTTCTTGCTATTTCCACCAGCCCACTTACTTACAAACCTAATGAAAAAGCTGCACTCCCATCCCAGGCTGTGATGCCAGTATTGGGTATTGCTACGATAAGCAGTTCCCAATTTAACTTAAAGAGAGGACACAATAGCACAGAGACAAAGAGACAAAATGTGCAGTTTTTACTTAAGCGTTTAATTCCTGCAATTCTTCTTGCCTGTTTCATTTTTTTATTTATTTTTTTTTCCTAACTCTCCCCTTTTAAATTTTGCCTTGGAGCTGGAAGGCTGCCTCAGCCCAGCCGTCCATAGCTGTTGTACACACGCACGAACACCAGCCAGCTGAACCCAGCCTGGCTTTGAAACGCATTTGTGCTAAAACTCTGCGATTTCTACGCCTCCCCCCTCCCTGCCACCCTCCAACATCGCCCCTCACTGTGCACCCACAGAAAACGAAGGCTCCGGATGCCGGTATCCCGATTTCCATCGCAGCCAAGCCGCCCTCGCCACGCGGGCAGGGAGCATCCCGGCTGCAGAAAGCGATAAGCCGTTGGCCGTGGCGGCGTTTATCTCCCCGGCAGCGGTGGCGGCCAGGAGCGGCGTGTCCTTGACCCGGGCAGGCGCTGGGCACGGCAGGCTGCCTGCAGCCCAGCTGGGGACGGATATCCCAAACACCAGGTCCCAGGGGAGCAGCACGAGTGCTCCCCCGGGGGAACCAAGGGGGTTCAGCCCCCACCCGGCAGCCACCCCACTGGGTCAGCGTTTGGGGTGATGCCACCTCACCTCCCCAACGCCTGGATGTCTCGCAGGGACAGCTGCTGAATCCAGGAGAGGACGGGTGGCCCGGCAGTAAGTGGCGGTGCCGGGTTGCTGGAGCCAGGAGAAAAACCGAGGGAGTCGCAGCATGTGTGGCTTTTCATTTTCTTCTCCTTTTTTTTTTTTTTTTTTCCCTTCCCCTCTCTGTTTTCTTGGAAAAAATAAAAGCGTTTTAATTGTGTGAGTTGCCATCTGGAGGTCAGGCCGTTGTGAACAATAAGCTTAGGTTGTAATTATATTTATTCTGGGTAAGTTTTTTCATGCAACTCATTTTAATGCCTTGGGCCTCCCTGGTACGTTCAGCGAAAGGAACAGAGTTAATTGGAGGCGTCTGGCTCAAATACTAAAGGTTACTTGAAACCTGCAATTTCGGACAGATTAAAGAAATCTATGAAAGCACTCAAATGAACCACAGATCCTAAAGCATACCCATAGTACAACTTCTATTAGCTTGCAGTACACCACAGACCTGGAAAAAATGCTTTCAATGAATATGGGTTGTAGAAGAAGCTAAACATTTGTGATTTTCAAACTACCCATAGCAATGAATGGAGTTGTCGGCCATGACACAGTCTTGACTTCCTTATTAAAGTACCTGGGCTTATAGCACCTATGGAAAGATTTTGCAGGATAAGGAATTATCTTTGATATCTTTAGGAGAATCTTAGCCAAGAAACACCTCTCCCCACTCTCTAACCCCTCACACCGGCCTTCTCACCCTTCTTCTGCCCCAGGCCCATCTTCTGGAGATCAGTCCTTTGTGCACTCTACTGGGGGCTGTGATGAAGTAAAACTGATGGCTGCATTCATTTCCAGGCATCATTGAAGGATCACCAGTGTATTTCTTTTCTACCACTTTCCCCCCCATTGCCAACAAAACCTGTGTTATACAGAGGTGCAGGGGCCTCGTGTCACTTGTTCTCCTAGATAAGCCTCTAAGTCATCGTGAGCTATGAGGAGGACTGGGAGGCAGCTAAGCATGGACCAAGCTTGTGATATGGCGTCTGGACTCAGCACCAACTTTAGTGTGGGAAGGGCTTTCCCTGAACAGCAGAGACACAGCAAATGTCTCCCTCCATTCTGGCATGAGGCTATAAAGATGATGGGCATCTGTGAGGGATGAGGGGGAAGGAGAAGAAAGGCAATTTTTCTTAAAACCAGTTGTCACGTTGGAGGGAACAGCAGAGAGAAGCTGGCAAGTTGGTGTGTCATTAAGCTTGACCCAACAATTGGTCCTGACCCCATGTGGGAATGATGTCCTTTCAGGGAGGAGACGCATGCCCAGGCTTTGTGGGCTGAGAGGCCACAGGCTCAGAAGAGACCGTCTTCCTTTTGTCTCACATCTCTCTCTGTTTTGCATACACTGCTTTTTGTGGTTGGCGATTAAAGAACAAAAGAGACCTTTTTAAACACAGGGTCTGTTCAATGTGTTCATCTCATGTTCTTGGGATGCTGAGTAGGCCAGGTTGTGCCGAGGTCAAGAAGCAAAGCTAATTTTGGTTGTGCATCTGAATTTATCAGTAAATTAAGGATGAATGTCCTGGCAATGAACAACAATGGCACTCTCAAATGTGTTGTGGCCTGCAGTTTTCTCCCCACAGTTTACCCATCTCAATTTTACCACTGAGAAGGCTTTTCCCGGGATAGCTTCTGCTTCCAGAGCCTGCACAGAAAGAACCAGCTCAGAAGAGGAGAATGACCAGGCGGAGGAGACCAGAGGTACCTTTTAGTCAGCAAATACTGTGTGCTTAGAGCAATGGTGTCATCCATGAATCTGCAATTTCATCTTTTGCATGCACTGATACCACCATGGCCACTGAGAAGGAAATTTTACCTTTGGGAAGGACTACTGCCATGTGTCAGAGCCCAGAAGAGCAGAGGAAGGAAGCGCAAAGGGAGCAGACGGCTGAAATGCTTGTGAAATGAAAACTAATTACAAAAGATACATGAGGGGATAAGAAAGGAAGGGGAAAAAAAATGGAGGGAGAAAAGGAAGGAAGGAAGGAAGGAAGGAAGGAAGGAAGGAAGGAAGGAAGGAAGGAAGGAAGGAAGGAAGGAAGGAAGGAAGGAGAAGGAAAAGGAAATATTTACTGTTATCCCTCTGTAAGAGCCTCTAAACTATGATAGTTCTGATCAGAGTTTGTCTGAACTGGGGAAGAAAGTCTCCTTTTATTCTGATCCGGTTTGTCTATTGCCCTTTAGGAAATTTCAGTCAGCTGTGCCATTTTGCCTTTTATCCCATAACTGTGCTGCTCTGGCATTCAGGTTATGGACCAGGAACACACACTGGCACCAGTGACAGCCATTGTTTTCATTACAATGCTTGGGTCGTGAACCAGTAGGAGAAAATTGGCATTCAATTAATGAGAACTGTTGCAAAATCCCAAATGTTATGAAGCAAATGCCCCATCTTTCATCTGGTTTCTTGTCTCCCAGAGACTGTCTGGTACTGTAAGCATTTTGCTGGGAGCCAACAAACTACCCCGTATTTACTTTATTTTCATTTTTTAGATGAATATGGGCTTCGTTTGGGTATTCAGTGGCAATAAGGGCAACAGTGGCAACATTAAGGTGAAAAGTACTGGAGGGGAAGGAGGCATGGAGAGGCGACAAAGGAGAAAAGAAAATGGAGAGGAGTTGTAAGCAGAGGAAAAGGCAGAAGTAGGTGACTAAAATGAGATGTTAAAGACAGCAGCAGAAGTGTGGGCGAGGCAAGTGCAACTCAATAACCCTAGTCCACGGTAGGAAGCGAAGATAACTTTTCCTTAACCCCAACAGTGGGGTGAGAAGGTTATGCAGCCATTTATACCATAGAAGGCTGAATAATAAGTAAATCCAATAGCATATACTGTCCTTATTGTTAACACAGGCTTGAAATCCTCTGCTCTGAGACTATCCAGCCCTCTGAGACCATCCAGCCAAAACCCCATTTATTCTTCTCTCAAGTGCGGTTGTATTAATAGAAGCAGCTCAGGAAGCCCTCACCCCAGCGCAGTTTCAACACTATACAGCAGGGGGTCTTAATGGGTTCTCTTCCATCCAGGGTGCCATTAGCTTCCCTCCCTGTCTCTTCATTTCCCCCTTTCTAATAAAATACTAGTCTAAACACACACTGGGGTGTTAAGAGGAGTGATTTCTGCGCTGGATGTGTGAGTGCGTGTGTGAAGTAGCTCTGACTTGTTTAAGACTTTAGCTTTAAATGTTTGCACCCATGCAAAAAAGGGGAAAAAAAATACATATAAACCCTGCTAGGTAAGTCTGAGTGACCCAGGTGCTGGTTTTCTTACCACTACATCACCACTTCTATTTTTCTGATGCGTTTGTCACTTCCTCTCAGCCTGCTGTCTAATGTTGGGGACACTTGGTACCTGTTGACAGGTTCTGTCACACCCTCTTGCTCGGTCTGAGCTGCCAGTTGCTGCAGCTGGGCATGACTCTGGGGTGTGCGAGAAGCATTTCAGATGGCCTCAGCTGTGGGACCTTGTTCCTTGTGCCATAGTTGGCAGATGGGAAACATCTGTGTCCACTACATATTAAAAAATTGTTCCTCAGCATCCCTGCACAGGACTGGATGGCTGGGGATTTGAGCCAGACTGTGGACACCATCACCTTTTTGGGTCTGAAAGGCCTTAACGAAGAAATAGCCTCTGAAAATGGCACCAGCTTGATTTGGTATCACTTTGTACCCAATTGGCATAGGTGGCTGGGACTACAGATGGGACAGGTCCAGGGTGACTGCTTGCTGTGCTGCAAAGGTCCCCCAACCTAACGGCACCCTGCTGTGGGAAGGGCTTACATCCCTTGAGCAACCTGCCTGGGGTCTGACACCATCCAGCCGCCCTTTCGGCACTGCCGCATCTGAGCCAGGCTGAAAGATGGGGCTTAGTGACTTCGCCGCTGTGTGGCGTGAAAGCAGATACTTCAGTTCCAGAAAAGTGTTATTACTCTCATTACAGCCCACATGGGTACCTCCATACCCAGTGATCACTCACCCCCTCTCCTCAGCTTTCCATCCCGTAACCTGGGAGGTATTATTCCCATCAGAAAGATATTGACATTTTCAAAGCCCTCAGAGCCGCTTTTCAAAACGAGTCTATAGTCATGCAAACTATGAACACTTTGTAAAAACTTCTTTTTTGTCATGTTTTTTGTTTGTTGGTTTTTTTTTTTTTTGTTTTTAATTCCTTGGCCTGCTTGTTGACTGGCTTCTTATTCCAGCTGTCTTGTCTCACCGTTTACAAACTAACCTGGCACAGCAGCCTTTTGGACTTCGTGCTGCCTTTCTCCTCCTCCTGCCCAGAAATAACAGGCACCTTTCTGCGCAAGCACAGCCGAGCAGCACACAGGTTCTGCTCAGGAGACCTCGCCTGCTTGACAAAACTTGCTGGTGATCACATTTTCAGGTAACTCAGCTATCACAAGGGTGCCCCGTTCATGTGCTTCCCGACATAAAGCTGCGATAGAAGTTGCAAATTTGAAGAACAACAGAAGCGCTCTCCTTTCCCCGCTGCCCCTGGTTTCCTTCCATTTCTCTTGAACCATTCGGAGTCAGTGTTTGGGGAAAGGCTGAAGATAGATAGTTTCCAAACTGGAGATCTTGGAAACAGTTTGTTTCTACATATGTGCCAGTCTGTGGGAACAGTGAACTGCATCGCATCCCACTTCATCTGCTGTGTTTCATTACCCTTCTGGACTGATATGTTCAGTATCTCTCTCCCTCTCCTGGAGCGGGGGAAAGAAGATGATAAATTAGAGGTATTACGGCAAATAATTCACATCCCCTCAGGTCTTTGCAGTTCCAGCTGTCTGAAATCACACTTCTTTGCCCAGCCAGAGCATTGCGACAAATGAGCAGAGCCCCCCAGTAACTGTGGTTGGTGTCGGTGGGGACTTTGAAAGGAAAGTCCGCTTCTGGGTAGTGAAGGCTGCTTCAAGCAGAACAAATATAAATGCTTCCATCTTACCGACCTCTCTCCTTTGTCTCCCTTCCTCTTAATTTGTATTTTTGTGGGCAAACCAAGCAATGCATAGCTTGCTTGTTACTGTCACACACTTAGGTCACCCCAGGGAGTCACGATGCAGATTTTCCATTAGCGTCAAATGTACATGGATTTATGAACTCCCATAACCTGGAGCTGATGAGAGCAGATTAGGGAGCAACTGGTTTTAGATAACTTGCATACCTAAGAAATCAGCTAATATAAAGCTGCCTGCTGAAAGGTCACTTATTTCCCAAAGAGCGTGAGAGAATATTATGGTCACCCCTTCTTGTTATATTGTCACTTTATTATACACGTACAAATGCACATATACATTAAGTGTTTGGTATTCATTGCTCTCCCTCCTCACACTGAGCTAGTTCCCCGTGATTTATGCAGTGCATCCTGTATGAGGACTTCTTGTAGGGTACAGGACTTTTGGGTTGTGTCTGCGCTACACTAAGACACAAGGCTAAAGACACACCTGTCTACTTTTAGTGAAGACATCTGTGCCAGGGGTCACAAGCCTCAGCACGTGCCATGTAAGCTTGGCCATCTCCTCCAGGTGGTTTCAGGCTGCAGGTATCCTATGTGAATCTCCATTGCTACAGGTCACCAAGACAAAGACTCTGTACCCTGCAGTTGCAACATAGCCCTTATGCAAAGACCTGACCACACAAAATGAGGGTCGCGAGTGAGAAACTTTGCATCTCCCCAGCATACATCATCATCAGGGCCCTGATCTTATTCAAGGTGTGGTGTGTCCTGCCCTAAAAGCCACCCTGCTAGACAGAAAGGACTGTTTACATGTCCCATGGTAAACTGTGTCCCGTGTCGCAGGGTGAAAGGGAAAGGAAGAGACATTTTTCCTCAGCTTCAACATGCCTCTGCCTGGTGCCCCAAGATATTGCCCGGGTCCCAGACTTGCTGAAGGTGGCTGCGTTTGCATCAGATCTGCCAGGAACGAGACACATGGCTTTCTCTGAAAAAAAAAAAAAAAAAAAAAAAATTAAAAAAAATTGCTGTAAGGTTATTCTGCTAACAGCGAGCAGCATTTGCAGTCTCCTCGACACTCCCCTGTGCCATTTCAGGGATCCCAGCACGGCAAAGGCGTTCACAGCTGCTCATCAGGGTCAGCACTGCTCGGGCTGGGAGCAAATCTTCCCAAGATATCCACAACAGCCTTGTCCAGCTCAGATGCCCCTGCATACTTTGCATTTCTCAGTCAAGGCGATAGCCCTTGGTCAAATATTTTCTTGAGGAGCAGGCATTCAAGTAAAACCACTGATGGCAGCATCAAGAATTCAGAACATTTGGAGAGCCGATGGGCAAACCAAGCCGAAATGCTGATGCAGCTCTCCATACCCTCAAGCAAAATCTAAGTAGATTGGGTGAATGGAGCTCAAAAAATGCACATTTCAGTCCACTCTCTTGCAAAGGATGACTAGTGTAGATGTGGATGTGTGAACTGTAGGTGTTCACAGATCAGACAGACATCCCGGTTCCCCCCATAAGACCCAACTTCCTCCTTCTCAGGAAACTGGAGAAACAAGGACAGGCAGATGAATTTCTCAATCCTAAGAACAGCTTTTTGGTCATACCTAGAGAGCATCAAGTATAAATGCTTTTTCTACCCAGCCGACTGACAGCAGAAAGAAGACCACCATGCAGCCTCACAGTGGGGTTTGTTCTTCTCTGCTGCATTTCTGAGAATGGTTGAAAGTAACTTAGAAATGGAACCTGTGTTAGGAAGTGTCTGCCATCTGGTCCGGCATGGCCCAGCCATCACGATTGTTCTCATCAACCCCAGTCTAAAGCAGACAGTCCTGTTGACTGAAGCCAAGTGAAACGATGACAGCAGAGGGAAGCCTGTCTCCCCCTGAGCAGAAGGAATGGGACAGAGGCGTGATGATTCCCCAGCAGATGGCTGGTCCACAGAAACCAGCGCTAGCTTAATGAGTTGTGCTCTGCATGCCTCCCGAAGGGAAACAGCAGCAAGCTAAAGATTTCAAAACTTTAGGTTTACTGCTTCAGGTCAGGATCTGAGCTGCTTAGAAACCAAACCCTGCCTGGGAGGGCTGACTCAGGCAGAAAGAGCAGTCCAGAGTCCTGGGTGTCTTTATATTCTCTGCTTGGGGCATTTTGACTCTGTTTTGAGGGGAGCAGAGAGGGGGAGAAGAGAGAGTGCTGTGATGTAGCTAATTTAGCATTGTGAAGTTCCCCCAGACTACAGCTGAACACCATCTCCTGATGTACGAAGGTCCTCCTGTGTTTTGCAAGAATGCTCTGGTGCTTTCAGACCCACCACCAGTGGGACTGTGCTTTGGTTACTCATGTCTCACTCATGTCTCCTGGGATCAACCCAGTCACTACAGTCACTTTTGGCATTCACAAAGGAGGGACCATCTACTGCCAGAGGTCTCCACTTCCAGCCTCCCCCTTGCTGGCAGACCATATGTCCTTCTGCTCCTGCCTTGCCTCATATCTTTCTTTTCATCCCTGGGAGTGTAGCACCTGCCTCTGCAGATCCCTGTGAAGGCCATGTTCATCTTGTTCATTGGCTATGGTGTGGCAAGGATGGCTCGCTTCTTCCTGTGGGTCCCACTCTTGGTGCTGTGGTGTCTTTCAGAAGAGGTGCTGGCATGTCCTGCCTGGTGGCTCTCCATCCCTAGATCAGCTGCCAAGAGCTAGGTTAGTGTGGCATCTACATAGCCAAGCACACCAGTCCTTTCTGGGGGTCAGTGTCCTGCCAAAGCAAAGATTACAGGTCCCACCTTATTAGGGAAGCAGCATGGTCCAGTGGGGTGAAACAGGGCTGGGAAGCAAGAGATGTCGATGCTTCTCTCCCTCAGATGGCTGGGGGATTCCAAGCACTCTCGTCCCTCCAGTAGCCCTGGCTCCTCTTAACATCTGTAATTCACATGAAGGGACAGCTGAGCTGGAGAGAATGGGTCAAATCTGGTAAAACCCTGGTCATATAAACCTGGTTTTCTCCCAGTCTAGAACTCTTTTCTGAACCCTGAAGTTTGGAAAAGGTAGCTGCAATTGTGTCTTGAACAGCTCAACTGGATAAACTATTAGTCCTTTCCCAGTCTAGTTAAAGACTTTGCAATTTTACTCTGGATGAATGGGTTTGGGCTTTTTTGTGTGCGTTTGTTTTGTTTGGGGACTTTTTTGAGATTTTTGCTGTGTAACTTGGCTTTTGTGTGCATGAAATGTAGTGGAATGTATTATGGATGTGTGCGTAGATCTGTAAATAGCTGTTTCTTGCTTACAG
Source organism: Vanellus vanellus (assembly GCF_965231255.1). Lineage (NCBI taxonomy): Eukaryota > Metazoa > Chordata > Aves > Charadriiformes > Charadriidae > Vanellus > Vanellus vanellus. The sequence goes on along the minus strand of NC_138905.1, from coordinate 123,665,533 downwards.
CTGTGACTGTATACTGTTTACCATGCTAAATGCATTCATTATTTCCTCCAGAATCAGCTATTGTCAAATATTTTAAAACAGATTCTTTTAAAAAGTGAGGAAAAAAAGTAGTGGTTGGTGCTTTCTTTTTAAGATTTGACTAAAAAGCATAAACCAAAGCCTATGGACAGTCTTCCACCCTTTAAAGATAATATCCCTGATTAAAATAATCATGTAAAGAACCTACTTTTAAGAGTGTGCTTTTCTACCATTTTACACTACCAGAGCTTTTCTACCTTACATACACCCCTTCTGTAGTGAATACAAGGTAATCCTAGGAAATTGTTTTCACTCAGAAAAAAATACTAATAAGCCACCAAACAAGATGGGTTACTGCTGGAAAGAGAAAGCTTCAAAAGGAAAAACAGACTTGAGTTGATTAAACAACTAATTCTCCTTTAAGAAAAGAAAAGTGCATGATATTTTAGGGGAGTTGCTAGTAATGGATGCATATGTTTGACTTCCATTATTTGTTTTAAACTTTGAGCGTTTCTGGAAGATATTAATGATGGGAGTTTGGACTCACTTGTCCTCCGAGTATGTCATGCCTGCTTACTCATTGTAGAAGAAATACAATTTTAAAATGACCTAAATGAAACCCAATTTTTAAGTGACAGTTTAAACAATGACTTGTTATATTGTACCCTTCAATGTGGCACAAATGTTTTCCACATATTCTGTGTGTGCTACCTCCCATTGGGTCTATATTCTTAAGAAGTACCGGGCGTGTGGGGAGCCTGGCATCATGTCCCCCCAAGGGACTGTGCTGTACCTCTTCTGCTTGCCTTTAAAAGACCACCTTCCTCCCAGAGCCCAGTCCTGAGCTGTCACATCCCTGGGGATCAGATCGCTCAGGGCTCTCGTGCAGCCCCTCTCGGAGCACGTCTGCTGTCCACAGCCCAGCGCCCGTCACTCGCAGGGTGACAGGTCTTGCTCGGCCCCAGTGCTGCACAGCTTCAGGTCTCTTGTCTGACAGGGACTTTAACCGAGAGAGATGGGACTCCATGCATTTTTGGGAACAGGGACCCTGCAGTTTCCCACTGACTGCTGCCAGTGTTGTTTCAGTGCTGAAGATGTGCACTAATTACCCTTCACCACCCGGAGTTTCGGCATGAAACACAGCTCCTTTATCTTGCCCATCTAGGCAGGAATACAAATGCTAACAAACTCGTAAAGATACAAATCACACTTATCAAGCTCATACAACACTCGGTGAATATACGGTGAGCCCACAGCACCTATTGTGTTGGGTTTGAGCTGACAGAGCCTTGCAAAGAAGCTGGCAGCTTTATCCCCATCCAGCCGAGCCTGGCGACCCTTTATTCGCACGAGCCTTACCTGGTCTGCATCAATTGCATGCAAACAGTTTTGCTCCTCTGGCCCGGTCGCTGCGATCATCTGCCACGTGGAGCGTGAAAAAGCGTCCTGGCCTCTCGTACCTTTCTGTAAAGAAAGTATGGTACGGAGCAGATAAAAGGGAGCATGTCACAGAGGCTTGGCACACGTTTTGAGCCCTTGCTGCCTCTGCTAGGCTGGAGAGCACCCAGAGCCACGGAGCGTGGCTGAGGACTGCACCCGAATTGTAAAGAGCCAAGCGGAGATGCAGTTATGTACCAGAAGGGCATTTTCTAGACGTTGAGGGTTACTCAAATTTTCCCTCGGAAACACTTAGATCCCTCTGCTTTGTCTGCCGGGACCAGTAAAGTGCACAGCATCATCTGTCTTCATGCCCAACACAGGGCCCCTGTACAAATACCCCCGCAAGCGACCCCCGCATGGAGAAATCAAGGCCACATGCTCCCCACCTTCGGCTCGCTGCCATGTCTGTGCAACGGGGCACACATGGCTGAAATGGAGGTGGGACTGAACCCAAATCCTACATCTAAACATCCCCAGACTTGGTCTGGGTGGGACCAACAGGGTCATCTGAGAGGGACGGGCCCAGGCACCCCGCAGCTTGTGCTCTGAGCCCCCGCCAAACCCACAGACCTGCTCCTCAGGGCCTCTTGCCGATCCTCTCACCCTGGATAACCCCCTCCCACTCCACTTGCAAAGAGTTGAATGTTTTCCATGTCAGAAACCGCCTCATAATTTAACACTTTCTCTGCCTCAACTGGAAAAGGGTGCAGGTGAACTGAGGTACCAAGGAGGGTTTGTCTTGGCAAGCTGCTCTTACCGAAGCTGTGAGGCCAACATGGTTTGCACAAAAACAGTTCAAACACAAGTTAAAAACAAACAAACATGTGTGCCCTCATTGTCCTGCCCCTGTGCGGGGGGTGGGCTATGTTGTGCAGGGCACCTACTGCTTCTTGGAGGGGCAGACAAAATCCACCGACCTCTCCCTCCCTGACAGCACCGCTTGCTGGTGCCCCGTGCTCGCATGAGAGCCCTCTCCCCTCACCGTCGGGATTTTACCACTGTCGGAGCCTGCTGCACTCCACAACTGCCTCCTTTGTTTCTCCTAAATCCAGCCTCAGTTTTGCATACAGATGAATATTTGTGCTGGATGTGAGCAGTACCTGGAGAAAGCCGAGACACTGCGGAGCCAGATACCCATCACGTCCATCACTGCCGCATTCACCACGAGCTTTGGGGGTGTCGTGTGCTTGGGTTGTGTACATTGACTCCACTCACCGTCACCAATTATCCTTTCTGTATGTGATGCCTTCTGCCGTCATCATGCAAAGCTGCTCTGCCGCAGCTCCTCGCCAGCCCTGGAGCACCCGCTGTTAGCCTTTGGTGCCTGTGAAACAGCAGTGATGATGGAGAGACATCTTATCACTGCCGAAATAGGTCAGAGGCCTGGAGGAGCAGTGGGGAAGCTGGCATGGCAGTCACCTCCCAGCAGGCGCCCAGTGCGGCCGCACGCAGGTGTGCTTGGGTGCCGCCTTCCACAGGTATTTTATAAACAGAGCACACCATTGCATCTGCAGTAAATACGCATTGCAAAGCAGACAATTATGTGTACCAAACAGAGCTCTGCAGGGCACAGCTGGCTGGAGAAGGCTTTTCTTGGCACTTCTAACAGAAACCCTTTTCTTTTTCCTGTTAGGGAGAGGAAACGCATCTTCTGAAACTCCGCTGAGCAGCCACTGGCATCAGATGTTAGACGTATCTCAACCACACCAGCTGTGGGAAAAGGGTTTTGCAGCATGTTAATAGACCTTGCGGGGCAACGGCCCCTTGAGACCTGGTCCGCTGCTGCTGCTGCTGCAATTCAGAGCTCGTCAAATTGTACGTGATGACTGAAGACCTCAAAAAACAGCCTGCAAGGGCCATGGGGTTAAATGCACATGGCTTTCCACCCAAGCACTAAACCGAATCCCCAGCTCAGGTAGCAAGAGCCTGCTCACTTAAATATTTGTGTGGTGGTTGCATTTAGTTCTGCTTTCAGGAGCTGTCTGCTTGTGGTGGTGCAGAGCTGCACCTGCATTTCGGAGCTGCTGGAAGTGCCCCCAGCTCTGCTTCCTTTCACCTGCCCAGCGTGGGCGTCACACAACGAGCACAGACACTTGGAAGGTGCTATGAGCTTGTGGTCCGTGCCAGGCCAGGCCTTTGGGCGACGTGCTGTGCTGAAAAGGGAAGGGACCGCTTGGACCTTAGTGCCAAGCTAGGCTTTGCTGGCTGGACACCAGCAGGCCTTGCAGCAGCTTCACTTCACAAGCACAGGGGCTCGATGTACCTGCACAGCAAGCACCTACATGTCCTGGGTGTCCTGGGAGGCAGCACATGGAGGCTGGAGAGATGCTGGGCTGCTGGTCAGGAAAAGCCTGTGATGGTCAGTCCCTGAACTGGCTGCTCTGCACTGGTCCTAGCTTTCCTCCATGACGGCTGGGTGTTTGTGTGCGAGGTGCCAGGTACCTTTCTCAGCATGGCGGGAGAGGTCAGCAGCAACAGAGATTCACTGTCTTTGAAAAATACCTTCCACATACAAGTAACAGTGTAGCATTCCTGAAGAAAACTCTTAGATTACTTACAAAGCGCCTAAATGGTCATCGTACCCTGCCTGGTGTGGTCTTTTTGCTGGTGAGAACTGTGTTGTGTATCTGGATGGCGCACATGCTAAGAAATTGAAAAGAAAAGGTATGAGTGCATCTGATGGAAATGGAGATGACAGGTCTCAAAAATACATGAGCAAAGAAAAATGCAATCTATTTAACAAGTGTCTGCCTTCCTGCAGTTGTGGTTTTCGAAGAGCTTAATTAGCTGAAGGTTGAGCCCAATATTGTCTTAACTCACAGCCACCCAATGACTACACTGTGGTTTCTGTCCCATGATAAAATCACTGTGAAAGTAAGTCTTCATGTTGCTAATGAAGAGTCCTGCTTCTCTTTCTATACCTCTTCTTCCTCCTTCCTCTGTTTTTCTCTGGATTTATGAGTAGGGAAGTCTGGGAATCTGAAACTGGGTGGCTCTTGGCATCAGTTGTTTCTGTGTTATGCAGACATGTTCACGCAGGCATCTCTAATGCATGTGAAGCACTTAAAGCCTGCGTCAAGCTTCAGTTAGAGGGACCTGAAACAACTTCATGGAGATCATGAACCAAGATTTAATATTAAGAGGGGCCAGCTCCTAAGCAGAGTGGTTATGTTGCCACATTTGCCATGTCATTGCACCAAAGAGAAACCTGCATGCAGCACGTTCTCTCTCCCAGTGCAGGCATAAGTCTTGGGAGATCCTTCAGTCTCATCTAGGCACACAGGCTGTATATCAGTTTATGACACGAAGTTGTCAAGTAGCTGCAGCCTTTTTCCACTTGAGAACCACTACATCAATGTCTTTGATACAGACACAAGGTAACTGATTCAAGAGTCCATATGAGGGTAGTTGCACTGAATTGCCCACGTCCGCTTCTGATGGTTTGTTTGTGCCTAATTGCACTGCAAATCTCTCATTGTGGAAGTAGTGGTTGATTTTAAGATTACTGAAGCGTGCCTGGTATCAGTTGAAGTTGTACTGCAGCGGTGCACTCTTGCTGTGAACAGGCTGAGGTCTGACTTCAGCCAGCCTCTCTTCAGGCCCTCCACTGAAGTGCCAGCGATAGTGCTGGGGGTGACTTGGTCTGCCTTAACAGCAGGGGAGAAAATATGTGCTCACAGGAGGGAACAGAGGTGGGCTGAAATGCCCTCTGGAGGTGTCTGTGACCTCCTCTGTCGCTGACACCAGGGCAAGAGTGGGTGATGCAGCCCAGCCGATGCATCAGCTCGATGCAGCTGCAGAGGGACAGCACCTCGCCAGCACCATCCCCTGCCCACAGCTGCCCTCTCCTGACTCCTCCTCTTGCATGCGCTCTGGCACTGGCTTGATCCCTTGGAGAACCAGTTCAGCTCATGAAACCAGCAGCAAACAGGCCTTCTTTTCTCCTCTGGGTTCTGTTGAAGCCATTCGCGTGAGCTGGGATGAGATGGGTGGGGGAAGTGGGAGCTGGCCCATCCTCCTCGCTTCAGTGAGTCATACCAGAAGCATTCACCCTTTAGACTTGTAAACTGGCATCTCTGCCCACTAGCTAGACCTTCACTGGGATGAGACAGGTCCTGACTATGCAAAAAGGATTTGTATGAATTAAAGATCATGTATTTTGCCTCCATTTACAGACAAGGACAGAGCTTAGATATGACTCATGTATGAGAATTACAGGTAACATTTAGTAACTGGCCATTCCCTGCTCTTTTGAATAGACTTAGTGATATATTTTCCTTTGTTTCCTGTATTTCATGGTTTAAATTTTTTTTAATTATTTGGATTTCTTATCCTCCTTTCTATCCCCTTTCTTCCCCTGGCAAACTACCTAACATTTTTGTGTCTGATTGATTGTGAAATCAGAGTAACAATACTGTGTACGTAAAAGCAACACTGGACATCGTAACCTTTGGAGGACATGAACTCATTGTCCCGACTCCCACTGAAATGTACTGAACTGGAAGAACTTTCAGCAGGGAAAGAGGAGAAAGAGACCACAGCCATGGACACTGAACTCTCCAGCTGTGTGAAAGATTAAAATAATAGTCCTAATCGCTGCTGTAGTCACTTGGTTCTTATCTTAAAAAATAGCGTAAAACCTCACAAGTATGTCTGTGAGCACACTGAGATTTCTACCAACATTAATAATCACAAATTTGGTTTGTTCTTGCAACTAATAAAATTATTAGCACCAGCCACGTAAAAGGAGAGAGAAATATGCTAATTCGTTCTGGCTTACAAATGAAAACCAGAAAAAAAATTACCCACAAAGCCAGATCATGAAGGCCGTTTAGCTCCCTCCCAACACAATTTGGTAGGGGGCAGCGGAAGAACATCCAGATCTCCTGCTGATGACCCTCCTGCCTTTAATGGCCAACATGTGGCCATCCAGTCTGTAGGATTATTATCTGGAAGTGCAAAACCTAAGAAAACAGAACATTAAGAAGCAATCCAGAAAGCATTTGCACACAGATCAGGCGCCTATGGAGATTTGGAAAGAGCAGTGCTGGAGCTTTCTTCTTGGCAGCACAGCCAGGCCTCATGATCCCTATTAGCAGGCTGCAGCTAGGGGACAGAACATTTAAATGCTCATCAGTGGGGAAGGATATAGCATCTTGTTGATTACGTTGCTGGAACAGAAGAACCTCCCAATATTCATTCATTCATTTATTTATTTCTAATGACTTAGCTGGGAACTTGGAGAAGTCAGGAGGGAATGTGTGAGGGCTGCTTTTCCCTCTGACCCGTGCTTGTCTCCTGGGGAGAGGGGAGCGATGGCCTGTTGTTCGGGGGCTATTCTTGGAGTCTGGAGACCAAAGCCAGCTTCCCTGCCTGTGATTGCGGCCAGCCGTTAAGGCTGGTTGGCAATCCCTGCAGCATCACAGTCCCCACTGCTGGAAAAAGGAGCAGCTCTGTCCACCTTCCCAGCCACATGCTCCTTTCCTCTCCCTTGTGCCAGCAATAGCACTTCCTCAGCCTTTGGCGAGCCTAGGCAGAAAACCAGTCCAGCAACCTGTTTTGGAAAACCAGTCCTCATCTCCCCAGAAAACACTGGTTTTCAATGAGATCAGGTGCCCAAAGGCAAGGCCGCATTTTTCTGCAGCATTTCAGACTTAAATCGGCTCAAACCAGTCTTGAAACTACATCTTTTGCCTTTTTCCCCGCGTGCTTTAGAGATGGCGAAACTCTCCCTTCCAGAGGGCTCTTGTTAAGGCCAGGAAGAGAAGAGGTGATAGCACAACGATAGGCACTAGGCTGCATCTGTGTGCTCAATCACAACCCTAAGAGACAGCCGCAAGGTCAAGTGATGCACTATTTGGGCACATAGTCTTCAATAATCTTAAAGGGCTTTTAGGCACAAACCTGACCCCCAGAATTATGAGAGTCACTTATAAGTTACAAACTTTTAAAAGTACATATTTCTGAGTTGTTTTTATTTGCCCTCAGATGTTATAGCATTGGTATTTTCAAGCTTTTCTCTGCCGTCAGAAAGACCTTCTCTCCTGACCCTTTTTTTTTTTTTTTAACCAGTGAAAGCTGAGATCCCCACTTGAACAAAACAGCAAGTGGAGTTTGGAGAAAGCCACCGGCTGTGAGGAGCCCTGCGCTTGCATTGCCAACTTGGCAGCGTTGCTCCAGACCCACGTGGGATGGTGGGGCAGGTGCTGGTAGGACAGAGCTGGTCACACAGCTCACAGCCTTTTCTGCAAGCACGTAGAAGATCACAGGCCGCTTGTATAACTGGCGAGGAAGGGTGCTTAAAACTTGCGAGCTTCAGTGTTTGAGCCAGAAGTGTTAGGTTTTATGGGAGATTAGACACTGCTTGACACAGCAGGTCCTCTTGCCAGATCCCTGGCGCAAAGACAATTAAATGAGCCAAATAACCACATCCATCTCAGCATGTCCATGCATGCGCAAACAATTACTCTGTGGGACTGTTATTAAAGAAAATTAAATTTTAAGTCTGTACCCAGCCAGGAAATCTTAAGGGAGACTAATTTTCTAGGAAATATCTAGTGGGCACAGCCTGGGTAGCCCTGGAAAGGTTTATAAATCTGTTCTTAAAGTCCCTAATCCTTTTTATCTGCTACTGTACTTCTTTTAAAAACCCAAGACTTCTGAGAAATTGAGGAATTCAAAGCCCCGGGGACTCTTGCAAGTCCTCTGGACTTGTAAGAACTTAGGCCATTTTTGGTCGCTTAGGACTTCATCAGTAGTTTACTTTTCAGCTGAAATAAGACCTGGTTCTTCCTCTCCCTCATCAGCAAACTCAGATTTTACCATTCTACATGAAATGTGCTCATCTGTTTTCAAGGAGACGAAGATTGGAAAAACCTTACAAACAAAAGAACACGCCCTTTTCCCCCCTAAAATAGACAGATGTTGGGCTTTGCCTGGCTGCTGCCTGGAATTTCAGTAAAGGTGGTGAGACTGAGGGAGCCCTTGCAGTGGTCTGGTGTGAGGTATACACGAAAGTGGAGGTAGCCCTAGAGTATCTGGGAGAGCAAAGCCCACAGCAGCCTCTGTGGTGGATGGGGTGCACACTTGGACATCTCAGTGGGGACCGGCACATGAAGAGAAAGGATAGGGAGGGAGAGCTGAGGAAGCTGGAGATGTCTTCACAGCCCTGGCAGTCCAACAAACTCATCAAAGGACATTTGCTGCCAGCCTGAAGAATCACCACTCAAAAATGCTTGGAAAAAAGTGGCTGTGGAAGACGGAGAAATAAATGCAAGTGTGTTCATGTCTTTAGTTAGGTACTGTGACTCCACAGGGAATGGGCAGGAGGAGGATGAGGAGGCTCAAGGAGGAGGTGGAGGATGAAACAGGGCTATCACCAAACTGGAATTTGGGTGTCTCAGCCTCAGCTCTGCTGCTGAGACCACAGGGGGACTTTTAGCAAGCCCTTCTGGGATGGGGGGGTTGTGTCTCCACTTCTCCCTGCCTAATAATAAAACTGACCTCCTCTCTGCAGACCTTTTGAGATCTACTGCTGAAAAGAGCCACACAAGTGCAAGGTACCTTTTTCCTTTATATAATAAATATTCCTTCAAAGTCCCCTCCGGCTGCTCAGACGATTCCCACTCCTAATGGGGACAGCTGGCTCATTGATGTAAGAGGCCATCCATCAGGCTGACCCACTGAAAGGTTTCTACTGCGGCTCCAGTTGTAGCTGCCAAAAGAAGCACTCCAGAATTGCCTTTGAAATATTGTATTTTTAAGTGGATAAGGAGGGATTGGAATGTCCTCGTCCATCCTTTATTATTTGGCTGCTTTTGAATGATCCTTTTCAAAAAGAGGTTAGGCAGCTATAGGGAAAGAAAAAAAAAAAAAAGACAGAATAACAGAGCTTCATGTACCTTTATACATTTTATAGATTTAATATAAAAATAGTTATAACAAAAACACAAATCCCACGGTCTGCCTTCCTATTTGCACAGGCTGTAATGAGTTGACATTTGAATGAGTCTGGAAAATTGTATTTAATAACTCCTCAGAGGCCCCAGAGTGGGAAAACCTATTATTGCTGCCTGATTTGGAAGTTATTGTTTTAAGGACATTTTCAGAGTTGCACACCTCTTTTAGGCTGCAATTCTATGTCTTCTGAACAAGCGAGGCATAAGGTCCGCACTCATGACGCCTGTGTGACTGTGTGCACCATCCCAAATTTTGAAGTTCCTGTACACTGATAAGGACAGGGAACTGCCCCATGAAGCTTTGCTTCAGATTTATTTTCAGAGGTGAAATTATAAGGTGAAAACCATTGATCTCTGATTTCTTTTCACATCACTACCTGCATTACAAGGGAGAGGGGATGGGCCAGGAGAAACACACACTGGACTAAATGGCATGAGACCTCGGGGAGAGAAAAAACTCTGTGATGGTGAAGAAGCAGAGGCTTTTGCAGTTTGCCTGTGCTTATTGCTCACCTTGTTTCAGCAGGGAATTTGCTAGAAGAACTTCTGCCATTGTTAACAGTGTGTTCACATTACCCTGCTTGGATGTTAATTTTTAAAAAAAAAGCCTGTAGCCTTCTTGGGCTACCAAGGGGACTAGGTGACATCTCCTGTCATACTCCAGCTGACGGGTGACAGCTGGCTCCGGTGTTTCTTCATGCTCTTGCATGGCTGCAGCAGATCCCAGCTTACATCAACAAGTGCCAGGTTTTTTGACTAGTTTCCAAAGGGAAAAAAAAGGGTTACACTGACCAGACTCTCTCCATCTCCCCATCGACCAAGTTCAATCAAACCTGGCAGAAGTGCAGAGTATCTCTCAAAGGAATGAAGCTCCTCCGTGCTTTAGGAAGGTTTGTAGCCACGTGGACAAGGTGGGGACGCCGGCGGTGTGAAGCAAAGGTGGCAATGCTGGTGTATGTGCCATTTGGCACCCAGATCTCACTGAGCAGTCCATGTATACAATACTCAGGAAAAGCACACCTGCCTTTCACTAGGTAAGGACAGAGATTTAGATGGGGGATAGGGCTAAGGATTAACTGTGATGATTTTGGCAGGAGGTGTAAGACTATATAACAAAATCCGTAGGAAGCCAGCCTTCATTAGCTCCACTGCCTAATATATGACCTGAATTTTTGAGATACATCTGACAGCTTCAACAGAAGTTCCCCAGGACTGAGGCATTATGAAAATAGATTACTTATTTTAAGATACCAAATGTAGTTTTAAAGCCCAAGTTTTAGGTATCCACACATGAAAAAAATGTTATCAAGGCCCTAAGTGTAGGAAGAAGGAACCAACTTGTACAAAATAAGAACTTCCACGAATTAAAAAATTACCTAGTTACCTGTTTAAACTCTGCTATAAAATTCTCCGCTTGCTCCTCTGCAGGGGAAATATTGAAATGCCAGCTATGGGGCTGGTCCCTCTGAGACAGAGAAAGAGAAACTGCGTGTGGATTTTGGTGGGTATATTATCACTGCATTACGAAGCACCAGTTCCTGATGGTACCTGAGACTGCATGACAAAGAACTGACTTGTCTCATCCCCGAGTCTGTCAAGTAACGAATCACATGACTCAGTTCTGGAGTACGGACATCCTATAATGGCCCAAAGCAATAAATCATAGCACTGACTAACATGTATGAGTGCGTATAGGAGATGAGTATTGGTGCTTTCAGGTGACAAAGAAGTTGCACGTATGTGCAAACATTCATTTTGTATATATGTGCTGAGTACTAGGGGATTAAGATTTTATTAGCTATTGCAGAGCTCCTTAATGGTAATTGCAGGATGGCGAGCACAGAGATTTGCAAATGAGGATGTACAAAGGACTTTATTTCTTCCAAGTGGAGAACAGTTTTATTTCAAAAAATAAAGCAGTGAGCTAACACGCTCATTTTAACATTTGTAGTTAATGTCTGAATGGGGAAGTGTTCCTAAAATGCATTTTACAGTAAATGTCTCCACTGGCTCTCTCTTGTCTGTGCGTTTGCAGAAGTCCTGAAAGAAGTCCAGTTTAGCACTCAAATATCCAGCTCTTACAACTCACAGGGTGCATTTTAGGCCTCTGAAACACTGCTTTCTCTACGTCTACGTGGGAAATTAGACAACGATGACTTTTTCACACCCGTGGGGCCATCCCCTAAAAGGCTGTGCCATGACCTCTCCCTTTTGCCTCTCGTGCCAGCTTCCCCACTGGCCGGGTGGGGGGCGGCTGTTGCTCCCTGGGGGGCTGCTCCCTCCTTCCCTCCGTGCCCCCTCGCCTGGGCACGCTCTGCGGGCACTGAGCTTTGCCCCTCGGCACCCACCACGGCTGGCGATGGGTTCGGTTTCCCTGGATGGGTACTGGGCAGTTGCCGAGCCACTCTGCGGGATCACTGCCGGGGGCAGCTCTTCCCTTGCCTGGGAAGCTCTTCCCAGCGGGAAGTAAGAGCCCACAAGTTGTAAGCTCAGCTCTGGAAACTGAATAAATGCTTTTGGGGAAACACTGGGTCGGCACCCTCAGCCCTTCCGACACAGTGCGGAGAATAAGGAAAGGGCAGTGAAACTGCCCCACAAAGAGGAGAGGGAGAAGCTCTGAAGCCCACGGTGGCTTCGTGCTGCTTTGTGGAGCACCGGATGAGGGGGAAAGCCATCCTCCTTTAAGGGCCTTCATCTGGAGACAGTTTTGCTCCATGATAGAAATGCATTTGTAGATGCCAATATCAGTCAGATTTATGAAACTGGAATGGCCTGTTCTTCTCCTCCTTCCTGAAATTTCCTAAACGTCTCTCTTCACAGGGCTTGTGCATTTGTATGTAATTATTTCTTTTTCTGTATATTGATCCTTTTCTCCTTCCCCTGAATGCACCATAATTATATTTTCTTTCGACGAGTGTAAGGAGTGAACTGTCACTGGCACACAATGGCTCGACTTTATCAAACCGGAAAAGAAAAAGCCCCTGTTTTGGGGGAGGTTTCAGGCGGCGGGCTGACAATTGCGGGTTCTGATTCATACCTGTGCAACCGCTACTCTGTAATCAGGCTGCGATTAGTCACCGACAACCAATTACCATGCCCGGCTTCCTAAAGCAATTTGTCTATCTGGAACTTTATAAGTCCTGGTTAACTCCGTAGGGAAGTCTGCCGGCCTGGGAGGGCATCATCCTGCGTGCCATCCTGGGGCTGGCAGGGAGGTGAGGTGGCTGCCCCGAGCCAGGCGGGCAAGAGAGCAGCCTCCCTCGGCAGAGAGGTGGCAGTTCTGCAGGCACCGTCACTTCTATGCACTGTCCCATACGGGATGAGTGTGTTTTCTCCATTCATAGTGACAAACAGCAGACGTGAGCCCTCCCTGCATGGTGTGATCTTCCCCCAGAGGTTTTGCATGCTGGAGTTACGGGAGATGGTGGCACCGTTTTGCACGAGTTGGAACCTCGCTGCCCTGACAACTATTCATCCTCTGCAGCGGGACCACCCTCCCCGTCCCATGGAGCTGCTCTCCACCTTTCTCAAACCCGCCACTTGCCTGCACCTGCCCAAGTTTTATCAAAGGTTTTGCCACTTCTCTCATCCACGGTGACGCTCAGAAGCTGCCCACAGCCCTCTCGCTCCCCAGGTCTGTGAGAGGGGGTGCGTGGTGCCACCATCACTGCAGAAGGACAAGTGAGTTCAGGGGGTGCTGGGGTTGAGCAAAGGCCTGTGAATCACCAGCAAACTTTCCCGAACAAGCTCATTGTGCAGTTTGCCAAGACTTTTTGTTAGCCTTTGAAGTCTGTGAGCTAAAATAGTTTCAGAGGGAATGGTTAACAGAGCCTCTCCTTTTATCTCCTGCTGGTGTTAGGAGCTGCCCTGCACTACCCTCAGGTTCAGGTGGGCTTTCTGCAGGGGTCACCATCTCAGTGCAAAGCCAGATACCACAGGCGTAAAGAAAGTTGCTACCTGCTGGTAGGTTATTCTTTCCCACGCAGAAATGAGCAGTGTTTGCTGGAAGCACTTTTACACTGGTGTTAACTCTGAAGGAGCGGGAGCCGCTGTTTTAATCTTAGCGGCAAGTGTGGGGTGCCAGGATGTTTCTGTATGGATTGACTACTGGTGTCTTCTTACCTTCCACGGCTACGCTGGTTTGAACAGCAGTGGAAAAGCAGCTGCTGGAGTTAGTGTTTCCAAAACAGCAGGCAAGGACGCTGGATGGGGCATGGGGTGATACACCCTGCGTGCTTGGGAGGGCCGGAGGAGGAAAGTCCCAGGTGAACCTCAGCCCTTGTGTGGCTGGAGCTGGAGCTGCACGGAGGGGCACGTGCAAAGGGAAACCAAGCCCCCAGTGCAGGGGACAGACCTCTGAATGGGCAGGGTGCGAGCACCGGGAGCTGGCTGGCCGCGCAGTGCTGCCTGGCGGCCCACACCCCGCCAGAGGATGCTTTGGAGTAAAACTGTAGCTTTGGACCTAAACTCTTATTTATTTTCCTTCACAGGCCCTTGTCGCTATGACTAGAGGGCCTGGCTTCTTGGGGCAGGCTCCTTGTGCCCCCTTGGTTTCCATCCCATGCCCAGTGCCAGCTGAGTCCGATGGTCATGCTGAAGGACACCAGGAAAACGTGCGAGATGTTAGGCAACCTAATCCAAGTTCATCAGGTCAAAGAGCTGGGGAAAAAAGAGGGGGCCCTAGTGAAACTAGAATAGCTGTGTCTGGCCCCAGGCATCCAGTCACTTTTCCACTCCTTGGAGGGAAAGAGCAGCAAGTCCTGGCGTTTCAGTTGCGTTTTGGTTAACATGCCCATGTCACAAATGAGCAGCTACCAATGCATGGAAGCATTTGAAACTAACATGCCTGCAGGCACTGCTAAATCGCTTCTTCCGCATCACACTGCAGGGTGGTTTCAAAGACATTGAGGGGCTCCTGGATTTGATTTGTCCCAATAAATCTATTTTTCAGGATTTTCATTCTGCATCCATTTTTGCTAACGTGTTTTCATTTTTCTTCACTTATTACTCTAAGGTCCATTATGATCTGCAAACTAAAACAATGGAGACCATTATATTATGTTGCATAGTAGCCATGGCCAAGATGGAAATGTGAATACTGGATACTTCCTACCCCCAAACAGCAGTAATACTATTGTCGGTGCCTTTGCTCTTCAGAGGCTGGTAACATAATCCTCTCACGCAGCTTGCACGCTCCTCCTCGACCCCTCGTGTGTAATCACATCACCCAGGAGAGCTGGGCTTTAGGCTCAGCATCTTACTAGTGGAAGCTGACAGGGGCCAGCTGGCCACCGAGCAGGGGAAGGTGCACAGGGATGGTGAGGATGCTCGAGGCGGGTCTGGTGCCAAGAGGTGTCTCCCACGCTGGGGCAGGCTGGGGACACCTTTGTGCTTTCTTTGTGCCCCTGTCATTTTCTGACAACATTCCCCCATAGTTTCTCTCCTTGTTCTGTTGGTTTGTTTTGGTTTGGTTTTTTTCCCCCCTCATCTGTTATTGACTGGTTTTTAACAACTGCAACGGTTTATCCAAGTATAATAACAAAAAATGCAATTCTGAGGAAGCAGTACACAGAGTAGTACACAGAGCCTGTAGCCTCTGGGGAAGGAGGGGAAGGGTTAGAACAAAGTTAAAGACATCCCTTCCAAACTCCCTGCCATGTTGCAGATAGGGGACTCTCCTGTACCAGCATTTCCAGAGGCACTGGTACAGGAGATGGGCCTGAAGGTGAGCACACACAAATCCCGCTCTTCTTCTTTTCCCATCTTTCTACCTACCTTTCCCCAGAAATGGCTTGATTGCCCAAGTGCCAGTGACATGGCTCATTCCCCTTATTTAATCTCATTGACATATCAATGATACTCACAATTTCTACCTCCTATTTTTTCCCCCCTTTGCAACAGAGAACAACAATAAAAGTAGTTTATTTTCTCATGCCTTAGATATTTCAGCCGCCTCTGTCCCTGAGGCCTCCAGCCCCAAGGTATTTGCTGTTTTGCTGCATTATTTGTTGCTGCGTATTAATCCAATAAACCTGAACTCCCATAAATTACCATACCGCATGGGGAAGGCTAAGTTTAGCTCTTGCATATTTTAGACATCTGTCAAGATATAACTTGGACTGGAAGGAGTCTCTGGCATGCTCATCCATACTGAAAGTGGACAGTGACAGAGGCATTTCCTCTCCTTACTCCGTCTCTGACTAAATCACTTCAATATTATTAAGTTCACATCAAGTTTCTCGGTGTATGCTCCAGGGACCTGCTAGAGCACAGTGCATGCTTGGAAACGAGCCCCGTGATTTCATGGCTCTGAAGCATGACCTACTATACTACGTTCCTTCTTCCTTCAGCAGCTGGGGTTTTGGCCATTTCACACCGGGTGTTAAAAACCGGTTGTGTTAAATATCCACAAAATGATGTCTGAAGCCCCCCTCCCCAGGCCTTAGTTGAGTAGAGCTGAGAACTGCCTTTTGGGGAGAATATAATAAACATGCTGGAAAATATGGGTTTGTGCATTCATTTTTGACCCAAAATAGGTCACCTTTTAAAGGGTTAAAAAGGGTGACATCATTCAACAAATGAAATGTCCTATTTTGGATGCAGTGAAGAATTTTGCAACAAGTCCAAATGAAGTTTTTCATTTTTCGTATGTGACTGGAAAAGCAAATCCAGTTTGACCTCAATTCTGTTCCCTTTCCCTCTTCTTTATTGTAGTAACCAGACTTGAAAAATAATTATCCACTTCCTACTCCTCCCATAGCCATTCATGGTAATCTTTTACCTTTCTTTACGTTGACTGTTTCTTCTTTAGGCTGTTTAACGGTCTCCCTGGCAGGTTGAAATCTCCTCAAATACCAGCTGTTCCTTCTCCTGCTTTATCTTACAGTTTTTCTAAATCTGCCATTGCAGATTAATTAATTGATTAATTAATTCATTAATTAATGAACACAGTCCATTTAAAGAATGAGCATAAAGAATGTAGCAAATAATAAAGGAGAAAAATCTGCTAACTGCCACCGGAGAGTTTTCTCAGACCTTTCCTCCGTGTTGATGGCCACTTACACTGCCCTTTTCTGCTCTGCGAGGAGGAGGGCGATCCCAACTTGTCCAGGCGATGCCTGGAAGCCGAGGGCCAAACTCCCTTGTCAGCTTTGCCAGGCCTACCCCTTTCTTGGTGAATAATTTTTGAGAACTTCTGTATTTCCTACCTTCCTCTTTTTTAAAAAGTGAAAATTATAATGTCTACCTGAGTGAGGAAGAGAGATTGTCCTGATTGATTAATATTTCAAACGGGTCTCATAAATCTATAATCTCTCCACAGTGTTACGATTCACTGCTACTGCTCTGTTCCCCTGCTTAGCCTTTGAATCCCCTCGCAGGCAGTTACTCGTCTCAATTTCCAATAGAGATATTGAAACATACAGTAAAGGAAACAAAAAAGGAACATTAAATGGCAGGGATGTGGAGCTGGAAAAGTTTAGCATCTCTTTCCTACTTCATCAATAAGCTTTTTTTTTTTTTTTCAGATAGATCAAGCTAAGTACCACATATCTGTCGTACATTTGATATAAGACTGGAGTTTCTAGGTTTAGTCTTCGGTCTTGGCAATACCTTTAAAATCTCTCTGGAGGCATGGAATTAATTTTCTGTCTTTGGGAGCATTTCAGCCTGAAGCCCTAGGTGGGAAATCTCTTGAAGCTTTCACTCTCAGATGGGTTTCGCTGCAACACTCGTAACGGGCACTGAGCTCTTTGCAGTGCAAGTGCGTGAGAAATGTGAGCTGGATCCTGCTAACGGCTTGGTTTGGTGCACGCCGTGCAGCCCTGGCTGGGAAGCTACCCAGGAGGAGAGATGCTCTGCAGAAACCCCGGTGAGCACAGAAAGGGCTGATGCTGGGAGGTTCTTGATGCCCTCCAGGTCAATATGGACCGAGTACTTGTCCTTGTCCTTATCGCTCACCTGGGCAGCAGGGCAGGGGACACCTCTACAGGCATGGGGCTGATACACAACTGGTGGGACACTGGAGGGAAGGGCAGCTCCTCAGAGCCACCTGGGCAGGCTGAAGGCAGGGGCTGCCAGGACCATCGTGAGGGTCCCTGAAGCCAAGTACAAAATCCTGCTGGCAGGAGGGATGAGTCCCACACAGCAGGGTGGGCTGGGAGCTCATGGGGAGACAAACAGCTTTGCAGGAGATGATTTGGGGGCCTTGATGTCAATGAGCCCCTCTGGTGTGGGCTCGTGCAGAAGATAGAGCTGGGTCCTTTCTGAATGTCTGCAGCAGCAAGGGAGAACAGGCACAAGGCGCGAGAGGGGAAACTCCACTTAGCTTTATGTAAGAGTGGTTTGGCACTGGAAGAGGCTGTTCAAAAGGGCTGAGAGATCTCTGTCCTTGGAGACAGTGACAAATGAACAGCACAAGGCCCTGAGCAACCTGATGTAACTGAAAAGCTGGCCCTGCTCTGAGCTGGGGGTGGGACCGGGTGACCTCCAGAGGCTCCTTCCAACTTAAATTATTCTTTGATACTTAGCTCAAAATAAACAATTTTTGACATCAGTTATTCTACCTTGGCTTTTCTTTATCAACCAGTCTCAGAAGTCATGCACTACTCCACGGGCTGTAGGGCGGCTTGGGAGAGCTCTCACTTCTGGAGAAGAATAAGGGGAGCAAACCGAGGGAGACTTGGCAGGGTGCTTGAGGCTTTCATGATCTAATTTAAAGGAAGGTTGATTTTATCTGACTTGACCCTTATTTAAATCCTCCACTCTCACACTCTGAAGTTTACAACCTCTGCTTTTACTCCAAGCGCAGAGTTACACCTCCTTCGGAGCCAGAGCTGGTGTGACTCATCCTGGAGGGTACTGCTGTGCACAGTCGTTTCCCTGAGCTGTTGCCCTGCTGTGAGAAATCTGCAGTAAGAAGAAAACTGGAAACAAACTTAACCTCATTTTGGATTGTCCGCTGCCATCTAGGAGCAGGGAGAATTAGGAATATGTTTTTATTTATTCACTTTGAAGTGAAATGTACTGCCTGCCCGTGGAAGCATAGGGCACAACGTAGGAAGATGCTGCCTTTGTGCAAGAAATGCCACAAGATTCAAAGTGCGCCTAGGTACAATGTGTGTGGATGAGTCAGGAGATCCTGGCTTCAAATGCGAACCCTTCAAAGTGGCGTCTACCTTTTTTGGTGTGCCTCGAACAGACCTCTCATTTAAAGAATGCAAAACTATAATGAGATGCTGAACGGCTCTGATGTGTGAACTGAGGCTGCCATCCACTGCAAAGCAGGGGTCCCCAAGGGTTCCTTTCTGCCCCAGGCAGATAAAACACCGCTGCCCGTCTTTCTTGTTCTCTGTGGAGGTGGTGCACGTGGCTGCCCACCCAGGAGGTCTGCTGGTCCTGCCAGCCAGGCGTGCTGCCAGCTCTGCCCCAGAGCTGCCTGTTCTGGCAGAAATTTCCTGCTCATTAAAAAGAGACAAAGGGCAATTAGGTTGCAAATAACAGGTGTTATCTCCACTTGTAAGGCCCGTCAATCCACCAGGCCATGGCTTTCTCTGGGGTTAGAGAAGTTGTGGTGCCAAGCTCTCAGGTCCAGGTTAGGTGCTCCACCACTGCTTGCAGCAAGCCTGATCAGTGCCTGGATGGGAAGACCTACCCCCGCATCTGAGGTCCTCACCCCAGCACCTGCTCCACAACACACAGGCTTGGAGCCTGGCCTGGAGCCCTCAGACATTGTGTTTGTAATTAGTTTTGGTAATTAACTCCACATCTCTACACCCTACGCTTTGCTATCTGCCTCCCAGCTCATCAGAACGGTGCTATATCTATTAGTATTACTTCACTAAACACAGCCCTATCTGTGGCTTAAACCCTGGCCTCTTTAATTAAGTGACAACTTTAATCCACATGTTACACTCTGCTTACCTGGAAACTGACTTTTACTTCTGATAAGCCATGATCCGATTGCCCACCATCCTCAGCAGAAGCAGAAAGCCAATGCACCGCTTCACCCAGGCAAGCATTTCCTCTCGTCATGGTGCCGCATTAATCCCCAGCATTAAAACACAGTGCTGGATGATTGGAGATGGCGAGGAGGTCCTCTCAGCCCCTGTCCTCCCTCCCTCCTTCACGGAATCATGGAATCACAGGATTTTCAGAGTTGGAAGGGACCTCTAGAGGAACACAGGAAGTTCTGTTCAAGTACACGGAAAAACTTCTTTACTTAGAGGGTAACAGCGCACTGGCACAGGCTGCCCAGGGAGGTTGTGGAGTCCCCTTCTCTGGAGATTTTCAAGACCCGCCTGGATGCAGTCCTGAGTAATGTGCTCTGGACAATCCTGCTTTGGCAGGGGAGTTGGACTAGATGATCTCTAGAGGTCCCTTCCAACTCTGAAAATTCTGTGATTCTGTGATTCTGTGAGTTCTGTCACACAGCCAGCTCTCAATCCACCTCGCTGTCACCTCATCTAGCCCACACTTCCTCAGTTTCCTAATGAGGATGTTATGGGAGACAGTGTCAAAAGCCATGCTGAAATCAAGGTAGATGACATCTATGGCTCTCCCCTCATCCAGCCAACCAGTTAGAACATCATAGAAGGCTATCAGATTGGTCAAACATGATTTACCCTTGGTAAATCCGTGTTGACCACTTCCAATAACTTCCTGTTCCTCAACGTGTTTGGAGATGACATCCAGAACAAGTCACTCCATTACCTTCCCAGGGACAGAGGTGAGACTAACCGGCCTGTAGTTCCCTGGGTCGTCCTTCTTGCCTTTTTTGAAGATTGGAGTAACGTCGGCCTTCCTCCAGTCCTCCAGCATCTCTCCTGTTCCCCATGACCTTTCAAAGACGATGGAGAATGGTCTAGCAATAACATCCGCCAGCTCTCTCAGCACTCGCGGGTGCATCCTGTCGGGGCCCATGGACTTATGGATGTCCAGCTTGGCCAAATGGTCTCTGACTCGGTCCTCCTCAACTGAGGGAAAATCTTCCTCTGTCCAGACCTTCTCCCTTGCCTCCAGGGTTTGGGATTCATGAGGTTTTAGCAGTGAAGACCGAAGAAAGAAGGCATTCAGTAACTCTGCCTTCTCTGTGTCTTCCACCACTAGGGCACCTGTCTCATTCATCAGTGGGCCTACATTTTCCCTAGTCTTCCTTTTTCTGTTGATATACTGAAAGAATCTCTTCTTATTATCTTTAACTGCAGTGGCCAAGCTGAGTTCTGACTGAGCCCTTCTAATTTTCCCCCTGCATAGCTTCGCTACATCTTGGTAACCCTCATAAGCTGCCAACCCCCTTTTCCAGAGAATGTAAACTTTCCTTTTTTTCCTGAGGTGCAGCCAAAGCTCTCTATTTAGCCAGGCCGGTCTTCTTCCCCGTCGGCTTGTTAAGGGATGCCTTCCTACCAGGCATCCCTACCTGGACCACGGTCAGCTGGCAAGAGCTGAGGCAGCATCACGGGCTGCTGGCGTTTCACTTCCCTGCCTGCACAGGGCACCCGTTTCTAGGCATAACAAAGGTAAAAGTCTTAGTCTCACTGGAATCAATATATAAGAAACTGATGTGAGTTTGGCTAGTATATTCTGGATTTATTTGCCATCTGTTCCTTTTTTTTTTTTTTTGACTTTTAGGAAACTTTCAGACCCCAGAACTCAAATCAGCATTTGCATTCAGCAAATGTTTCTCAGGCATTCGCTCCTCTCCAGGAATGAGGGTTTCCCCCAAAAATGCCAAATGCATTTTGGCTGTTTTTCTAGAGCTTCTAAAAGAGTTTTTATGCTGAAATCAAGTGTATGTTTTATTGCTTATGAGGTCCTGCCAGTTTTAGCCTGTCCAGCCAGCTCTCTGCTGTTGCACTGTTATGGAGATCCAGCAAATTAATTTGATTTGAAGTTGTGTTACCAGTCACAGATATGATCCCTTTCACACTTCCCCCCCCTCCCCCCCCCCGCCCCGCCTTGTGGAGAAACAAATGAGAGGGAAGCTTTGCAGGGAGATGTGGAAAAAATGCCAGCTCAAAATGAGATGACCTTGTGTCCTTCTCTAGCGCTGGTGGGGACAGGGAAGTGAAGGGATGGGGAATGGGAGAACTGCAGAAAACACCTGACCACTGCATTTTAGGAAGGAGAGGTGGGAAGGGACCTTGTCAAGGAGGGCTCCACAGCCAGCAGTAAGAAGAGGACATAGAAATGGCTTCCCTGTGCAGGAAGCACCACGCTGTGGATGCAGAGGGATGCACGTGAGCACCCGCGTTGCTTTGCCGCCTTCTCCGGGTCCAGGCTCCAACTTCTTTGCACTTCGTCTGTAAGCTGTTTCCAAATGCTTCGTCTAGAGCAGGCAGCAGAGGCACAAAGCATGGGGCTTTCTTGCTGCCCGGCCCCTTTCCCTTCGCAGGCATGGGCTCAGCCACTGCAGCCCTGCACCAGCCTGAACCGCGTGAGCCCTCAAGGAAAACACAGGAGAGGGGGAAGGATGTTTGGTGCCACCCACTGCTATTTTGGGGGATGGGCTTCCAGTATTTCTACATGTTATGAGTCTGGCTCTCAGGAGGATCGGGGGGAGCTATGCAGTGCTTGTCTGGTGCCTGAGCGGTTGTCTCCATCCCACATGGCTGCCTTCCCTCAGAAATGTGGGGACTTGGCTACTTCTTGTCATGAATTGCACAGATGAAACAATTAGCGATGCTCTAAGCCATTTGTAACATTAAAACATGACAATACACATAATTGCTGCAGCGTGCCAGACACGGAGATTGTGTCCCATAGCGCTCACTCCATGCAAAACAGATTTCCATCAGCTGCTCCTCAGGTGACATTACAAGTGACGGCCACTGATTTTCCCCTGAATGCCTACAGAGAGGGACAGGGCTTCATGGGGCCCTGGAATGGGGTGGAGGGACTCCACACACAAGGAGCTGCTTCAAAGGACAAGCATTTTTCAGGGAGTACAAACTGCTTAGTAATGAGGACAGCACGGTGAAAAATATCCTGCACATGCTGGTGCTTTTTGCAGCTGAAATCTTGGATACTTCCCCTCCATCCTTATTTCCTCACCATTCATCAATACTGGTGCCCTTTTGGCCTCTCAGTCTTGCAATGTCAGCAGCATAGAGATCCCAAAATGCTCCAAAGTAATTTCCGTCTTGCTGTCCCTGACACAGAGACCTCATTATCCCGGAGTGCCCGAGTCCATCAGCCCTTTCCTAGGGGATTTTATTCCTGTGGGGTACAGATATTTTTATGAATGACAGAAGCAGTGCTGTGGGAACTGGGGGAAGATGCACATTCTTCCTGCCTCAGCGGGGATGTCCGTACGGACAGCCAGGCCCGAGCCAGCCTCTGTCAGAAAGCTGACATAACTTCAGTACAGAGCCTAAGCCCCGAAAGGAGGGAGGAAAGCTCAGGATGCCGGTAGGGTGAGCCTTTCTGTGCTTAGACACCCCAAAACACAGAGATAACCTCTTTAGCTCTCACCTGAAGTCACCAGGTATATATGTATGTGCAGCTGTGGCAGGGATTGAGCTGCCTTCTCCCACTTTCTTGGGCAAAGAAAGAGACTTCGGTTGGAGAAGCTGTGTTATGTTTTAGTAACCTTTAAGTCGTGATTTAATCACATTTGATCAACAAAACGTGACTGGAAAATAAGAAGTCAGACAGTTAATTCTGAAAGTACTTAACAATGCTTTGAGGTTTTTTAGTTCTGATTTTTTTTTCCTCTGGATTGTTTTAGCAGAGAAACTCTGCACTTCTTTGGTTTAAATTTGAAAAGGGTTTCATTTGACCTAAAATGGCCTTTTTTCATCCATTCGTTCCAAAAACAAAATACACGGCAGCTCCCGGGCAGAACACTGTCCTCATGCTAACGCGGTGCTGTGTCTGAACTTTGCTCCAGCCACCCCTGCACTCCTCTCGAGGTCTAGCAAAATGATACATCTACAAGTGAACGTGCTTTTCTCCTCCTTCCTGCCCCCAGTTTGGTAGATAAAGTCCCTGCCCTACACCCTGATGAGATCAATAGCAAAACCCCCCAGACGACAGCTGTCACATCCCCCGTTTGTGGGCTCTTTGGGCTGTTTTGTAGTCCTTGGACCTTCCTGAGGGTGAGTTTTGCCCCAGGGGACTGCGACAGCCCAGGGCATAGCAGGGCAGAAGAGAAAGGCACAGTTGTGTGCAGACGCCAGGCCCAGAGGGTATAATTGAGATATTTTCACCCCGTTTGCTGTCTGGCCTTGGCCTTTTGCTGTTTTGTTGTTTTCCTCCAGGTCTGTATGCCAGTGACCTGCTGATGAAATTCAGTGGAGTTGCGTTTACTGACTTGTACATGCACCAAAGGAAAGGGGAAGCTGTTTTATTATCAGCTTCAAAGCCATCATTTAGTTGCATGCATAAAATACCCATAAATGGAAGCGATGGCAGACCAGGATTTGATGAAAAACCCGCCAGCAACCCCTGCTTGATGCTGAGCTCTTGCAAACTGCCTACTGGAGCAGTTTGCCCCAGCCCGCCGGGCAACACCACCCTCAGCCAGGCAGCTCCACCTCAAGACTGGTGAGGCGGCAGGGAAGCTTGTACCCTGTGGGCATCCCTGGTGGGCTCCAGCCTTTCCTGCCTTCCCCAGGCACACGTGGGCACCAACCCGCTAATGGGCTGTGTCCCCCACAGCACGGCTGAGAGTGTATTTCTGGTAGGTCATCCTCGCACCTCAGCTGTCAGACAGCCTTTTTTGGGGGTCAGTCGAACCTTGGCTGTTGCAGACTTCAAGGATATTGCCAGGTTTGCTGGTTACTGGGTATTATACAACCACGTTCATACACAGCAGTTTCTCTAGTGCAGACAAATCCACCGGATTCCAGGAGCAAAGGGAAGGGGAGAAAAACCTCTTCTATCAATCACCTCTGTCTGTTTTCCTGAGTTTCTCCATCTCTCTAACTCATCTTCCAGGATAGTCTATTTTTTTCTCTTTTTTAATCTTATTTTAAACCAACAGGCTGAGTAAATAACAGGAAGTATTTTTAGGTGGGAAGAGGGGACATTAATTACTATAAAATACTTGAGAACCACCACCCCCTAAGGTATCGGAGATGTTAGGCGTGCAAATAAAAAGATCAAATCAACAGATAGACTGGGTTGTTTCACGTCATGTATAACTATCTCACTGGGCCAAAAAGGAAAATGTGAAAAATTGAGAGGAAGCCTGAACAGTTTGGTAACGCAGAAAGAGGCAGCCAAGACAGACAAACGTGGAAGAAAACACATCTCCTTTTCTGAAAAGAACATTTTAAAAAAATCGTTTTTGAGGCATTTCTGCATGAGACAGGCATTTGGCTCCTAGAGCTAGAATATGGGCCAGAAGTAATCAGGAACGGCGAGCGAGGCAGCATACATAACAAGGGAGCCTGCATGTGGGCTCTTATCATTTGGAAGCTAATAGATGATGACGGCAGCTTAATCCATGCAAATATAGAATAATGACAACCCTGACTTCACGCGTCATAAAAATAAGGGGAATAGGAAAAAAAAAGAGAGAGGAGAGAGGCAACAGCATTTGAATCGACGTGCGTCATTAATGGAGGGGGCCGGAGAGAGAGAAATAATCAATCCCAAGGCAGAGCGGAGCAGTGGCTGCTGCTCGTGTGTGCAGGGAAACCTGCGGGAGAGGACGGGGAGAGGAGAGGACGTCAGAGGAAGCGCCTGGTCAGGCACAGGGAGATGCTGACCCGTTTGGTGCCAACCCCATTTCTCAGCTCCGTTGCTGGCAGTGCTCGCTTCAGCCCCGCGTCCGCCTGCCAAGCCCAGTCAGCTGCCGGCCCCCGGCCAGCCTTTCTCCCCGCACTGATGCCGGCAGCATGGCGCAGGCTTGCCGGGCAGGTAGAAGCTCACCTTTCCCCTCGGTGGTGGAGCAAAGGCTGCATTTTGTGGGCATCTGGCAAAAAGACAGCGACCGAAGCCCTGCCATGGTAACGGCGAGATTAATTAATAACCCTTGGAACAACTTAAGAGGGGTTGTTGTGGATTTAGTCATCGCTAGGAAATTTCAATTAGCCATCGGATATTTTCTTTCCCAGTGATAACGTGCCCTCTGCAAAATGGTACCTCCTGTGGGCCGAAGGTTGCCCTGAGAAGGACCGGGAGGCTGCAGAGGTCCCCGATGCTGCAGGCTAGGTGACAGGCTACGAGTCCGCCAGAGACAGGCAACCACGCAGCCAGATGCAAAGCAGCACATCTGATTCTCCCCAAGATGAGCATCCACCGAGGTGTCTGGGCCTTCATTTTGAGTGTAAAAGCTACAATCGCGCACGGAGAGGGCTGTCAGTGCGATCTGTAGGCATCTCATCCTTGGCGTAGTCCTTACCCTCTTAATTCTTACTAACCTACTCCTACACTAATTACTGGAGAGGGGATCAGATAGATGAGATCCATGGCATTTTCTTGTCTGGAACCTCTGCTATTTTTATCAAAAAATACATTGAGTTAGTCAGGTCAGATCTAATTTTGGTAACCTCCTTGTGGCATTTTATACCATTTTCTATTAAACTCTACATCTTTCATTATTCCTCCCTTCTAAATTAGTCAAATGCCTGTCATACTCCTGAGGTTAAGATAACAGATCAATTATTGCCTGGATTAATTTCCCTCCCCCTGCACCGTCTTTGAAATGTGCCGCCTCAGCTGTTCTCCAGCCTCGTGGCCCCTGCTTGCTTGCACAGACTCGTCCCAAATCCTGACCGCCAGGCAGGTAATGGCGAGTGCCTGCTTTCCTAATGGGATGGAGTTTACTGGTCGGCTGAATTGATGGATTTCCTCTGCCTCCTCCTCAGATGTCAGTGCTGCTCCATACTGACAATCCCATTGAACTCTATGCCTTTGCCACGTGTTCCATCACATCACTCTGGTTCTGGTCTGTGCTATTGCCACACCTTTCACCTCGCCAAGATCTTAGTGTATTGAAGCCTCCTTGGGATCCCAGTCAGAGGCCTTCTAAAATTCAGCTTGGCATCATCATATACTTTTCTTTTGCTACTCATAGTTCACCTGGTGAAAGAATTCAGATGTACTGAAGCTCTGCCAGTTTGTTTATGTTGAACTGCTATATGCTGTTAACAACTATATTTTAATTAGCCTTTCATCCAGTTTTTCTGAGCCTGCGGTAAGATTCACTCGTCTGTGTAGTCACACTGGCATCCTTTCTACAAATGAGTGCAAAGTGTTTTTTCTCCTTTTTTGTTCTCTGGTAAAATAACACACTTTAAAGAGAGATTGCATATTTTGTTATCAGTTTAGTTATTACATTTGTTTATCCCTTTGCAAAAACTTAACCATGTATCATTTTTTCGTAGGTCAAATTTATAGATGTGATACAGTATACAGTTCCTGGGGGATACTTAAAAGTTTGGGTCCTCACAACTTGTTATGCCATACTTTGGGTTGGGCTGGTTCCTTTCTTTTGGTACCTCAATTCCCGATGAAGCCTCAGCCTTTTATAACCTGACAATCATATATCTGGCATGCAAATACCTCTCCAAACATCCTCTGCAACAACCCAAAGAGATTCTTTCCTCTGCAGTGTCCTTAGCTTTTTTAATTTCCCTGTCAGCTCATTTACAGACGTGTAGTTCAGCAACCCTGGGGCAAGCTTCATGCTTCCTGTGGGCCTGGATGCTCTTGTTTGCTTCAGCATCTTCAGCACTTGCCTGTTCCGGACCCTTCTCAGCCATCATAGTTTTTATATCACATTTCACTTGACGTTCCCTGCACTTCTTTCCATTGGCGTTATTATTCACTGTAGGTCACTCCTTTCCGAAGAAAGGATTTTTGGGGCTAGACTTCCTTTTAACCCTCCCAGGGCTTCAGGAGGTGTTGGTTATCATGGGTGGCACGTACCGAAAGCTGAGCTGAGGTAAGGCCTGGGGGTGCCCAGAGTGCACAGGGTAGCCCTGCCTGCCCCTTGGCATCCAGCAAAATACCTGACCCCTTGCTCTGCTTGGCGTGGGGTCTGCTACTCCAGAGCAGGCTAAGGAGCTGGGACCAGCAGCGGCTTTAGCGCCTTCCACTCTTTCTACCAAATCTCAATAATCAGATAGCTGAAAGCAGAGCGTTACCTGGAGACTTTAACGCTGGTCATTCCCCCCGGACTTTGCTAATAGGGGAGATTGCATCACCAGTCCCATTATGCTACCGCGCCTTCAAAGGCATTGTATAACGGTAAAATCTGCTGCAATCGCTGCTTGGGGCTTGCACTGCAAAATCGTTTTGCTGCACTACTCCCTGACCCTCTCTCTGAGCCCTCAGCGCTGGCTGAGCTGCCTGCTCCGTCCACTGAAATTGGGGCAGTCGGCCACCGACACGTGGACCTCACTCTGGTCTCCGTGCCATGCTGCTCCTGTCCTGTTGTCCCAACTGGGGAGCCGTCACTGGGGACACAGTAACATTGCAAGGCACTGGGAGGTATTTTAGAGAGGAAGGTGCTTCAGGGAGGCAGACAGCTCACTGACGGCTGCAGGAGCTTTTGAAATGGGGAGTCACATTTACTGTAACAATTTGCTTTGGAAAAAACATGGTCGAGGCAGTATTAAAAATCTTAGATTATTTCCACTGACTAGTACTGGGCAGGCAAATAACACTGTAGAAAGACACTATCAAGACTCTGCAGCATTCAGTTTGAACTCTAAATGCTGTCATCTCACAAAATAAGCACCTGAGCTAATTTCTCTGAAAAGAGCTTGCTTTGCTTCGATGCGGTGCTGAAGCAGGGATAATATTATCTTGTCACTTCCCGTTTCTCTTATCCCTTTCCCCTCCTCTTACAGGGGCGATCACCACAGGCATGGGGAGGCTGCTTTTTGGGGTGGAAGCAGGCTGACTCCATCGCTGCCAGCAGTGGGGTGCAGATAGCCTGGCAGGGCAACAAGGATCACACCAGCATCTATCTTTTTCCAGTACTTCAGGGCTGGGGTTGCAGGACTGAGTTTCTCCACTCCTTTCCCTGCCACTTTCTTCTCCCCACATCAGGTTTCTCCTAGGAAATGACACAAGTCCAGGAGGAACATGATGAGGGCTGGGAACACCAATGGGGACTGGCACAGTAACCAGGTTCTGCTCCGGGTTAGCTGCAAGTCATAGAATCATAGAATGGTTTAGGTTGGAAGGGACCTTAAAGCTCATCGAGTTCCAACCCCCCTGCCACGAGCAGGGACACCTCCCACTAGACCAGGTTGCTCTTTCTTTCCTTCACTGCGTACAAAACAGGAATCATCGTTCTGTGCCACTCTTGTGAACAACTGAAGTTCTTGCTACCCCACGGTGTAAATGCAGCCCACCACTGACAAGCCAAGGGATGGTGACAGTCTGCTCAGTCCATGGCCATCCCACTTGCTGCCCAAGAGAAGCAGCAGCATCACCAGCCCTGCCATTGGGTGAAGGCACTGCATCTTCTTGTTCCTCTGCTCTGGCCAGCGAGGGCAGAGCTCAGACCCCCGGAGGTCTCTCCTGCTGCAGAGGAAGGGGCGGTCCTCTTTATCTTTACCTACCTCTACCAAGCTAGAAGAGATCCCCTTTTTTCTGCCATTGCACCTCAGAGTGATGAGATCACCCCATCTTCTGGTAAGAAAAGATGGCTTTCACTTAACTGCGCCTCACACACACCTCTGCATGTGGAAAGCAGTCCTCACAGCATTCGTGAGTAATGGCAAAAGGAGTCACCTTCCAGGGGGAGCTTCAGGTGGTGTAAGGTGAGCCCTGAAGGCAGGCTGATGGTGTCCTTTCCACCACATTGGTTAATGCACCCTCCAGTGCAGAAAGTGGCTCTACAGGATGGCTGCAATAGGCAGAGGTTTGGGGCATTCAGGTTCCCCAAAAGACAAATGTGGTTTCCTTTTGTTGGACAAAATGCGGCTCTGGGGCGCAGGCTGGTGCTGCTGGAGGGGTGGGCAACAGGGGGGCTCTGCTTGCACCCAGAGCAACCGCTCCCACCTCGCCACTGAAGTCAGGCTGGCTTAGAACAACGCTTTATTTCTTCATTATGAAATAAATTTCACAGGCGGAGCTGACTGATGCATTCTGGAGGTGGTCCCCCACAGGACTGCCACTTCTCCAACCTCCTGTGCTGGCTTTGTCATGCAAAGTGGGCTTCAAGCTCTCGGGCTCCCCTGCTGCCCCCTGCTCTCCCGCCATGGCCGGGGATGGGGCACTGGGTGCCCGCAGCATGCTGTAGGGGACCAGCCTCTGCCCGGCAAGAGGCCAGGGTCTGTTTCCGTGCCACAGCTGTCACAGGAGAAATCAAGAGGAGCATCTCTCCTGTGCAGTGATGCTTGATGGGCAGCTTCTAGTCACGAGGAGGAGAGGAGCGGCGAGCAGGTAATCATGCTCACGGGCGAACAAATCACTCTTCTGTTCCCAGACGGGGCTTTGGCTCTCAAAAATGCAGTCTCTGAATAACCCATCCAAGTTTTCACTTACGTCGCAGCTCGCGCTCAACCAGAGCATTTGGAAATGGTTATTCACTTCACTAGGCATGTTCGGGGCAGGCTGCGGCGCTCCAAACAGCTGCCTGCTCTTTACCTTAATGCTCAGGCCTCAGTGCTTTAATTTGCGAGCCTGTCGGTGGGCTTAACTGGGTCTGCCGCTTGTTTGCTCTTTACGGCAGAAGCAGTAACCCATCGTGAGGGATTTTTGATCCAAAGTCTCACGTGCACTTCTCCAGTGTTGGGACATTAGTCTGAGCACACTGTCTGTCGCCCGTCTCTGCTCCTCCGAGGGAAAAGCTGAAGCCCGAGAGAAAGAGAGAGCGAGAGAGGCAGGGAGAGAAATCCTATTATCGTTTCACAGGTCTAATCTGCCAAAGCAGAGCAGGAACAATTTTTTAATTTTATAAGCAGCCACTTTTAACCTTACTCAGTTATAGTACCCTTTTCCACAATCAAATATTAGTTTAAACTATCTTGAGCTTAACACCTTATTACACAAAGCTTCTTAGAAATAGAAATAAAATAAATAATCTCACACAAAAGAGCGTCAGACCGAAAGGGCCTGCGAATGCATGGCTAATTCAAAGCCAACGAGATTTCAGATGTAAGGTACATACACTTATGAAGCTATTATTCTCCTTCCTCTGAAAATGTTCTTAGTTAAAATTTTAATCCAGCTGAGGTGTCTGCGGGAGGGGGGGGTCTTTCCCTGCAAGGTGAGATAGAGAATTTTCCTATGATTTCACCCAGCATAAGGCTAGAGTCCTCCTACTGCAAACAGCAGCGTGACAGGATTTTACTCTAATTTTACACCACTTTCATTGAGTATTCGCCCTCTATTTTTTTCCAGGCTTCTGGTACGGATTTTCTTTTCAGAGAGGTAATTAATCCGAAACAAAGAGCTGAATCCTTCTGTAAGCTCTACAAGAGATCAGACCACTTCTGCTTATCACTCCAGAGATAATAAGAGCTCTGGGAGCTTTTCAGGGAGTAACTTACTGGACATAATGAGATTCTTACCAGGGCACCTGCCACCAGTGGTACTTAAGAGTGTCTGCTCCCAAATATCTCTTGAAATTCAACTGTGATTTCTTTTTTTTTTTTTCTCCTAGTCAACTGATTACTTTATCCCTCAGAGACATTACTGGAAACAGCTCTCTCTCAGAGTCCCACGTGGTGTTTTGGTCCGTGGCTAAGCAGTGACCTTGGACTGTGCATCTACGAGACTCGAACGGTCCAGGCTTAGCATAAAGGGTGCTTGTCGCCCTCAGGTCCCCTGCCATGATGGCACTGGAAGAGGCATGAGAGGCCCTTGCTGTGTGTCATCAAACCGGGTGCAGAGAAACCAGTTCAGCGGACCAGCTCCAGTCCCCGATGAGCGCACAGGGCTTGTGCGTGAGTGCCGTGAACAGGGGAAGGATGCGCCCATGCAGCTGGAGACATGCAGAGAAGGTGAAGGAGTCCCAGAGCACTCAGGGAGAGCAGAAATAAACTGCTGTTAGGTAGTCTGCAGGGGTAGAGTGCAGGAAAGGAAACACTGGGTGAGTCAGCACTCTCCCCTTCGGAAAGGCACCGATTTCATTTGCTTTTCAGATGGCATTTCAGGGCTTACACAGAACTGCAGGCTTCTTCCAGGCTCCCTGAGTAGCTCTCCCTCAGCTCCAGGAAACGCTTGTGTATATGCACAGCATGGAAAAAATCACCAGGCAGCACTGTCACAGATGGGTTACGCCTATATTGACCCCAGCAGCTCCTGGGTATGCATGAGCTGGAGCTAAGCTGAATTGCTGAGGGATGTCTAGGTGGCAAGGTGCAGCAGCAAAGCCCTTGGAGTTGCCTGGGACAGCCTAGGGGGACTCTGCAATCACACACCGATGTCTGCAAAGACATAGTTGTGACCTTGCAGCGTTCCACACGCTGCGTCTTGTGCAGGGAGGACTGGCGGCACGGTGGTGCAGGTTCTGGTGCAGGCTTCCTCTGACAAAATTGTCTTCTCGAGGGGACATGCTTCCTCTCTGGGAGCGGGACTTGGTCTTTGGGTTGATGTCAGGCTGTAGTCAGCGTTGCCTCCAGCTCTCGTCCCCTTCGTCCCTTTCCCATTAATATCAGGGCTCTTCATTGCCAGTGATGCCGCCCATTGTTCCCTCTGCAGAGCTGTGAATTCTCACTCAGTAACCTCAAGACCTGTACATCTGCCCTGCCTCTTGCTCCCTCAAAGCCAGGGCTGCTTTATTTGCAGCTCAGTGCATGGCCTCTCCCACACCTTCTGACCCCAAACATCACCCTTGGTACCTCTGCAGAGCTGAGCCCATCTGAGCAGGGTGTGGAGCTGGGGAACAGCCAGAGCACAGCGTTGCAGTGGAGACCAGGCTGCTTGCAGGGCCACTGCGCTTTGACCAGACCCTGAAGGCATCAGGCCTCCCTATACCCTGGGGATAACCAAGTGACACAGCACCCGCAAGCCTGACACTTCCCACGGCCCGTCACTGGCCATGGCACCATCTCTGCCTTGACCCAGAAAGAATAACAAACACTCTTCTGGTCAACCAAACAGGTTGGCCCATTTTTGTATCTGGTGACTTAGTCAAACAAAAGTTGCCCAGAAGAAGTAGAGTGTCCTCGAAGGTTTAAAGACTCCAGTAACTATGGCTGAGCTGATCTCATGTCAGCTGTAGCCCTGTTTTCGTGGTGGGGCAGGGGTGGACTAGATGATCTCTTTGGTTCCCATTCTGTGACTCTTTATTGTTATACGGTTTAGTTTAGCCTCTCCTGTATTCTTCACAGACAGAAACGTTGTAGCCCTAAGGAAAGATTTAGCAGGGGAAATGATTGCTTTTGACAATATTCAGCGTGGCCTATTGCTGAAAAGAAGATGGGTGGGTATTAGCTCTGTCTTTTTAAGATGACAGATGGGGATACTAACATCAGTGCCTTCAGTTTGCTTCATTTTCCAGAGAAGTCATTTGAAACTGCTAGCACCTCTCACACAGCCCTGAAATATGGCAGCCATAAATCCAGATACCGCCTTCTGTGATGCTCCTTGAATTGTGCGCTTCTCTGCAATGGCATCCCGGCCGAGGGAAGGCTTGCGTGGAGATAACAAGCATGCCGTGCATTCAGCTGATCGCCCTGAGATAGTCAAGACCCGGCACACAAACGCTCTCGACAAGAATCAAATTTCATTATGGAAACTTTTTTAGTTGTTGCTGCTTTTAAATAATCCCCAACTGGGCCTGTCCTGCCTTTCTCCCCATCTGTTTCATATCTGTAGTGAAGAAATAAAATAGCCTGTGTTGGAGGGAGGGGAGGAAGGCTCGTACCGTGTTGCTCTCCCACTAGCCCAGCATACGTAGAGCCCCAGGCTTTGTCTTCACTTCACCTTCACCATTGGGTGTTGGGCTTTTTTTTCCAACTTCTCATGTAAACTCATTAACATGACTTTTCCATCTGACCCACTTAGACATCTGCGTCAGTGGTGATGTTTCAGCACTGAGCAATCTCCCTCCACTTTTCTGCTTATATCCTAGGGGGGGAGGGGGGCTGGTGCATGTGGGTCTTGGCTGAACCGCACTGCCTTTGCGTGGATCTATATTTATACATTTAATGTCTGAGCAAGCTCAGCCTTGCAAGAGTTGTCTAGAGCGAACCTCGCCGCGTTCGTGTCAACACCTAATGGGGCCCTTTCCACCTCTGGAGCCTGATGTGGCGAGCCTGCGCCGCTGTTGCAACCGCCTGCTCTGCACAGTCAAACAATGCTGCTTTTTTTAGACTGACAGCCTATAATACTGCTGGTGCTGTGGAGAAGTGATAAAGGTAACATTTCACATCGCCAGTCAGAAACTGCCTCTCTTAGGATAACTTGGCAGAAAAAAAAAAAAAAAAAAAAGAGAAAAAAAAGAAAGGAAAGGAAAAAGCACAAAGCAGCGTGCGCAATTGTGAGCAGTGATGACGTCCGTCGTCACATAATCTCTCCTGAGCCCTGTTTCAAGCAGGGTTGGGTGACAGTATTTGAGGGAAAGTAAGACCCAGACACCGAAGGGATGCTGGGGTCCCGTTCCTACAGTCCATCATCCCTCGAGCCGGGATGCCACTCTGCAAGTCGTACGTGAAAAGAAAAATATTTCTAAAGCACTAGCATGCTGTAAAAGCTGACCAGCGAGCACGCAGCTTTCTGTGGCAAAAATGGTGCTGCTGGCGAGGGGACCATGACAGGAGAGGGCCCCAAAGCTGTGGTGTTTCCCTGGCTCTCAGCCTGCACTGAGGAGAAGGCAGCGTGCTGGAGGGGAGGCTTGGCTCTCGCTGCCAGCCTGGCAAACCTGCCCTGGGCTCCCACAGGCAATCTGGGATTGTTCCATCTCCTGCATTATCACCTATAATAGAGGAGCAGCCGGCCAAATTAGACCCTCTGGCAAAGCGTTCCGCAGCGATATGCGCCAGGAGCACACTTGCTGCTCTGGCCCCAAGCTGCGGTGTGCTCTCTGTTGGGCTGTGCCATGAGCCAGGTCAGAGAACTGATAGCACTTTCATTTGAAAGTTTTGGGTTTGGGGTCTGAACGTAAGGAAAAACTTCTTTACTGGGGTGGCAGAGCACTGGAACAGGCTGCTCAGGGAGGTTGTGGAGTCTCTTTGGCTGGAGATATTCAAAACCCGCCTGGATGCATTCCTGTCCAGCCTGCTCTGGGTGAACCTGCTTTGGCAGGGGAGTTGGACCAGATGATCTCCAAAGGTCCCTTACAACGCCTACCATTCTGTGATTCTATTTTTTTTTTAGTTGGATTGACTTCCTGGAGCTCTGTAGCATGGCTCTATACAGCATGGTCCTGGAATGAGTTGGAGGTGGTGTGTAACAGCATGGGGATGGGGATGCATCTTGGAGAGGGTCTGCATGAGGATTAACAGGCTTTTTTTGTTGAATTCATCATGTGGTGAAACCACTGTGGCCATCAGATCAGTGCCAGCGGCAGGGCCTCTCAGCTACGTCTTCCCTTGCCTCTGTGCCAAGCCAAGCTATGGGGGTTTGGCCAGCCTTCCCCAGTGCCCAGCTCTCCTGGGGCTGATTGCTACACCAGGACTGTGTCCAGGGCAGACCCTTGGATACTTGGATCCCACATGAACCTGCTGATGTGCCCGCATGGAGGGCTGAAGCCAAAATTCATGCTTAGTTTTCTTCTGGGAAATTCTCTTAATATGCCTCAATTCACAGTGAGCTCTTCCCCACCTGCCTCTCCCGCAGGCTCCAAGCAGGTCTTTCAGCACTACGCCTTCTCCCAGAGGTCTGGCGCAGCTCTACTTTTGGGCTTTTGAGAATCCCACATGCTAAGGCTTCTCTTTCTCTTAGAGGAACCATATTAGATGTTACAAATGGCTTCAGGGCACATTGTGATTTCCCCCATGGCTTCCTCCAGCCAGCCACCTTACTCCAACCCCATCAGTTGCTCCTCACCCTGTGCTTACCTCACTTGCCATGTCGTTGGGACGGCCACGACACTGAACATCAAGTTGCAGCAATCCAATTTCTTTATTTAACAAGCAGTGCTTTTTTATATGCTTTTTCCCGGGTGCTTATCTATGCATATATTCTAGCATTCTACTTTTGCCCCATACGCTCTCACATCACACGCCAGCCAGCTAATACAATTGTTGATCACACGCTGTTCATGCTCTGGTCAAAGCCAGGATGTTTGCCAACCCTTATCTTTTTACTTAGCTCTTCTCAGGACCCCCCAGTCTCTTCAAGGGTACACGGATATCTGCTCAAGGTCATTCTGATCCCTCGGACCAGCCGAGGTTTCCCACAATTCCCCCTTTTTGTATTTGTGCTACAAATGCCGCCCCCATCACCCGCTGCAGGGCCCTTTGCAGTAGGGAGATGAGACATGGCACCATCATTAGCACAACTACAACTATCAACAATATTATTAATCATGCTTTGAGCATTGAAACCAGCCGTCCCGAGAGTCCCCAATTTTGCAAAAGGTGATCAAAAGAGAAGAACCCATCCTCTTCCTTTACCTTTTTCGTTCGTTCCATTAACTCTTGTATGCATGCATGAACAGATTGAGAATGGTCTGATAAGTTCATGCAGCACATCCCATCAAAATCTTGACAACCATGACCTTGAGCCAGCAACAAAAAATCTATTGCAGCTTGGTTCTGCAGTGTGGCATGTCTAACTGAGTCTACATCTAGTAGTAAACTACTTAAAGCTGAAGATGTAGCATTAGATTGCTTAGCCAGCCAACACCCAAGCTTGTTAAGTGTAGCGAGCGCTTTAGCTGACGCCACTCCGGGGGCTAAAAAGGATGCCACGATTATTTCTCCAGGGTTCCAAAATTGTACATTGTCATCGCAGCTATTTTTGAATGCATGAGCACTTCGTTTTGGGCGCCTATAGTGTTGCACAATCATAGATGTATTTGGTGTTAGTAAGGTTAATCTTCCTAAACTACAGGGGCCCCCTTTTATATGAGAGGGGATACCAGGCCATGCTCTGTCTCCACAAATGACAAAGATTCCTGCTGGCAAACTAAGAGGATGATTAGTAGATTTAGAGATATTAGTTGGTGTGTAGTTGCACCAAGCAGATTCATTTCTATAAACAATCGGACTAGAATTAATACATTGAATGTTTGACTGATCTTTGCCACTATAATTAAAATACAAGCAGTAATCCATTTTAACAGAACCCAGTAATTCTATTTCTTGCGGTTCGAGGTTACCGTATTGCAGATAGGGTGCCCAGGCATCCCAGTTATCAACTACCTTACCCCCTTTTGTCAAGTGCTTCAGAGACTCTAACATCGGCACAGGCCAGGCGTCTAAGGGCTGTCCCACCAGACACGTTGAGAAAGGATTTTCCGGTGATGAGGTTGACAAACAAAGTGTGTCCTGGCCTGTTAAGTTTGCTAGGGTGACCCACACGTTAGTCTTTGGTTGTGCGGGCATCCAAAATCCCAAGACAGGAGTAACTAGAGTCACGCACACGAGGATCAAGTGCAAAGCCTTCATCCTGCAAGTTCACGTGAGGAGTCGTTGTCTGTAGACTTTAGGTATGGACAAATGTACCTGGACGGCACCTACCATGGTCCGTGATCTGTGGAGTCACAAGCATAACCTCTTCCCCACGTGATCAAGTCATGCAGACCCAACCACTGTCCTGTCCTGAGGTCTCGCATCAGCACTTTTGCTCCAGGACCCACCCGTTCCTGGGTCACAAGGGAACCAAAGTGCTGAAGAAGGGGTGGCATCGCAGCAGTAGTATCATCAGCAAGCTGTAAAAAGTTTAATACATATACAGCTTTAGTTAATCGTGCTTCAGGGGTTTCCCCTATCATTCCCCCTTTTTGTTTTTGTAAAAGGCGTTTTAGAGTACCATGTGCACGCTCAACAATACTCTGACCTGTGAGTGAGTGGGAGATGCCTGTGACATGTGTCACGCCCCAGAGTTGTAAAAAAAAAGCTACCTTTTGCGATACATAAGCAGGACCATTGTCAGTTTTGACCCGTTGTGGGACACCTAAAACAGAAAATGCACACTGCCAATGGCGTAAGACATCTGAAGCTGATTCTCCAGTGTGAGCAGTGGCTACGAGGGCAGAAGAAAAGGTATCGATTGATACATGTATATACTTCAAACGGCCGAATTCAGTAATATGTGTGACATCAGTTTGCCAAAGCTGTAAAGCGCGTAATCCTCATGGATTGGTGCCATAATATAAAGGTATGTGTTCATCTTGACAATCAAGGCAGGCCACAATAATATTGCGGGCCTCAGTATTACTAAGATTAAACTGATGTTTTAAAGCATGATATCCCTGATGATAAAAACTATGCGATGCTATCGCTTGCTGTTTAACATTGGGCACAGGTCCCAGGGCCACTGCAGACACTAAAGCATCAGCTTGTGCATTGCCTTCTACAATAAATCCTGGTAACTGGGTATGACTTTTAATATGCATCACATAATATTCCTGCTGTCGCCTCTGTATTGTTATCCATAACAGTTTCAATACACCAAACAGTAATTCATTAGTTGCATTACCTAAAACAGCTTTATCTAAACGTTGTACCAGACCGGCCACATAAGCTGAATCTGTCACAATGTTGACTGGGCCGGGGAAACTCTGAAACACCATGGTCATCGCTCGTAGTTCTACAACTTGGGGCGAACCTTCTTGATGTTCGATCTTATGTCGCCACTGTGTTCCTTGTCTCCAGAAAATGGCAGCTTTTCCAGTTTTTCCTGACCCATCTGTGAACACTGTGGGGCCCTCCACTGGGTTTCTACAACTGAGATTTTTTTGTCCAAAGGTTATTTGTGTGCCCAATTTAATCAGTGGGTGTGAAGGTAAACGGTCAAAGCTTTTGCTACAGACCATTGACAAATTGTAGGCAAGTTTTTCATACCTTGTGGCAACACTTTCCACTGATACCCTTTGGTAGGCTCCATGTTATTCACAGACGGAACAGTAAATGCAAATTTTTCTTTGTCTTGTTCTGCCAGAGGGATGGTAAAAAAACAATCTTTTAAATCTATTACAACAATTTCCCACCCCATAGGTATCATAGTAGGTGAAGGTAATACTGGTTGTAGTGCTCCCATTGTTGCCATGACATCATTAATCTTTCTCAAATCATGCAACAATCTCCATTTCCCTGATTTCTTTTTGATAACAAATACTGGGGTATTCCAAGGGCTATGTGAGGCCTCTATGTGTCCTGCAACAAGTTGTTCCATTACCAGAGACTGCAGGGCCGTTAATTTCTCTTGGCCAAGGGACCACTGATCAACCCACACTGGTTTTTCTGTTAGCCATTTTAGAGCTAAAGTGGGTCGAGAAACACCCTGCAATACAGTGGCCCCGACTAAAAATCCGTAGTTATGCGAACTCCCCATTGGCCTAAGCAGTCCCTTCCCCATAGGTTTAAAGGAGTTGAGGTCACATATGGCCGCACTGTAGCCCTTTGCCCTTCTGAGTTTACAATCACAATAGGGTTAGTGGACATATAACTATTGGCAACTCCTCTGAGTTCTGCCACTCCCAAGGCATTGAAGGTTAATGGCCAAGTAACAGGCCACTCCCGTAAAGAGATGATCATCACATCTGCTCCAGTGTCTAATAATCCAGTCAGTCGGATCTTCTTGGGGGTGGCATCATTAAGTTCAAGAACACAATGCATTTGTGGGAGTTGATTAGATACTCTTTGCACCCAAATAGACTTGTGGCTTTCCTGTAGAGCCAAGACCACCATTACCACGTGTAACATTGTTCATTCGTGGAACACCACTTTGAAATGGGATTAACTGAGCAAGTCGAATTCCCTTCTCAATAGTCACAGGTGGTGTAGCTGTTGATACTATGGCACATATTTGTCCTGTGTAATCAGCATCAATCACTCCAACATGTACCATGAGGCCTTGTAAGGTAGTACTAGATCTTCCTATCAGTAAGGCACTTAAACCTTTGCCAATTGGTCCCCAAGTGTCCAGGGGCACCTTGTGTACCTCTTTACTACAGGAAAAGCAGCAGGCTTGGCAATTTCAGTACTAGGAGACTCGGCATGAGAAAGTGAAACAGGTATTTTCTTCGACAAGTCCCATTCACCCAATTCCATCGCTTTTTGCTTCATGTCCCTCCAAAATCAGACAGGGTTTTGGGGTTTAACCGTCACTTGAACTCGTGGTAAGTCCCAAGTTTGGGGATACTTTGAACAACAGAGAGGACCCCCTTGTTCTATTTGCGATTTTACATCAATTGGAGAAGGACAAGGGGGAGGCAGGGCAGAAGGGACAGAAACTGGAGGAGAATTGCCCAAGTCTATCAAATTGCTTTCCTCCTCATTGTCCGATTCAGGGGGGCAAAAGTGGATAAGGGAACAGTGGATTAGGAGGTTCACAAGGGATGAGCACCTCCTCCGGAGGGGACTTTTGGACCTCTTCACTGCTCTCAATTTGGTCTTTAGGCAATACAAATCCCGATCGGTTAGCACCTTCACTTGCAACTTGGTCGCGAGGTAATACATATTTATATTGTTTATCTTTTGTGTTCATCGGGAGCAGTCCTTTATTTTCCCGAGCAGCAATCTCCTGCCCCTTTAAATTATCAGCACGAGGTTTAGAGACAAACGGCGCAGGGGCTACGGACGGCTGTTCACAACCTCCTGCTAAATCTCTCTGCTCCTTAAAGTTCTTTAATGTCTCTAATAAAAGTCACCACGTAGTTAACTCAACAGCTGTTTTTGAGCCGCGCGTAGCTTCCTCAAATAAGTCTGCCCTAGCTTTGTCCATTGCATTATACTAAATGCTGTAACTGACGTTACTTCTACTCCCCGATCTTTTCCCCACAATAGCATTTTTCACAAAGTCACTTCAGAGAGGATTACACCTTGCCGTTTCAACAACAGCGTCCATGTGGAGAGTATAGTCTGCTCCTCCTTAGTTAACTTCCCTCCCATGTCCCCAGTGGCTCACCTACTACAGGTGTCTTTTTAAATATGATCCGGATCCATCAACAGCTCTGCCCACTGTCCTCAGCTCCACTGGGCTCTGTCCCCACGACTATTTCCAGTCGTCTTCTTCCTTAGAATCACGTCGGGGTCACCAGTTGTCGTTGTTGGGACGGCCACGACACTGAACATCAAGTTGCAGCAATCCAATTTCTTTATTTAACAAGCAGTGCTTTTTTATATGCCTTTTCCCGGGTGCTTATCTATGCATATATTCTAGCTTTCTACTTTTGCCTGATACGCTCTCACATCACACGCCAGCCAGCTAATACAATTGTTGATCACACGCTGTTCATGCTCTGGTCAAAGCCAGGATGTTTGCCAACCCTTATCTTTTCACTCAGCTCTTCTCAGGACCCCCCAGTCTCTTCAAGGGTACACGGATATCTGCTCAAGGTCAATGTTAAACTCGCATTCTGATCCCTCGGACCAGCCGAGGTTTCCCACATTGCCAGACCATGCCAGGTTCAACAACTCCTTTCCAAACCTGTATCATCTTACTTGGAGGTCAAAAAGCTTTGGTGCAGAAATTTTCCCCCAGCCAGCAACTGCAGGAACACCATTTACACAAAGCTGCTTTTGCAGGTAGTCTCTCTCTCTCTCTTCACTCAGCCAGCTTTATTCCCACAAGTAAACTGCTTGCAGAAGAAAGGGCAACAGAAAAAGGGCCTAAACTCAGACTCTTCTACATTATAAAATCACCTGGGGGATTTTTTTGCTGCTGTAACAAGAGCTGTGCTGTGTATGTGCTGTGCGCTGCCAGAGAAACTACGCCTGGAGGATCTGCAAGTTCATTGCTCAGGGGTGAGGGGAAAGGGTCATTTGCTGCTTTTTGTTTGGTGTTTTGGGTTTGGTTTTGTTGGTTTGTGGTTTGCTGTTTTGTTTGTTTTTAATAGGGCATTTTAACAAATGGATTTTCATCCCTAGATGCAGGACATCCGCTTACCTCCCAGCTGTTATGCCCTTTCTTTCATCCTCCTTCGGGACCCTTCAATGCTTCAGGTCACAGGAGAAGGACTGATCAGCTTGTTTTGGGCTCAGGTGGAGGAGTGAAGTTGCAGAGAGAGGCTGTAGGCTATTGATCCAGTAAGATCTGAATGAACATGATATTTGATCTGTAATTATATAGCCGAAGAGGCTCTGCAGGGCAGGCAGAGTCAGCATTTTGAATGGGATGTAATGTGCTTTTTTCCTGTTACTGTAAATTAGCTGCGAGCGCACTTTACATCTCATCTTACAGTGCTCCCTATCAGACATCTCTGACTCCAGCCGGTGGGCAGAAGGGCAGCATTGAGCGCAGAGAAATGAAAAAAGCAGACAAATCTTGCTGAATCTCCTTCCGTGCCCTTTTCACGTGCCGTTCTAAAAAGCACTTGGCTTGCTTCCTGGCTCGGTTTCACCAGGCTGTAAGAGTTAGCTACGTGCTGCAGTGGTACTTTGTAAGGCTACAATTTAAGTTAGAAGCTAATTTATGCAAGTCATGCATCTCTCCTCTCTTCCATTGGAAGGCAGCTGTTGGGTCCACCCTGTGCCCAGTGTAGCAATAGCTGTGGATAATTGATGAACTGGGAACTCACCACTGGCCTCCAATGTGAAAAGGCAGTAACAGGAGGTGCAAGCAAGGGTGGGCTATGAAGAAGGGATTTAGAAACACTGCCCAGGTGTGTAGGACGGTGCTAGAAAAGACAATTTCACCTGGAGCTGACGCTTTCAAGGGGCATCAAAGCAAGAAGAGCCTCTGCCCCTACATTAGTAGTTAAAGGCTGAATAAGGAAAATGGGGGCCCACTGCTGAATGGGGAGGGTGATTTAGCGACAATGGAGACAGGTAAGGCTGAGGCTAAAGGAGGAGGAGAGTGACCAGCAGTGAATGAGGATCAAGCCAGGGTTTGCTTGAGAGAACGTCCCACACATGGGACCCACTGGGCTGCACCAAAGGGTGCCAAGAGAGATGGCTGTTGTCCTTGCAAGGCTGCTTTCTAACAGTTTTGAAAGGTTGCGGAGATCAGGGGAGACCCCTGGCAACTGAAGAAAGGCAAACATTGTACCCATCTTTAGAAAAGGCCAGAAGGACAATCCAGGAGATCTCAGCCCAGTCAGCCTCATGTCAGTCCCTAGGAAAACCATGGAGTGAGTCCTCTTGGAGCATGTTTCTGGACACAGGAAGAAGGAGAAGGTTGTTAGGATCAGTCAGCATGGATTGACCAAGGGTAAACCATGCCGGAACAATCTGACTGCCCCTTGGCTTAAAAATCCAGAGGGAGCTGTGAAAGAGGAGTCAGTTCCTCCATTGCCTGGAGATTGAGCAGACAAAGATGACACGTGGGGTCATCCCAGTTAATGTGGGGTATTTGTAAGAGTCCGTTCCTTGCTAGCTGGCCACATGAATCTGGGGGCGCTGAACTGCCAAAGTGTCAGGTCCAGGATGTGTTCTGGTATTCTGCATTTTATGGTAGTAACCAAATAAACATCATTGCAAATCATTTGTCTTCCTTATTTGGTATCAAAGAGGAGAAGGGAAACAAACTTGGCAGAAATCATCCTGATCACATGTCCTTGTACTGATGTACCTCATCCCTTAGGAAATTTTTTCCCTCCTGGAGAAATTGGTGCTTTCCAACCATGGATGCTCTCCTTTCCTTCCATTTTATGAGGACTGCACATGCCTCAGTCCCACAAATGTACATTTCTGAGGGATTTGAGTTTCACAGCATCTAGGGAGCAGTGACACTGATTTGGCCAGGAGGCTTAACAGGCAGTGAGCTTGCAACGAGAAACAAAAACTCCGCCAGAAAATCTAGGGCAGCATCTCACCTTGCCAGGGACAAGTGCCCACCTGGTTGTGGACACATGAGACCGCAGCTTTCAGACACTCTAGAAAGCCTGGGAGCTGGGATTTCAAAGGAGATAGAGCCCTATTGGCTTTCAGGCCAAATTTTCCATGAAAAAAGGTTCATCTAAAAATAAAAAGTTCAGACATGCAGAACCAAATAATAATAATAATAGTAATAAGGTTGTTTCCCCAGATAATTACATATTTCAAGATCAGAATTTCTGTACTTGCGCACAAAATATGCTCCCCACAGGTTTTTGAAAGCTCAGTTTTCCCTTAGGAAACAGCACTTTTTGTGGGATTGTTGCTACTGGTTTCCTACTAAGGGAAATGTTTGTTTGTATACAGCTGCTGCCCTTTTTACTGGCCATTAATAACCATATGCTAATAGACTAAAGAAGGTCTTAATTTTCAGTGTATGAATATTGATGTTGTAAATTCAAGTGGGGAGTTTGCATTTATTACTATACATTATTTGCATAGTGTCTGCGGAGGGTTCTGTACCCTTGTGGTGAATATGTATGTGAATAAATCAGTGAACATTAATTGCTGAGGCTTAGCCTGTGGGCCCTGGATTCAACTGGAGCATTACTGTCGAATTTATGAAGGCAGGGTCCAATCCAAGAAGACTACCGAGATTAGGTTGCAGTCAAAAATTGTTGAAACTGGCATAGTTTGGCAATGAATTGTAGGATAAATGGGGGGGTTACAAGCAGTTTTGACAGTTTTCAAGGGTCTTCCTGGTTTAAAAGCTTCCCTGCGTATCTCCAGGAGCAGGATTAGGGAAAAAAACTGAAAGCCTGTTACAGAAAAGCCAATCTTTTCTTTTCTGTTAAGGTGACATACATATCTAACATTTAGCTAGTGCTATTGCTGCCTTTGATATATTTGCAGGAAGGAAGCTGTTTGGATTGATATATTTGCAGGAAGGAGGATGTTTGGATTTTTTTTTCTGTCGGCTCTGAACTTTCTCGGTAGAAC
The DNA here is from genome assembly GCF_965231255.1 of Vanellus vanellus. NCBI lineage: Eukaryota > Metazoa > Chordata > Aves > Charadriiformes > Charadriidae > Vanellus > Vanellus vanellus. The sequence continues at coordinate 123,621,339 of NC_138905.1, read as the reverse complement.
TCCCTAATATCCCAAATGAATCTTGAAAAGAAATGAAGATTTCTTTTTCCCCCTATGTTGTATCGTCCACGGATGTGGGAAGTTTGTTTCCTTGAGCAGCCCACTGAAACCGCTTTCCCAACAGATTGACCAAAACATGTAGCTCTGGCAGTGGCAGCTCTCACCAAGCAGTGAGGCAATTCCCAGGCTATCAGTGCCACTGGCCGAGTGATGGGGTCAGTGTCTCAGTATCATCTTCCACTACTCACAGGCTGAAGGAGGACCGACGTGGTGCTAGAAGACGAGCATGTCTTGTGAAATGCGAGACTCACAAGGATGGCTGTGCTGGGGGACACTCGCATTGGTACCCAGCACATAGGAGACAACTGGCATCATTATAACATGCATTATTATCCATAACCACCTTCCTGAGATGCTCCATCACATTTGCCTTAGAAACAAGCCCTACTATTAAAGCAGGTGTGCCTGCGGTGGGAGGAGGAGCTCTGAAGTTGAAGCCCTGTGGCTGCAGACCTCCCTGCTGTCCCCCCCCCACCCACCGCACGCCCAGAGCAAAGGAGCAAAATGCTGGTCTGCGGGCTGGGGGCTGGGAGCAAAGCAAACAAAACGCGGGTGTCCTGGTGCACAAACCAATGAGCAATTTGCATAATTAGGGCAATGCTGATGTAAACGTATCTCCTTTGGGTGCATAGCAAGCTCAAAAGGATCCTGCTAAAGCTTCGTGGTTTTTTGGTAAGCTCTCTTTCTGCCTTGCCCATGATGATTCTTTCACTGAGATTTTTTCTTTGTGTTACCCTTGCCTCTTGATTCAAAGTGTTTTTAACATACCTCATTGCACACAGAAGCAAAGTTGCTTCTTACATATGATACACAAAATCTGTGGTCTGCTCCTTCCTGCAGGGGAGGCGCCGGAGGTGAGGAAGGCCTCTCTACCCCTAGGACAAACCCCAGCATCCACACAAAGAGGCAGAGCTATGTCTGTGACTATGTTCCCTTTCTGCAGTGGCATGTCACGCCTGCCTCTGCTAGCAGCACTGTGGTAGGGCTGAAGAGTGAACTCATGGGTGAGGGCAACACGCGTCCTTCCCTTTTCCCGGCTTTGAGGAGGTTGCCCACAACCTCTTTGCTTTATGAATTGCTCCAGCCCAACTGGTTTCTTATGTTTTTCTAATTTTATTAAATCATTTATAATGCCAGTTGCCTTTGCTCTGTCTGTCACAAGGACCATGAAGCTTTGTGAAGATCTTAGCCTGACCGTGGCATTAAGTAATGACTCATCTGTTCTCCGGGCTGACCGGCAGCCTGCTGCTGTCCTGAAGCACAGTCCAGCAAGGGACGCTTGAGAGTCTGCATTTGTGCGTGCACGCGGTACTCAGTGGAAGGCTCCTGGCTCCTGTCATATTGCATTGCCCTGTCACTCGGCCAGCTCTGACTGGTGACAGAAAATGCAGTTTGTAGAAGACAAGTCTCAACAGGGGCGATGATGGCGTTGCATGCAGAGGCGAGCCAGTGGTATGGTTCAGCTGCAAGTAATGTGAACCCTAAGAGAGAGAAAGAGGAGATGAATATGGGAGGGCATTATATTTGGGCTTTGCTACCAAAGCTGGGACTCCGAGTCCAAAAGCACTGCTGTAGTCACTGAAAACCCCTCTGCCTACTGCCACATGAGACCCCAAACCTCTGGGCCCTGGAGATGTGCAACATTGGCTCTGCATTCATGTGCCCCACATAAGAGCAGAAAGGCTGCATGTTTCCAGGTGCATGCCTTTTGCATTTTGTGTCTGAATGAGCAAATTTATTAATTAACTAATTAATTAATCTGGTTAGGCTTAATGCTCCTGTCCTGCTCCAGGACTTGTGGGACCCCTGAAGCCCCTTGGGCAGGCAGCAGTGGGCAGGGTGAGAGGAGGAGGAGGATGGGCAGCCCCAGAGCTGGAGCAGTGCTTGGTCAGCCTCGTGCAGCGCCGGCTGCACACCAAACCGTGGCAGCCGCGTGAGCCGGGGCAAGGCGGACACCGAGGTTCAGCAGCACTGAGGTTTGTCCTTAGCACCTTCCTGGTGCTTACTTTGCTCTTGAGTACACTCAAAACCAGGCTGCTGAGGGTTTATTGTTCACCTCCACATCTACCTAGCTTTCCCTCCACCTGCTTCTTCTCCCTGCGGGAGCTCAAAACAGGGCGGAAGGAGGGCAGGGAGCGAGGGGAATGGATGCCCACCACCTGCAGGTCACCAGCACCGCAGCCGCTGGGACCAGGTTTTCGCTGAGCTCAGCTCTGTGGCCAGCTCAGCGGTGATGGCTGACTTGGGGTGATTAGTGGGGCCTGTAGAGGTGTGCTACCCAGGACCTGGGCTGAGATAGCCGAGCAGGGCCCCTTCAGCCTGTGCTGTTTGTTATTCAGCCCCCTCCAGCAGGATTAGAGAACGTGACAAAAATTTTTTGGCGTGTGATAAGATATTCTTCCTGAATTTCATGCCGAGTTTGAGCTCCTCACTAATCTTCCCCTCGGAGCATGACGGACGACTCCTCGCACCGCTGACACAAAATCTTAATCCCACGCCTGGATCCGGCCGCGCGGTACCCACTCGTAATGCCACTCTCGTCATTCAGGAGGCTCCCGGGGAGACTGTGCGCCCCGGGCCTGGGGGTGGAGGTGACCCCCCCGTCCCCTCCTTGGCATCTGGTTCCTCTCCTCCCCATCCCACAGCCGCTGACATCAGCAGACGTCGGCGCAAAGCGGCTCAGTAGGCGACATGAAAGGATCAAGGAGCAAAGCCGAAAATTGAATTAGCGCTTATTAGGAAGGTGGCTGGCAACGCTGCGGAGCAGCCACGTGTGGAGACCCGAGCCTGGCATGTTGCACACAAGTGGCCACGGCACACGTGGGACAGAGGGGAAGTGCCCCGCGCCTCCCACGGGCTGCCCGAACGCATCCACAGCATGAGAGCAGGATACAGCCCTCCTCTTCCTCCTCCTCCTCCTCCTCCTCTGCGAAGGACACACGTCAGGGCCAAGGCAGTGGCGTCTGCATCAGCAATGCTCCGCGTAGGAGAGGCAATGGAGGCGATGGCATTAGTGAGCTGAAATCTGAAATATCCCGAGCAGAGGGGACCTTGGCGTCACAGAGGTGGTGGCCGTGCGTCCCCCTCTGCTTCCCCCACTTGAGAGCAGTTGCTCATGGTGCTGCAAGCAGGTTTATTAACCACCAAGCCATGTGTGCTAATTGCATTACTAAGCATGGGTAAAGTCCTCATTAGTAAAGAGACCAAATGGGAGTACCAAGTCAGTGTCAAGGCTGTGTTTGGGGAAAACTTACACTGATGCTTAAATTTAACGCTCCAGCCGCAGCACGTTGCAGACCGTGGGGGGAGCAGGACTGATGTCTACATGGACTGACATGGGAAACATCAGCATGATGTAGCAAGTCCCCAAAAGTCCATTTTTGTCTGCAGACGAGCTGTCTCGCCATGTCGTGGACGTCAGGCGCCAGAGCTAAGGAGGGGCTGGGTGGGCTTGCCTATGCTGTGGGGATTTATTTCTGTTGCTTTCAGCCCCAGATGGATTGACACATCCTCTGTAACGAGGCCCGTGCCACAGGAGCGGTTTGCAGCTCCCCACTTTCAGAAAAATGCCTGGTTACTGTTAACCTTCCTAATAACACTGGGTCTGCTTCTAGATGTAAGTGCTAGTTATTAATTCGAGGAGCTGCTTCTTCAATCAAAGGACATAAAGATCTCTTTCATTGCTTTGTACCTGCTCATCTTCCTTGTAGGCAGTTCACTTGGTGAGCCAAAAGAGTGCTGTTTGACTGCATCCTATTTGTTAAAAATGCCGCCTGTCCCAAATACAGCATCCTAATATTAAACATTTCACAGTGCCACGTGGGAACATGCTACCTCAAAAGCAATTTAGTGGTAGATGCTTTTGACACTAAACATTTGAGAAGGCTCAAAACATGGGATCATGTGGCAAAAGAGGAAATCTGCTTGGGGCCAGCACGGGACATAGACATGGGCAGCCTTCCTGAGGGTGCTGCTCCCTGGGACAGCCACTGTGCATGCAAGGGGAGCATCTCAGGAGCGAACTGGAGCCCCAAACACTCTCACCCAGTCTCACATTACTCCTACATTTGGGTCCTGTAGTGGTGCTGGCAGGATCTCAGGTGGGAGTGAGCTCTCTTGGAGCCTCCTCTCCCACTGAGACCCGTATGGGGTGGATTGACGTCTGCTGGAGCTAGTGCAATACTGGCCGGCGCACCAGAGCCAGGGCTAAGCACGCTGCAGAGCCTGCGGCACGTTAGCCCCGGTCCGATCCCTCCTGCAAGGCTCGGTGGCTTCTTGTGGGCTTGCAGAGTAAGCTGTCCTCATCCCCCTTGTAAACATTGTCACGCCACTTGCTAATCGCTGGCTTGGCTTGAGCAGTTTAAGCTTCCAGCTTTGTCTACCACCCTGCTGTTTGGGAGGGAAGCTGCAGGCTGGTGGGGGGACAGGGATGGGACCACAGGCAGGCGCATGTGGGGAGTAGGAGGAGAGGGATTTGACCTACACGATTTCTCGGGGCTCCTCAGGGGCACAAGGCAGCCTCCAGCCCTCTGACCGGCAGCCAGCATCTACCTTGGTTTGACCACTCACATGTAATTCTCAGACTTTCCAGCACGCCTTACCCTTTCCCTCCACCATTTTTTCCCCCCCATGCACTGAGCACTGGTTGAGATAACATACTCAAAATCTTGCAGTTTCAAGATTTCCCAGTGCATACGGGCAGAGTGCTGCTATTTCCAAGTTCTCCCCTCAGGGCACACAGCTCCAGGCTGCGTCGCTGGCCGCAGCCAAGGAAGGGGAAGACAGCGTCATTGCAGATGGATGCAAAGGACTGCCTTTCTTCTTTGGAAAATGAGAAACCCTGACAATTTTGAGTCACTTACAGTATTCAGCTCAATCTACAACAAATTCTCTGCAATGCTTTGCTTCTGTTTTTCTCTTTCTCATCTTTATCCTTTTCAGTGATGTTGGGGAAATTTTGAAATGTCCCAAAAGCAAGCCGTTTTCTTTAAAATGTCAAAAAGAAAGTGCTTGAGTTTTCCTTTGGGTAGAAATATTTGCCCAATGGAGCACAAATCTACTGCCAGTTTCTGTCAACCCAGGACTGCAGGGTTTCAGGACCTATAAAATATTTGAAAAATGTGGACCCATTTTATTTGTTGGACTCAACTCCCCATCACTCCAATGAGAACACTGTAGCTAACAGGAACCTCTTAAGCTCAGTTATAGGGATATTAACATTTACTCTGCTGTGACACTTACAGCTAGAGACAATAAGTGATTTTTTTTTCTTTTTCCAGCATTACCTTATCAATCCTAGCAGCCACAGGGAAACACTAGCACATGGCATTTTGCACTGAGCACCTATTGCAAACTTTGCTGCATTGACTCCAGTCAGCCAAACACAGCTCTGCTACACCTTTGTCTGACAGGCAGGGAGTTTCTATAGTTACTTACTGCCCTAAGAAAGCCCAACCAGTCCGTCAATTATTTCTCTTTATAGTCAGATTTAACGCCCGACCCAGAACCGAATGGTCAGCAGAAGCACACTGTATGAGCCTATTCATTTTGAACAGGACTTGGTGTGGGGCTACATGGCAAAACACCTCCCACGGCACAGGTTTTGAATATATCCGTCCCCTGCTTCATGCCCACCCTTTGGTTTGTTGGGGCAAGGAGGAAAGAGGAGAGGGCATCACGATGCCTCCTGCACTTCAGTGCTGCAGACACAAGAAAGGTAAAGTGGGGATGAAGAACAGGCTTGGACAACTGAGGAGATGTTGGAGCTGGGTGAACAAAAACATTTCCAGGGGCTCCCGGTGAAGAGAAGTGCTCACCTATTCCCCCTTCCAGTGCCCTTTTACAAAGATTAAATGAACGTAGCCAGAAAAAAAAACAAAGAAACAAAAAAGAAAAACCAAAAAAAAACCCCAAAAAACAACGGCTGGGGGGGTGTTAAAAAAAATAAGCAGAAGGCTCCTATCTTGTAATTCAGGAGCTCCTGCACCATCTGTAAGCAAGCTCTAGGGTGCCTCACAGGGAGCAGAGAGGTAGCTCAGTCTTGCAAAACCCATGACTGCAAAGCATTTGGCTAATAAGCTGAAACCCCAGATAGAATCTTTGTCCCTGCTTTTGCCTGGATGAACTAGAAAAGTGTGTCTTTTCAAGAGAGGGTACTGCTACAGATCGAGCTGTGCCTACAGGCTGCAATCGGCTTCTTTGTTTCTTCTTTTAATTTCCCACAAATATAATCTATTACCAACGCCATGCTTTTCTTTTGTCAATATATTACAGGGCTTTATCAGCAAAGCTTTTATTGCAGCTCTCCCTGCAATAAGCCGGTGAATAAAGGTTAAAAAGTCCAACCCCGCGCGTATCTGCGAACGTAGCTTGCATAATCGGGGAGCACTGCTGGTGCAGGGCTTCACTGACGTAACCGGCTGGGGAAAATTACCGAGATGCCTGCTGAGGGACAGAAGTGACTAACTCTCATCAGCAGAGTCCCGGCGTCTGAAGGAGCTGCTGCTAAGGCGATGGGCTAAAATAGACCCGGAGGGAAGCTGATTTTGAACAGCAAGGGCCTTTTTATTTATTTTTATAAAGAGCGCTCCGTGCAGATTGCGTGTGGACTCTTTGTGTGCCTCTGTAGAAATCAGAGGAATAAACAAACCTGGAAGCAACCGCTCATGCTTGACATCCTTTTGTTGGCATTTATCAGCCGCCGGCAGGATCCCCGTGGGGTTCCCAAGGGCAGCTGAGACCTGGCCAGATTGCAAGCTGTCCCGGTCCAGTCCTGCCTTAGATAAGCAGAGCTGTCCTCCAGAGCATCACCGCACTCTTAAAAGGAGTGAAGCATCACAGCCGAGAGCTTGCGTAAGGAGCCGGAGCAGTCAGCTGCAGGTCGCTCGCCTCCAGCCGGCTGTGTGTTGCCGGGGATGCTGAGTGATGGCTGAGGCTGTGTGGCAGCGCCTGGCTGGAAGCCACGAGGTCTCAAGGGTGATGAGAGCCAGAGCAAAGCCCCGGTGAAAGCCCCAGGAGCCCACCCGGGGCCAGGGGTTCAGGGTTTGACCCTTGGTCTAATCCAGGAATGATCCCTCCCACTCACATTACATGGGGTGGGCTACACCTGCTCAGGGCACGGAGGAGGGAAAAGGCAGATTTCCAGCCTTGCCTGATGGCCTTGGTGCTTGGTGGTGGGCCAGGAGGGCCCTCAATGCTTCCCACAGGGCAGGCAGAAGGAGGCAAGGAGAGGGGGAGCCCTTGGCCACAAGCTCCCCCAGCTCCAAGCTCCAAAGCAGGAGTGTCCCCACTCTGTGGCAACCCCATAGCCAGAGGTGAGGCACACCTTGTCCCCTGGACCTCACAGAGGGCCATGCCGGCAAGGTCCCCATCCGTGCTGTGACTCCCAGCCCCACACCTGACCCTTTCACTCTGTGACTTCTGGGCTACAGATGTGCAAAGATGCTTTCCCGCTCAACGCCGTGCAACTGAGAAAACCCATCTGGGCTCAGATAAATAGGAAATCAGACCTCATCCTCTGCCAAGGTGGAAGCCAGTTACAGACACAGAGCAGAAGCCTCCTGCCCCAGTTTCCTCTGGAAAGGTGCAAGGGGCTGGACATAAGGAAAACAGAAAATCCATGCTGCCAGAGCTGGTCACTGCCAGGAGAAGGGTGCCGGCTCGTCCCGGCTGCAAGAGGTAGCACTGACTGCTCTTGCTGTTGCTGGTGGGAACAGAGCAGCTGCCCCAGTCTACCTGATGTTTGGATGCCAGAACCAAGGGACACGGAGATGTCTGTGGAGGGACATACTTGTGCTAAAAGTGACTCCACTGGCATAGCTGGAGCATCGCTTCCACCAGGTGTGATTTACACAAGCAAGCGGGATTCAGTCACTGGGTATCTCTGGCAGGATGGACAGAATAATATCTGAGGCTGGAGAGCCAGCCCAGGGGGGGGCTGGAAACATTTCCAAGGCTTCACAATCTTCTTTCAGCTACTTAGGAGGCACAAAGCTTTTGCACAAACATTATCTGCAGTACAGGCCAGCGTAATGAACAACCACTTTCTACCAAATCCTGTGTACAAACTACATTACTACCACCATGTGTACGGAAGCTGTAGCTGTATTTGTAGAGTATTGGCTTGTCATGGTTTAACCCCAACTGGCAACCAGGACCATGCAGCCACTCACTCAGTCTCCCTCGTTGGGATGGGGGATGGAATCAGAAGAGTAAAAGTGAAAAAAAATCATGACTTGAGATAAAGACAGTTTAACAGGTAGAGCAAAAGCCACACACGCAATCAAAGCAAAACAAGGAATTCATTCACTGCTTCCCATCAGCGAGTTGGTATTCGGCCAACTCCAGGAAAGCAGGGCTCCATCGAGCACAACGACTACCTGGGAAGACAAACACCATCACTCCAAACATGCCCCCTTCCTTCTTCCCCCAGCTTTATATACTGAGCATGACCTCACATAGCATGAAGGAGGGAAAAGGCAGATTTCCAGCCTTGCCCCATGGCCTTTGTGCTTGGTGGTGGGCCAGGAGGGCCCACCAATGCTTCCCACAGGGCAGGCAGAAGGAGGCAAGGAGAGGGGGAGCCCTTGGCCACAAGCTCCCCCAGCTCCAAGCTCCAAAGCAGGAGTGTTGACCCCTTGGTAAGTTGGGGTGAGCTGTCCCAGCTGTGTCTCCTCCCAACTTTTTGTGCACTCCCAGCCTGCTCGCTGGCGGGGCAGCGTGAGGAGCAGAAATGGCCTTGACTGCTTAGCAACAACCAAAAACATTACTGCACTATCACCAGTATTCCTTTCCCAACCCCAAAACATTGCACTATACCAGCTGCTAGTAAGAAAGTCTACTTTGTCCCAGCTGAAACTATGACATGGTGGTTGTAAATGTACCCACATAGGCTTTAATAGCCCATGTCTGCAGGGAGCCCTGGGGAGCCCAGAGGTGCCTGTCACAAGCCTGAGGGCCGCACACCTCCTGGGAAGACCTGGCCCTCCGTGTCCTGAGTGATACCGGCTGTCAAAGCACCAAGAAGAGAGACATGGAGCTCTCCAGGTGAACCAGACCAAAAGCAAGTTGGCCCCACCAGATCTGTGACTGTAGAGAAACAGACTCTTATGCATCTCTGTCTTGCATCCATGTAAATCTGAGCTTCAAAAGAGAACTCGGAGCATCACCTGAATGCATCACCAGCCCTCGTCCACAAGCAGGTTAAGGCTGCGGGGAGACATGTGGTCATGGGGCCATGGTCCTGCCCTCAATCCCACCACATCTGTGCCAGTCCAGAGAGATGTTTTGCCTATTCAGAGACCACACAGACACATGCCAAACCACCAGGCTGCTTGGCATCCCGTTTAAGGCCCACACGAGGCTTTTTGCCAGCTCCCCATACACAGAAGCTTGCTCCTGTTAATACACATGCAACAAACACCTCTAAGCTAGATGCATATCATATCATATCACATCACAGAAAAATGGTGATTAAAAAGTAGCTTTGGTGGTGTTTCACGGTAGCAAACACCAGCTTGTACTGTGTTCTGTAAGAGGCTTTGAGGGTGTATTCGCATGAAGGCAGTGTGGGAAGTACGTGTTGTGGTGCCATGCGGTGGCTGAGTTAAGGTTTAATTGCTGAGATAACTCCCTCAAGTGAAACTGAAGTAGACACAACTGAAAACTGGAAGTCAAAGAAACTGTCTTTCCCCTCTTTATAACTGAATGATCATTTCCTACTCATTTTTTACCCACCTGCTGCCAGCAGTGCACAGAACCACAGAAATGGAGAACTGGTGCTTCACAGGAGTGTCAGCCAATCCTAAGGGTACCAAAATCTGCCCAGAGGTAAATGTTTAGGCACTGGCTGATTGCATTTTGTTATATTGACTAGAGAAAGGCTCAAAATTAGTGTGTGGGGAAGTGTTGCTCAGCTGCAGTCCTTCTGCATGACCTTGTGCTGGTCATGTAGCTCACTGTGCCTCGTTTTCTGGAATAGCACCACCCATCACCCAGATCTGCTGCAAGCTAACTTGGTAATTACTAGTAAGATGCTTTCAGAAGCTGTGCTAGCATTATAGAAAGAAACCACTATTGAAATTATTTCAAAGCTGAGCACCTCAGGCTGGCTGGAAATGGTTCAGGACAAGAAAAATGGACTTTCATGATGTGGAGGCCCTTTAGGGCACACGATTTGAATCGGCTCAACAGTGAAGAAAGGCTTTGTTCAGTGAGTGAGCACAGGTGTACTTCTCCCTGAACTGAAAAAGCTCTGTGATTGCTTCCTACGAAACAGGTAGAAAGAAACTGCCAGATATTTTACTGTATCTAATGCCACTCCTTCTGCACCTCAATGGTGTTCCTATGCAGCCCGCAAATTCTCATCTGTTCTCAGGGCCTTGTGCATTCGGATTACTGATGCATGATCTACTCTGCAAAAGAATATATATTAGGAGATATAATCCATTACAGCAAAAAAATTAATCAACTTATTTGTTTTTTTTTTAAATCGGACTCATCTTGGGGGCAATGCAAGGAAAGCCAAAAGATGAGTTTTTTTTAAGAGATCACACTCCATCCTTCTCTCAAGCAAGTGGCCTGGATGCCTGTCCCACCACAGCAGATCTGTTTCTTCACCCAGATGCATCTCTGGGGATGTTTTATGGGGGCAGACAGAGCCTGTGAAGCACAACCATTAGGACCCCCATCCACCCACTGCTGCCAGCACCCACCTATTTTGCCATAGAGTTTGTGCACCATAGTTGTCATGGTTGATTTTCCCAAGCAGCAAGTGGCACCTTAGTGACTGCAGGAGGTATCCAGCTCGGAGCTTGAAAAAGCTGGTGTCTCTCAGCTTCCCACAGAGTAACAAGAGAGAGCAACTGGCTCTAAATAACTGCCAAACAAGTTCAGGAGGGCCAGAACAGACAAAATGGATGGCACGGAGTTCCATTTCCCAGCAATATTAGTCATCTATTGCTTTCCCATGTTTCCCTATTTTCTTTGCACTTTTTGTCATAAAAAAAAAGTTTCAGAGATCCAAAATGGGGAGGAGAAGGAGGACAATTTCTTCCCTTGCCTAAGGTTTTAAAGCCCACCTCCATTGTGCCATCTGAAGGAGTTTTGAGTGTGGGAAAAGATAAAGATAATATTGCAAAACATTCTGAACTGTAAGAATATTACACCCATAAAAATGCTAGCCCAAGCTTATAAAACTTTAACAGCAGTAAGCATTAAAAAATGCAGAGG